>NC_134570.1:12922500-13662500 GCF_050947875.1 Dermacentor variabilis
TTCGGCATCAGTGAACTGGCTAAAAACTTAAAGCGCACAACCAGACGAGGATGGTGAAAGAAGGGAGACATACGAGCGCTAACTTGCACCAATTTATTGAGAATCGCAAAGTGGAATTTGAAGGCATGTCGCAGTCCTCCTATATCACGCAAGCGCAGCCAGCAAAACAATCAGTGGCGACGAAGTAGTGTAATTCCTTCGAAGATAAAGCAATCGATGGCATGGACACACAGTTATCCCCTAAACTTTATCCATTATCTCTGCCTCGATGAGTCCACGCCTCATTTGGCACCTGCCTCTCGCGACAATGGTGCATTTTTGATAGATTGGCATGCAGTTCGGTTTCACACAGGCGTCGGCAGATTGGCTGGAACTGGAAACAGCACTACGATCATCACTAGATTCACACTGCCTACAGTGCACATCAAGGAACCTTCAAGACTTGTTCCTCACGTTTCTATATACGGTGTTCCCGGAGGCGATCATTTATACACCTCTCACTTTGGCCTGTACGCCTCGTGCACCGCCTATAGAGGCGCCACTGAAAGCCACCTAGCGGACGCTTCCAACAGTACACGCGGGAGCAGTAGCAGACGACAACCCTTTGCAGCAAGGATGGCTGAAGTTCGCGGCTGCGATTTCTCCTTTCTTCAGGTGCCAGGCTGCTTCTTCTGCGGTGACAGCTGTAGGGAACATGCTGACCTCTGTGCGAGCGGGTATGAACACGATGTTACCGGTGTTTGGGACAGCATGGCCCACATGCGTGCAAGGTGTGTCCCGCAGACAAACGCCATGAACCCAATTTACATGACGTGGAGCTCATGTTCACTAGCCGATAAATTTTGTTGAGTGATGCGATCTCTCGATGGTTTTTTTTTTATTCTACCCTCGCCGCAATGCTGCTCCTGTACCTGAATAATAAGCACCCGTCGTTAGTGCAGACTTATATCAAACAAATCCGCACGGTGCAATCTCTGCATATGCGGTTGTGTTTTTTCTGCCGATTAATACATGGGACATCGCCGAAGAAGAGTAATTGCCAATTTGTTTATGGAAACGCGTACACAAGCCAACGAAGTCACCAAACGCACCGGTTAATAAAAGCGCGTGTTAGCGCTGTACCGTCCATGAACTGTCGTTCCCGCTGCAGTTTTTCCCGCTGCAGTTCCCCAAGGGGTGAGCTGCTTGGAAAGTACAAAGCTAAATTCTGACTAACTTTTCAGTACTTTTTGCTTAATGGTAATAGATAGAGGTGCCACATGATATTGCTACGGGATAGTATTTCCTATGACGAAGAGCCGAGCACTAAGAAGACGACGACGACGATTTGGAAGCTAGCGTGGGCTGTTGCCTCTTGGCCAACTGCGGCGTATTGCCTTGTAAATATACTTGTGAATAGCTTTACGTCGGTGTCTTCCTACGTAACATATCTGGTGGAGGTGGACGTTCCCTGTATCTCATCACGGAACTTCGCAGTGGACGGTACGTTGAGCCTTCCTTCATGGCTCCCGGCGACGACAACTCGACTCCGCCGGCTCCGACACCTGCTGCCACTTCGATGACCTACATCACTCTCCCCGCTCCCCGGGATCCTGGTGTATTCTTGGGAAAATATGAGGAAGACGTCGAGGACTGGATCAGCCTGTACGAACACGTTAGCCGCAATAACCGGTGGGACCCTATTATCATGCTCGCCAACGTAGTCTTTTACCTCGGTGGCACACCTCGAGTTTGGTATCGGACGCACGAAGACGAGCTCACCAGTTGGGATTCGCTTAAGCAAAAGCTCCGAGACTTGTTCGGCAACCCCTACGGTCACCAACTTGCCGCGCAGAAGGCGCTTTCCGGTCGTGTGCAGACGTCAACGGAGCCCTACGTCACGTACATTCAGGACGTATTGGCTCTGTGCCGCAAACTTGACGCATACATGACTGAGTCCGACAAGGTCTCCCACATCCTCAAAGGGATTGCCGATGACGCCTTCAACTTGCTCGTATTTAACAACGTGGCGGCGGTGGATGCAGTTATAAAAGAGTGCCGCCGCCTGGAACTCGCTAAAAGCCGACGTATCGACCAACACTTTGCCCGTCTGCCCAACAACCCAGCGACATCTTCCTGTGCCGACGCTCCTCGTTCCAACAACACTGGCGATGTTACAAGGATTGTCCGGCGTGAGATCGAGGCCGCCTATCCGGCTGCCTTCGACTCAAGCCCCTCCAATGCACCTGCAGTCACTGTTTCCCTGATCCAGGCAGTCGTCCGCCAGGAGTTCGCCAACATGGGTATTCACACCATCTGCTCGGCCCATCGCCCTGATACCCACCCGCCTTCTTCGATTCCGCCCCGTCCGCACCTTCTTACCCACAACGTTTCCGCAACCCCTCTGAATGGCGCACTGCAGACGACAAACCAATTTGTTTTCACTGCTATCGAATTGGGCACATTTCTCGGCACTGTCGCAGTCGCTGGAGTTCCTCGAACCAGTCTACATATACTGCCTACTCTCGCCCCCCAGGTGGCCTTTCTCGTCCCTATGCTGCCCGCTCAGATAATGCCGCCACCGATTCTCCTGCGCCGAACCGCCCCTATTCTCGTTCGCCTTCACCCCAACGACGACAATCTCGCTCCCCCCAGCCCCGTCGCTCCTATTCGCCGACTCCCTTCGGACGCCGCTCCCAGCCGGAAAACAAGACGATGCAGCGCCTCGAGGTGACGCTGCATTGCTCCCTACGCCGCCAAATCCTCTCCTGACGTTGCCCACTCATCTGAACCTTCTTGACGTGCAAGTCGACGGTGTTCCTGTATCTGCTCTCATAGACACTGGGGCGCATTTGTCGGTAATGAGCGCTGACCTTCGTAACCGGCTGAGGAAAATAATCGCGCCAGCCACGACGCCTGTTGTCCGTGTCGCCGATGGCGGAACAGCCCCTGTAATTGGTATGTGTGCCGCCCGCGTCTCCTTCGCCGATCGCTCCACTACCGTGCTATTCACAGTCATCGCTCACTGTCCCCAAGACATCATCCTCGGCTTAGACTTCCTCTCCGTACATTCTGCTCTCATCGATTGCTCCGCCAGTACTCTCCGCCTCGACCTGCCTGTTCTGGATCCCGCTGAACAACACCCTACTCGCCTCAGTTCCGTCAACTTCGTTCTCTTGCCACCTTCGGCACTGACTTACGTTGACTTCGTGTCATCGCCACCAGTCCCCGACGGTCACTACATCGCGGCTCCTATGCAAGACGTCCTCCTTACACACGGGATCACAGTACCTCATACAGTTTTATCTATTACGGCGAATTGCGTCTGCCTGCCAGTGGTCAATTTTGGCTTGACGACACAAGTGCTGCCTCGCGGGATGTCTCTGGCCCAACTTTCCTCATTCGAGGATCACTCTGTAGCATCGATTTCAGTAGACGACAATTCAGCCGATCCTCCTTTACCATCGCAGTCGGCAACTTGTACCATCGCCAACTTACAGAAAATGATTGCACCCGACAAGCCGTCCGAGCACGCTCGTGCACTCTACCACATTCTCATTTCCTACCAAGATATTTTTGACTTTAACGATCGTCCTTTGGCCCAAACAACAGCTGTTAAACATCGCATTAATGCCGGCGATGCCCCTCCTATTCATCGCCGCCTGTATCGAGTATCACCGGCTGAGCGTCAAGTTATTCACACCGAAGTTCGCGAAACGCTTGCCAAGAACATTATTGAACCGTCATGTAGTCCATGGGCGTCACCTGTTGTGCTGGTAAAAAAGAAGGATGGCTCATGGCGCTTTTGCGCGGATTATCGGCACCTTAACAGGGTTACCGAAAAGGACGTGTATCCCCTACCTCGGATTGATGACGCCCTTGACTGCCTCCACGGTGCTCGCTATTTCTCCTCTATTCACCTTCACTCCGGCTATTGGCAGATTGCCGTGGACGATCGCGACCGCGAGAAGACTGCCTTTGTAACACCCGACGGTCTTTTTAATTCAAAGTGATGCCATTCGGTCTATGCAATGCTCCTGCCACTTTTGAACGCATGACGGACTCCTTTCTTCACGGTTTCATATGGTCCACGTGCCTGTGCTACTTGGACGACGTTATAGTATTCTCCCCAACATTCGCTACGCACCTCGAGCGCCTCTCAGCAGTCCTGGACGTTTTTCGGCGAGCCGGTCTGCAACTCAATGCATCGAAGTGCCAATTCGGCCGTCGCCAGATTACCGTCCTTGGACATCTCGTTGACGCGAACTGAGTGCAACCCGACCCAGGCAAGACCCATGCTGTTACGCACTTCCCTGTTCCAAAGTGTGTCAAGGATGTGCGCAGCTTCATCGGCCTTTGCTCGTACTTCCGCCGTTTCGTAAAAAATTTCGCGGCCATAGCACGACCACTAACCGAGCTTTTGAAAAAAGACGCCCCTTTCCAGTGGGGCGATAACGAGGCCTCTGCATTCTCGCTTCTACTCTACCTTCTCACAACGCTTCCCGTTCAGGACCATTTCGATCCTTCTGCGCCTACCGAAGTCCGTACTGATGCCAGCGGTCACGGAATTGGAACAGTACTGGCACAACGCCAGCGTGGCCACAACCATGTTATCGCTTACGCCAGCAGGCTCCTCTCGCCCGCGGAGTGCAACTATTCCATCACTGAGCGTGAGTGTCTGACCCTAGTTTGGGCGGTTGCGAAGTTCCGCCCATACTTATATGGCCGACCCTTTTCCGTTGTCACAGACCATAGACCATCACGCGCTTTGCTGGTTATGCTCATTGAAAGACCCTACAGGAAGGCTTGGTCGCTGGGCCTTACGCCTCCAAGAACATTCGTTCTATGTCACCTACAAATCTGGCCGACTACACAAGGACGCTGACTGCCTGTCTCGCTACCCGGTATACGAGCCTGACGACGCCGACAGTAGTACCGCCGACGGCATTTTCTCTGTGTCTGCCTTCGCTAACATCGCCGATGAGCAGCACCGGGACCTACCGCTGCGAGCACTCATCGAGCGTCTGCCCTCTACACCTACCGACGCATCCGTTCGCCGATATGTCCTCTAGGGCGCCATTCTGTACCGAAGGAACTTCCTCACTGATGGCCCTGATCTTCTTCTTGTCGTTCCAAAACATCTACGACAGACTGTGCTCTTTGAGATGCATGACGCACCCACTGCAGGTCATCTTGGGGTAACCTGCACGTACGACCGCGTTTGCCGCCGCTTCTATTGGCCTGGTCTCGCTCGCTCCGTCCGACGCTGTTACTGCCTGTGATCCCTGCCAGCGTCGGAAAACACCTCAGGTGCTACCTCCAGGTCATCTCCAGCCGATCACCGTCCATGTGGAACCGTTCTTTAGTGTTGGATTAGACCTCCTCGGTCTCTTTCCCACGTCATCCTCTGGGAACAAATGGGTAGCCGTCTCAACTGATTACGCCACCCAATACGCTATCACGCGGGCTCTCCCTACCAGTTGCGCCACTGACGTCGCGGACTTTCTCTCGCGTGACATTATCTTAGTGCATGGCGCCCCGCGACAGCTGCTTACTGACCGTGGTCGTAACTTCCTCTCCAAAGTTATCGCCGACATTGTGCGTTCCTGCTCTATTCAACACAAGCTGACTACCTCATACCATCCTCAAACTAATGGCCTGATAGAGCGGATAAACCGTACTCTTACTGACATGCTGTCCAAGTACGTTTCGAAGGACCACCACGACTGGGACGTTGCCCTTCCTTACGTCACATTTGCTTATAATTCTGCCCGGCACGACACCACCGGATTTTCTCCATTTTATCTACTCTACGGTCGCGAACCGACCTTGCCCCTTGACACGGTACTTCCTCCTGCTGCGATCTCTACGACCGAGTATGCGCGCGACGCCATCGCCCTCGCCGACCATGCACGCCAGCTTGCCCGTGCTTGACTGACGGACTCGCAAACCACGCAGCAGCGTCAGTACAACGCCCGCCACCGTGACGTACAGTTTTCGCCTGGTGCACTCGTGCTCCTGTGGTCGCCCTGTCGTCACGTCGGACTTTCCGAAAAGCTCCTTTCGCGATACACAGGGCCCTACCGCGTGCTGCGCCAGGTGACGCCTGTGACGTACGAAATTGCTCCTGTGAGCTCAACCTCGTCATCTATTCTGGCATCTAGTGATGTCGTGCACGTCAGTAGGCTCAAGACCTACTACACTGCTTCAGAGTCCGGCCTTTAGTTGCTCCGGGACGGCACTTTTGCCGCCGGGGCTAGTGCTACGGGATAGTATTTCCAATGACGAAGAGCCGAGCAGTAAGAGGACGACGACAACGATTTGGAAGCTAGCGCGGGCTGTTGCCTCTTGGCCAACTGCGGCGTATTGCCTTGTAAATATACTTGTAAATAGCTTTTCGTCGGTGTCTTCCTACGTAACAATATATTTAAAGGCAGAGCAGCGCCAGTCAAAATAGATGAGCCACCTTGCTTCTTTCTGGCGTGAAGTCTCCCGATGCGGGCGCAAACTGAGTCACCTTTGCGCCCGCTCCGGGAGACTTCACGCCAGAAAGAAGCAAGGTGGCTGCGGCGTGAAACACAAGAACCCCCATGTAGATTGCCAAGTTGGCGTTATTTATCAGATTCCCCTGACATGCGGTAAAACCTACATAGGCCAGACGGGCCGTTGTTTGAACGTGCGAATCCGAGAACACGAAAAGTAATTATAAACCGGGAGCAACGTCATTTACCCATGCATTGCTCAGATAATAAATGCAGGCCTCTGCTCAACCAGGTGAAGATCGTGCGCAAGTGCAATAACGACAAAGCACGAGAACTTCTAGAGGCATATTATATAAAAAAGAAGGGACAAGCATGCATCAGTGACACATCGGTCATCCTTTACAATAGGGAGGCACGTTTCCTAGATAATAGGTTTAGCTGTGCCACGCCCTTGGTATTTTCTGAATTTGTGTTTTTTTTTCTTCTTTTCTGCTGCTGATACCCTGATGCGCCTGCGCTGGCATGGTCTGATATTTAAGTGTTTCCTTCGAATAAACCTCAGTTGTTAGTTTGCGCCTGTCCTGTCTTCTTTCTTGTGATCGTCTACAAAGCGCAACCAATCTTTCCAAATACAATGAACCAACTTGCCCAACAACGCATTCTGCTAAGCCGTTAATGTACGAAATCACCGCTAACTTCTGCTTCCTGGCAGAAGCCCGCAAGGCATCAGGCTGGTTTGCCGACTTCGTTTTAGGATGCCTTCAGTGACACTGAGTAGCACATTAGTGAGGTACCCTGAAGCAGTCAGCTGGAGGGTACATATTGTTTATAGAAGCTGGCAGCCATTAATTCTGGACAAGACTCTTGCAGTGCGTTAGAGAGGCATAATTTTGCAATGCCCCTCTTAACTAGTTTAGGATGAGCGGAGTCGTATGGGAGCAGTGGCTTATGAGCGCGTGGTTCATACTTACAATAAACCTGTTGGTCCTGAAATAAAAGTTTAACGTCAAGGAATCTAATACTGTCGTCTGATGGCCTCTCGTGGGTTATTTCAAGTGACTCTAAGCCTGCGCATACGAATGTTGTGTGTTATGGTCGAGTGACTCAAACGTGTGTCCGCCACAGTCAAGGAATATTAATAAGTCATCTACGTACCTAACAGCTTTGGTTACATTAAATTCAGCAAGGCGGCAGCTAGGACCCCTGTCAAGTTGTGCTAAAAACAAATCACTGAGAATGACATATTCCCTCTTTTGGTAGATATGGCCAAGTGTAAAAGTAGATCGAAGGTAAAGACTTAGGAGATCCAAAAACTGCTCGACGTTCCACACGCGTTCTGAGAAGCTACATTTCTAAACTTATCTATACAATCTACGAATAGAGCAAACTTATCTATACAACGAATAGAGCAAATCCTTGATATCTACGGAAAAGGCTCTGAGGCTCTTTGGGGTTGACGACATTAAGTGATCCAAAACAGCGTCGATATTCTTATGCCTGAAATGGGTCATCAATGTGTAAAAGGCTGAGCTCTTCCTGAAAAAATAGGGCAACTGATTTTTGGCATGAGCCGTTTTCTGAGACAATTGCCCTGAAAGGGGCGTCAGTTTTATGGGTTTTGACACTCAAAAATACCTCTAGGCCATTCCGCCTACTACACAAATTTCTTACTTCAGATTTTATATTTGATACGGACCCGGGTTTTCCAGAGGTAAAGGCTTTTGTGACCACTTCTAAGCCTTTTTCGTTGAATAACCCGTGAGACATAACAGTGAAGCCCCCTCCTCCCTGCCGGCGGGTAAAACACTGAGGGCGTGACCTTTGAAAAAGGCCCAAGCGTTTCACCGGTACATTCGGCACTGGAACCTTGCCACAGTTTAAAGCGCCCATGCCCTCTGACACACAGCAGGCAGAGTCCTTCCCTGCGGCACGCTGAGAAACTTGACGGAGGAAGGAGAGCAGTTCAGGTGCAGTCCTCTTCTTCTAGACGGCAAGCTAAGGACCCAGAGAGAGCACTCGCTGCACATCTTGAGGTAGGCACACTTGATCAAGGAGCTAGATGGGGCTTTTGGAACTTGGACACCTCACGGAAATGCAATGATGAAGGTGCTTCAGTTGAAGCTGTCGCAGTAACTCAAGTGGTTTGATCAATGGGCACCGAAAACTCACGAAGATATTTCATTGGCTGCTAGACGGCATCCACAGAAATGCAGCTTCGCGATCTGGCCCCGAAGGTGTTAACTCTGTTGCAATTCCTTTTTCGCGATACGACGCAGCAAAAGAACTTCGAGCGGCACTGCGTCACCTAACGCTGTATCAGTGGATCCCAATTTACAAGCGCACATACCTTGAGCCATAATTGATATCTTCGTATTCCGCCTGACCTCTCACGACGTGGTTCCACCCTTCTTCTTCGTTTATGGCTTGGAGTGGCACTTTCAAATACGTATTCCTTTATCATTGGAATGGCCAATAACTCAATTTGTGAATTTCGCAGGTGCAGGTAAACAATCGCGCACCTTCTTTGCGAGTTCCCTCGCTTCAAGCAGCAAATAGCAGCGCTCTCAGCCACAAGCTGGACAAGCGCCCATTCGCGGAAATCAAAATTCTCGGACACTGGCCAGGCATGAGCACCGGCCACTATAAGGGCGCTGCGGCGTTTCCCAAAGGGCACCGGATCGTGCGACGAATGGTGACTGCGCACTATGTGAGTGAGGCATTGGCGTTGTTTATGACTATGCTGTGTCTTCATAGGCTGTGTGACAGTGCCCACATGGACAATGCAACATTATCGAATCAAACTTATTCAGCATCACACGGGCGCCTAGAATGAAAGTTGTTCATTCTTGCCTGCGTTTGCGTTCTTCTGTCTTTTCTTTCAATCTTTCATACCCATTTTATATTTTCTCAGTACAGGGTAGCAAACTGGGGCTATCGTCCGGTTAGCCTTGCTGTCCTTTCTATGGCTTTGTCTCTCTCTATTGATCTTAACTCCAACTTTTACTTTCACTGGAAATTCACCTCTACGTGTGAATCTGTCTCCATCCACAGAATTTGGTTTTCCTATTCAAGTTCTTTCTTCGTTCGTTTTTCGCAGAATGGAGATGCAAGGGGAGAGATCAAGGTGAACGCGTACTCAGCCGCAGGCAAGACCTTGCTGTCCAATGATGGAGAAGCGTCTGAATGCCTGGAACTCGCGCATGCGCTAGTTGATGACTATATAGTAGAGGTGGGCGAATATCAATTCTTCGAATACGAATCGACTACGAATAGCAGGTATCGAATAACGAGACGAATATTGAGCAGCCAAACGCCGAAGCATATGTTTGCAACAGGAATATTTGTTTCGGTACAATCAGGTGCCCCCCTTGCATTGCCTAGCCAAAAAAAAAAAAAGAAGAAAATACGACAGCCAACTCTCCAGGGACAATTCGTATCAGTTTTAGAGACAAACTCACTAACAATCAAGAAAAGAGCTGCGCGAATGGCCTGTCAACATTTTTAAAACAAGATTTCCGAGAATTAATGCTTGCTGTATGACTAGCTTTCCAAAAACGCGAAATAACATTTGTTGGAAAGCAATCAGAAGTTGTGGAAATAGAAACAAAAAGGCCACAAAAGGACTTGTGCACCGGGACACATGGTAAAAGCCCGTTGCAAGCAAAACATCACTGGTTGCAGCGTAAAAGGCAAAATTGTAACATGCCTAGACCGCAAGAAAAACAAAAATACAGGTTACAAGCAAAAATATTATTACACGTTGTCATATAGGACTCCGCCGCGAAACCGAAAACAAAGCTTGAAATATTAATGTTGTTTCTGCATTGCTTTGAAAAATATTGTCGTTCTTTTACTTCTTATAGTTTGCGATACTTCATTCATCAGAAGGAGGGCAGTAAGCCTACTTTAACAGTCGGGTGTGGCGAAAGATTTGGTTAGTTTTGATATTTGAAAATACCGAATACATCATTTTCGAAAACGAATAACAGTAGCTAATGTCTAATATCCGATTCGTATTCGAAACATGGCATATCCGCCCACCCATAGGCGGAGAGTTTTTATGTTTCCGGGGGATGCTATGGCCAGACCAGCTTTCCGAACCCCATATATATATATATATATATATATATATATATATATATATATATATATATATATATATATATATATATATATATATATATATATTTCTTGCACCTTACGAAACTTCGTATGACCTCGAATAATTGAACGGTGTAGTGACGGCGTTATATGACCTCATACAAGACCTCATAACCTCATAGTACGAGACAGTTCAATTCCCTTACCTGAATCTCCTCGTTGGTGTAATCTCCCTTCTGATTACAACGATTACAATAGAACAACGGATGAAGGAAGGCGACACGGGGCAACCACGTATAGGCGCACTAACAACTGAGCGTTTTATTTTCTGACACAGGAGCTGCTGCCAAGAATCAAAACAACAAGAAAAAAAGACAAAACAGTGCCGTCATCTGCATCGCACAACGAAACCACGATACACAACAGCTTCTTAGCGCTACTCTCAAGATACGCCAGTTCCTTTGTCGATAGAGAAACTGAGCGTTCACTGATACAAGCATCACCAGGCTCCTTGATCTAAAGCGCTTCCAATATCTCCCTTGTCTTTTGATCACCAGCTCTGTTCAAAACACAGGTTCTATTAAAATGTGGAATGCACTTGTGAGCCTTACAATGAGCACTAATGTGACCGGAGAGTGATCGGAGTGAATCATGTATAACCAACTCGCCCACCAGCACGTGCTCAGTGCATACTTGGCTATCACTAACGCCGCTTCGCCTTTCCTGAGAATCTGCCGGCTTTCTCTCTCTCCCTCTTTTCCTGTGAGTCAGAGTATAAGCGCTGCTGCGCATGACTGCAGTTGATTCTGATTTCGAGTGAATCTGGCTTGGCCTCATTTCGGTTGCTGAGTGAATTATACACGTTTCCCCAACTATCATGCATTCAGAATTAAAAAAGAGCACTTGCGTTACTCCAAGAAAACCTAGTGCATATTGTTTCCAGTATAGTGGAGTAGCCGCCCGTAATTATTTCGTTAGTGAGATTTAATTTGCTAATTGTAATTAATTAACTCAAGAAGTACTCTCCGAATTTTCCAAGTGTCGATAATGCATTCGTAAGCACCCAAAATGACATCCAACTGCGGTGTTTTCAGACTTAATAATTGCGTAAAAGTTTTTCCGACTGGCAAAGAAACCTCACGAAGTACGATATATACCACGTGAGTGCGCTCCCACCCGCGTCCATAAAACAGTGCCCTCAAATAAGCTGATTGAAAGCAACTGCACTGCCTGTCACAAACCCGAAGAGACTGCGCATCACCTTGATAATGGTGCGGAAAGAGCATCGACAGCAGGTTTCACGGCTTTGCAGTTATTCTTTCCTTCCATTTCTACGTCACACTTATTATACGTCTCTCAAGGCCGACTGATCACATTGATACCAAAAGCCCATTGACAACGCGGCTGAAGCGCCGCTCTGACCACGCAAGAAACGCGAAAAGCAATGGAATAGGCACAGTATGTTTCAGTATCCCATGCTTGCACCGCATCGAAAGATTTCGCGCGGAGCTATATTTAGAGTCAGAAGCTTGCTTCGTGCCAAAGCCCAGTTAAAGTGACCGTTTTATTTTTCATGAACGTGTATACGTGTCGCAAAAACAGGTTCGTGTCAAAAAACAAAAGCGAAATAAACAGACCGGGAAGCGAGCAACGTGTAGACAAAGGGCAAGACCGATACGTTCAAGAAAGTAAATAACCACTTCTGAATGAGCCGAATTGGCAATCCTGCACAAAAAACAAGAATACATCAGATTTCAGTGTGCCCTGATTACCTGTGAATCCGTAAGCGCCGCTGGACACCAGCCTATAGAGGACGTGTTCGAATAGGTCTTCTTTTTATAGCTACGCCGTACTGTTCGCGTTTTATCACATCTTCAGTGGCTTTTTGATGACCGACGCCGGAATACTACTGCAGACATCCGTTATCCTTGCCTTAAACTAATCTGACGTCCGTCTCGAACATGTAAGCACGATCTTTCACATAACCTCAAAGAGAGGAATCGAGTGGAGAGAGGTCAGGTGACCTAGCCGGCCAATTTACAGGTCCGTGCCTTCCAATCTATTGCGCATGAAAAGTCGCATCCAGCCAGTTTTGTGCTGGGCTGCTGCTGTGTGCTGGTGCTCCATCTTGCTGATACCACGGAAGTGGAAGACGTGACAGCGTACCACCACTCCTTCAAGGATTTCGTTCACGTAACGTTGTCCAGTCAGTGTGTGCTCGAAAAAGATGGGACAGATTATAGCAACGGCGCAAATTCCGCACCACACATTGAACAACCACTGTACTGGTGCCGATTGCGCTTTACCCAGTGTGCTTTGTAGTCACTCCAATATTGAGCATTATGCCAGTTTACCTCGGCGTTTCTGTGAAAATTGGCTTCATCTGTGCACATGATGTTACTCAAAAAGTCCGGTGACTCATCGGCTTTTGTGAGGACACAATTCGAGAAATCTAGAAGATTCTTTCAAACAATGGTGCAGGTTAAGGTGGTTAAGGTGGTTAAGGCCGTCGTTTATAATCCTCCGAAGTGATGACTTGGAAATTGATACCTGGGCGGCCACGTCCCGCATGCTAGCATGAGGGTTTGAGGCAGTAAATGCTACAACATCCGTGCGCAGGCTAGGACTCAAAGATGGAGTCCTACGCAGCTGTTTCTTGAATTTGCCGGTTTGTCTTAGGTTTTTATCATTTCTGATGATAGTCGACGGGTTTGGTCTATTGCCACACTTCCATGACTGATATATATTTGCGGCATTCCTCGTGTTGCCATTTGCAGCTCCCAAGGCAAGAATCATGTTTTCCTTCTGCTCATCAAAGAAAGACGTGGCTACAGGGATGAAACAAAACGCACCTTTAAACCTTTGCACTGACGTCGACAGTTCGCTTTTGTGGTAATAGGTTTTGTGGGAAAAGATACGACTTCCGTGCACTTTATCTACGCTAAGACAGCAGCTATCACAGCTTGTTTCCTACTAACACAAAACGCGACGTGCTACTTCGGCCGGGGCGCTGCTGATAAGGCACTAGCTCGATCACGATGTTTTTCTTTATTTCCTTTATTTCGTTCTAGATAACTCAGAGGGAGCTTCTTCGAGGGCGCTGTTTTATGATGCGAGTGGGAGAGCAGTTAATTGGTATTCTCCATATTTCTCGGACTTTATTAATCAGTAGGAAAAAAATTAGTATGCGATAAGTAAGTTACTGAAAATACCGCACTTAGATGTCCCTTGGCTGTGCCTTCATATGCTTAATTGACACTTTGATAATTAGGATAATACGTCTAGAGTTAGACAACAATCACAATTACCCGCCCCTCCCCCCCCCCCCCCGCCCCCCGCAGTAGTCGCCTATGCGCCCACCACCAGCATTTCCCTGAAAAAAGGTAGCGCAGCACCGCTAGACAAGAACAGGAGACGTTGCTATTGTCTTCTTTTTTTGCGGGCATCGCGCTATGTACCACTTCCGAACTGGCGCTAATCGCTGGGCCAGAATTTGCGAGGCTTCATCGTGCTTGTGCAGTGCGGCGTCTATATACGCACCGCGCCTCCCTCGCTCCCATTTCCCATTCACATTCTCGAGTATTTATGTTTGTCTAATAGAACTGTTCTGGTAGCTCTTGTAGTGGGTGGGTGGGTGAGTGGGTGAGTGGGTAGGTGGATGGATGGATGGATAGATGGATGGATGGATGGATGGATGGATAGACGGACTACCGGACTACCGGACGGGTGGACAGGAATCCCCTATCAAACGTGGTGGTGGCGGATGACGCCAGGTTCTTCAATTTTGCCTTTCTTCCGCATTTATTATCTCACCTTAGGACCCATCAAACCTGATAAAAGTTATTGTCTTAATATCTATGTTATATGCTTTCTGCCTCTGTGCACTTTAGCCATGTTTTACTATTCTCTACCCCAGATTCATTAGCCTTTCCTCTACTATTCTTAAAGCCCAAGGCCTTTGACAGAGTTACTGCGTCCTGCATACTGTTAGGTGTAAACACGGCCAAGGGCATTAATTAGGCGTTTGCCACGAGGCAACCCCAGCTACCCATATCAGCGCCTACTCAAAAGTCAACGCAGCGTTGGCATCGACTGCTGACGGATCCACAAAAGACCCCCTACCAGATCTTCACAGCCTGAACTAATGTTGAAAATAGCCAACGTTGTGTGCTACCGTGGGAATGGCTTCGACCTCGGATTACCAGGTTGCTACCCTATCACCTGTTTCATACCATCGGAGGTGGAGTTCGGCAGAATGGTGAGATATCATGGGAGGGGTATTGCGACCGATTCGACGATTGTGATTGGCCGCGATACAGTAATCAGATTCATTAGTCGAGTCATGCAGGGAAGGAGACGGAATTAAAAGCGGAGATCTCTCGTGCAGAGAAAACCTTCAAAATACTATGTACTAATTAGCCCCAACCGAAGTTTTATTTGTGCAGAGAGGTTCGTGTGTCCTGATGTGAACTCAGACGTTTAACATGCTCCTGCATGGAGTGGGCATCCCTAACTGAAGCCATGTAACTAATGCCAAATGATCCCTTTTTCCTTTATTCCTACTACCGCAGGTACTCGTCGAAAGGCTTGGTGGATTCCTCGCCCACACGCTACCTCCAGTAGCAACAATGCACCTTAAGCGGGATTAATAATAAAGCTAATTAGTTCGAATTGGTAATTAGCTAACTGAACATTGCCTTTCGTGCACGCTGTTGATTCGGTTACAATAAAAAAGGAGGAACCAACAACGCCGAGACATCGTATTACGCACGTTGCATGTTCAACACCAACTGAAAGGAACGTGCGTCAGTTTGCTCGGGGAAAAAGATTTCACAATAAGCAATTAAGTGGCCGCATGAATGGCTCGCTTCGAGAGCAGGACAAACAATACCATCAAAACCACTGTAGCGCCAACCTTGGGCACTCTCGCCGGAGAGATTCCCGAAAGGAAACAAGAGAAAGAGAGAGAGAACCCGGCAGAAAAAAAGCTCAATTTACATGTTTTTCGGCCTTTCGCGGCGCGACCGCGGTCGGCCGGCCAGGCGCCGAGGTCGCGGTATCAGCAGGAAGCGCGCGCACTATAGCGCTGCCTCTGGGCAAACCCGCGACCGGTGACCACGTGACTCCCGTGGACGTAGCAGCAGCACGCCGAAGCCCAGCGAGGTCAGGGCGCAGAGGCTATGCGATAACACTGCGCGATAAAACGGTGCTCTTTCGCGAGCGGAAGGCGCTACTAAGCAAAGCGGCGGTCTCGCTGACGCACGGCTGCATCGCGAAACTGCCGTGGTCACGTGTCCGCCCTGTGGATCCAGGCGGTTCTCCAAGGTCTTGTCACGTGACACTAAGGCGCTGAGCTTCCGGACTGAAGGGAACTCACCTGCCGCCGACCACCCTCGCTCTTTTCCTGCAATTTTACTCTCGCGGGAATAAATTCTCGGTTCCTGTTATGGCTGGACTAGAGGCCAGCGGTATTTCGCGGGAGCGGCTATTTTTTACGGCGCCCAATCAGCAATGGCCTTCCGTGTTCTTTTCTTTCTTTTTGTTACGGTGGCATGTGATAGGATAGAGGTTGCCGGCTTCGGATTCGGGCCAAGACGCCGCGCCCGAAACATTAAAGAGCGCAGACTGCCTTTACGATAGGGCCAACCCAGCGTGGAAATACTTGATACAGATGATAGGTGCGGATGATTTGCCGCACGTACAAGGCACAAGGCCAGTAATCTGCATTCTTATGCAAATCATATTTGCTCATGGTGTAGATTTGATTATTTTAAAAGGTATTTATTAGCATCCCCATTGAAGCGGGGTGGAGACAAATAGTCGCCTAGACTGCTTGATTTAGTCAGGTTTTTCTACATTGATCGCGATCTAGCATTCTCTTTCTTTCTTTCTTTCTTTCTTTCTTTCTTTCTTTCTTTCTTTCTTTCTTTCTTTCTTTCTTTCTTTCGGGATATTCAATGCAAATTCAATGCCAATCTGATCTCGATCTTAAACGAAACCTCTATCACTATATTGTACCGTTACCTACACTTGCAATCACTCCGGTTCTATCAATTCCTTCCCTGTTATAAACGCCTCTCAGTTAGTTGTCTCGACTTCTGAGCGGTTAATCCGACCAGCTTTAATGATTGCCTTTAACACCCAACTACGGGCCTTGGAGGAAGGTCGTATAGCGGAGAAGCGCGGGAACGCGTGCGTTTTCCTAAATGTGTGCCGAAATTTCATCTCCGGGGCATTTTGCACTCGTTTGAAAACGTGCTGGCACAGTTGCGAGCACGAGATGAAATGGCGCCTTTGTGCAGCACGGCAGCAGACGATCATCGTCTCTGTGCCTTCGCTGCCTTTGGGCTACAGTGCAGTTCAAAAGGCACGCACACCCAGAGAACAGTCTCATCATCATCATAAAAACTTTAATGTAAGACTGGGGAGTTTGGAGCACGCAAGCTCCCGGGCCCCCGCACGACCCCACTGCACTCAAGCGTTTATGTTACTTCGCTCCATAACGCTGGCAGCCCGATCACTAGCCATGGTCTGCACGACCGGGTCTCCAGAGCGCAGCAGGGTCTCCCAGTCCTCCCAGGTCTTCAGGTGCTCGAGGCCCCGCGGGGGAGGATCTGCCGGGCAATGAGAAAGGAGGTGGAGAGCAGAAGCGCGAGGTTCGGGACAGAGATTACAGGCTGATGTGAGGAAAAGTGGGTGATAGTGAGAAAGAGTCAGAGGAGATGGGAGAGTGTGAGTTTGTAATCGGCGCCAAAGGGTTGCGTGTCGATTGCTAAGGGATTTGTGCGGTGCGGGGTACAGCTGACGCGCCGCCTTGGAGGCATTCGTCAGCTCGTTGAAAGTGTGCGCGCGCTCCTTCGTGAATCCCGGATCGGAGGCCCCAAGAGCCCGGTTTAAAGAACCTCGGGCTAAGAGGTTGGCGGCCTCAGTCTCTGCGGTCATCTACATGGCTGACCTGCACTTTTGTTCTGTATTGCCGAAAAAGTATCGCTAGAGTATATTGTTTGTCAACGCACAAGACAACGGTACAGCTCCAACGATGTGGTGTACAAAGACTCACATTGTATCTGGTTAAATTTGCACTAAGGGAAAGCAATGGTGCGAAATTATTACGGCAGTAAAATCGGCAGCGCAAAGCAAACGTGCTAGCGTTTATACGTGACTCGGTCCCCGCCGTTGTTGCAGCTTTTGTTGGGCAACTATGCGGCACCGCCTGTGTTGCGTTGATTATGCAACTCAAAACCCGCCATGGAGCGTGTGCGCGCTGCCTTTCTCGCACGCAATATTTCTAGATAGGCCGCCTATCGACGCTGAAATGTTTTCCTCCGTTTATATCTTACTTCATCTAACGCCCTGCGCCCGCGGCAATGACTGTGGCTACTTCCTTATCACACGGCCCTGTGCGACATATTCAGCAGCCAATTCGAACGGCCACTTGGACCAGTTACGCTCAAACTGAACAAACGTCCACATAGCGACATGAAAAAATTAAATCGGCTGTTGTGCAATGAATACAAGAAACACCGGCATTCGTTTACCTCAGCGATGCAGCTAACGCAGAGAGAGAGACACGCAGACCCTTCGACAGGAGAGTGCTGGAAGTGTGCGCCACGCCATCCACCGAGCATGCTGCTCCAGGTGGGGATGAATGAAGCGATCCGCTCGTATGCAGTTTAGTTTATGCAGTTTAGTTCATGCAGTTTAGTTCGCCGTATGCTGAAGTTTCAAGACGAACTTAAGCGTACGGCGAATCTAAGCAAACTCACTTTACGTTAAGCAAACCCACTGAATAAGTTTAATAACTGAATAACTGTCAACTGAATGTTGAAGATTTATTTTATTCAGTTCCACAGCGTCAACTCCTGTCTTCGGTACATGAATTTATTAAGTATAGTGGTATGATCTCATTCCAGACTCATGC
The DNA here is from genome assembly GCF_050947875.1 of Dermacentor variabilis. Taxonomy (NCBI): domain Eukaryota; kingdom Metazoa; phylum Arthropoda; class Arachnida; order Ixodida; family Ixodidae; genus Dermacentor; species Dermacentor variabilis. The sequence goes on from NC_134570.1 coordinate 12,940,984, forward strand.
CGGACTTTCAGAGGGTAGTTTTTAAAGTCTTAGAATATTACCTTCGAGTTACTTTTATTGTTTTCAATTACCAACCGTATTTACAACGGAATTGTATTTGTATTGGGTCATGTGTTGCTCCCGTTCTTGTTAATATTTTTTCGAGTAGTATGGACCATTCTTTAGACCATGGTTTTATTAAGCGGAAAGTTTTAAAAGATTTTAGATATGTCGATGTTGTTTTGGTATTTTTATCGCTTGACTCGTCCTGCCAGGATAGGATCAATAAGGTTTTAGATTATTTTAAGGAACATAGAAAAGGTCTCGTGTTTACCCATGAGAGTCTACAAAGCAATGTATTGCAGTTCTTGGAACTGAAGCTTGAGTTCGGTGAGCGCCACGTGTGTTGGGCGAATCAAACCCGTGCGAAAAAGGAACTTTTGTCATTTAGGTCTGCGCACTCGAAGATTCTGAAAAGAGGCATTGCGTCGCCATGTATGGAATTGGCTCTTAAGAGTTCTTGTGTGCTCAAGATGCAAGAAAGTTTTGATAATCAGATCAGCTGACTTCTGGCAGCTGGGTTCCCTATGTCGCTTTTGGCTGCCGTGGTTGAAGCTCTGATTCAGAAAAGAAAGACCACAAAAAGGCCGGCCGCCGAACGCAAAACGCGAAGGCCTGCGGTGGTCCCTGACACGCACAAGGTCACCCATCAACTCAAGAAAGCTGCTTGCGCCTAACAAGCTTCCAAAGCTCCCGCGCCTGCGGAGGGAGCATTGGAGGATGCCAAATTCGGCATGGTGCTTCATACGTGTCGTGCGCTGTCGTCGTGGTTTATTCCATTCCACTCTCACGGATAAGACGCACGTTGGCCAGACATGGCGTTGCGTCAATGAGTGACTCAGGGAACATGCGCAAAAAGTAAACAAAAGTGTAGATAGAGGAGCGCACCTTGTAGCGCATATAAACTCTTGCAGCAATTGCGAGGCGCGATTTGATCGGAAGTTGATCCTTGGCAAAAGCAAGAATGAGCATGCGCGGCTTGCCTTAGAGGCCTTCCACATAAAAAGGCAAGGCAACAATTGCATCAGTGACACATCTTTGTCCCTGCACACATCTGAATTTGAATTCCTCCGTTTGCGTATGTGATAACTTGGCAGATCTCAGTAATGTAATCTGTGTGCCTGCGCGGTTGCGTGGCCTAGGGTTTATATATGCATCGACGACGAAGAAATACAGAAGTTGTTAGTCAGTGCCAGTGTGTGTCGTAGCTTCCTTTTGTGGTCCGTCTTAGGTGTTTGCGCTGTAAGTTTAAGTTCAGAATTATGTACCAACTAGGACCAAATGAAGTTTTACTGATACTCCTTGTCACTTGGAAGGAAACAAATTTGCGTAAAAAGGGAGAATAGTGACACAAAATATGACACTAAGTAGAACACTGGATGAATAAAAGATATACACTTCAACAGTACATCAATCGCAAAGCTTTGTGTATGAGGTCAGTACACGTACGCATATATAACGCCAGATATTTTGAACAGCCAAAACACCCAACACATGTAATACACTGCAAGTACAGAATAGAATTATACATATTGCATAAAAGTTGCGATCACCTTATAAATCAGTTTTGAACCCAGAACAACATTTATGTTACTCATTTAGCTTATTAGGATTATCTGAAACTTAATATTTTCCCAACGTGTTGGTGCCCTCTAAAAACTTTTTCAGAACAAGAAGTGCTCTTTTCTGCAGGCCCGCAGTTGGTCATGGGCCAAGCATCTTCTTTAGGGTGAATGGTCTTCTGTCTAATGTCAACAAATTTGCCTGCAGTACCCTTCTTTGTGGAACGTATTTCGTGCGCTCGAGGAGAAGACGATGCACATCTTCGTCTAGATGGCGACAAGAACACTGCGGACTAGAGACACATTTTATCCTGTACAAGAAGTGTTTCGTAAATGCAGTACCAAGACGCAGATGGTGTACCAATGTTTCAAGTTTTCTGTTCTCTCTTCGATTTTCCGTCATTGATAAGTTTATACATGGGTCTATAAAGTATAACTCCGAGTTTTTAGTTTGCTGATCAAACCAGGTAGTTTTGTTGAGGCAACAATAAATCTGTCTCAGGATCAGATGGACTTCACTACGCACCAGGGAAAGATTGGTTTTCTCTGCTTTATTGTGCGCCCGATTCGCAGCTGCGTCCGCTGCAGTATTACCAGGTATATTGCAGTGCCCTGGTATCCACTGAAATGCAATTACGTGGTTCATTGCGCTTGCTTTTGTAAGTTCTTTGAGCGTCTCATACAATACCAAAGTTTTCAAAGAATTTTATTGTTGGTCTGTAGTAATGTGAGAGCGGCATGCGAATCGCTAAAGGTAACCCATTTTTGCGAATGTTCTTCTGATGTTATGAAATGCAAAGCACACAGGATTGCAAACAGTTCTGCCATGGTGGAAGATGTCTCTCGGGATAACTTAAATGTTTGCTCTAGCGCTAAATGTGGAATGACGAACGCTGAAGTCGAGGAATTTTTATGACACGAACCATCTGTATACACGTGGATGTACTGGGAATACAATGAGTAAATTTGGAAGAGTGCCAGTTGTTGTGCGGCTACTATGAACATGTCTCTCTTAGATATAATCCCGTCAACGGATAATTCTATTTGAGGACATGTTAACATCCAGGGAGGGTAACTAACATCCACTTTGCATAATTCAAATCTTGGTAATAATGCTTTATGTTCTCGATCAATATCGTGAATTTTGCTTTCGTTTCTAGCGGTAAGTGCGAGGTTTAATGGATGCTTATCGTGTTGGGTTAAGATGCGATAAGTATGTCGGCATGTTTCAATCGTTCGTATGACTGGAAATGGTGGGTGACGAGCTTCCGCAATTACTAAAGAACTCGAAGTAGCCTGCGGAACCCCAAGACACACTCGCAGCCCCCTTGCCAGTAAACGTTGAAGACGTTCCTCAGAAGTTTGCGATAAACCATGGAGAATAGGTGCCGAGTACGCAATTTTTTTGTTTTATGAGTGCGTTATGAACATTTAGTGGTGAAGTGACTGATCTCCCCCCCCCCCGCCCCCCTACGTTGTGCCAGTGAGTCGTCGAAGTACGTTTATTACAGCATTGGTCTGCTTTTCAATTGCCCGGGTGTGTGATGCCCATGTCAGCTTCTGGTCAAGAATAACTCCAAGGAATTTATGCTCTTTCACAAACATCAAAGCTTGCCCATTAAGTGTAAGTTGTAAATTATTCAGCTGTCGTCTAGTGAAAGGAAGTACGGCTGTCTTTGCGTATGAAAGACTAATCCCTCTTTCCTTTAAAAGGCGTCGATACTATCGAGACCCTCTCGCAGCGTTGTTTGAATATCTTGTATATGAGATCCAGAGGCCCATATGCAGATGTCATCTGGGTACAGAGAATACTGTAGACCAGACGGGAGTTTTGTGGCAAGGCTGCCATGACACAGTTGAATAAAAACAAACTGAGAACCCTGCCCTGCGGAATGCCTTGCGTGATGCTGTGATAATTACTCTCTTCTTCGATTGTTTCCATAAATATTTTTCTATTTTTGAAGAAATTTGATACCCGTCGCAGTGTTCGACCGTGTAGGCCTAGCTCTAACATGCCAGCAACAACGTGTATGTGACTTACAGTGTCGAATGCTCTTTGAATGTCCAAGAATACTGCTACTGTCACATTTCCACAAATTCGTTCACGTTCGACGCATTTGGCAATGTCTAATACAGCATCCATTGTACACCTATATTGTCGAAAACCGGTCATGTAGTTGGAAAACACATTTGTGTGTTCACACCGACATTGCAGTCGACTGTCTATCATCTTCTCCATTAGTTTGGAAAAACAGCTTGTGAGACTGACGGGTTGGTAGGAGTCAAGACAAAGGGGAGTCTTACCTGGTTTCAGTTCTGGAATTACCGGAGCTAATTTCCATTAATCTGGAAGAGTCTCTCTTATCCAGGTATCATTAAATATCTCCAAAAGAGCTATTCTTCCTGCTGGGCCTAGGTTCTTTCACATCACATATCTAACACTATCTGGGCCTGCGGTTGTCTTTGTACGGCATGACGAAAGAGCACATTTCAATTCATTTAAGCTAAACTCAATTTAAGTTCAGGATGTTGTGACATAAAGCACGCACGAAACTTCTGTTCTGCTAGTGTTGCCGAACTTGTAAATTGTAGGCAAGTAAACAGAATTCCTGGTCTGGATATAAGTTGACAGAATTCGTCAGCAACAGATGTTTCCGGAGTGCTTCGAGCTACGGCAAGGGTGCCTCGATGTCCTCCCCCTCCCGCGAGGGAGGAGGACATCGAGGCACCCTACTGCGCAGAAAATCGTAGCGCCGTCTGTCGGGAGCCGTTTTACTTGCGGACGGCAAATGGGTGGTGATGACGTATGCAACGTCACCGCTTCGCGCTCGGGGGCAGGTGATCTGAATTACGCTAAAGGTATGCGGACCCTTCAGAAGCAATTTTCTCGTAAATAAGTCTCTTCTAGGCCACGAAACAAGCGCTGAGAGGTATCTGGAATGGTATTTCAATAGTCCACGTCGACTTAGTGTTTGCACTTAGTGTCCTAGCGCGAAACACATGACACACTTTAGAGCGTATGCAGTGTGTTTGCAGTGATATCAACGTCCCTCGGGGCGTCTAAATGAAACCAACAGTTCACGTTAACGCGCTGCGATTTGTCCGTCCGGCACGTGTAAACACAGGGTGGTCATTCGATAGGCAGACGTCCAGATCCGCTGAGTCGTTCCAACGGTGGTGACGCAGAAAGTGCATGCGAAGCAGAAAGTGCTCTGTTCCTTGAAAGTGTATACAGCGTGACGGATCCGAGACGCGTTCACATGAATGCGGCAGTATAGCACATCGCATTTATTCGCGCATCACGGTAATACTAAGTGACAGCGTTTACATTCGCCGCATCCCCCGCCGTCCGACAAAAGACAGTTTGCGGCGAGTGCATGCCGCTGGTCAATGGGGGAGTCGCACGCCGGCAGAAGCCTCTTTTTACTCTCTCTCTCTCTCTCTCTCTCTCTCTCGGTGCGATATGCCAGCGTTTACATGCACCGCGTGAGTCGAATTACCCGTCTCGATCGACTCTCTCCTGGTGCATTATTGCCAATCACTTTCCTGGCACATTGCCGCGATGGATGCGATTCTCTCAAAATGCGATGCGATGCAGTACTTCTCGCATTCATGTAAACGCTGCTCTTGTTGTTTATGAGCGCAAATTCTGCGGTGTCATCTTGCTGCCGTGAAAAGTGCGGCGACAAAACATTGCCTGCTTTTTCTAATACCGATAAATTTACTCAAAGCCGCGTTGCTTGGAACGCAGGACGCGACGATGCAGTTCAACGCGGACCACCTGAAGAACCTGATCGAGCAGGCGTACCCACCGCAGGAGATGATCCTCCACTGCCGTATGAAGGCTCGCTCGGACCTGTGCCGGGACTTCGAATGCAGAAAACTGCAAGCACTTTAGCTCCTCTCTGCTTTGAAAGCGAATGCTCTCTTTGAAAGCCGAAACCATTTTTCTGTATCTGCACCTAATGAGCGCGCTCGGAAATTCCTGTTTGTGTGTGGTGGACTGGCCGCGTAGCATCACTATGTGCTTCGAGAAAGCGCCAGTCGACTGTGTGGGGGCGTGCAGGAAGGAAAAGGTTAGGAGGCAGCATCGCGCAACGTGACTGAAGCCAAGAGTGTCGTCCCAACACGTGGTGAAAGCGTCACAGCATGGGGAATAGAGCGCGCTGTCGGTTTCAGTACTCCCAGTTGATTTTTTTTTCGATACCCTTTCGCATGGAGTAAGGAAAAAGTCCCTTCATGTCGGCAAATCTCGATTTTCGCTCCGTGATCTCGACGCAATGTGTCGCGTTTTGCATAGAGTTTCTCACTATAACACCTAGAGGGTAATCTGGCGCCACCGTCTATGGGAGTTTCTTAAGGGGGCACCGTGCCGTCATGGGAATGACGGTATATGTGTCTGCGAGGCTCGTGTTGGCTGGTGTTGTAAGAGGCTTCGTCTAAAACGTGGATATGGCTACGCAAATAACGCGTTCTCAAAGTAAAATCTTCATAACATTTTTCCATTCACCCATATTACATCTTTACTCACCCACAATGCATCACCAAGCGAAGAAAAGCAAGAACAGACGACCAACTGTGTCAAAGCGAGCGCGAACCTTGTCGTCTGTCCTCCAACTTTAGCGGCCCGCTGATACTTTTTACGTAACATGTATTCGTACACAAAATAACAAGTTCTCAGAGTTAAATAAAACATGTTTTCGCGTAATAATAAAGCTAAAACAGATTTTCACGTGCTGTTTTAGTAGAAAGTGAAGCACTGTGACAGATTGAACGGTACTTGCCAGGCGCGTCTTCAAGGTGTCCTGTCTCTACGAGAACGATGCCAATCCGAAGTCACAATATACCAGCATTCCCATGCATACCACAGCGCAGCAGCGCCAGATTTCCCTCTAGGTAATATAGTGAGAAACTCTATGGCGTTTTGGGCCGACACTGAGCAAAGGGACTGGCGTCACGCAGCATTAGCTTGCTAAGGCTAAATGCGTGACGTAATGCTGTCTTCTAACTTTTATTGCGATAGCAATAATATGGACACTCGAGGAGCATTTCTGCCGTCGCCGTGAGGTTCCGCGTAAAGTTCAAGGGCGATAGAACTGGCGCTGTATATGCTGTGTGTACGAATGAAAGCGTGTGATGATGAGGTGGCGGTCGCGGCTCAATCTCGCGCATGCAAGGGAGGGAAGCGAGGAAGAAGCTCGCACTCTTCCGTCGCGCGCAAGGCTCCTAGGGAAGGGTAGGGAGCTGCGGGCGCCTTCTACTCCGAGCCACTTCATCTTGAAAGCCATCTGCGACGGGGACGAAGTCCGCCACGCGCTGTGCTTACGTGGCTTCATTCGCGTTGATGCGAGACGCAACACGAAGGTCAGTTCGCTCGCTGCTGCTGCCGCACTTCCTCGCGCCAACGTTTTGACAGCGTGTTTCCGCGGTTATCGAGTGAGATGTGTTCATGTTTGCTTGTGCGCGCGTGGCACCATGCTTATTAATTTAGTTAGTATGCCTGTGTTTTCAAGCTTATATGGCTGATAAAACTACTATCCTTACTTCGTATAGCTGTCCACTAATTTGTTATCGCAATCGATGCTTCGCCTTTCCGGTGAGACTGCGACCTTCTCCCTTCCTGCATGTGAGGGGGTGTTTCCGATTGGTGCGTACGCGTCGGACGGTCCGTCGCCGGGTTACGAGGACGGTGGCGTTCCTTCTGGTATACGGTCTGAAAGGCGGCCAGTGTTTGTCCGCAGCAAGAAGAAAAGAACGTAACGATGGCTGTGCGTGTTCATAACATGTAAAGCACAACAAAACAAAAGCTTCTACATTTAAAGACACACGGTGCCGACGTGGACGCGGCCCGCCTCGATCTGAAAAGACCGGGCTTCAGGACTCTAATAAAGTTTTGTGAATGAATGAATGAAATGCGCAATTGGTTTGCTAGAAATATCTGTATTTACTCGTCCAAAATATTTATGCACTATTACATAATGGTTTAATCATCAACACACCACTAAAGTCTTAAGCATGCGATCTTCGTAGTATCGCTGGTTCGTCCAATGCATCTTGGGGATCCGCAGTTGCGCGGATAATTAGGCGAGGCCAAACAGCTGTTCGCTCACTTAGATAATCAACGAGTTCGGATACTGTTTACACTAAATATGCCTAACAAAGGTTTATTTGTCCGCTAAACTTCAGGGCTAATATTTGCTTCACGACTTTTAGAAATATCGTTTTCCCTGCTCCGCCTACAACCAGCTTAAGAAGCGTAAAGCTGCGGAAAATAACACCGTATTGAGCAAAAAATAAATTCAGGTCTGTCTCTGCATCACCATGCGCTATGGCATGCCAAAACGAGTCATGACTGTGGTATACAACTTATTTTACTTCGTTAAAGAGATCATCCGGTAGTGCCGCACACTTTCCAAGATTCTCCAGCGCCTAAAATAACCGACACCCATTTGTACGGGTGGTAAAGACGTACAACATTTTACAGCGAAGGTGTACATGGCTCAGATCCCAAGTTTCGTGGCGTCTGCGAGCAGTCGTCTGCTTCGTTGGCGCGCAACCACGCGAATGCGCTCGTGGCACTGCTCGCCCGTTCGTCGTCGTCTTCTTCCCCAGCTAGTTCCGTGGCGCAAAAAAAAAAAACATCATCATCACCAATGCCTCTTTCGAGCGATGCAGACGTCACAGCTCTATAGATAAACGACGTAATTGATCCGTTCCGTTCCGCCGGTGCAATGGATAGGCCGCGCTTCTTCATGGCTGTAGAAGAACAGCGCCCGTTTGAAGAGCGACGGAGGGAGCAGAGACGCGAGTGCGGCGGCCGCCGAGCGCAGCCGCGAGACGGCTGGTGTAAGCGACTAGCGAGAACCCACGAAGCACCCGCCGTGAGTCAGAGAATGGCGCGAAGCGCCTTTGTCGTCAAGGGGTCAGCGTGGTTGAGTTCAAGGGTGCGAGCACGAGGTTCCAAGGAGACTTCCTTGATCGTCAGTTCGGTTCTACCTGCAACGGCTGTGGCAGACTATGTATGGTTCAATAACGAGCGTCGTCGCAATGGGGAGGCCGCGTTTACGGAGGTATGAGCCATTGCTTAAAGGTGTACGCGCCGTTCATTGTCTTACGTGACGGACACGCTTATTAACAGCGCTGAAACGAGGTGTGTGCGTACCTAAATCGTCACGATGACCACAGATGAGGACAATAAATATGTTCGTACCTTTGTTCGAAATTCTGTGTCACCACTATGCCGTGCGCTAAACATCTTCGCTGATCATAGATCATTAAAATATTGATAATGAAATTGTGTGGTATAACGTACACAAACTGGGCACAGCGGTTTACGAGTGGCACTGCTGGGGAACATTCCACGACAGGGCGTTTCTGCATTCTGCCTCCATCGTGATGCGACCGTCGCGGCATAGCATCGAACCCGCGCCCTGGTGCTGAGCTGCACAACGACACTGAACCACCGCAGCGCGCTTTTTCTTGGACACGAAACTTGACACCATACGGCTATGACTAAGATATGACGTATGACGTCATAGGTGTGACCTGCGTACCAACTTGAGCATGTGCGGAAAAACAAGCCATTGCTGCATGGTGAGCCCCCATGGGAATGTGACAACAAGGGAAAAAAGAAGGCGCGACATATAAATGGCTGAATCAGTTCTGTGGAATCCCGCAAGGCGGAGCAAGGTTCACAAAAGGAAGAATTGTCATCGGCCCGACTTCTGGCCTGACGCTACTGAGGAAAGCCATATGGTTTCCTCAGGAAGAAAGCATTGCAGTTTGAGAAAAACAAAATTTCTGTACCTTGTTACTTCGTTTCCTTTGCAGCTTCATCTTACTGCCGGCTGGGCGACAGTTTTTAATTTCATGGGCCTTCCACTACATGGAAGGCTTCCGCAGAACTCTTTTGCCCTGTGCTGTGTCCCTGTGCTTTGATTTGTCGATTCATTGGCTGCACGATTGTGAGCCTTTTTGTTAGCTCTGATGGTAGAGCGACTGCCCGGGAAAGGCTTTGGCGCCGCATTCGATCACAGGACCAGGATCTTCTTCAACTGTTTCACAATTTCTGAGAAACTTGTATGGGTTTCTTTTGTAGCTTCACACCACTCTCGGGTGGTTGGCAGTTTTCGCTTTCAAGGACGTACGTGAACGTATGAAGGCGCGAGCCATGGCCTGCGCGGTGAATTTCAAAAACGCTTGAGACGCTTAAATCCGAAGCATTTCTTTTGAGTACCCCTGCTCACTTTGCTAAATAGCCATCCTCCAAGCTGTGCCAACGTTATATCAGAGAGTAAGAAAAACTCTATGGCGGTGAGAGGGCGCAACAACCGCGTTGTACTGGCTGCCCACCCCTTCCAAAAACCGTTATGAAAGAAATGGCGCAAAAGAAGACGGCATTACACTAGAGCAGGCACCTGTCCTGTTGTCTAGAATTATGTGTCGTCTTCTGTTGTGTACTTCCTTCCATTGTGAACCTTATACCAAGTAGGCCATCAACAAGACCTACTCTTGTGACACAAACCTTCTCTACCAGTTCACACAATAGTCTTAACGGGTGACATATGAGGTAATCAGAAAATATGAAATACTCAAACTGCGTAGCACTGAGCAAAATTTCTGAGTGGTCGCAAGTGAACGCTAGAACGTGCGTCTTTTGTCGTTCTTCAGACGACAATGCGACACGGAACCGCCCTGGATCGCGATACATTCTCGTCAAGCCATTTGTGGGGTTTAAGACGGCATACGGTTGGCTTCCCTGCCTCTCTCTCTCTCGTCAGCCCAAAAATAGCGTGGAGCAGCAACATAAACTTGCGGGTGAGCTCACTTCGCGCGCCAGTCGTAATTTATGCCCCTTCGCTAAATGCGCTCACAGGATGATAGTAGAAAAACGTCGACGTCAACAACAAATGACAGCCGCCACCACCCTAAGGAGGGTTGCCTCATAAGAAAGTATCACAGAAAGTGATTAATCAAAAAATGCGGCCTCTGAAACGCACCATTTAGAGACAGCGCGCTTTGGTCGAACGAAAATAGCTGCAGCCTTGGGAAAGTTGAAGGTACGCCAAAGCTGTGCAGGAAGTTGGCGTTTTGTCGCTTTTAACATGCCCACTGAGATAATTATTCCTCTATGCCCAAATCAAAAGCTCCGTCTGCGAGTGGTTTCTCCGTGTTTCCTTCTTCTGCCGTCAAGCGTCGATATGACTCAAGGCGAAGGGCGGCTCGCGGAAGCACTCCAACTGCGCATGCGCAGCACCGTCGACATATACCTCGGGGCAAACAACGGAAGCGGCGGACTCTACCCATGCTGGACTTTTCGCACGCTTATTCCACCCTGGTAGTTGGAAGTATTTCGCGGACACTAAGTACAGCGAGACGGAACAATTTTTCGCGTATCACAGGCTCTTCTCAAATTTGGTGCAAATTCGATTACTTCGAACATCGAGAGGTTTACGGTACGATGGAAGGTTGACAAACTTCGCCCCTATTAAAACTTGCTGCCACAGCTGTGAACACATGTCGCTTTACCCGCATTGTCACTCGGATCAAGGACATCCTGCTGCTGAGAGGGTCATCATCGGTTCAAATGCAATCACGGACATTGGCCCAATAATGTGCGCTCGTACGCTCCGGAGCGCCGGCGGTGAACGAGCGCATTACCAAAGGTGTGATAGCGGAGTGAACTCGTTCCTCAGCGGGTACAGGTAACGGCTTCTTTGATTAAGACGTCTCGACCGTGCAGTTAGCGCTTTTCTATTGGCAAGAACAGTGCAAGCTGGGCTCGTGCTGTCCATTCGTGTGACCGGCACCTATTCGCGCAGCTTCATGTTTCCGGGTCGCAAACATCGTGTCGGGACTAAATGGCACACGCTGGTGCCCGATGAAAATGTCGAGCACACTGTGGACTGCGGGGCTGCGTGCTTGAATGCTCGCAAACGTGACCCGACACGATGCGGCCGGGTGTGCAGGGAAAGCTCGTTGAGAAACGGCGTTCCTATTCCGCTCGGATGAGACCGGAAAGAAGTGCGACGGCGGCTCCGCTGAGGTCGTTTACCTCGAATGTGTCGTCACTCGACGGCAGTGTCAGCCAGCAGAAGTGTTGGCGTCGCGTCGCCGTCTGGGGATGCAGAGCTGCCGAACTGGGTCAGGGTGCAGTCAGGCCTCGCTCAATTACGCACGCGCTCCAGCGATAAAGCGACGGATACCTTGCGGCATGGGGCGCCCCTTCGGTCCTCTTATCTGCGAGGTTCCGAAAGATTAGTCCTGCGTCTTCACGCTCTGAACACGCTCAGTGTCTGTTATTCATTGCAATGGAGGTTGAAAGGAGGGAGGGGCAGGAAGTCGATTGGTAGAGTACTACACTCTAAGGGCATAAACTCTTCCACTCAACTTGTTTTGTCAGTAACCCGAAGGTATTACAGGGACGAGCTCAGTGACAGATTCGCTAGCGTCCCAGCAAGCAGAGGACCACGTATCTGCGTGTCTGTGCTTGCTGAACAATGATATATGTTGTCAATGAGATAAGTTGCTATTGCATGTAACATACAGAAAAACGAAATAGAAGGAACGGAAAACAAGTTGAAACGCCGTAAGAAAGGCGTCCCAGTGATTTTGTCGTCTTCGATCCGTCCGCGTGCGTTCTCACACAGTGAGTAAGATGATTCTAGGCTTACTTCGACCGTGCTGTGCTTCTTGAGAAATGCATTGGCACACAGAGTTATTGCGCACATCAGTGGCTGCGCTTCCGCTCTCGCCAAAACCCCCGCACGCGATCGCATTGTGTCCCTTCTCCAGGAGCGCGCAGTTTCTGCCGACGTGTGCAGTACAGCGAGGGCTCGGCAACGCGAGGACAACTACTGCACGGTGCAACAAGTGATCTTCTTCTTCTTCTTCTTCGTGATTTGGGAGAGGGAAAATACGCTCATTTCTGCAGCCCATATAGGAGCACGATCACCAGAAATAGTTTCTTTCGCAACATTTTCTCTCTCACGTTCTCAAGTGAACAACGAAGAAGAGCGCGCGTGCAACCAGCAGACTCTAAAACGGCACGCGAGCGCTAATGGGAGAAGGCCGTGTGCAAAGAGAAGGCGCGTTCAATTCGCAGCGGGGACCTATAACGGCTCTTGAGCTCAGCTTCCAAAAGTACGGGAATTGCGTGGTTTCCTTACGGCAACGCCAAACGTCCGCAATTACCGTCTTGCTCATTAAAGCGACAGGAAGTGTAGCGGGAATGTGTTCGGAATACAGTGCGTTCTGCCTGCACGTGTTCTTGCTTTTAATATTGATATTTTGCTACTCTTCGTTTGATTGCATGATTCGCAGTGGGCGACTTTTCTATGTTTCGCTTTAAGAGTGTGCTCAGTTGCTAATTGTTACATCATCATCATCATCATCATCATCATCATACTTTTTGTCCCCTGCAGGACGAAGGCCCCTCCCTGCGATCTCCAATTACCCTGCCATGCGCCAACCGATTCTAACTAACACCCGCGAATTTCCTCATTGCATCGCACCACCCAGTCTTCTGCCGTCCTGTACTGCGCTTCCCTTCTCTTGGTACCCATGCTGTCACCCTAATGGTCCAACGGTTATCTACTCTATGCATTACATGACCTGCGCAGCGCCATTTTTTTCTCTTCATGTCAATTGGAATGTCGTCCAGGCACGTACCCAGGGGGGGAGGGGGGGGGCCGCCCCCACCCCCTCTCCGCGCTCGCTACCAGTCCTCACACACATTCCTAAAGCGCCGTCAAATCAATGTTGAGACGTGCCAGCTATTCGGCGGTCAATATTTTGCTGCCTTGTTCACTCCTTTTTGATGGCGGTAGTTATCGGCATGTCCTGGGGTATGAAGGCCAGTTTTCTCATCGATTCGGTGCCCGCGCGATTAACTCGAGATGCGTTCAGTTGTCACTACCTATTCAACGGTCATGCGCATCGCTGTTGCTTCGTTAGTTCAACCTTCTTTGTTTAGACTGATCCACAGACCAGGAAAGGGATTCGGTTCGTAGTCAGTTGGTCTGTATGCTCCAGGAACGAGTTGCGGTAGGAGACAACACTAGTTGCGTTTAACTTTCCCTTTTGCTTCATTATTTCCTCGAGTGACAGCTCGCCGCGACGCTGGCAGATCGTCGGAACGATATGCCCGCGAGAGGGGTTATAAATAAAGTGCAAATTAAAATAATGCGAAAGAGCGTCCATCATCAGACCCTGCAATAATAACCCTTAAACCCATGCGAAATATGACTGTCCCCCGTTACCTCGCCTGGCTTTTATTTAACTGTACAGCACTTTTCTTCCAAAATTGGCAACTGGAAACAATAGTCGCAAGCAGTTGAGAAATTAGGCGATATACTAAGGGAGAGAGCCAAGGCAACAGCCAAATAGGAACGAAAAGCGAAAATTAACAAATTTAGCCGTTGTTTATGAGAATTTTTACGGATCGACATCTTTTTATTTAAGAAGGACGTAGAGAAAACGCCACCAGAAGGGGAGAATGATATTGTGTGTTTTAAATGACGCTTCTATATTGATCAATCGAGTCGCCTGACGTAGCCACTTCTCTGCTATGCTTATGTGGGTGTTCTAATGTTCCGCGGTGGGCGCAGTACGTCTAGAACCGCAGCGTTCTGCACTCTACTTGGCTGTACGCGACTGGTGACCACGCATCATTACGCAACTTTCCAAATAACAATATGAGTCGGTTTTGGCACTTGGTATAGCAAACGAGTGATTGTAAAGAATTGTGATTGTTCCGGAAATATATATTTCTTTATAATTATTCCAGATCTAATTCGAAAACGCTACTATAGTCGGTACAACTTAAGTCTGCAATGAAGCCCCGCCCACGCCCTCGTAACCGCCAGCCACTGTTCCTCCGCGAGGCTGCAAATAATTCGTATTTGAAAATTTTCCCGTTACCCAAACAAAGTTGGTAACCACAAAAATAAAGTTATTAGTGCGTATTTTTTTACGTTTTCCCTCGCCTGTTATAGTGAAATGGCGAAATCCTAATCCTTTATTGAACTGAAATAAAATGCTTGCATCGGTACAACTGTTTATTGTCAAGTTTCACTTGAGTTGGCAGTGAAATTTATGGGTAGACGGGTTCAGCAGTGAAATGAACTGCACCGCAGACTTTTGAAGATTTAATTGATTAAGTATGGAGTTTTACATGCCAAAACCACGATCAGATTATGAGGCACGCCCTGGTGGGGGACTCCGGAAATTTGGCCCAACTGCGGTTCTTTAACGTGCGCCTAAATCTAAGTACACGGGTGCTTTCACATTGCGCCTCCATCCTGCTACCTCGTGCTTAGCAGCCCAAAACCATTGCCACTAAGCAATCACGGCAGGTAGACTTCGGAAGAGTGAACCACTCAGACTCCATACACTTTGCATACACTCCGTAGAACACTTTATTGCTTCCGTCGATGAAAGCACTCTTCAAGAACAGCAGACGCTGCGGAGCTATCAAGTGCGACCTCATTTTGAAAAGGCCACAAAACGAGAATTTTGTTTGCTTCCCTGATTGGCTGGAGGAGCAACACAACCCCGCGCGGTCCGTGTGCCTTGGTTGCAAACTGCTATTTTCTTTCAAGTTGTATGCTACCATAAAAATCTTAATTTTACACTTTCGCTCGTTTGCTTTTTCTTGGCAGTGTTGTTCCTGCTCTTCTTTCCCGCGCGAATCATTTGGTGTGGTTCCTTGTTTGCCAAGTACACAGGCGTACCACATCACAGGCGTACCTGTGAGATTCACCTTATCTCATTTCTTTTTTGCAGGTTTACGCGTCTTTATGGCGAGTGGCGGGCGTGATTCATATTTGTACTAGTAAAGGTACGCCCCTCATTTGCACGGAAAGTTACCTTGGGTTGGGGGACACCCCCCCCCCTACCCCCGAAAGGAAGTCCTGGGTACGTGCCTGATGTCGTCTATACCAGTTTGCAATCTGACCCAAAGCGCTCTCTTTATGTCTCTAAACGTTATGCCTAGCATTCTTCGTTCCATCGCTCTTTTCGCGGTCCTTAACTTGTTCTCAAGCTTCTTTGTCAGTCTCCAAGTCTCTGCGCCATATTTCAGCACCGGTAAAATGCACTGATTGCATACTTTCCTTTTGAATGATAACGGTAAGCTCCCAGTCAGGAGCTCACTATGTCTGCCGCATGCGATCCAACCCATCTTTATTCTATGAATTTCCTTTTCATGATCAGGGTTCTATGTTATTAATTGACTTAGGTAAACGTACTCCCTTACCAGACTCTAGAGGCTGACTGGCGATCCTGAACTCTTGTTCCCTTACCCGGTTATTCATCATTATCTTTGTCTCCTTCAAATTAATCTTCAGCCCCTCTTCCACTCTCTCCATTAAGGTCCTCAATCATTTGTTGTAACTCGCCTGCAGTGTTGCTGAATAGAACAATGCGAACGGCAAAGCCAAAGTTGCTGAGGTATTCGCCGTTGATCCTTATTCCTAAACCTTCTCAGTTTAATAGCTTGAATACTTCTTACAAGCACGCAGTGAATAGCATAGGAGAAATTGTGTTTCCTTGTCTGACCCCTTTCTTTATTGGAATCTTCCTACTTTCCTTGTGTTGAATTAAGGCAGCTGAGGAATCTCTGTAGATATTTTCCAAGACATTTACGTAAGTGGTCTGTACTCCTTGATTACGTAATGCCTCTATGAGTGCTCGTATCTCTCCTGAATCAAGGACTTTTCCGTAATCTACGAAAGCCATATGGAGAGGCTGATTGTACTCTGCGGATTTCTCGATAACCTGATTAATGACATGGATGTGATCCATTTTAGAGTATCCCTTCCTGAAACCTGCCTGTTTCCTTGGTTGACTAAAGTCCAGTGTTGCCCTTATTCTATTGCAGATTATTTTGGTGAATATTTTATATAATACTGCGAGTAAGCTAGTGGGCCTATAATTTTTATATTCTTTAACGTCTCCCTTTTTGTGTATTAGCATAATATTTGCATTCTTCCAGTTTTCTGGGACACTTGCAGTCGACAGGCACTTGGTATAGAGAGCGGCCAGTTTTGCAAGCATTATGTCTCCTCAATCTTTGATTAAATCGTCTGTTATTCCATATTCTCCTGCTGCTTTTCCCCGTTTCATGTCTTGCAAGGCCCATCTGACCTCATCGCAGGTTATAGGAAGAGTTTCTGTATTCTGTTCATTACTGTTTCGAATGGAGTTATGCTGACTCCTCTGGGTACTGTACAGGTCACTACAAAATTCATCCGCTTGTTTTACTATACCTTCGAGATTGCTGATAATATTACCGTGCTTATCTTTCAGTGCATACATTTTGGCATACATCTTGGATGTCAAGTTTCCTTCTTACTGATTTCAGGCTGCGTCCATTTCTTACGGCTTCTTCAGTCTTTCTCACGTTACAATTTCGAATATCACTTACTTTTCCCTTGTTAATCAGTTTTGAGAGTTTCGCGAAATCTATCTTATCTCTTGAGTTGGTCCCTTTCATTCTTTGTCGTTTATTTATTAGCTCCTTTGTTACAACTGTTAGGTCCTGAACATACAACTGTGTTTATTGAAAAAAAAAAAACACGATGACTTTTTGAAACCTTACATCAAGCGTGTGCGCCTGCTCGATGTGAATAAAAGCACTTGTCATTCCCGAAACATGGCCTCGTGGTCGCGGGTGAGATTAACACCGTTGTTCACCATTGTTCAACAAGCCCATTTCCTTCAAAGATGAGGCTACGGAAGGCTGACTAACACACCCACTACCTTTTCTCATTATTTAAAATTATTCTGCTACTTCCCTTGTATAGCTACCCATGTATGGAACTGCGGCTGTTACCAGGGCTTCCGCGAAATTAGGAAACAATGCTGAGCCGCTTACGTTTGGGCGTCGCATTCAGCAATGCATATGCGCGTTTGATTGGAATTGCTGATAGTGCCGAGTGCAATGCCTGCGGTGTCGAGGAGATTATAGAACATCTACTGTGCTACTGCCTATCTTTTGAAAATGAAAGGTATATCCTCTGCACAGCTCCAAATCAGTTAGATAGAATCCGTTCGCCTTGAACAAGATCGTGGGACCATGGCCTCGCATATCGCAGCTACAAAAGGCCACAAAAGCGCTCCTGCAATATTTGAAAGCTACCGGATTGAGTACCCCTCTGTGATCCAGACTGACTGACCGAATGATATCCCCAGTGGACTCCCTTTTCCCTTTCCCCAGTGTAGGGTAGCCAACCGGGTTCAGTCCTGGTTAACCTCCGCGCCTTTCATTTATCATTCGCTCTCTCTCTCTCTCTCTCTCTCTCTCTCTCTCTCTCTATATATATATATATATATATATATATATATATATATATATATATATATATATATATATATATATATATATATATATATATATATATATATATATAAACCTCGCAAGGCAGGGCAGATAACCGATAAGACGCTCAAAGCATTGATACCAAGAAACTCTGGCCCCGGCCGTTTCTATACCTACTACCCAAAATCCACAAAATAAACAATCCCGGTCGGCCTATCGTTTCCAGTAATGGAACAGTGACTGAGAAAATATCCAGCTTTATTGACAGTCTCATTAAGGACATCCCATCTTCATTTCCCTCGTACATTAAAGACACAAATCATTTCCTTCGGGAGGTATCAAACCTGACGGTACCGGCGGGGGGTTACTTGGTCACTATGGATGTCGCATCTTTGTACACCAACATACCTCACGCCGAGGGCATAGCTTCCGCAGTTTCAGCTTACGCTGGCTCCAGCCAACCTAAGCAATTAGATAAAGACACAGTTGAGACTCTTTTAAATCTAGTACTGAAATATAATCACTTTGAGTTCGAGGACAAGCATTATTTGCAAATCAGTGGAACCGCCATGGGAACGAAGATGGCCCCAAATTATGCAAATATCTTTATGGCATCTTTAGAAATACCCTTCCTCGCAAACTCGGCCGTAAAACCAATATTTTATAAGCGATTCCTGGATGACATTTTCTTTGTGTGGGCCGACAATGAACAAAGTCTCTTAGACTTCATTTCCAATTTCAATTCTCTGCACCCGTCAATCAGCTTTACGTACAACTTCTCCCAAAATAGTATTCCCTTCCTCGACGTCACTCTGTCACTGAGTGGCGGTCGCATTTCCACGTCCCTATACAGAAAGCCGACAGATCGTCAGCAATATTTGCATTTTTATAGTAGTCACCCCCATCACTGCAAAACAGGCATTCCCTACTCCCAGGCCCACAGATACAGAAGAGTCTGTTCCGAATCTGCGCAATTTGAGCGACACGCGGAGGAACTGAAATGTGCTCTCATACGCCAAAAATATCCTCCAAAAATAGTAGACGATGCCATTGAACGCGCCCGCAGTTTAGATCGAGCACAGATAATGGGAGAAAAGGTTAGCAATACCAATACACAATCAGATCCAAACTTGGTCCTCACATACACCACCGGTGCTCCGCGGGTCAATGCCATTCTCACCCGCCATTTTAATATCATGAAACAGAGCATCCGACTCGCTACTATCTTCAAGCAGCCGCCTCGGGTTGTGTATAGAAGAAACAAAAATTTAAGGGATTTGTTAGTCAGGGCGAGGACACAGAAGTCAAACACGCCCAAGGGCTGTCGACCGTGTGGGAAACCTCGTTGCAAGGTATGCCGTCACATGACAACAGCAGACACGGCTGAAGCATCGAACTCGCCCTTCGTATACAAAATTACCGAAAATCTTGACTGTGATTCCAGTAACGTCGTGTACAAAATTCGATGCGAGGTGTGTAAGCAGGAATATATCGGCCAAACAGAGACTCCTTTCCGCCTGCGGTTTAACAATCACCGCGCACATGTGAAAAGTCTCCCCAATTTACCCTTCTCCAGGCACGTTCGGCTGCCAGATCACTCCTTTGAACGCGTGAGCGTTGTGCTCTTGCAGTCTGGTTTCCAACACACCCGTGCACGCGAGCAGAGAGAATCTTTTTTCATCCATAAATTTGGAACCTACACTAAAGGAATTAATGAGAGTCCGGGGCGGCTGACGTGCCTCCGGGATTTGCCGTGAAAGTGCATGGTAAACGCGAATACATGCTCTGTACTCTAAAATTGAGACGCTTATTCACTGCTTGCCCACCCCTCCGCATGCGCCTCAAGGGGGCGAGCGGAAAACAATAAATTCAGTTTCCTGGACCCTGCCACTGGCCACTGAAGTGGTCATTCTGAGTGACCTATTGCCCTTCTTTAAATACGCACGTGCTGACTTGATGTCAGTTGTCTGTTAAACGTTCAAAAACTGGACCACAAGGAGGCTATTTAACTCGACTCCCTAAATCTAAGCCCATGGGCGCACCTGCTTTGCGAATCCCATGCATATATTCTTTTTTGGAACTATATATTTTTTATTTTTTTCGCACCGTAGCTGGACCACAAAGTTGCCGGAACGGGCCGTGCCTTGTATATGTGTACTGTGACACTGTGTGTCTTTCTAAAGTTGCCGCTCTTCTCTCTTCATTCTCGGCCCCTTCTCTATTGTGCCCCCCGCCACCCGATTGAACTTGCCCTCTCTCCCGCTACAACGGCAGCCCACGCACTGGTGCTGCGGAACGACCGCTTTCTCCCTCCTTGCCTCGGGTGCACGGGAACCTAGCTGCCGCTACTTCCCGCCCCCCTCCCTCTCCGTCTTACGTCTCCGTCCTCCTGTGTGCTTTTTTTTTTTTCTGTTTCTTTCCGTTTTCTTTCTTTTTCCTTTTTTTTCCCTCACTGACCTCCTTGCTCTACATACATGTGACTCCGCCTTCCTCTTGCCCTGCATAGCTGCCAAAGGCCGCTGTAAATCTGCCAAGGCGCTGAAAATCAATCACTGTCACAACTGTTCCTCTCGGTTTGATGTATGTAAGAACGACCGGGCACCCGGTCTGGTGTCTTCACTACCAGGGCCGAACTGCCATTTTTTTGTAAACCCTGATGAAGATCGGTCCACCGATCGAAACTGTCGAAATTAAATACTTGTTCTGTTTACCTTGTAGCACCACTCAAGTTCTTTACGTTTGAAAGGTAGCCTGAAGAATCCCTCTTTGCCTACTATATATATATATATATATATATATATATATATATATATATATATATATATATATATATATATATATATATATATATATATATATATATATATATATATATATCTTGTTGGCGCGCAACAAAAACATCATTTCGAAGCTTGCCGGTGGCGTCGTTATTGAAGCTGTGGAGTGCTGGCGACAAGTGATGTAACGTTGCATAAATAAAATGTACTCCGATCGTAATGCTTTTGGGTAATCTTCCCGATAAGTGAACTGAAGTAGCCGAAAGCAAGCTGTTTCCAACCACTTCAGCTATGTCTAATTAGCCCTACCTAGGTTGGGATCACACGGATGCACGGTTACTTCCTACGTTTCATAATTAACATAATGTCTACGTTAGCACCCGCCGCACTTCCTGCTTACACGTATGGCAGCGCTCATTTACTGTAGTAAAAGCGATAATCCTATCCCGTAGCACAGAAGTGAAGCCAGGAAAGAAGCACCTTGTCCGACGCTTCGCTTGCTTAGAGCCCTTCCCTACACTCTTCTAGCACGAGGTAGGAAGAAAGAAAACTGCAGACTACCTCATGCGAGGCGGGTATTCTCCTGACCCATGCCGGGATTGGCAGTCGCCCATCTCCGAGGCGCAGGGTTTCTCTGTCACACAGTTCAGCGTACGGCGATCATACAGCCCAAAGCTCCAGCCATTTTCACACCTGCCCCTCTTTTGCCTCTCTCCGGTTTTCACCAGGTGGAAGGTCGCGTACACGTACGTACTTCACACCGTCTGCTATTCCATGGACTTCGATTTGGCGGCGGAGCTTCGAGAACCGGAAACCGCATTCGACGAGTGCCCTGAGCCGTGGAAATATAGTGAGTTGGCGAGCACATGCGTGGCTTAGCGACACGAAGACAGGCGCGGTTTATGCTGCCAGCTGCACCGCACCCGTCAGCTAGTGGGAGCACTTCACGCATGCGCACACGCATACCTCCGCACTCGCGCTACCTTACTATTCTCACGTCACGCTTACGTATTGCTGAAACTCGATCTCAATTTCCGGTGAAAAATCCTCAAGATGTGCACACAGGCAGTGTCGCTGTGTTTGAAGGGTCATGTTTCACGCTTGCGTTAACATCTACGAAAGACGGTGAGACTCAGGCTTCGTAAAGCACGCCCCCTTTCTTCAGCATGGTTGCGAAATGTGCACGGAGACTCGCGTGTCCGTATGCTGCTTTCGATACGGCAAGAACCTCACGTTTGCTTCCGATGTGCACGGAATGCGATGGTTGCAAACATGTGCATGAGAGAACAGAGGCGCCACTTGTATGATGTACGTGCGTGTGCCCGTTCGGGTGTATTTCATACAAGCACGTGATCTCGAAATATGTGCCAAGCGCCATGGACTCGTTATGAACATCGGCTGTTTCAAGGAGACCATTGATGGTATTTTCTGCTGCAGCCTACGACTTGAGACGCAAGTTGATCGCGCTTTACTGGGTGATTAGTCTAAACGTCTGAAAAGATTCCTATTGAATACCCACGTCACGATTAGTCAGCTCATAAGACGCTGAACACGCTAGTGTTCTGCCTGTGAATGTTCTGCAACTGTTGTGCCTATATTCTGCCTATATCCTTTCTATGGAGTCTTCCTGATTTTTATAGTCTCGGTCGCACCAAAGCAGCAGACCGAATGTTATTCCGGTCAACCTCTCTGACTCCCGGTGACCTGGATTTTCTTGCGTAAAGGCGATCATTAAAGCGACCCTCAAACGATTTTGACGATTTCGCACAAACGTATCGAGTCGTTAGCGTAGGCCCTTTTGATCATTAATTGGCGCATCTAAGTGCTCCGCGTAAAGCGTGTAACTTATTAAAGGTTTTAAGAAGGTACATCGCTGCCGATCGCAGCACATCGCTCGGCTGAATTTTAAGCTGCCCCTACCCTTTTGAAGTCATTCACCCTAATGACGTTAGTAGGGCGAGCTATCCGACTGGCTGCCCAGGGCGTGTGGTGAATTTTATGGTGAACAAATGTTGTTCGTAATAGTTGGAATGTAGGTAATTTGTTTCTATAAAAAGAAAGTAACATAAAGAGAATGCACAAGAACAATTTCTCGCTACACTTAAGCACTTCTGGCACACAGCAAGCGTCGTCTGCTTGTGTTACAACGTGCTCCATTTTGACGAGAGCTCCGCTATCAGAGTCAATCTGGGGCTTTTCGCGAGCACCATGATTTGACTTTGTTGCGTTGTGGGCTGCAAACGTAGCGACTGGCTGCGACATCGTGTCCCTCTGCAAGGCAGCAGAAGAGCGAACTGGCTGCAGCGCGTCGGACTGCCGCTATTCCATCGGCGCCAGGATTTGCGCGTTTGCGGCCATCACTTTACAGCGGAGGATTACTACCGCAATAGCGCTTCGCGAGTCCGGTATTCGGGTAAACGCAGGCGCAAGGGGACAGCTAGGGCCTGTCCGTTTGACCGTGGCGTTTCAGGGGTTGAGCACAAGCGCAAATGTGAATGATCTGCAAGGTGCAGCCACCTTGTGGCACAGAGCTCAACCACACACAGTAGCAGTAACGAAATGTATTCTTCTTTGCGGCTGGTGTAAATTTTTCGCAGAAGTGCAATCGTTAACACGTTGTTTATGTAAATGTTTAAAATGTTTCACACTTGGTTAGAGCAATATTAGCTCTTTGTTGGGCTGGTCAAGCGCTGCGCCAATAAGTGACTGGACCGTTCAGACCTATCAGACTGCCCACGTATACGTCTACGCTAAGGTTCCTTCATCAGCTTGAGTTTATGCCTCCAGCCATCAGTCGAAACGCCCAGCTCGCTTGTAGTTACCGGAATACCAGAAATGTTTGGCGCTGCGACAGAATGCTCGCAACTCACGTTGCTGCGATAGCTCTCGCTTGGAGTCGACTGACAAGCAGCTGGCGGAGAGTCTGGAGAGGCTTCGCGCGCTCGCTCCTAGAGAACCGGAAGTCGACGACACGACGTGCCATCATGACGCAGAGCCAGTGAGGGCGGAGCTTAACCCCGATCACTCGGCGAACGAGTTGAGGGGAAAATGCATGACTGTGGAGGAGGGTAACTCGTAATTGTCCGTAACTCTCTTAATATGAGACGCTTCACACAAATCACGGTGCGAATCAGGAACGTACCCAGGATATTTTTTCGGGGGGGAGGGGGCAAACCAAAGTAACTTTTCTATGAAAATGAGGGGGGGGGGTACCTTAATAGTACAAACGTGAATAAAGCCTGCCGTTCGCCATAAATACGCGTAAAGCCGCAAAAGAGAAATGAAATAAGTTCTATCTTACAGGTACGCCTGTGAGATAAACGTCTCCTTTACTTGACAAATGAGGAACCACATCAAATGGACTCGCGCAGGAAAGAAGCGCAGGAAGAACACTGCCAGGAGCCAGTAAATAAGCGAAAGTCTAAAATAAAGATTTCTAGTAGAGTTTTTTGAATTAGGTCTGAAATAACTATAAAGAAATATATATTTGCGGAACAATCACAATTCTTCATAATCCCTCGTTTGCTATACCAAGTGCCAAAACCGACTCGTATTGTTATTCGGAAAGTTGTGTAACGATGCGTGGTCACCAGTCCCGTACAATTGCGTAGAGCACAGGACGCTGCGGTTCTAGACGTACTGCGCCCACCGCAGAAGGTTAGAAAATCACCTACATTAGCACAGCAGAGAAAAGGCTACGTGAGGCGGCTCGACTGATAACTGTAGAGGCGTTATTCAAAACACACGGAATAATTCTCCACTTCCGGCAGCGTTTCTCTACTTCCTCTTTAAATGAAAGATGTTGATCCATAAATATTTTCACAAACAACGGTTAGATTTGTTAATTTTCGCTTTTTCCTCCTGCTTGGTTGTTGCCTTAGCTCTCTCCCTTAGCAGATCGCTTAATTTCTCAACTCCTTGCGACTCTTGTTTGCAGTTGCCAATTTTGCACGAAACGTGCAGTACAATTAGGGAAAAGCCAGACAAGGTAACGGTTGACACTCATATTGCCCATGGGTTTAACGGTTAATATTGCAGGGTCTGATGATGGACGCTGTGTAGCGTTATTTTATTTTCTACCTTGTCTGACCCATATCGCGGGTATATGGTTCCGAGGATCTGCCAACATCGTGGTGAGCCGTCACTCCAGGAAATAGTGAAGCAAAAGGAAGAGTTAAAAGCAACTGGCATTTTCTCCGGCCACAACTCGTTTCTCGTGCATACAGACCAGCTGACTACGAACCGAATCCATTTCCTGGTTCCTCGATGAGTCTAAGCAAAAAAGGTTGAACTAACGAAGCAACAGCGATGTGCGTGAGCGTTGTATAGGTGGTGACAACTGAACGCGTCTCGAGTTAATCGCGCTGGCACCGAATCGATGAGAAAACTGGCCTTCACACCCCAAAAGATGCCGGTAACTACCGCCTTCCAAAAGGAGTGAAAGAGGCAGCAAAATGTTGACCGCCGAATGGCTGTCAAGTCTCAAGCTTGATTTGGCGGCGCTTTATCAACGTGTGCGAGGAGTGGTGGCGTGCATGGGCAGGGGGGTGGGAATTCCACTTAATTTCGGGAGGGGGGCGGGGATGCCGGGGCCCCCGGGCCCCCCTTAGGTACTTGCCTGGTGCGAATGATTAACTTTAGCCATACCTTACGCGTCTACAAAATTTCTCCGAGCCGTTTCAGGGACCCTTTAAAGTGGTACCGAAAGAAACAGAATATGAACATATGAACGTGAGATGCGCTCGCTTGTGACGACCACGCTGCCACCAGTGTCAGCAAGTTAGGAAAGATAAAACCAAGGTTTCGCATTCGCCTCTTCACCTCCCTAGTGCCGCCCCCCCCCCTCATTTTTATAATTTTATTTATTCGTTAAAAAAAGGGAAAGCACTCCCAGCGTATGTGTGTTATTGCTCGTGGCGGAATATTTCTTTTTCTTTAATAAACGTCAGTTGCAAGTGAGCGTCGTTCCTGTGCACGTCCTCTGCTTCTTCTTACGCCAGTGCAGCGCTCCCGATTGCAGAAACTGTCGTGCCAACCAGCCAGTAATTGACGTTTCTGGCGACCTATATCTCTGAAGTTGTTGAGGCAATTGATGTTGACGTACACTTTGATGCCACCTTAACTTATTCTGCTCACATTAAAAGTGTCACAATGCGAGGTGTGCGTCGTCTCAGTTTTATTTATCTGATATCAAGAAAACAGAATCCTCCAACATATTTCCTCAGACTGTCTTTGTGAACTTAAACATGAACCGGTGGTCTTAAATGGCACCTGCATATACAACAGCGCCATCGTAGAATAGGTTTAGAAAGTATATAAGTACGTACCACCTCCATTTTAGTAACAGCAAGATTGTTTTTTTTTTGTTATGCCACTGTTACATTGAAGTAGTGGCTTAGCGTAAATAAAACCACGGACACAAGGAAGACAGACAAGGACAAGCGCTACTCACAACTGTTTAATGGAAGGAAGGATGGTGCATAAATATATATATCCTCTTGTCACGCATGCGCCTACCAAGCAAAAGAGAAGCCGGTACATGCACGTCAAAGGCGGTTGCGCAAGAAGTTAAATTCGCCATACAGTAATGTGATGGAAGGCTCACTCACACATCTATCTCTATTCTTCTTGATAAAGAAGGCCTCAAGAGCGAGCCTGGAAGACGCGTTGCCGCTCCTGCCAAGAATAGTTGTCGCAGAAAGTCGAGCGTCGCAACCACACGCGGTAACATGAGCCACCAAATGTGCGCCCTTATTCTCTTTTTTTTTTTAAGTTTTTGCGCATGTTCCCTTAAACGGTCATTCACACAACGCTCAGTTTGACCAATGTAGAGCTGCCCACAACGGTGCAAGGGAATTACATAAACAACCCCTCTGGAGCACTCAACAAAGGGCTTCTCACGCCTCGTGCGGCAGCCCCGCCTGCTCTTACAGCAAACTCGAGAACACAGCTTCAAAAGCTTGTTGGGCGCAGAGAAAACCAGAGGAATACCATGACGGTTAGCAACCTTTTTAAGGTTGTGTGACGCCTTGTGTACGTAGGGAATAACCTCTGGTCTTACCTTCGGTCGTTCGACCTCTGCGCTCGCCCTTCGTGCTCCAAGCTTTACTTTTTGCAGAAGAGACTCTACTATAGCAGTGACGACCGTCAAAGGGAAACCAGCTGCCAAAAGGCGTCCAACTTGGTTCGTAAAACTAGACCGCATTTGGTGTACGCACGATTTCCACAAAGCCGATTTCAAGCAAAGGTTACCAACTGCTCGCTTCACCACTTTCGAGTGTGCGGAGTCGTACGGCAGCAATAGCTTCATGGCTCGCGGTTGATATATTGCGGGGAAGGGGCGTGACGAGCAGTTGAGACCTGGGGCGCGATCGGAGATATTTTGTTCGATACGCGTTCTGTTCAGTTGCTGCAACGTCACAAAGTTGCAGTATGCAAAATTTGTGACAGCGGGGAGGAGAGAGCAGCCAATCAGGAAGCGGTGACCTCCCCGGAAGTTTACCTCCGTCGTTTGTCGTCTGCTTGCAAACAGTATACTACAAAGCCAAATGTTTCTCGTCTTCCAATTGAATGAAATCTTTATCTAAAAAAAAATGTATTTTTTTCTTCTCAAGCCCAAACACGCTTTCAAATAGTAGTACGTGTGACTACTGCAATTTATAACTATTAGGTTCTTTGCGTCGTCCCTAGGCACAGCGAGAGGGAAAAAGAAAAAAGAAAACGACGGGAAGAGTGGCGCACTTTTCAAGAGGCAGCGACAACATCCCAGTGGATCGCTGGCACCGATGATGTTGTCGATTTCTCTGTACAACCAACGAATTATTTGTTTCGAGAAACAAAAACGACGCCGGAATTCACTTTCTGCCATTTCTTCAAACGCGTTTCGCACCGCCACCCGCTCTCCTCCTTCCTCTAGAAACGCCAGCGCAACAACCGAAGTTTCCAACGGAAGCGCCATTTTCTAGAATTAAACTATGGATTGGATTCAAACGTGCCATTCCGCAGCCGAAAAGGCCGCCTGTTGGATCCAATCCAATCCACCAGACGCGCCATGCGAAGCCGTATGATCGCTCCAAACTTCTCAACTCCCGTCGCGTTCGGACGAAATGCTCGGTGGGCGGATGATTGACAGGAGCGTGTCGTCATTTTGACGTCACCAAAAAAGGGGCGGCGCCCCGCGGCTGGCGACGTCGGCGCGGAGTAGGCCAATCGCGCGCGCCGGTAACCGAACGAACGCGCCGAACAACCATCTCCGATCGCACCCCTGATGTCGCTGGGAATCCGCACGGCGTCAGGGCACTGGTCGACAGGATTGAGGCCCATCTCGTCGAGTATCTTGCGGCCCGTCGGGGTGCCGGATAGCCTAAGCAGCTGTGAGTGCTCTTGTGCCTCGATAATCTCTTCGAGCGTGTTGTAGACTCCGAGCTTCAACAGGTTTTCGGTGTTGGTGCTTGCAGGTAAGCCGAGGGCAAGCTTAAAGACTTTTCTGATGAGTGAATTGAGCTTGTTCCTCTCTGCAACATGCCAATTATGCATGGCCGCCGAGTATGAAAGGTGGCAGATGTAGGTGTAATATGTTAGGAGTTAAATTTTTAGGGGGGCATATCTAAGCTTATGCTTTGGAAAGCACAGCTTACGGAATGCAGACGAGCATGTTTTGTATATGCAAGTTCCAGGTAAGATCGTTAGTTATCGTTACGCCTAAATACTTGTAACTATGAACCTGTTTTAGTGTTGATGAGTCTAGTTAATAAGTATGGCTTAACGGGTTCTGTTTATGGGTTATCTGAATAAAAAGTTTTTTTCCTGTGTTAACAGTTATAGAAAATTCACTGCACCAATCAAGCACATTGTCTAGACTCGCGTTAAGTTCGTGTTGATCTTCTGCGCACGTAATTGGACGAAATAACACGCTGTCATTTGCAAACAATCGAATTTGTGTTCCTGGTGTAATGACGGTAACAATATCATTAATATACAGCTGAAATAGCAATTGCCCCAGGACACTTCCCTGGGGCACTCGTGGGGTGACTGGAAGACAATTCGAGTCGCTGCCATCAACTGAAACAAACTGCACTCTGTTGGTTAGATAATCGGCAATCCAGGAAATGAAAATATCGGGAAGGTTAATTTCTTTTAGTTTTTGTACTAGCTTAAATGACTAACTACATGAAACGCTTTGCTAAAATCCATAAATACGTTATCAATTTGACCATCATCTTCTAACGTTCTTGCAAAAGTATGGACTAATGTAACTAATTGTGTCACTGTAAAGTACCCTTTACTAAAACCATTCTGCAAATTACTTATTACGGAGTGTTGTTCAAAGAACTCATTTATATATTTTGCACTGATGTGCTCCGGCATTTTAAGCATGCAGAAGTTAAAGATATAGGACGGTAGTTTTGTATAAGTAAGCGGTCACCTTTCTTAAAGACGGGAATAACTCGAGCGGTCTTCCAGTCCGATGGAAGTTTTGATGACAACAGGGATTTACGAAAGAGCACAACAAGATACTTCGCAATGATTTCAACATAGTGCCGAAGAAAGACATTCGGTAAATTCTCAGGCCCAGGTGATTTTTAAGTCTTCAATTCTAGAAGCAGAGAGAACACACCATTGTAGCTAATAAAGTTAGTGTCCGAGGGTTGAAAATGCGTCGCGTTTCTCGTCACTGCTAAATTTGATTCAGAGAATACACTGTGGAAATAGTCATTGCATTTCTGCGCAATAACTTCCGAACCTGTAACTATGTTCCCATCAACCGATATTTCTGTAACAGATTTCTTTCCCTCGCTCATGTAATTCCAAAACTTACTGGGGTCACTTTTAAAAAAACTCGGCAACGTCGTGTTAAAGTAGTAGTCTTTTGATTCATGCACCGCACATTCAAGTTCTTTTTTTAGCGTTTGGATAACACAAGAGTGGCGGTTAACTTTTTTTGCGCGTTCTATTTTTTCGTTTAAGATGAATCTTGCGCGTCATCCAAGGAGTGCGTTTATGCACTTTATTGCGCTTTGTTGGCACAAAGGCATTTATGCAATATAGGCACATCTGAGTGAAGCGCGCCCACAGGTCGCTGACCTCATTGCTTTCATCAAAATCGGATAAACATGTTTCCATGTAATGTGTAATTAAAGTATACGCGGCCCGAGAATAATCTTTATAAGAGCGCGAGTGGCTGGCTTTTTCGTTACGAGAAGCACTCCTAGCAAGAGGCAGTGTAACACTAACTAGGTGATGGTCTGAGAGGCCTTCCTCAATGAATGCGTTATGCACAGAATAATCACGGTTTATGAAGACCAAGTCCAATACAGAGGATGAACAGCCTTGCACCCGAGTGGGTTCGCTGACAATTTGAATGACATCATGCGTGAGCATGATATCAAGCGTGATATCCGCGCTGCTGTTAGATTAATTACATATTTGGCAATGGTCCCAGTTCATACCCGGCAGGTTAAGGTCTCCAACCAAAAAAAAAGACCTTATTTTTTTGAAATTGGCACATACGGCTCTGTGGTGGAATTAAGTAGTCAAGCGAAGCGCCCGGTGGCCTATAGCATGCATAAAGTATAAAATAATCACCCTAGCAAGATAATTTCATGCAAACACATTCGAGATCTGGGTCGTCATGAACGACAGCACAATCAACAGAGCCTTTCAGGAGAACTGCTACGCCACCACCCCATGTAGCCCTGTCCTTGCGAACAACTTTATAATGAGAAGGAAATATGAAGTCATCGCTTATCTTATTCTGTAACCAAAATATGGTATGTAATATGGTATGCGAGAAACTATTTATTGACGTAGTTCTGTTCACATCGCCACCACTCGTTCTCTAGCCTTCCCTTTATCCCGGCAGATAGTAGCAGGCCAAGGGGCAGCAACCTCTGCCATTTCTTGAACAAGTTTCTCCGCTCTCTCTCTCTCTCTCTCTCTCTCTCTCTCAGAGCCGATCGTGAACGAGTTGGCAAGTGTGACGGAAATGACACATTTGAGCATTACAGGCCCCCATTGCACGGAAAGAGAAGGCTGAACACGAAGCACAGCTAGCTCTATAGAAGCAGGATGCTCAGGTGCTTCCACAGCACAATTGTCAAGTATGTTTTCACCTAAAGAATGCGACCTTCTGGCGACTTTACAGCATTAACCGTCGAGACTAATGCACTGCGCTCCAACATGGCACTCCAATATGTTTGACGCCTCGCCCTTCCTTAGCGGCTCAGTGCCAGTGGCTTGCTGCTGTGAAAGCCGAGGTCGCGCGCTCGACCTTTGGCTGCGGCAACCGTATTTCAGCAAAAGTGAACACAAACGGGCGAATAACGGCCGTACCTCATAGCCCGCTCGGCAGAGTTGTACGAAATCGCATCGATTAGTTATGAAATTACTAATGGCCTAGCTTTTCCTTCGTAATAATAGGGAACAATGCAGGCCTTTTCTATCCTTATCAACTGCGATTAACACCGTCAGAGAGCTCGAAATTGAGACTGAGTAAATCAAATACGTCAAGCTTGGCGAACGAGAGCGACAGAAAAGTGACCACGAGTTAAACAAGTGATTCGCAACTTGGGTGCCCCTCAAACGGCAGTAATCATCATCATCGCTGCGGCAGCAGCTCAGTGTGAAGGTGCACTCTCAAACGCACACCTCGCCATGCGACTAATAAAGAGCAGAATGGTGGAACTTGTTGCACGAGGCCACATGAAAAGAGTCAAACAACAGGAAAGGCTTCGAGGTATGAATATGGAGACGCAAAAAGCTTTCTTAAGGGCTAGTTCCCCCAGGATCACGGCCGTGTGTAGACGCAAAACTCCCCATGCGTGGGCCGATCCTGAAGATATTGTAATGCCGGGCCGACCCGCGGCGGAGGTTCGCAATTTAGGGGCGCACAAACACGGCTTCGCTGGTCATCCTCCTCCCCAGAGTGGAAGGGCACGGTTTTTTTTTTTTAATGACGCTCCCAACCTTAGCCAGTGCCGAAAGGACAAATGTGAGAAATAACTGGGTTTCTCATATGCGCCATTTCCTTACATCTGGGCCCGTAACCACCAAACGCTCTTTCGCTAGGATTTACTGACGCTAAGGGCAAAATTCCAGCCAATTGTGATGGCGAATTCACAAAGCTTTTGCAGAGTTCACAAAGCCTTTCGTTCGTAAGTGCTCTTTGCCATTAGCCGGTCGCCCTTCAATAATGATATGTCGAGAATCAGGATCGACTGGAAATGTCAAGAACTATCCTAGCGTAAAAGCTTTTGGCGTATGTGGACGGTGATCCTTTGGCACTTCTTTAGCCCCTTAATTCATGGTGTAGATATCTATGCGCGCTATTTGTTGTTGCCATTTCTGTCCAGTGGCGGCAAGTAAAAAAAAACACAAACACACAGCGGCGCGTAAGCACTCGACGTGCGCTCATTTCGCTACAACGCGCTGCGTATTCGCCGCGTGCGGCCACTTTCCTGAAGGCACGACTATGTTTGACGGGATGTTCGGAGTGTCGTGTTCGGCCGCTGGCAATAGCGAAAAAACGGTTTCTCCCTTCTCACAAAGGTAGCGCCCAATAATTAACTTACGTATCTGTTTGGGCCGCGTATCAGTTACCTTTATTTGAAAAGGCGATGCGAATGTCCGTATGGTACATGGAGATTTAGTAGTCCTGTAATAACTCACTACATAGTGCACAAAGCCTCATCCTACCACCTATATACATTCAAATGGAGAGTGCAGCACCATGCAATACAGTTACGAAACTTTGACACATTTATTGACAGCCAATCCTAATTCATGACTGATAGCCTTGTATTGTAGAACGTTCCTCCATTCGTCGATCCCGAATGTGGAGGCTGCCACCGCCCTTCGGCCGAAGTGGTCTCGGCGCTTCGTTAACGCTCTCCGTCCAAGTCATCTCGAGAAGCGCGCCTTCTTCAGTCGAGGGTCGGCGCCACTTGCTGGAGTGGGAACACATTTCCGAGTCGGGGATCGCGCGAGAACGCGTCGCTCGCGAGCGACCAGCCGGCCACTGTTGTCGGGGTCTATGCGGGAACTGTGCAGCCGAAAAGTACTGCGAAGCGAGAGGGATTCGGTGACTGTGGAAACCTCGCCGCGCTTTCCACCCCCATCGCAGGGCTGGAGATGACAGTGAATGCGGGTCGCGACCCTATGGGCAACCAGGTGATCATGGCCACTGTGCACGACTCCGGCAGCTTCTCTGGGGGCCTGCCACGCACCATCATGATGACGGCCACTCACAGATACGTCATCTCCGCCAAGCAGGTGAACCATCGTGCGCCGTTTCTATGATCGAGGATGATCCGCTGTGGTGGCCTATAGCGGCTTCGATGTTGCACTGCTAAACACGAGGTCGCGGGATCGAGTCCCGGCCGCGCCGGCCGCATTTCGTTGGCAGCGGAATCACCCGTGCGGCGTGCATTGATCCCACGTAAGAGAACCGCAGGTCCTTGGAACTAATCCGCAGTCCTCCAGTACGGCGCGACTCAAATCATGTCGTGACGTGAAACCCGAGCATTTATTTAATTTTAATAATGGTCGAGAACACCACTGAGAAGCCGTGTCCGACGAATAATTCCGCGGCGCACGCGCTGCGCCGCTCGAATGAGGCAGGGACGCCGACCGCTTCTCTCAGCTTCTCGCGTGCAGCGCGTGTGCACCTCGTGAAAACCTTCAGAACGGTGGACACTCAACGGCCGCTCGTTCTGTTCGCCTTGTCGCGTAGTGCTCGAGAAGGTAGCCGGAACGACTTCTCATTGCAATGTACCACCATCTTTAAGTTTCCAGAATTTAAAGAAAATGTCCTGTGGCAGATAAGCACGATTGTTCTCGTTGAGGTGGATTATTTTAAGAGAAGGACATTACTAGCGCGAAAAACTAAAACACGTATTCAACTAAAAATTGACTGATTAACTTCCGAACTAATTACGGCACATTTTGCAATTTACGAATTGTAGCCGGTGACCTTGCAATACGTCTCCAGTTGAAATGAATCCCCAGGATGACACCAGTTTCCAGAAATCATTTGCCCAGTGTGTGAGACGAAATACATGGGGGTTCCAGTTACTTTTGTAGATAAATAAATAAAAGTGCGTTTTGTTCAACAAGTGTGTGGAACAGCAATGCACTTTTACGGCGAGTTTGATAACGCATATCTCCAAACTTCTGTCTTTCTGGAAATTCATTTCAAGTGGATACGCCTTGCAATCTCACCGGCTACAATTAGTAAACTGCAATATGTGTCGTAAACTAATTAAAGTTTAATTAGATATTTTTCGTTAATTAGTGTATTACGTGTTTCAATTTATCGTGCAGGTAATATCCGCCTGCCTGAATAACCCAGCTCAAGTACTAGAATTATATTATCTGCAACAGACGATTTTTAGGAATTCCGGAAAACTTAAAATAGTCACCCCGTATATTATACTTATGCACCATTGGTTCTTGCGCAACTTACATCCGTGCCAGCGCCACCCGATTGCAGCAAGAACCTTATGATGTGCGTAAAATCGCAACTCGTTGGTGCACGTGGAGCATGAAAATACAAGAAACGTGGCGTGAAAACAGCTTAAGCAGCTGTGAGTTGAGGCTCTGTGCCGTTTAAGACGAGCGTCAAACATTTTTCAGCGCTTGTTCGAGCGCCCGGATTTCTGTAGCCGAAGCCACTCTGTAGAAGCTCCGAATCGGAGAGCACCCAAAGAGCTGCGGACACAGGGGCCAGGCAGTTTGCTGCTCTTCAGTCGACGCTGAGGGGTCACGCATGCGCGGCCACAGGTAAAGCAAGAGGTCATAATTATCGCGATTAGGGATCACACCCGTTTGTTGTCACCTCGTTTATTTTGCCTTTCTCTCTCTCGTCACTGTGGTGGTCTCGTGTGGGCCTTCGGCGAAGCTCTGTTCAAAGCAGGTCGCCCTTGGCTACACCCACAGTTTCACCTCGATGTGCTTGCTATTTAAGTCTGAGCTAGCTGCCTTGGGAGAAAAACACAGTTGAGAAAGTATTCGCAATGGGATGAGACATGCGCCTGCTGCAGCAAAAGTCCGGAGATGACTCAGCACAACGTAATAGAAATCCAAGATATTCACCCAGCAAGAACTGTAGGAAACGTTCACCTCCAGAAGCGCTAGGATTCACTGAAGCAGACGGGAGGTTTAACCGATCAGCAGTCGAGGTAAGCAGCAGACATCTAAAGTATTAGTGGAAGAAAAGCAGGGAAGAGATCGATTGAGCCTTAGTCGTCACAGACGGAGGTACAATATATAGATATAGGTTTGATTTAAAGAAAATTTCAACGAAAGATAGCCAAAAAGGCTGTATTCCGACAAATGTAGTAAAACCTAATTTGATCAAGCAGGATAGGTGATTACTTTTCAGCGCCCCGTTTCGAACGGTACGCCAATAATATCATCATAATTTTCATCGAGCATACCCGTCAACCTGGGATATTTAAAATTCGTAAAAATATCGCGAAGAGGGGAATGGAGGGGGGGGGGGCGTTATGGCACGCATTCATAATATATTTGCCATCCGCAAACTTGAAAAGCACACTGGCTATCAACAGGCTGTCTTTAGGTCACACAAATTTTTAAGGGCTTTGCTGTTGCCGATTTCGCCTGCTTCAGAAATTGTGTACTGAATAAACTTAAAGTAAATTAATAGGTACTGACAGGCTAGTTGATGATTAGAATTCTGAGGTTTTACATGCCAAAACGACGACTTGATTATGAGGTACGCAGTAATAGGGGACTAAGAATTAATTCTGATCAGCTGGTGTTCTTCAATGTGCACCCAATGCATGTATGTATGTCATCATCATTCATGTCTGTCTGAGCGTATTTTTCTTCTAATTGTGCTGCTTGACCAATATTAAAACAACTACCCCACTATTATATGGCATCTTGCACTGCGTCAAGGCGACGCAAGTAACACATAATACCTTTTTGCATGCATTGCTTTTTTTTTTCTTTTTGCGTTACCCTATCCATCAACAGCTTTAATTTGACTGCACTAACGCTGACAAGTCACTCTTTGCTCTTGAAGTCTTAGCATGTCGACGTTCAAATCAACGGCGAGGAAGCGGAATTATTTGTTAACCCGAATGTAATAAAGCTGCTTTTCAAGAAAGCAGAGGAAAACAAATGTCAACATCTGGAGGGCGGTAAACAACAGAAAAAATATTGTATCCACTGCGCGCGCTCAGAACCTCGAAGTTAGCATTTGAAACCGAAAATTCGTCAACAGTGCTCTCGTTTGCACCAGTATTAGCTAACAATACATCGCCTGCTCTGTGCCGAAAAAAGAGAGAGGTAAAGACGTTTGTTAATTAAAAATTATATACACATATTAAAAAGAAACCCCAGTGGTTTTTTTTCGGTGAGGTGCCTAGATTAGGGTAATCGTTTCGCTTTTTATTGGGTACTGTAGCAAGCTGTCATATATAGCTTTGCAGTGTCCACGCAGTCTCCCCTCTTGGAAAGACGGTTTATTATAAAACTGTGGTAACCTGGAATACCAAACGGCACAGCATATTTTGTGTACTAAACTTCAGATTCCATAATGATGTCAGACAGTACGCCCCGTGTTAGCAATAAACAATTCGATCTCGTCATTCTTACACACAGATCGCGTATTTGCATGAAGAAAAGGCTGATTACAACTTCCAGCCAGGTAATTTAGGGAAGAACGTTTTACGGGCCAAGAAAGCAGCAATTAAATAAAATAATAAAGTTTCGCCATAATGGTGATGCAAGGAATGCGATAGCAATATGTTAGAGTATTACACAATGTGTAAGACCCGTAGCTGTAGTGGCATTAGCTGTAGTACTAATTGAAGTAAACGTAAGTAGACTATGTAAAACGAGCTGTTGTGCTAGGAGTCCTGTGTTCGAATCCTGCCATCTGAAAATTTCATTTCATTTCTCCTACCAGCCTTCACAGAAGGCCTTGGTCAGCAGTGGGACGTACTATGTTTATTAATTAAAGCCGACGTCTTTCTCAGTGATTTTACCACCATTTTTCCGTATCGGGTATCTCTCAAACCTCTTTCCTGGGCCGACCCCGGAGGGAGGGCACAGCCGCGCTAACAAAATTACATCATTTTAAGCTTCGAGCGCTATTACTGTTTTCCGCTTTTAATATTTAAGTCTGAGAATAATTAAGATGAAAGGCATGCGCTGTCGGTGTTTTGTTTCATGACATTTGTTTGTGGGCTGTCATCCTCAAAATTCTGAGGAATAACTTTGTCTAGAATGTAAGACCTTGTGTGAGCAACGTTAGTGATAGAATGGTGCGGCAATGTACCGTGTAAAGCCTCATGTAATATAGCGTGGCGTGGCATATAGCATACATGTACCTAAATATATACGGAACCCCACAGTTGCGACGACGGCGAAAATTCGCTTGGAGTGCAAGCATAATTGTTATCGCGGTAAAAACTTACCACATCTGATATTTATGATATTCGTCCGTTCGTTGTCCAAACATATCTCCAGCCTGTCTTCCTCTTTTCGGCCACAGTAGCCCCAAGCTTAGTCTGACGCGTCAGGTGATTATTAGCAAGCGCAGGCTTTAGTAGAATTGTAGCCAAGAGATGAAGCCATCATGCGTGTCTTTTTTTTTAGCCTAGGCTAGGAAGGAATTCCGCTTCTCTCGGCGAACGAAACGGACTATTAGATTTTGCTCATTTTTTTCCATTGTGAAGACTCGATTACATACATACATATCTTCTTTTAAAACTATCTCGCCAACAATTTCAGCCGATTTCGAGATCACATCGTTTGCATCTGGTTCATCAGGAACTCCTATAATCTCCACACTATTAAAGCGAGAACATTGCTGCACTTCATCGGCTCATTGTGCAAACTTGATGGTTGCTTACATTAAGCGCCGTGATCTCCTTACATAGCTTGTTTACATCTTTGTTCATCTCAGTCACCTTGTCACAGGAAGCACTACAATACTGGTTATTTTATTGCGATAACAATTATACAGACACTCCAGGCGCATTTCTGCCGTCGTCGCCGTCGTCGTCGTCGTCGTGATGT
Organism: Dermacentor variabilis; assembly: GCF_050947875.1. Classification (NCBI taxonomy): domain Eukaryota; kingdom Metazoa; phylum Arthropoda; class Arachnida; order Ixodida; family Ixodidae; genus Dermacentor; species Dermacentor variabilis. The sequence goes on from NC_134570.1 coordinate 12,978,732, forward strand.
TCCGTATAAAATCCATACGTGATAACATCGTCCCGCGCGTCGTACGCTGCGTGTGCAAGTAAAAGCGTGCGAGGGTAAGCTGACGATGGCAGCTCAATCACGCGCGCGCGCAAGCGAGGAAATCGGGGGAGGAGGCGAGCCGTCACACGCAAGGAACCGGAAAGAGACGAGGAAGGGGTGTGCGTTCTACTCCGGTGGCTGCTGCGTATGGTGCGGCGCCCATCTTGAAAGCGATCGGCTGTGGGGACAGAGTCCAAGCGTCTATACGTACCGACGGACGATATAGCTTCGTGTGCGCTATGTTCTCACCTCTTAGTTCGCGTTGAAGTGAGATGCAGCACGAAGGTCGATTCGCTCGCTGCTGCTGCCGCGCTTCGTCACTCGAGCGTTTCGATAGCGAGTTTCTGCGGTAATCGAATGAGACGTGTTCATGTTTGCTTTTGCGCATGTGGCACCATGCTTCTTAATTTAGTTAGTAAGCGCCCGTTTACAAGTTCCGCACGGCCGTTAAACCTACCATTCTTACTTCGTATAGCTGTCTACTAGTTTGCTGTCGCAATTCATGCTTTGCCTTTCGGGTGAAACTGCGAATTTTTTCTTCAATTAACGAAATTCTGAGAGCACTTCCTTTCAACAACAACAATTTTTTGTTGCACTACTGTACAATAACTACATTTGTCATCAATTTCAGCTTTACCAGTATTGCGCGTGTTTCGGCCAGCTATTTCAACAGTTCTCGATGACTAGGGTAGTCAACTAACGAAAAAATACAAGCCCTGCACACAACTAACTCTGCTCGGCAGCAGTGCAGAAAATGTTCAATAAAAGGTAGCAGCACTAGTAGTGCAATAAAGCTATAGTGCTGACCTGCGAGATGCAATCAGCCACATCAGTGCGTGCACAGCTGATGCACGGTTGCCGAATATTTTTTTTTCTCGACCACATGGCAAACGCACGAGTTCAGTTTCATCCTAATGACTGCCTTTCATCTTGGCAATAACTTTCGTTGGATTATGGGTTCCCCGTATAAAACCACATACAGTCCACTGAAGAAGGAATTGATGCCTAATATACGCGCCCTCTTTTTCTGGCATCGAAAAAGTCGCTCCAGATCTACCAGCAAACTTCGCCGCAGCAACATCTGCAAGCTCATGCTGAAAATGCTCGTCCGATGTGAGTGCCCAACCACAGGCTTCACGAAAGCTATAGCCAGTGAAATAAAATACTCTGGAGTTTTAGTGCCAAAGCAACTATGTGATTACGAGGCACGCCGTAGTGAGGGACTCCAGAATAATTTGGCCACCTGGGGTTCTTTAACGCGTGCGCCCAATGCATGGTACCCCACGGGTGTTTTTACATTTCGCCCCCGTCGATATTGCGGCCGCCGGGGCCGGAATTCGATATAGTGTCCTCGGGCGTAGCCGCGCCACCGGGGCGGGTAGCAAGTGAAACTAATCGAGTTATTAAAGAGTGGAACCTGCTGCCTGACTCCATCGTGAGAAGTGACTCCCTTGATGTCTTTATGGAACGCCGCGAATCATTCATACACCACAGCACAAGTATCTGCCTCAACTTTTTTATTCTGTATTCTTGTTCGTTAATTTAGATATTTTTCTTGTCCAGTGCATTCGCTTGTATACTGTGTTGGGCGTGGTTGTTGAACTTATGCCCATGCATATTTTCTACTCCTGCAGTATCCTGCAAAGGCTGTCAGTATTAATGAATGAGTGAATGAATCAATGAAAGCAACGAATGAAACTGAAGTGCATAGGCGATCTTTATTGCACTGTAGAACGGTATCAGGTATATTGATCTTACTCTTCGTTCAGACTGACGTGTTCACGCTGCCTCCACCCTACGAAACGGCGTGCATCGACTACCACCGCTTGAATGACACCAAGACAAGAACTGGATTCTCGAAGACCCAAGACAAGGTCGGTACTGGTATTGGAACTACAGAATTAGCGCACGAGCTCTGGCACAAGCAGAAAAGTTTGATACGTAGAAAGGCAGGGAGGTCGCCTCTGTCCGACTACTCTGCGCTGGGGGAGGGGAACGAGTGGCAGAAAGGGTGGCTATAATGACACAGGGAAGAGGCAAAACACATAGCGGGCTGGCAAATCTAGGCCCACACTTTTTAATAGGCTCGTACGTGAAACTGTGTTCACTGTTAATTTAAGGGTGACGGCCGATCGCAGTCGTTAGTGCAGCGTGGCTGTGGGGGCTTTCTGCACGGATCACCGACAAATCCATGGTTCCCGTCATCTTCGGCGAACGCTTTGTTATAGTTCTGCAATCAATTCTTATACCTTTTCTTTCGCTTTCCTTTTCTTCACCCTCCCACAAGACAGCGTAGCAAACCAGCTGCAATCTGCTTGTCTTTTCTTGTCTCTCTCATTCTCAGGAGGGGATAAGGCGTGCAGTAATGTGCACTGTTGGGCGCGTCATTCCGTCAAGAAAGGAAGCGCAAGGCGATTTCCGTCCTTCGGCATGCGTCTCTCCATGGATAGGAACAAGCCGTCGAGCACTAGGTTTCTGATGTTATGGTACTTACTCTCTGTAAAACGCAGGTATCTTCTTTATAAGTATATTTTACTGCGACGTCCGTGAAGATCACAAAAAGTGGCCATTATCGGTAATATAAACGAAGTTGTAGGTAAAGGCATCGTCAATCAGGCCCGCTTTTAAGAACATTTGATTAGATTTCTTACAGCGGGTTCTTTTCGCATACACAGCCAGCTGAACAAGAAACAATCACACAACAAAGAAGCAACAGCTAGCGTTGGGGTCATCCTCATTAAAGTGCACTGAACGAATGTAAGAGAGCATTGCTAGCGATGCCGAAGTACGTTAGCTTAAGATGCAAAGAAATTACTGATCCAAACTGACAAAATTAGATATGTAAACGACCTGCACGTCCGATGCAACTTAACCTCTTTTTTTTTTTTTACCTATCGCATGCTCCCGTGCTTCCGGACACCCACGAGATTTTCCCACGCGCGCGCTGCCCGGCGCACGCGTTCGCCTCCAGGAAGAAGACGAGCGATTACCGAGGCGTTCTAGGAACGCGTGATTGCGAGACGAAAATATGAGAGTAGATTATTAACCATTTCCTGTGAGCGAAATTAGGTTCTGGGACAGTTGAGTGAAAAACTGCGAAGAAAAAGAAAATGCGCGACTTTTCATTCACGCGCACCATCGCGAACGAGATGTAACGGCAGAACCGGTGGGTGATGACGTGAGGAAATAGCACGCGAAATGAGCATGATTCGAGCAAATGAGTCGCACAAACGATGTCACAACAAACAAAATCTTACCGCATAAAGGATGCCGTTGCACAATGAGAAATCTCGAAATCTGGCTGTTCGCTAGGAGATCGAGTACCACAACAATGGCAAAGAATGTTTCGAAGGTTTATTAGCCGTAACACTTAAATTTTGCCATAGTGACCTTGTTTCAATCTAAGCAGCCATGCAAATGTACCATCGATGCATAAGTTTTCCCGACCAAATGTCCCGCCATTCCCGCGATGAGCCAAGCGAGAACAAGGTGAAAGCAGGAGCCAACGTTTCGACAAATGGACTTGCCTTCTTCAAGGCGAGATACGCGTGTGGAGAGGGCGTAAGGCGGGTGGTTGCGGCAACGAGCGAAGGTGTATTAGCGGCGAGGGTGTCGAGTTGAGAATAAAGGAGCGCTGTGCACAAGGCCAGGGACACGGCCGTCTGTCAATCAAGTGTCAAGAACTGTGTGTCAGCGAACGTGTCAACGGCGTGCACAGCAGCCCTCCATTACCTGTTTCGCTGGTGGTCGCGGGTGTCTCTGAGAGAGTGGACAGAAGGAGCGGCAGAGACCGGTGCTCGTGAAGAAAAAGAAGAATAGAAAATACTGAAATGGAATAAATAAATAAATAAATATAAGGGAAAAACGGAAAGAAGAAGAAGTAAACGCTAAGAAAGCGATCTAAGTGTTGTTGTCTATAGCTTGAAATTTAGCATAGCGAATAGATTCTAAAGCTCCCTTTGAAACGTTTATGCCTGTTGGTTGCAGTGTCTTGAACTTCTGGATAAGGTATGATTCTCTGTATTTTCTTTCTCGCTCAGAACATAAATTCGACTGTAAGATGTAGAGTTTAAGTTCATCAAAGTTACGACCTGGTTGGTTGAAATGCTCGGCGAGGGCTTCTTTCTAGCCGTGTCCGCGCGGTGTGCGTGCATTGGTTGTACCGTTTCGCCGATATATTGTTTCTTCTTGTATTGTAACGACACGTTCATCCACGACCTTTCAGTTACTCGACTAGCTGCGCCACAACGGCGCGTCGTTTAAGAGTCTTCTTACAGAGGCGCGTTGCCCGTGAAAGTAAAAGCGCGACGCCAGGAGCAGACGACGTCGCCCAGCAACACACCTCTGATGTTCAGCTGGGCGTGTTTCGTTTAGCAACACGTTCGTGAGTCGTGCCGAGGATGCTCGAGGCGAAGAAACTGCTGGTTATCTTGGCTCGAAAGCGAAGCGCAATAAATTGAAAGAATTAAACAAAGAGACCTACCATCGAAAGCGCACTACTAAGACCTAAAAACACTTGCCGACTTCCTCCCTCGAAACGTCGGCGGGCAATATTTAATTTCAGCTCGTGCTGAGCGCTTCCCTCGCTGGCCTCCGCGAGGTTTGCCGCAATTACGACCGATTGCGCGAGCACCTCCGCCCCGTGCAGCGCCCGCGGGGAAGCGCCGCGACGGCGGCCGGCATGGGCGTGTCCCCGCAGTGCTCGCCAAATGGGCGCAGCCCGGCCCGGTATCCTCGGCCGTGGATACAAGCGACCAAAAGAAAAACGGGCGTTTATATCAACCGTCCCTGCGAGCGCGAAGATACGCCCACAGACCGCGCAACTTCTGTGCGCATGTGCTGGAACTGCCTGCCAGGCAATGCTTTCGGAAGAGCTCGCTTGGCTCTCACCGTCGGGTCTCTCTCATTTCTCGCGTGTTTCCCGTATCTGTAGCTTTCGCGGCCTTGCGTAGTAAAAGTAAACACGAAAGAGTGGCATTTACTTCAGAACAGTTATAATATAGCAAGCGAAGTGTTTTTTTTTTTTTTTTGCGTCATCCTGGTTATGGTAGCCCTGCATCAGGCAATATATTATGCCTGAAAAGCTTAACGTGTTAGACACGGCAAATGAAAAGTGGTGCCATTTTGCTTGGTTGGACATCGGCATTGTAGCAGCATGGTCACGGTGCACATGAGTTCGAGTTCAGTAAAGCCACTTTCAAGTACAGTGAGTTGGTCAAGTTCCTGTGCGTGTTTATGGAAGAAATGAAAACAGCGCGAAAAACTTGGACAGAAGAAGCAACATTTGGCCAATTTTGTTTTTTGTTTTTCTGTTCACGTTTATAGCGCTGCTTTCTGTGTATGCTGAGAGTGAAAGTTAATACCGCGAGTTACTTTACGCAAACTGCTATAACGTTCTTATCCAGCCTTTACACAACCACGTGAAGAAAAAGCGTTATATGGCTCACGAGGCGGAAAATGCGGCGCTGGCGTGACCGCGCCATGGTCCGAAAGGGCTACAAACTCTTAACGTTTGGCAGGAGTCGAACCCACGACCTTTGGTGTTAATTAAGGCAGAGTTAATTAAATTTGAGTTAAGGCCCTCGAACCCATGATCTTTGGTGGCAGTCAAACCCTCGACCTTCGGTGGGAGTCGTACCCATGACGTTACGTTGTGCGCAAGGTCGCAAGGTAAATGAATGTGAAAGCATTCATTCACGTAGGGATAACTAAGCGCCCCTTGATTTTTTTTTCAATTATGAGAACATCAAATGCTAATAGGGAACGCATACGTCATCACCTATACACGCGAAGCGTCAGGGTTTGACAAAATCTACCGTCGCATGCAAAGATGATATATAAAGTTTAAGTATATCCTCCTTCGTCGCATAACACTCGAAAGAAGCGCCTTCGGAATGGGGACGCTTCCAGAGGTAAAATGCAGGAAACAGGTTTTATTTCTTTTCTTTTTTTTACATTTAGCCAACCTTTCAAGGCATATAGCGGAGGTCTTAATGATTCTCACATGTTAAGTTTACTGACGGGTGTCCCCTCGCAGCAAAAGAGGACGCCCAGTAGCCATTCTTGATCGCCTTAGCTAATTAAAGAATAATTTCTCCTTACAACTCGCCTGTGCACGCAAATCGAATCTGCAAAGCCGAGGTCCACACGCCATAGATTATGCCACAATAGATTTGGCGGTCGCAAAGCGAAGCTCGCTTCCTTCTTCGCAGGAGTGCGAGGACACCTGCATCCAGCACGTGTGGGAGAAGCTGTGCGGCTGCGTCAGCGCCAACTACATGCTGCGCCACACCATCAACGCACCCGTCTGCTCCACCGTGGAACGATGCAAGTGCACGTCTCATGGCCATCCCTGTATTTGTGCGTTGAGCCGGAGAGAGAATGAAGAGGAAAGCCAGGGGAGGTTAACCAGATATGAGTCTCCAGCTTGCTACCCTACACTGGGGATGGGGGATAGGGGTTAGAAAGATGACAGAGAGGAAAACGCAAAAAAGGGATAAAGAACAACACGCACACATGGAGACACACACACAAAAGGCGTTCCAGTTAAAGTCGTTCACACAGACCGGTAGTTCGCAAAAAGCGCAATAGCGCTTGCACGGCCTTCTTCTGTGACGGTAGGTCCTTTCGATGTTGTAGAATTCTTTTTTCGGATAGCGGTTGGTCGTCCAGTTGGTCAAGTTCGTGGCGAAGGCATGCCCTCTGTGGACTGTACTGCGGGCAGGCGCACAAAATATGGCCAATTGATTCTTCATGGCCGCAGTGGTCACAGGTTGGGGTGTCGGCCATTCCTATGCGGAATGCATAGGCTTTGGTAAAGGCGACGCCCAACCAAAGTCGATATAAAAAGGTGGCGTCTCTACGGCGAAGCTTTGATGGCGCTCGAAGACTTAGTGTGGGATCAAGTGAGTACAGTCGCGTATTTCTTAAATGTGGCTCATTCCACTGCGACGCGGTGCACTGCCGAGCAAGTAGGCGGAGCTTCCGTGCTGCGTCAGTTCTAGAAAGAGGAATTGGGACGTGGCGCTCCTCAGTATGGGCCAAGCGGGCAGCGTGATCCGCCCGTTCGTTGCCGATAATCCCGCAGTGACTTGGAAGCCACTGGAAGGTTATTTCATGACCTGCATCACTGATATGGTGTAACGTCTCTGTAATATGGAATATTAGTTGTTCGTGCGGTCCGCGTCGTAAAGGTGACAGTAGAGACTACAGTGCCACCCTCGAATCGCAGAATATTGTCCACTTGTGTGGCGTTTCATCACCAATGTGATGAAGGGCAGTAAAGAGCGCTGCGAGCTCTGCTGCCATCGATGTTGTCGCGTGGATCGTCTTAAATTTGATTGCTGTAGCTTTCTCTGGTATGACGATCGCCGCCGCGGAGCTGCTTGGAAGGACAGATCCATCAGTGTAAATATGCATAGAGTCACGGTAGTTCTCGTACAAATGTAGTAGCGTGAGCTAAGTGCTGGTGATGATAGATCAGCTTTTTTCGAGATACCAGGTATTGCAAGGTTGATTTTTGCCTGAGTGAGGCACCATGGAGAGATCGAAGGTCTCGCAGCCGGAGTGAAACAAGCTGGCAATGATTCATCATATGCGGTTATCGTTTGGCTGAAAGATGTGTTTGGTCTGTCCGCTGGTAGAGAGGCTAAATGGTGACGAGGAGTCCTGGCTAGATGCCTTATATGGGTCCTGAGTACTTCAATTTCAATGTGGGTCTTGGCAAGGTGGTCTCTAGCGATTGCTATCGTAGCCACTGTTGAAGCACTCTGAGACAGGCCTAGACAGATCCGGAGCACTTGACCCTGAAGACTTTGTATTGTGCGTAGATTCGTTTTACCAGTGTTGTTTATTGCTGGCAAGCTGTATCGCAGAAATCCTAGAAAAAGCACCCCGTACAGTTGCAACATGGCACTTGGCGACATTCCCCAGGTCTTGCCAGCGAAAAACTTGAACAGGTGACAGATGCCTGTTAACCGTTTTTTTCACGTATGATACGTGTGGGCTCCATGACAAGTCCCTGTCGATTATGACACCTAGAAACTTGTACGATCGGACCCTTCGTATTATTTTGCCATTTATCATTACACTGTAGTTTTTCATGGGTTTGCGCGTAAATGGAAGTAGTGCGCATTTCTCGGAGGAAATTTCCAGGCCTTGATTACGGAGGTAGATAGCAGTTTGTGTGGCGACTCTCTGAATTCTCGCTCGCAACTGTAGGCGTGTTACTGCAGACGGTTGGTTGGTTGGTTACAAACTTTATTTCTACTATTTACAAGAGAGCTGTGAGCTGAGCCCTAAGGGCCCAGCCCTTACAAAGTCTAGGGGGCGGTCCCTAGTCGGGGACCCCCGTGGCTTCTGCAGCGGCTTTGGCTCGGGCCACCAGGGCACGTTGTTCCTGGAGGGTTGAGCAGCCGAGCAGGGTGGCCTCCCAGTCCTCTCGGGTAGGGTGGGGGTTTGGGGGGAAAGCAGGGTTGGAGGGGCATGCCCACACCATGTGGTATGTGTCCGCAAACACCTCCCCACAGTGCGGGCACTCGCCCGAAAATGCCGGGTTGAAGTGTTTCAGCACCGCCGGGCACAGTACTGTATTTGTGTAGAGACGGAGAAGCCAGCGCTCCTCCGTCTTATTGAGGCCTTTGCAAGGGGGGAAGTATCGGCCGTGATTAAGCTGATACAGCTGTATGATTTCTTTAAAGGTGATTGCCGGTTTGAATTCAGGGACCTCGTCGACGGGTGATAGAGGCGACGCCCGGAAATGAAGCGCGCGGGCTGTAGCGTCGGCTACTTCGTTCCCCTCTATTCCCTGATGAGCTGGGGCCCAAATAATGGAGCGCCGGGGTTGGAATCCCTGGTTCTCACATTTCTTAAGTATTTGGAGGGCACGATATGGAATTTGGCCTTGTTCTATATTGCGGCAAGCACCCCTCGAATCAGTGATGATGACCCGAGACGCTGGATCTGCGGCAGCAAGCGCGATGGCCACCTCCTCCGCGTAAGTAATATTGGGGGCCCGGAAAGTGAGACCATTAACGGGTGTGTTTTGATGGACGACTGCCGCCGTAAACCAACCCCCGTGGTGAGGGCCGGCAGCGTCCGTATAGAATACTCCCGGGCGATCTCCATATGTTCTGGTGATCCTTGTAGCGTGCGCTTGGCGGCGGCCCTCGTGAGTATCTCGTGTCACGTTATAAGGGAGAGGATTTACCTGTAAGGTGAGACGCCATGCCTCTGGCAGTGAGACTCTGGGTTCCGTGTGGGTTATATATCGGATGTGCAAGCGGGACAAGAGGTGGCTTCCCGCTGGTGTTTTGCTCAACCGCAAGAATTGATTGTTAAGATGAGCCTCACGCAGTTCCCCAAAACTATTCGTCATCCCCAATTCGAGGAGACGTTTGTTGGACGTAGTTATGGGAAGATCGAGGGCTCTCTTATAGATTTTGCGTAAAATCACCTCAAGGGCGTTTTCATCGCATTTGCGTAGGTGGAGATAGGGTGCCGAGTAGAGTATTCGGCTGGTTACGAATGCGTTCGCTAGCCGCAAAGCGTCTTTGCATCGCAAGCCCCCCTTTTTATTGGATACCCTGCGGATCATACGACCCACTTGGTCCCCCACCTTACGGAGCTTTTGAATAGTGGTATCAATTTTGCGGTTCCTATGTATGTAAAGGCCCAAAACTCGGATCTCGTCGCGTTCCGGGATGGGGCCTGTACATAGGGATAGATTGAGTTTAGTGGTGCACTTCGGGTTGGCTCGTAAGTGCACAAATTCCGATTTGGTCGGGGAGCATTCCAGGCCGCATCGACGGGCATATTCGTCCACAATAGCCGCCGCATGCTGCAGGTTGGCCTCGATTGTTCCAACCGATCCGTGAGTAGCCCACAACGTGATGTCATCGGCGTACAGAGCATGCTGCACGCCTGGGACCTCACCCAGTAGGGCAGGAAGCTTCATCATGGCCAGATTGAAAAGGAGAGGTGAGAGTACTGCTCCCTGCGGGGTACCTCGCGTACCGAGCTGGTACGGGCCATGTTCCGTGTTTTGTATCCGGATAAAGGTTTGGCGGTCTGTGAGGAATTGTTTAATGTAGTTGAAGGTGTTAAATCCACAGTCTACCTGGGATAAGTGGGTTAGGATGATTTCGTGCGTGACGTTATCGAAGGCACCCTTTAGGTCTAGCGCAAGGACTACCTTACCATCACTAGGGTGTTCGACTGGCTCGAGAATCTCCGTATGAAGTTGTAGTAGGACATCCTGCGCGGACCTGTGTGGGCGGAAGCCGTACATGGTGTCTGCAAAGATGTGTTGGGTTTCTAGATGGGTGGACAATCTATCCCGTACCATAGACTCCATCAGCTTTCCCACACAAGAGGTGAGGGAGATGGGCCGGAGATTGTCTGTGTTTATGGCTTTTCCTGGTTTAGGGATGAAGGTGACTAACGCCGTTTTCCAGTCAATGGGAAGAGGGGTATCACCTTGCCAGATTGCATTAAAGTAAGTGAGGAGCTGCTCATAGGCTGGGTCGGGGAGGTTGGCTAGAAGCTTTACCGTTACCTTATCCCTGCCCGGAGCTGTTCCTCGTTTCATTTTGGCAAGTGCCGCTTTGAGGTCATGAAGCTGGAACGGTCGATCCAGCTCAGCGTTCTCAGAGCCTGCATATGAGTACGCGTGACCTCGGGCATCCTGGTGTGTACTGCAGACGTCCATATGCAGATGTCACCCGCGTACATTGATAGCCTGACAGTGGGTGGCACGTGCTCAATGACAGCAATTAGTGTTAGATTAAACAAAACAGGGCTAAGTACACCGCCCTGGGGGACGCCGCGGTAGCTATAATGTAGACAAGTATGGCCTTCCTCGGTGCTCACAAAAAAGGATCGCATGTATAGATAGCTCCGTATCCATTGAAACATCCGACCACCCACTCCTGCGTAACGTTGTCATACGCCCCTTTAACGTCGAGGAATAAAGAAGCGCAGAGACGCTTACGGCATTTCTCATGTTGAAGGTAGGTGACCAGGTCGACGACGTTATCGATCGATGATCGACCGCGTCGGAAGCCCGCCATGGCCTCTGGGTAGGTGTTGTGGTACTCCAAGTACCACTCCAGGCGTCCTAGGACCATCCTCTCCATTACTTTGCACACACAGCTCGCCAAAGCGATCGGGCGATATGATGAGAGTTCCAACGGTGACTTGCCAGGCTTCAGCAGCGGAACAAGACGACTTGTCTTCCAGGGTAGTTGGTAGCGTGCCATCTCTCCCAGATTCATTGTACACCTCAAGGAGAACTCCTCTCGCTCGCTCCCCCAGGTGACACAGAGCTCGGTAGGAAATTCCGTCAGGTCCTGGCGCTGATGCACGGCCACACAAAGCTAATGCTGCCTTAAATTCGTGGATTGAGAATGGTAGATCTATCCGGTGATCACGTGGTGGCGGACAGCTGCTCGAAGGCGATGGAATGTTGGTAGCTGTGAGTTGGCCGCATAATCTGGCGCAGAAATCCTCTGCCACGTCAATCTCAGATCTCTTTTGAGAGAGGGCAAGCGCCTTGAATGGGAATCGCAGTACGGGGAGCGTCCGGAGACCGCGCACCGATCTCTATAGTTGCGATAAAGGCTTGCGTGGATCTAGCACAGAAGGCAGTCCAACGTTGCGATTCGAGCTTGTCTAACCGGCGCTGTATCTTCTTTTGCGGGCGCCTGGCGGTTCTTTAGTGGTCCATTGTCTTCGTACGTCGGTATCTTCGTTCAGCACGTCGTCGGATTGCTCGAAGTCGTTCTAGTTCCACATCAAATTCATTCAGTTTCGAAGAGCATGTGAGAGTAGGCATAGTGTCTTGCACCGCGCTCTTGATTGCCTCTTCCAAGTCGAAAGATGGATTGGCGTCGCAGTCTTCTTCCATAATAGACTGAAATTTAGGCTAGTCCACTCTTTGGATCGTATTCCGTATTTTGGAAGGGGACAATCCTCTGATCGTGATGTATGTGGGGATGTGGTCGCTTCCGTGCGTCTCTATGTCCGCAAACCACCCTGCACGTCTGACAAGGCTTCGTGAGACGAAAGCCAAGTCAAGACAGCTGCTGTACGTGCAGCCACGTAAGAAAGTAGGACTTACATCATTCAGCAGCCAAAGTTCCTTACTGGAGGCGAAAGATACCGGAGCTCTGCCTCTTGCGTTGATCATCGGATTTCCCCAGAGTTTATGATGGGCGTTGAAATCTCCACTGATGACCCAGGGGTTGGAAGTTGAGGAAAGGATGTCTTGTAGTCTTTTGTAATCAAATCGACTTGACGGAAATAGGTAGGCGCCCACAAAAGTAAAGGCCAAATTCTTTTTCCTTACGTTTAGGCAGATATATTGATTATTGTCATTAGGTGGTACAGGCTGATGAGTGTAGGTGAGGTCTCGGCGAATAAACACCAAAACTTTACTGTTTTCATTAAAGCTAAAGTTCAGCTAAACTGCTGAAAGGCAAGCGGGAATTGGGTGGGGCTGCCGACACGCTCTTGAAGAAACAACGCAAACCTTCCGACCGGGGTTGGAGAAGTGGCAGGAGCTGCACGCGCGAGCTACCATTTAGTGCACAATGTTTCAACGCGCCCAAAAGCAATGCGAAGGCTACTGGTTGCAAAACACGCTTCCAACGTCCTTACAACCACAAAGAGGACTTCATTCATTTAGTAAGTGAACGGTGTTCACTGCGTATTACATATTGATTACATGGCGATTATTTGTTCAATTTAGTAGTGGTGTGCTATACTGTGATGCAGGTTCTTTTTAAGGTTTCAGACGGGTCCCTGAGGCAGAACCTCAGAGTGCCCAATCAAGGACAAAGCCCTTCGTCTCAGAAAAACCCACAATACACTAATTGTACAATGAACCGAATAACAGTTATTAAACAGTTAATGAAATTTTGGCAAGAGACAATTATCACACACATTGCCCTAAACCTAGCGGTCAATGTGGTGGCATAGGTAACATGGCGCATAGTCAGAGCTAAACGCTGGCTGACGGCGGGCGACGTGGCGAGTTTCATTAAAACAAACCTTTGTGGTTTCCCTGCGTCTAGTTGGTTGGATGGTTTCCCTCTAGCAGTGGCTCATAACCACTATGTCATCGAGAATCAGGTGTGTTAGGAAAATAATTAGTCGAGTTTAAAATTAATCGCTAATGAGAACTTCTGGATGGATAAAAAAAAAGAATGAAGTCTACTCCCTCCAACACCGCGCTTCGCTTTTTCTTCTCATCTGGCACTTGTGTCTTTCCAGGGTTGGTTATCTTCCAAGCTCCACGTTTTACAATGATTGGTTCCTTGGATTTCCGTGGATTTTTTCCCTCTTATTGTTCCTTAGCGAAATAGTGCATTTTCAAGATTGGTTTATTTTTTGTTTGTTTCTTGCTTTCGCCGCATGTCCACGCGCTTGACGCTCGGCGACGTCGTGTCACGTTTTCGTCTCGCCTTGCACGGCACTCGGTTGGTGCGCTCATGACGCACGCTGAGCCTCCGTTTGGAGAGGCAGAAGACACCGCTGCTTGAGTCAACCACGTCGCATTACGTTCAAAGCGACACGCAAATTATCAACCAAGTTCACTGGGTGTGCATAGTAAAACAATACAAAAAACAATTTGATTCCAGTAACATAAAAGACTGTAATGGTAATTCCATGCAATGCTAACACCTTGCAAGGCTGACACCAAGGAGCACCAGTTTGCATTCACTGCTTTCTACTCCTGCAGTCCACCCAAACATTCTCGGACCCTTTAATATGCTGTATACTAAAGGTATATTCCCGCAGTGTCAAACTCCCTCGCAATACCCTACTGTTGCAGTAATTTGCCTACGATGAGTATAGCAATGATTGATGACCACTTTGAACTATAAAACGTATTACGTACAAGATTATGTGGAATTTTCCTATATCCCAAACTAATGTCAAGCATTTATTTATTTATTTATTTATTTATTTATTTATTTATTTATTTATCTATTTATTCATACTGCGATCTTTTACAATATCTTAGCAGGGTGGGAACATACAAATACATTCATACAAACATACAGTTCATGCAATCATGCCGACTCTTGAATGAGTCTCATTTGTGCTCTTTTGTCGAGTAGTTTTGTTCTCAAGACAGTAGCCGATGGCTGGCGTACGACACTGAATGCTCAACCCCATCTTGATTCTTCATAGGGACTGCGCCGATGCCGGTGCTCGGAACACAAGTGCGGAGTGCGAACAAGCGTTTGAGATCAGGAGCCTTCACGACGGGTCCAGAAGCTATCGCTTGCTTTAGTGTTTCAGAGGCAGTTTCTCTTTCGGTGTTCCGATAGATCTCCTCCGTTTTCTTAAACATTTCAATCAGAGGCTGTGCCTTCTCTGCGTAGCGGGGCATAAAACCACCCCACCAAGCTGAGAAAAAAAAAAAGTTCCCTCGCGTCGTGAAGCTTTCGAAATATCAGCAGTCCTGCTCTCTACCGGCTGAATTGTTCCACCTGCTAATCGATGACGCAGAAAATCGATCGATGTGACGCCGACTTCGCACTTCTGAGGCTTGATTGCCAATCCGGCTCCTCGGATCCAATGCAACACGCAGGGGATGTCGAACTAAGAAGCTTGATCGTGAGCAGGTCATTCACTTCTCTCATTACGTCCGATGTGAAAGAAGAGGCCTGATCGCAAAGGATCTCGTGTGGAAACCCTTTGCGAGAAAACATCTCAACCTGTCCTTCAGCCACCGTAGCCGAATCAATCGCTGGCAGGGCCACCGTGTACGGATATCATGTGGCGAAATCAATAATCGAAATCGATACACATCTATGTATTAGTTAACTTCAGTTGACACGGGCTTTAGGGGTCCGATAATCAACTCCACCACTCGTTCGAATGGAGTGTCGATTAAAGGTATGCGTCCAAGGGGTGCCTTGCCAACTTTGCTGTTAGGATTCGTTTGCTGGAATGTGCCGCAGGAGCGCACGCACCTATCACTTCCTCTTGGACTCCTGGCCAGTTGAAGTATTCCAAAACGCGATCGATCGTTCTCTTTGTTCCTTGGTGCCCCGACATCAGACTTACGTGCGCCAAAGTCTACCTGGTGACTTTCTACGCGCAAGCGTAACTGCCCAGCTCTTCGAATGGGCGGCGTTAGTCCGAGGCAGGGCTGCCAACCCGCGAATTCGGAATTACCCTCCCGGACGCCTGAAATATCCCTATTTCTACCGAAATTTCCCTCACTTGCTTAAAATAGTAACATAATAAAAACCATTCATTATTATTCGTCTCAATGGAACTTCTGTTGTATTAGCATTATTTGTACAGACTAGTATCTGTTTAGCATAACTTAAAAAGTGAATTAATTGAACAAAAGCCAAGTAATGTATAATAGATAGCAGTACTGAATTACTCTTCAATTGGGCGCCAGATTGCGCCACCTAGTTCAGAAGTTGGAACATTTACACTGACGGCCTGCGTACCCAGCATCTCCGTCTTTGGTAATTGTGAGCGGGCCGACAGTCGGCTGATGCACATCGTTTATTGCTGGGGTAAAAGCGATTATATAGGCAGAACAGATGTGAAGTAACAGGCCACGCGTGCATCGTACTTAATGCTTAACAGGGTGACGTCATGCTTACGTATGGCTCTGCTACGTCTTCCGTTTTCTAGATTTTAATATTTAACATATCTCGGCCTGCGGGTATCGGCAGGGCTCGCGTCGTTGCCTTGTGCTTCGGCGTAGCGTTGGCGCAGGTTGTGAGGAGTCTTGTGGAACCGGCTGAATGGCTGCGCTGGCATACTGGGAGTCTGTAACCTGATGTGCTATCTTGTGCGGCGAACTTCCTGACCGTCTCCCGTTTGCAGAACAGCAGAGCGAGGTTCGTCAGCTGGCCTCGGGAAGACAGCTGGTGACCAGGTCTGTGTGACGGTGTTATACTTAGGACCTCCTGGCCATGTGAGATAGGCGGCAGGTATCTGCTGCCACGGTTGTAGTTGCTTTTCTGCTTGTGACGTATGTCCTGAAGTCGTCCATGGACTATGCTGCTGGGTACTGTGTGGGGTTCAAGTGTGTTCCTTGTACTGGCAGCAGGGTCCGGGTCTGGCGTCCCATCAGCCTCTGCACAGATGACCTCAGCACATCGTCACGGGGAGCGTTTCGCTACTTGAGCAAAGCTGTATGAAAGTCGGACATGTTAAAGGACCACTTCTTTAAAAGCTTTTTCGCTTTTTGGAACGCTCTTTCTGTCATGCCATTTGAGAAGCGAATGGTATGGGCTTGAAGTGACCTGCGCAATGCCTAACTTTCCCAGATAGTCTTTGAACTCTCCGCTGCTAAATGGCGGACCGTTACCAGTGCACAGTTCCAATGGAAATCCACGGACGGAGAAAACTTCTGAGCATTACGCCGTGAGCATGCACGCTGTTGTGCGCATTTCCCGTACGTCAAAAAAGAAAGTAGAAATCAACCATTAAGGCGAACTGGCGTCCACCACAGTAAAACAAATTCATTCTTACAACCTACCACAGCAAGGTTGGAACGTTATGGCTTAAAAGTGGCATCTTTACGTTTCTCGGCATGAACGTTCTCGCTCTCATTTTCTCTGTCCCCGTATGCGCCGAGTGAAGAAGAATCATCATTTCCATTCTTTATGACTGAAGTACGATTACCTTATTGCTGCGGAACACGAAGCCATCCTGCGCATGTATCTCCTCCTGGTACGACCAGCAGGCAGGGACTTCTTGCTTCTCAGGGGGCCATGCTGATTCGGCATATACGCGGAACTTCGTCAAGGTGCTGTCCTCCTTTGTTGTGGCAAGCATGTCGGCGAGACTGCGCTCCGAGGCCGAAACACAGACAAAAAGAAATTAAATTATGGGGTTTTACGTGCCAAAACCACTGTCTGATTATGAGGCACGCCGTAGTGGAGGACTCCGGAAATTTCGACCACCAGGGGTTCTTTAACGTGCACCTAAATCTAAGTACACGGGTGTTCTCGCATTTCGCCCCCATCGAAAGGCGGCCGCCATGGCCGGGATTCGAACCCGCGACCTCGTGCTCAGCAGCCCAACACCATAGCCACTGAGCAACCACGGCGGGTGACACACAGACAAGTGCGTTTACTTGAAAATGCTCCGTTTCTTCTTCTATGCACGCTTTGCTGGGAAATCTTGATAGAGCAACGGCAAGGAACAGGCCCTTCCCAGCCTTATACATCACGTCGATAGAGCACCGTTGCCATGTCAGACGCATGCGCTGCAAACGTATTGGGCACTGATGCAGTGGTTTGGAAAATACGGAAACTAAAGGTCGGTGATCAGTTTCAACCATTACCGTGTTCTGACCGAACAAGTAGTCATGAAATTTTGTACAGCCATGTACAATCGCAAGCGTTTCCTTTTCAATTTGTGCGTATCTCTGCTGGGTATCTGTGAATAACCTAGAAGAAAATCTGATGGGGTGGCCATCTGGCAAAAAAAAATTAAATTACAGGGTGTTACGTGCCAAAACCACGGTCTGATTATAAGGCACGCCGTAGTGGGGGGCGCCGGAAATTTGGACCACCTCGGATTTTTTAACGTGCACCTAAGTCTAAGTACACGGGTGTTTCGCATTTCGCCCTCATCGAAATTCGGCCGCCATGGGCCATCTTGCAAGAGGACGGCGCCTGCACCCAACTTACTTACGTCAACTGATAGTGTCACTGGTTTCTTATCGTCAAAATAGCCGAGGACCGGTGCCGTTTGTAAACACTGGCGCAACTTGTAAAATGTTTCTTCCTGCTTTTTGGTCCATATTCACGCGATGTCTTTGCGTAGCAAAGTGCGGAGTGCGGTTGCGACAGACATGTTGGGGATTAAGCGCTGTACGAAGTTCAGTGTACAAAGAAGAACTTTCAGTTCCTCACCGTTCTTAGGTGTTGTCATTTCCAGAATTCCTACCACGCGTTGCGGGTCCACCTTCAGGCCTTCGGTGCTAAACAAGAGTCCCAGGTAACAGACCTCAGTCCGCAAAAACGAGGATTTCTTAAAATTAAGCCGTAAATTTTGCTCCCGGCAACGACTCAATAGCTTCTCTAGGTTGTATTCGTGTTCTTTCGTCGTGCTCCACAGCAGGATATCATCCATGACAGCTGCGACACACGGCAGTCACTCTAGCATATGGTGCATCGCTTCCTGAAAGACATTCATGCAGGGCGGAAGCAATGCCAAAAGGCATGCTGAGAAAGCGGTAGCGGCCATACGGCGTGCTCATCGTACAAAGCTTTGAACTCGAATGCGACAGTTTGATTTTCCAGAAACCCGATGCTGCGTCCGGAGCGGAAAAAAACTTCGCTCCCCAAGTCCTCAAGAGCCGGCATGGGGCAATTTTCGCGTAGTACGACTTTGTTAAGTGCCGTTGGGTCCAGGCAGATACGCACTTTGTCTTTCTTGACGACCGTAACCATGTAACTAGACCATGCAGTAGTCTCAGTTACCTGCGTAATGACTCCTTGGTCATCCATGCGTTTTAATTCCTCTTTGACCTTTACTTGAAGCGCTACCGGGAGTCGCCTTGCCGGCACAACTACACCCATGGCTCGGGCTTGAGCTTCATGGTGTATTCCACGCCTTTCAGCTGCCCCAGTTCAGCGAAGACATCTGCATATGACTGTGCCACCGGGTACAGCTGTTCGGCCTGCACGTTCTGTATGCGACAGATAATGCCGTGACGCTCGGCCACTGGGCCACTCAGTGTGATTGGTACGTTTCGACCGACAATAAAAAAATTATTCTTCATGCATCCGGGAGTTTGCCGACAAACAGAGTCGGACTCGCACCTTTGCAGAAGCCCTGTGGCCGAAGAGCGCCGTCAAAGTCGCATTGCATGCCTGCTGTGGCTCATGTGGTAGCTTCTGAACGTCGTGTTGCGACATCACGAAACAGTTTGCGCCTGTATCAAGTTTGCATGTAAATGCTTTCCCTTCAGTGACAACGAGTGCACTACAGGGGTCTGCTGCGATGGTGCTCACTGTCAAAGTGTCCAAAAAATAATCGTCGTTATCCTCCGCGTGCACCTCGCGTAATTCTTTCCCTCTCGAGGTTCTCGGTCGTTGTCGCAGCGGTATCGCCTTGCATGCTCGAGCGAAATGATTGCATACTTTCAGCAGGACAGTTTTCGCCCCGGTGAGCGCGATAACCGCAGTGACCGCAGGGATGCGCTCGCCCTGCAACTGCGCAAATCGATGTGTTCTGTGACGGTACCGCCCCTTCACTGACTTCACGAAATCGCTCCTGCCCTTGCTCGTGAACGCGGCAGATTTCGACCGTTCTTTCATTCGAATGGTTTTGTGCAATCTACCTCGGATGCAAGCTTCTGTCCCGGACACCCGGGATTATTCTGCTGCGTAGCATGCGGTCTTCAACGTTTTCAAACTCGCAATTCTTCGCTAAAATCCTGTTGTCTGTGAACCATTCATTGAAAGATTGACGCTCCTTTAGGTTTCTTGAACCAAAGCGGAATTCACTGAATGTGAAGTTAGTCGCAGGCTTCTAGAAGTTCTCAAATTTCTGCAGCAATTTCGATCGTGATCTTATCTGCCTCATTTTCAAACTTTAAGGTACTGTAAGCCTTTCTGCCTTCTCCAACCGTTATGAGTAAGGTTGCGGCTTGCACTTCCTTTGGTGACTTTGTCAACTGAGTAGCCGTACAAAAGAGTTCGAACTCACTTCTCCACATCTTCCACCCAAGCCCTGTGTCGGTGGAGGCATCCAAAGGTTTCGGAGAAGGAAGCAGCGGTGATGGGGCCGACACGACGGCTTGGCACCGCTGCCACCATGAGAGCGGGCTGACAGTCCGGTGATGAACAACGTTTATTGCTGGGGTAAAGGCTATTATATAGGCAGAACAGATGTGACGTAACAGGTTACGCGTGCATCGTAATTGATGCTTAGCAGGGTGACATCATGCTTAGAATGGCTCTGCTACAGTAACAAACACGCTGTTTGCACGCACGGAGAGGCTGCACAATCAAACCTCCAACCTAGGACCTTCATTGTATCAGATAATCCTGGCTCATTGATATGTGCTGCACTTGTCGAATGGCCGATCAGCGGGTCGCCAATGCAGGTATTGCCAGGATATTCAAACAGGCAATTTGATAGGTACAATATCATTAAAAACAATTATTTATTAATCACTTTCCTTAGAGCATATTACAACAGTCACCCAGAAACAAAATGCAACATATTCCAAAGTTTTCAAACACGCGAAAGTAGTAGTATCATCGACTTAAACACAAAAGGTTGTTTTGAAAATGTCAGAATTTATTCTGTAAATGAAGTGAGTTGGGACATGCGAAATTTCCATCGAAGTGGCAAGATGTCCCTTATTCCGACACGGACCTCAAGATGACCTTAATCTGGGAAATTTCCCTCAAGTTGGCAGCTCTAGCTGCTCAGGGCGCGATGCATTCTATACGGCTCTAAAGTTGTTCTACGACTAAAGTTGCTCATACTTTGTCTTACATGCTTCACGATGTTGGGCCAGAAGATGACCGTTCTTGCTCTCGCTTTCATTTTCTCTGTCCCCGCGTCCATAACAGTCCATAAACAAACGTCATGAAGCAAAACACCGACAGCGCATGCATTTTATGTTAAATCTTCTCAGACTGAGATGTTAAAAGTGCGAAACAAAAATTTGGAGGATGCTTAAGCTTCGCCTTTAAGAGGGGAACGCGATAGCATTCAACGATCCCTGCCTGCTTCTCACGCTTCCCGGCAACTGCAGATTATTTGTAACTGTAATGTTTACCGTCAAACGCTTGCGGCGGACGCTATGCACGATGAGGTGGGATTTCTGGTCAAAACGCGGCCTCTTGCAGGGGCCGTGATGCGGCGGAGTCGAGCGCCATCTGGGAAGCTTTCAAGGAAGCGGGCGTGCTGCTCCGTGGACTCGGCGATATTTACGCGCCGGCGTGCGCAAATGGAGGGCGCCGTCTCCGGTCTCTCAATTGTAGAAGCGCTGGAAAAGGGGTTTCTTTGAGTTTTCACGTAACAAAATTATGCTTTCTCGTGTATTCAAATTACAATCCGAGAGCTATCATGTCTGTAGGTTGTGTATAAGTCGTAGTTTATGATTTTTCTATGTATTTTAGCTTGAGAAATTCAATTAGTTCAGTGAATCCCTTGCGTCACATGAACGCCCTGGGTATGGGTGGTTCGAAAATGTGCCAGTGCTAATGGCTGTCCCAAGGTAGATGTACTGGTAGCGAAGGCTCCATAGACGCCCATTGGTCCAAAAAAATGGCGGCTCGTGGGCACTCCAGCGCCCCCTGGATTTTGGGGGGCAAACTACGCAAACGTGACGTAGAATGACGTCACGCATACGTATGCTTTTGGCGCGAATTATAAAGCGGTCTTTCTGTAGAATCCGCGTTTTCGAGCCCGTACCTCTCGAAGGTTGCTGCCTTTCAGCGCGCCCCAACCTTTGCCAGTCAAATGTGCTCGAGTTCCTGCTAGTTATTGCCTTGTTAAGTGCAATTGGGAACGCAATGAAAGTGACTGGTAAAGGAGGGGCAGCATAGAAAGGCAGCAACACTTCCAGACACTGGCGAAGCATGCATGATTCGTAGTGCAAATACTGGTGCTAGTACTTTGGAGAGCTTTTGAGTACAGCAAGGTATGATGCACAAAGCACTGGCTCAAGTGCACAGTTCGCAATAGAGTGTACGGCAAGTATGGTTTTCATAGTTTCATATTCATTGTTTATTGCAGCAACCAAACAAATACAGTCACAAAGCACACCCTTGGCACACAAACAAAAAATACATGTCACAGGCAGCACAAGCAGTATTGTTAAGTTGGCTAATTATCTCAATAGTCACAGTGCAGATAGGAAAAAGCCCTGAAGTGCCACGAACGTTGTCACTTAGGAAATTGAAAAGGATAGAAAACTATGCTACGACAGCTTCAATTGAAGCAAACATAACATGACATAAGTAGGCGCATCAACACAGACCATAGAGCACACTGGGATTATTCTTCACATTTAATTTCTTCAGCTGAAAGAATATAGCAGGTGCGTTTACATCTGCAAGGCAATGTTAAAGCCAGCTTTAGCACCCTCAAACGTGCTCAACGTAGGAGCAAATACCATACATTGAGCCGGCGTACCATCTCCAGAGTACTTCTAGTCGTTAGCAGGATCAATTTGAAGTAATTTTACGTCAACAAAAGTACACATGAAGTACAGCGTACAGTGAAGTGCAAGGACATTCGCGGGGCAGTAAAGCATGTAATCAGTGTACTGTACGCTACAATATAGCCAGATAAAAGTCCAGCGGGAATCGGTGTAGCGTGACACCAATGGTACTATCCACGCTGTCGCAGTGTACCACGGAGCATCGTTTCTTCACATGCCGCAAGCTCATCTTGAAATGAAGCGCTAAGCGCTTCTAAAGAGCGCGAAGCGTGCAAAGACGGAAAAAGACTTCACACTGGCCGCACGCCGAAGGAAACAACAAAACCGAGAAAACTGCCGCAGCGGTGCAGCGGGCTGCAAATCTTACCGAACGGTGACAAAGAAGCGACGTACAAGGACGACGAAAACTTCGCAAAAGGAGCATTTTGAGACCGGCGAGCTAAATTTATACGCTTTACCAGGCGCGCCATCGCAGACAGCTGGGGATAAGAAATCGCTTCGTAAGCTCCCGCCACTGTGGCCGGGTTAGCCGGGTATCGAAACAAGGCCTGCAAAGACGCGCTGTAATGCACCGCACACTCATGAATAGGGGGCAGGTCAAGAGTGTTGCAAAAATACAAAATTTGCCAGGTTTTAATAAAATGACTTACCTCTTTCATAAAATAAGGTGCTAATATATTTTTTCTTTTCTATTGGCAGATTACATTCCAATTTTGTAGCTTTATCATTTCTTTATATGAGTGTTTTGCCCCCCATCCTCTGGTTGTGCTGCAGTCGCGCTAAACCACTTTTCGGCCCAGCCTTCGCCACCACTTTAAATCCGCCTTGGCTGTCCTCTGACGTTGTACGACACGGGATCTTCAACGCCTTCTAGATCGGCGCACGCACAAGGGTGCGTTTCTACCAGAAAGCCCGCCTTCGTACTGTACACAGCGATTTGCTTAGACTCCGCGGTGTCCCATCTTTGCATGTGTAGCAATGGCGCTTTCGCTGTGGCACACCAGGCATTGAACAGCCGAGCAGGGTGCCTCGAGGTCTTCCTCGAGCGCCGGGCGAGGCGGTCCTCGAGGCACTCTACCGCTGAGATCAATGTAGCGACCGCGTTCGCGCCCTCTCCATTTGTTCTTCGGCGCTGCGGTTCTCGCTGCACACGTTCGTGACGTCTCCTTGCATGTCTAGCACTTGCGCTTTCCCTGTGGCGCAGCAGACGTCGCACCGCCGGGATCAGTCCGCGACCGCGCCTTTTCAGTTTGTGCTTCGACGCCGTGGTGCTTGCTGTGCATGTTCGCGGCCATATGCTTGCGCGTAACCCGCGTTTATGAAGTGAAACCTCACTGTAATTTTTTGAATTATTTCTCAGCTGCTTACTGCAAAATTGCCGTACGTTATAGTAGGACTGAGCTGCAAAGAACATTATCTGTCTGTCTGTCTGTCTGTCTGTCTGTCTGTCTGTCTGTTTTGTTTGTTTGTTTGTTTGTTTGTTTGTTTGTTTGTTTGTTTGTTTGTTTGTTTGTTTGTTTGTTTGTTTGTTTGTTTGTTTGTTCTCTGTCACTGACTCATACCCACGATGGGGGATTGCCCAAGATGTATAGTAACGTGCGCGTCATCTTCCTCACGACGCGTTCACACCGTGAGCTGCTGAGATCCAGCCCGCTTGTGTCCCTTGTATATTTGCGTACACGGCATCCCTTAGGTGTGACAGTGATTTCAACTTGCACGTGGCAAGTGAACGCAAGGAACTATATTGATGGTCCCGAGAGGCTCCAATGCCCCCTTTTCAGAGAGGTGATGAAGCCACGGGCCGCTCCAACGTTGGGAAGGGAAGGCCAAGCCACACCACTGCATCGTGGGCTCTCTGGACCGACCGTACTTGACGCGAAAACTCGGAGCTCCGCAGCTCAGAGCTCCACGTTTCTGCGGTAAAGTTGTGCGGGCCTTTTTGTAACGAGGGGCCGGGCCAGAGCCCGTGTTCTAAATTACTTCTATGTCCACAACTCGGGAAGACCGGACTAGAGGCGTCTAACACAATTGCAATGAAGCTATAGATATTTCGTATAGTTCACAGCGCAGACTCGGCACACTGGCGCCGCGTGCGGCATCTGGGGCTTTTATGACACGCGCGCTCACAGCTGAAAATAATCCGTCTTCTTGTCTATTTGTACCTCAAGGCTCCCATTGAGGGACATTGGAGGTCAAGTGCGTTGCAGGTAATATGGCAGTATTACAAGGATTATCAGTTGAGACTCGACAGGACTACCGAACCAGTTCTCCCGTTATAACGTC
Source organism: Dermacentor variabilis (assembly GCF_050947875.1). Taxonomy (NCBI): domain Eukaryota; kingdom Metazoa; phylum Arthropoda; class Arachnida; order Ixodida; family Ixodidae; genus Dermacentor; species Dermacentor variabilis. Next base: position 13,003,252 of record NC_134570.1, read on the forward strand.
AAGAGTGAAAAAACAGTTCAAACGCACTTCCAAAGAACTGTTGTTCCAATGCCCGGGCTGAACGTGTCTCAGGTAGCCTCGTCACATTGATCCTGGCCGTTCGTATTCTTTTCTCCGGGCATATTTTGTGCGATTTCATTTATTGTGTAGCCTTAAAGGCCCCAAAGCATTATATAGGGCGGGGGCAAATACAGCGTAGTAGCGTTATGTTTGTAAAAGGAATGCACAGAACAAATATAGCAATTACTAGATTTTATGCAATAGTCAATATGTAATTCAAGCATACAATAATCATGCGAAATTCATAGTGATGAAATGCGAATTCGTAAAGTAATTGGTTTTAAAAATACATACTTTCGAGCATGCACGAGCATGCACGCAAGCATGCCATATCGAGGGAAACCCATAGTTGTCACGTTTATAGATCAGAGACCGCCTGACAGCTCCTCAAGTAATACAAAAAGCGCAGAGTATAGTCGCGCGTGCGATAAATATAAACGTACGAATAGATGGCTGAAACAGGTGTAGCTTTTGGTTAAGTCCACAACTCTCCATTACTGGTTATCACATAACCCTTTTGCAATCAGTGATGATGACCGATTTGCACTGTTTCCTCCGGATATTTCTTCAAAAAAATTCAGCCATCTCCCAAAACATACATAAAAATTTTACGTACGGAGGGCACTTGTGACTGAAACAAGCCAGGTTTTTAAGCTTCCGAAAAAATTCAAGCTACGAAATAAGTGGAAAACAATGCTTTCACTGCAAAACGTGGATAGGTTTACGGCAAGAAATGCTTCGTTGAAGGTGAAACTAAGAAAATCGAACGTATAGCAGCGACACATATGCTTCCGATTCAGACTTTGTCAGCGCCAAACATCTAGAGCGGAGGCTTGATAACCTTATTTTACAACGAAAGCAGGTTAAATGGTAGCAGAAAGAGAAAGAAACTGCAAATTGCTGTTCGCTTCATAGGTGATGGTTGATTTTATGATGTGTGAATTTCACGCAACCATGGTTCAGTGGCTGTAAAAATGTGCTATTTGGCTGTGCAATAGTCACTTCATTTTCTTCGGAAGTCGAAATGACGCTGGGCGTAATTATTTGCTGACATAGCGAGGTCGACACACAAAGTCTTTGCCCCTATTCTTTTTAGCCAAATTACGGTTGTAAACGCGAATTCAGCGTATCCACTCCTAGCGGTGGACCTTTCGTGGACCGGCCCGCCCTTATTTGCCGGTAGCTCCGCGGCACGGCGCTGCTGTCAGTTGTTGAAGATGGCGGTTGTGCATCACACGTCCGCGGCGTATGAGCAGCGAAGTGTGGTTCATTTTCTATGGAGCAAGGAATGAACGCCCATCGAAATCCGCATGGAAATCCAGCCTACGTATGGGGAAAGGCTTTTGAGCAGTGTGAGGGTGATGGTGTTGTGAGATCGCTAAAAGCCGTAAAGACTTGCATGACAATGAGGGCTCGGGGAATTACTCAAATTTAGTGCTACGATGGTACAAATGTCTGAACCGGTTTGGGAACTATGTAGAAAAATAGTGCGTAAAATATTACGCATATATGTAATTACATGTATGCACCTCATTTTCGCTAGTAATGAATAGGAACAGCCTTTCTGATTCGCCTTAGTATTTCGTGCAGCGTTTTTTACTAGCTTCTTATGTGTGTTCTTTTAAAGCCCTACTTCTGCCTTATAGAGACAGGAAATTTCTTTATAATTTGAAAAATAGCACCATAAGCGATGAAGCTGCAAAGCTGACGACATTTCTAAAGACGAAGAAGGATAGGATAGGAATAAACTTTATTTGTCCATCGGTTATTGATGTTGGTGCCCGGGGCTAGGCTGCCAGGGGTCCATCGCCCGAGGAAAATCTTTCGAGATCCTCGGCAACGGCCCTGGCCCGCTGGACGGCCCACTCCTGGTCTTCGGGTGCCTCGCTGAGGAGGGCGGCTTGCCATCTCTCAGCGAGGCGCCCCGCTTCAGAGGGTCCTGCTGTTGTCATCCCCCTTCCTCCTTGTCCTTCTTGCTCATGGCGTTGGCATTCCCAAAGCACATGGGCCATATCGGCCCGTTCGTGCTCGCACCATGGGCAGCCGGGCGACGGGTGCAGCACAGGCCACAGGCGATGCAGGCGGCAGGGGTTGGTGAAAGTGCCCGTCTGCAATCGTCTCTGGTCGACCGCCTGGGACCTGTCTAGGCGCCCGTGGGGTTGTGGATATTTTTTTCGTTTTTTTCTATAGTGGCCAAGCACCTCTCTATACGTTGCCGGAAACTCCTTGACATCGCAGTCGGCGTCCGCGTGATCCTCAGCTCCGTCCACCGCGATTTGTGTTGTCTTGGTAACGACAGCAGCCGCGCCAGATGGGGTGGCCACTGCCGTCGCCGTCACTCCTCTGCTGGGGTCCCGCACAACAACGGCAGCGGCTGCCCTCTGGGTGACCGCGTCGCGGCGGGTAAGCTGCCTCGCGACGAGGTGGGCGAAGAACACTTTATGATTTTCTGAGCACAATCCCTTGATGAAGAAGAAGCGGAAGGTCTATCTGAGTAGCTTACAACTTCAGCTAACGCTAACCTCGCCAACCATACTTTCTTTTGGGGCGACTTCACTGGGATCCAGCCACGGGGATGCTATTCTCGCAGTTTAAAGTTTAATTAGAGAAACAAAACGAGTACCTTCCTGAATACGAAATACGAAATTATCAATTATTTCTATTATTTCACTTTTTTATGTTAAATTACTTTATCTCAAAATTCTTAAAAATATTTTTTTTCAACTTCTAAATGACAATTCTTTAGCTCCACGCTCTACTATTCAAGTCTAGTTTTGGTTTAATTCTAAGCATACTCGAAACCACCTGCTTCTCGGGCAATCCCACGGCTTGGGTATGCGCCAGTGTTTGGGAGACAAGGCAAGGCAAGCTTCCGTTTTCTTATTATTGAGCAACCAAATTTCGCCGCTGCATAGCTTCTTACTAAAATCGAGGCCCTCCTCCTGAGGAGTCGTGGCTCAGCGCCCACGAACTAAACCGTACAACTGACTGTTAGAGCCATTCGTACCTTGAAAACGCTTAGAATATTTTTTCGAGTAGCTCTCACCCCTGAACAGATCCACAACAGTGTCCGCTGTAGAGGTTGAAGCAGCACACTTTGGACAGTTCACGAGGTCTTCAGGTTTTGGACTTGAGGCCCAGGCGGCGTCACATTCTGCAGTCTCGTATAAGAGACTCGTTCAATCTGAGAAAATTTGAAAGAGCAGCCGTATACAGGCACTACGGTGCGCGTGTCCCGAGGGAAACAAGGAGCTGGCTTTGCGAAAATCAAGCACTCAAAAAGAAAAGGAAAGACGGCTTTTTGGCGACGAGGCCTTGGCACCAAATTTTCGCAACACGTAAACATTTGTTGCGCTGTACCACTGGACATTAGGTCTCGATCTAAGGCTGCGAGACAGGAGATCTCATAAACTTTTACTACGATTCTGCATTAGTGGACGAAAGTTCATGTATGCATGTATGAAAGTTCATGTTCATGTATGTATGTAAAAAAAAAAGAAGCGCGCTAAAATTTCCATTTGTCGTAGGACGCAATTTGGAGCTAAGGAGCGTGTACGCGAACGTCACAGTGCACGAGCCGGACAGCGAGAGGACGTTCCCTTTTTTTTTTTCCCGTGGTCGTCGCCGAAGCCTGCTGCCCGAGCCACTGCGGGGTTGCCGCTCGACGCCGCCTCGCGCGACCTCTGCCTTCGCGCTGTGCAGCGCGCGTCCGCCGAAGACCCCGCGAGCACAACCGGGCTCGCAGCCACCGTGCACTTTCGTGGCTTCTTTTCAGGCGTCGCGTTATGAGACGTTGAAGGTCGCCGGGACTCGTCGTGCTTTGTCGTTAATACAGACTCCTTCGTTTGTCAAGCGTTATCGTGCGCCAAGGTCGAGGTGCGCGAGACTGAGGAGCACTTCTATTTTGCGCTCGTTCCTTTGCCTGATTCAGGCTGCGCTTACTATGTTTGCGAGGTAACTTGCCGGCCGTCTGAACTTGTTTCAAGGGTCACTCTAAATCTATCTAAACATAGATTCGTAGCTAAGTTTTGAAAACAACTTCTGCAAAGGCATTCCACGTGCAGTGTTTGCGGCCGTGCTCTTTTCAACCTTATGCGAGTGGGCCTTTTGGGACCATTGCTGTAACCAGCGAACTTCCATATTTACGTGGGTCTGCAAGAAGACTACTCGCATGACACGCTAACGTGAAAAGTTCCAGAAAGTGGCTACGCTTGCAATCTTCGAATAGGAGGTAAAGATGTGCCGACGAAAATGAGTTCGTAAGTCGAATTTACTCGCAATACCGTGACGCTCTACATCGCATATAATAATCTACAAGCTATTGGAGCGTACCATACAGAAGGACTCAGTGCAGGTTTTTTAGCATTGTTGTTGATAAGGCCTTTTATTCGATTGTACACGTCGTCCACTTAATGAAATAGACGGCGGCTCTCTTCAGGTTCCTTTCTGTGAAAACACCGACTCTACCATTGCGTTCTACGCTACGTTTACAGAGAACGCTTTTTCAGTTTTTTTTTTTTTATGTAGAACCCCCAATATTGCTCAATACATGCAAGACCAACCTTCGTGCATAGCAGAGTTCGTAGGAGGTCAATGACTTGAGATAAGCGCCCGCCTTCCACAAGTGGCCACAATAGTTGCCACATTTGTCACCGCTCGGGGCTACCTGATCCTAAAGCGCTTAGTTCCTAAAGTTCGAGCGCTCTTTCACTACCTGAAGGCAACAGGCTTGAGTGCCCGACTATAGGCACCCTACACCTAAGTTCTCTCTCTCACTCCCCATTCCCCTCCCCACGTGTAGGGTAGCAAACTGGACTCAGTCTGGTTAACCTCCCTGCCTTTCCTTCTTCCCTTCTCTCTCTCTCTCTCTTGTACTTCTACCTTTGCTGTAACGGATCCGGTCGTATCGATGTCTCCTCTGCTTTCTTTTTCCCACCAATACCCTAAACGTCTCCTGCTTATCTCGACTGCTCATTGGTTAATATTTCCGTCCACATTAAAACCAAGCGATTCTGGAAGGTGCGCGTTATCTATGGGTCTCACTAGGTGAATCCCTTCACATTCCATTAGGATGTCGCGAGTGGTCTCGGGGTTTTTGCTACAGCATACACATACCTCAGCTTCTTGCGAATATTTGCTCCGATATTTTTTGGTCCTTAGTCAACCAGCTCGAGCTTGCAAGTAAATCTCCATGCTTAGTTTTGTTTCCATTCCTCGCATCCGATTCACTGCTTCTGTTTCTCTCACGTCTTTTCTGATCACTCCTGGTTGTCAATTACACTTTCAATTACCCTGTACTTTGTTGCCAACTTTCCTGACTTCTTCCTCCATTCCGCGTGCACGCTTTTCAGGTACAGACACTTGTGCGCTTTAGCCACCCATTTATCGACGCGAAAGCGTCAGATGGTCCACTGGGAGACAAAAAAGGCGTCTGTAGCAGCAAAACGGCGCCTAAATTCCCACTGGCTGCGACGTCATTTCACGTGTGCGCCTCGACTAAGCAGAGCAGGCGAAAGGGAACAACTGCTGGCGCGCCAGGTGTTGCGTGAGGGGAGAGGGAATCGGCGCGACGCCACGTCACCCTCGCCCTGGGAGGCCTGCGTAATCCTCGCGTTCCTGCGCAAGCTCGCGCCTGCGTTATAACCTCGCCTCTGTAATCGTTATAAATAAATTAATGTATACAATAAATTCGAAAGGAAGGACGTTGGCGATAGCCGGTTCCGTACCTACGACCTCACGCTCAGAAGCCGAGTGTCTTGCCCACTGGGCTAAACCAGAGCATCGTCGATAGTAGGCCTGTGCACTTTGCTTTACGACATCATGCTACTTGAAACGAAATTTTCATTTTCAAGGCCAGCGTGACGAAAGCTGTGACGTGAAAATCACCGAGGCTTAGTCGGGAGGGTCCCCATTACATTCTACGGCAGTCGGGAAAAGTGGCATAATGGTTCGGATAGAAGCGCAGTGGCCTTGGGCTATCTAGGAGGCGTTGGCCAAGCGTCTCAACGCAATAGAGATTAGCAAGAGGCGATTGGAAGATTGGTGGAAGTAGGGAAACGACAAACAACGGAGGCGTACAGAAACAAAGTTCACAATAGGGGTTAGGAAACTTTGGTTATGGGAATTCATGCTGTTTTCTTTTTCTTTCTTTTTTTTTCTTTTTCAACATAGGTAGGACATTAGACAATAATATAAGAGCTTGGTAGCGCAACCCGCCGCTCAGTTCCAAAGGGGACGCTCATAATATCCATCCATCCATCCATCCATCCATCCATCCATCCATCCATACATACATACATACATACATACATACATACATACATACATACATACATACATACATACATACATACATACATACATACATACATACATACATACATACATACATACATACATACATACATACATACATCTATCCAACCAACGCGTTCGCTTACCAGCTGCGAGGAGTTCATAACTCTCATTGGAAAATTTAGAGCGCAAGAAAAACAATGAACGTAGAAGTTTTCTAATAATGCATTACCAGCTAGCCCACCTGCCCATCCCACTGCAGTCGAAAGACCCCTCAGCGGCGTTCAATTGAACATTATTTATTTCGCATTTACAACTCATAAGAAGGGCTTAGGCGTGCTCGGATTTTTTGTAATTCATGTTACTAAGCCTTTTTTTCAAAACTAATTTTGCTCTGCGCTTCTGTGACTTCGAAAGGTGCCCGAGCCATGTCACCCTGCACGGCCTCATTTGTGGTTCCACCGTGGGCTCCCGCAGCCAGCCGGCCTACCGATCTTTGGTTAAGTTCCAACCCCGACAAGATATCCGATTCGAAGCATAGAATGCATAAGCGAACTTAACGCTGGCACCATAACTCCTTTCCACATTCCACGCACCACCTCATATTTATTGTGGCCCCAAAGTGCTCTATATGTTTCATGATTGCTGCATTCCGCTCCCCCTTTATTTTCAGATTGTCTTTGAGGGTGCTTGAGGAAGTCTTTCCTTCGTTTATGTATACGCCGAGGTACTTATATTGATTGACTGTAGGTATGACTTGCTGCTGAAATTACACGACGTAGTTACTCATCTCTTCAATAAAGGTGATAATTCCTGATTGCTCTGTGCTAAACTTAAGGCCTAGATTGCTTGCTGCGCTGCCACAGATATTCGCAAGTGGCTGTAAATCTTTTGAATTGTCCGCTAGTAGCACTAAGTCGTCCGCATATATCATTCCGGAGACCTTCTGTTACACGATTTGTCCATTACGCATGTAGAATAAATCAAACATTAATTCAATGTTTTCCAGTCATCTTTCCGTGTCGTTAACATAAAGCGTGGACAAAATGGAGACAGAGGACATCCTTTCTTGACTTCTTGGTGAATTTCGAGAAATGCTATCCATGAAAGTTGACTCTGAGCAACTCCCAAGGTCAATCTCGGCGCGCGATTGACCTTCAGCCGCCGGCGCGCAAGTGTGATGGTGTGACGTGACGTCACGTGACCCGCTGCGGAGAGGCGCCGCAGCTGCCCTGACTCGAGCCTCGCCGCTGCGGTGCCAGGTTACTATATGCGAGGGTCAAAGGGCCCGACGTAGTGTTAGTGCGCGTACACGTTACGTCACGTTGGCGAGAACAACAGCGTCTATAGTTCGACCGCGACGCTCGCCCGCACGCCGATAACATCGGAGTATAAATGCGCCTGCTTCGGCGGCGCTCGGTTTGGCCGTGGATGAAGCGCGCGCCGGTGCGAGCGCGTCAACTCGTCGCCGCAGGCCGAGTCTGAGCACCGTGCCGGTGTAGCTCACCGGGAAGCGGCGCTGAAGAAGCGTGTCTAAGCAAGCTCGCTTTCGCTCGTCTGACAAGCCACGTTGAACACCAGCCCACCTAGACAGCTTCAATTTGATGGCTTGCATTGTCATTCTGTATATACCCTTTTTGTGCTTACAAAGAGACTTCCCAGAAGACTTCCGGTGAAGCCCTCTTGCGCAACACAAGTAACAACAGCCTCCAAATTTATAGAACACTGCAGCTGGCACCAGTTTTGCTGTAGAGTTGGAATGTTTTACAAGTGAATTTTATTGTTAAATGCAACAACAACAAAAGGCCCGTACGTGAGCTGGACGCATGGCGCACGTTCTTTGAACACGTCAGGACTGTGTGCCTACAGCATGCGACAATATAGTTCCTTTTTCTTGGCTAATTTGACTGCCGAAAAATGCACTACCGCAAGTTTTCTGGGGTCATCAATGCCCTGCTGCCACATCGTGGATGGAAAGGGTATCACCGACGTTACCGTAAATGGCCTGTACGAGCTCGTCTTATGCTTATCACCTTTGCCTTTCTAGATGAGTTCATCTTGCTTTTACGTCATCCAACTGGAATTTTCTTCGTTGTAATGAATTGCTCTATGGCATTAGTCAGCAGTCTCTTGCTCTTTGGACCGAGGTTTTTCATTACCTGCATTGGGGTTTCATCGGGTCCTGCGGCCGTGTTATTAAGGACATTTTCTTTTGCATTTTCTCCGGCAAAAGTTTTCTATGCTAAATTTCGATCTCTCAGGCCTGCCTGTTGCTGCTGGATCTGTGAGTCTGAGCTACACTATCTTTCATGCCCAAGTTATCTCTAATAACATTTCTGATGTACCGCAGCGCATCTTCTCCTTCAAAGATGTTACCGTCGTCATCTCTTGTAGCCGTTTGCAAATTTGAAGTAAGAACTCCGGGTGCTCTTGCATGATTCCAGAATCTTTTTGGTGCGCTTTTGTTGCTTTTCCGATTGTTATGCATCCAACCTTCACTTGTACATTTAGTTTTATCTTGTACGAGCTCAATCGCCACCCTTTTCTCCGCATTTGCTCCACCCAATGAGCACCTCTTCGTGTAATCCCAACTTTTTTTAATTCTCGATGGCCCCTTGACGCCTGCTTACGCTCTTCTGTAGCTTGCTTTGTTTCCTTGTACCAGTACTTACGTGGCTTCCGTTTTCCAATGCAATAATTTTTTTGCCAGGTCTGTTTTAGCTCCTGCTGCATAATGAATTCCTTATATTCCAAGACACTTATAGGAAATGCCTTCATTATCTTCTCTATGTTCATTGCTTTTTTTTGTTATTTGCTTTTCATTCACTTTTAGAAATTCTGATGCTATTTGTTCATCCTTTGCTTTGGTAGACCGCCCAAACGATTAAACGTTTATGGTCGCTACCGAGGCTTTTTTTTTTTTTTGTGTTCGTCTATCCTAATTTGGTCTAGTCGTTCGCAAACCGTTTCTTAGGCTAAGGCGTCATCTATGCATGACTGCCTACTTGCGCATTGCCACGTTACCAGTGCGTGACACTTATTTTCCCTGTTAACTACTATAAGGTTCTATTCATCACAAAGATCCAGCACTAAAGAACCGTTGTAATCCGTGTATCCGCATAAATCTTCCACATGTGTATTCATATCTCCTACTAAAAGCACCTAGCCCGATTTTTCGAACTCATTAATATCGCCTCTAAAGCAACCAACCAATTCTTTATTTTTATCTCTGATATCACTACACGTTCATAGGCAAGTTACTCCAAGCCACGTCTTCTTGCCTTCCCACGTGCAGTCAATCCATAAATACTCGTTACATATCTTTCTTTTACCCTTTGTCACTTCGTACCTCGCCTAATACGCCTCCGCCTTTCCTTGACCCAGTCACTCTGTGGCACAAACCAGGCCCACAAACCACACCCGCCACCAACGACACTGACAGGTGCGCCAAAGTTTCTCGCACTTGCTTGCCGCATCGCGTAGCGATATTGATGCAAATATGAAACTGGTTTGGACACTCGATTCAAACGGACACTCGATCTGAACACTAAAATTCGATATCACTGCTAGCTGCAATTCTAGATATACAGCAGACGTGCGCGAGAAGATGTGCTGTCGATCAACGGACCGCCAGGTCAACACTGCCGCGAATTTATAAGAAGCTTGAGATAATCTGTGTTACCTCAAAGTGGAACTCTCTCAAACATGGAAACAATACTGGCAAGCGTCTGAGTGCCCAAACAAATTTCAACACTTGTTCCCGCAAGCCGGTTTCCGGAGCTGCATGCGCCGTGACGTCATGACTCGCTCCGTTTCTGGCAAGAAAAGCGCGCCGAACTTTTGAGCACGACACCGGGTTCGGCGTTTCGTGACCAACTTTAGCACCTAATTATGTCTCCAAACCTTCACACTTCCTCAGTGATATCCTCTTACGTGCAAGCCCAGGATTTCCACAACAAGCTGTTGCATGCTCGTTTAACACAATGCCGCTTTGGGCACCTGCCCCGGAACAGTCGAGGTTTTGTGGCCCGTCGGTGTTGCGGCCATCACGTGCCATTCACGAAGCGTGTGAATAGTCTGAGCTGCCCCCCTCGTAACAGTGCGGCCTTTGTCATCGCAGTCACGTGCTGGTCGGACGCGTCACGGAAGGAGAAGCTGAGGGAGTGCCGCATCAGATGCCGGAGGCCCTGCGGGTGAGTTGCTCCACCACGCCGGCGGTGCATGTCTGATAAGACAACAGCATGCGTAGCAGCGCACAGGCTGTCGCCGCCTCTACGCGCCGATATGTTGCACTTAATATATATATATATATATATATATATATATATATATATATATATATATATATATATATAGTTCAGGAAGAAGGAGCGCATTTACATTCGCCAGAGCTCACCGAGATATAAGCGCATAGCCACTTTTATGGGCATCATCACGTGGCCAATATCAAGGGCACAAGAAGATGCCAATACTGGAGAAAATAATAATAGGGCTAAAGATGTAAACCCCAGTGCGATATAGGAGCATCGAGTATGCACATGAAAAAGCAGTGAACAGTCACGCGGCAAACTATTGCATCGGCCACACATTTTACGATGCCTGCAAGTGGAGTAACGGTACTGAGATAATGAAAACTGCATAGCAAGGATTTGTTGAGCTAAGTACAACAGTATGTTGCACTAAAACAAAAAATGCCATGACCGACACGCAATCATCATTATAGCTCAGAAAGGCCCGACAATTTTCCTACGCTCTCGTTAATACCACAATACGGTTTTAAATCTATGAATTAGAAAAAATTCCCTTACTTCCCTATCATGGTGAAACCTGATTGTAATATTGTTGTTTTAATATCATAAAACTAATGACCCTGCAGTCGAACACGTTTAGACAATGGAACATACGCTAAGGTGTTAGTGCGTGACTTGTTAAAGCGGATACGAAAGAATGTTTCGGTCTCACCGACGTATTGCTTATGACACACTAAACACTCAAGTAAGTAGTTGACGTTAGTGCTGTCGCAAATAAAACCGCAGTTGACTTTAACAAAAAAAAAGCGTTAGGTATTCCGGCAGCCTTAGGAAAGCGGTCATGCACACACAAACTTTACAGCGTGGTTTATTGCAGGGATGCATGCAACCGGCAGGAACGGACGCTGTGGTAGGTCGCAATATCGCGCAGGTTCCGGGAGCGGCGATAGACCACGCTTGGTGTTTCGGCAAAAATGCTCTTGAGGCGATCGATCTTCAGTTGTAATGCGTCTTGAGGATGTAGTACACGTTTGGAATAGATGTTGAATGAGTTAGGATAACATGAGTATGCTAGTTTGACTATCGGTGCCGATGAGATCTATGCAATCGAGGCTGTCGACCCACTTGAGCGCGCCGTCAATAATTTGTGAAAAATACTTTTGTTCAGTCAGTGCCTTACGAAGCTTACGAAGCGAGTCTATTCGCTATCTTCCGAACATGTCTTTTACACCGGATAGCCTGAGTGTAAGGAATCTTTCTTTTACAGTGATTGGCATGGCTGCGTTTAATGTTCAGGTATCGGCGTCTGTCAGTGAAACTTCTGAGAAGCCCAGTCATGAACCTGCTATTGCACAGCGGGACTGTGACGTCGAGAAAGTTTATGCTAACCGATGAATAGGAAAAAATTTAATTATGGGGTTTTACGTGCCTGAACCAATTTCTGATTATGAGGCACGCCGCATAGTGAGGGACTCTGGACCAATTGGGATTCTTTAACGTCCACCTAAATCTAGGTACAAGGGGGGTTTCGCATTTCGCCCCCGTCGAAATGCGGCCGACGTGGCCGGGTTTCGATCCCTTGACCTCGTGCTTAGCAGCCCAACACCATAGCCACTAAGCAACCACGTCAGGTAATGGATGAATAAAATGGGAAAAGTTACTGTTGGTTCTGCGTTATTAAAATAATTAATGAAGCAAAGCAATTCACCTTCACCATGGTTCCAAATTAAGAATATATCATTGATAAAGCGCCTGTAATAGAACGGTTAAAGGTTACGAGTACTGAAGAAATTGTTTTCCAGCAGACCTATAAATCTATTGCCATAATTGGAACCTATTCTTGCGCCTACCGATGTGCTGCTACCTTGCACGTGATGTTCGCCATCGAATTCAAAGGTATTCAGTGGCAGAATTAGTGCCAAAAGAACGCTAATGGTGGAATCGTCAATGGGGGTCTTCATCTGCGTGAACGTTATATGCACGAAGCACAGAGTGAATAACCTTTAAATGTGGGAAAAGCGATATCACGTCTAGTCAGACCAGATCAGCATCGCTATAGGGACATCTAAATCAGTGAATGTCAGACAGTAAGTGGCTTGAATCTTTGATATAAGAGGAAAATTTTCGTGGAATATTGTTGAAAAGGTTGTCAATGTAGCCAGACAGGTTTTCCATAATGGTACCTATCCCCGAAACTACGGTTCTGTCTGGGTGATTTTCGTAATGAACTTTAGGGATCAGATACACTCTGCGAGGTATCGGGCTCAGCAGGCCTAATGACTTGAGAGGAAGCTTTAGCTCGGGGCTCTTGTCTAAATACATGGGAAAGGAGAAATCGTTTTTCTCGGCAACCACTGCACCAAGTTTGACGAGGTTTGTTGCATTTAAAAGAGAAAGTTCAAATCTAGTGACTGTTGGTAGCTAAACTGTCATACAGGCCGTCAATTTTAATAAAAATTTCTGAATATCGCACATTTTCAGAAAACGAGACTATGAAGTTTACTCTAAATGCGCAATGAAGAACGATATTGTGATCTTGTAAACTGTATATAATAGTACATCTGTAGTGGACATATTTTATGTATTATACATGGCTCTCTAGTATACCACTAATATGGGAGTATCACTCTTGCAAAACCTTCTTAAACAGTGTAACAAGTTCACGTAAGATATAAATTAATAGACCAAATTTGTCCGCTTTGGGTGTTCTGACGGGTGCAATTTACGGAACTGTGATATGTGTTCTTGGTGCAGAGTTGCGAACTTGAAAACTAGGTGCTTCAATTTTTAATGCGAAAGCATTATATGCCCCATTATGTGAAAATTCGTCGTAGCCGGCGTGACCGAAAGATGGTTCCAAAAACCAAAAACCACTTACCAATATCGACAATGTTTGCAACTAACAAGTCAGGCAATAAATAAAAATCACGCTTCCAACAGTGACTATAATTTGGCTTTTTAGCTCGAATACCGCAAATTTATTTAATATCGGCCCATGGGCTGTGTAAGAGAAGCATTTCTCCGTCTTACGTGTATTTGAATAGGCGGTGTCGAAGTTGGGGCCGTGCTTCAGTTTCCTCTGAATCAGCTCGGGGGGGGGGGGGGGGGGGAGGCAGGGAGGTCGTATCTAAATATACGGGAAAGGAGAAGTCGTTCCTCTCGGAAACCATTGCACCGAACGTGGTGAGGTTTGTTGCATTTAAATGAAAAGGTTAATATGTAGTGACTGCTCGTAGCGACTTTTCGATTTAGGCCATCAATTTTTAATACAATATTTCTGAAAATGGCTAAATTATTGGAAAAGGAACTTATCAAGTATACAACTCCGCAATGCTCAAAATATTGCCATTCTGTAAACTGCATCTACAGTGCATAACAGCAGACAAGATTGATGTGTCATAAGTGCCTCTCAAATAGACCACTAATATGTGTGTAGGAATTTTGCGACGCCCTTGTAGACAAAGTCACGAATCCGCGTAATATATCCATTGATATATTAAGTTTGTCCGCTTTGGAAGCTCTAAGGGATGCAGTTTACAGAACGTCTATATCTGTTCTTGGTGCAGAGCTACACACTTGTAAACTCCTTGCTTCTATTTTTCTTTCTTTGCACTTACCGATTTTGAAATTTAATAAATGTTCAGGACTTAAATGGTAATACCGCTTCCAACAGTCACTGGAACTTAACTTTCTCTCTCAAATGTAACCAATTTCATTTCATCGGCCCAGTGGTTATCTAGAAAGGCGTGTCGGCGCGTCACATGTATTTGAATGGGTAGCATCGGAGTTGGGCCCGCACTATAGAACTTGAACTGTATTGAATTCTGGGATTTTAGGTGCCAAAATCGCCATTTGAATAGGAGGCACACCGTAGTGAGGTACTACGGATTAATTTGGCCACCTGGAGATTATTAACGTGCTCCCATTGCACTGGACACGGGCGTTTTTTTATTTCGCCCCCATCGAAATGCAGCCGCCGCGGCCGCGGGATTTGATCCCGTGACCTCGTGGTTGGCAAGGCAACACCAGAGCCGCCGAGGCACCGCGGCTTCCTCTTAAGTGCAGTCTCTAATTTTCCTTTTTTTTCGAGATATTCAGGTGGGTGAGATTTATTGAAGATTACATATATATATATATATATATATATATATATATATATATATATATATATATATATATATATATATATATATATATATATATATATATAGGCGGGTGCTTCTTTTATTCGTGAACAGATCTCTTTTTTTATTTTTCAAATCACGCGTGTCGCGCAGCGCACGATTTCACCTCCTGAGCGAGGATACTCTCAGAGGCCATCACTAAATAACAGCGATAATAACGATTTAAAATGACTGTTTGCCTAATTAAGCAATTATCGCTAATAAACTCTTAAACTATTAACCCACGGCACATATTGCAATTTGCGAATTGTAGCCGTTCAGTTCGAAAATCATATCCACTTGGAAGAATTCTGAGAATGACACTGGTTTAGAGATATGCGCTCCCGAATTTTGCGGCGAGATGTATGGGTCTTCCATACTACGGCAAGTTTGACAGCGCTCATCTCAAAACTGGGGCTAGTTTCAAAAATCGTTCCAAGCGGATGGGTCTTGTGAAATCATAGCGTCAATTCGTGTATTGCAATCCTAATAAGTATTGCAAAGAATAATGAGGTAAAAACGTTTATTAGTGAAATTGTCTTAATTATTCAGCTATGCATTCTCATTTATAGTATAAGTAATGTCCTGCTCTTGGAATAATCCAGCTCAATGACAATAAATATTTGGGCTACATGCCACATTGAACTTTTAATGAATGTATGTTATCGATGGAAAAAAAGGACTCTATATACGGGGAGATCATATTTAATTTTTAAAGATAGCCTGTGGCAGAAAGCATAATCCCTGTCCTTCAGCTGGGTCATTTGAAAAGGCGGACAGTACTAGCACGGGAAATTAAAACACACGTTTAATTAATTACCAGGAATTACTAATTAACTTCTTAATTAAGTGATTTATGCCAATATAGCAATTTACCAATTGTAGCCGGTGAGTGTGCAAGCCATATCCACTTGAAATGAATCTCCAAGATGACACCAGTTTCGATATGTTATTTGTCCAAAGTGTGAGGCGAAAAACATGGCGTTTTAGTTACTTTGTGCTCCAATGCATAAAAGAACATTTCGTTAAAGAAGTAACTGAAACAGCAGTGCTACAAGTTTGATAGCACATATCACCAAACTGGCGTGATTCTGGAAATTCGTTCCGGGTGTATATGCCGTGCAAACTCATCGGCTACAATTCGTAAATTGCAATACGTGGCGTGGTGTAAATAATCAAGAAGTTAATCAGTGCATTTTCTAATTCGTTGAATATGCGTTTCTATATTTCTCGTGCAAGTAATGCCTGCCTCTCTGAATAATTCCGCTCAGGTATTGGAATTATGTCATCTGCGACAGGCGATCTTAAGAAATTCCGGAAAACTTAAATATGATCAGGCCTGCATAAGGAAGCACAAACCCACTGCGTCACTTACGCAGATTATGCAGTGCAATTTTTGGCACTACCAGTTTGAAAACAGGCCAGGTGCATAAAGCGTGCCGCACCGTCGACATAGCTCAATCATTTCTATGTATTCGTTGGTCTTGCTTTTTTATATCTCGCGCTATCGCTGCCTTGAATGACGCTTTATCGGACAATATAGCGCTTTCTTTATTCCTTTTAAGTTATTTTTTCACCACAACATGACCATCTGGCTACAAGAACTGCCGCAATCAGAAGCTCAGGGCTGATTTCCCAGGTCCACTGCGGGACGAAGGCCTCTCCCAGCGACCTTCAATAACCTCTGTCTTGAACCAGCTGACCCAATCTTATGACTGCAAATTTCTTTATTTCCTCACACCACCCAATTGGCTTCTGCCCTCGACTGCACTTCCCTTCTCTTAGCACCCATATACTAACCCTAAAGGACCATCGGTCATCTGCCCTACGCATTACATGTCCTGACCAGCTCTATTTTTTCCCCTCTTAGAGCCTACTACAATATCAACGACTCTCGTTTGCTCTGTAATCTAGATCGCAGTCTTTTTGTGCCTTAAAGTTACGACTACCATTTTTCGTTACAACGCTCTCTGCGTAGTCCTTTATTTTTTTCTCTCTCAACCTTCTTTGTTAACCTTCGAGTTCCTGCTCCTTATGTTCATGTCAATACAGTGCAATGACTGTACACTTTTAATGATAATGGTAACTTGCCGCGCATGCCTGCAGTATTAACTCCAACCTATCTTTATTTTGTAAATTTCCTTCTCATGAGCAGCGTACCCTGTGAGTACCTTACGTAGATAAACGTACTCTTGCACTGATTCTAGAAGCTGACTGCCAATCATGAATTCTTGTACTCGTGCCAGGATATTGAACGTGACCTTTATCTTCTGCATATTAATCTTCAGCCCTACGCTTACACTTTCTCGGCTAAGGTCCTCAATAATTTGTTGCAAGTCGTCTTCATCATTGCTGAACAGGACAATGCCATTTGCAAACCGAAGGTTGCTGACATTGTCACCGTTGAAGCTCACCCCTAATCTTTCCCAGCATCAAGACTTTTTTTAAGCATCCAGTGAACAGCACTGAAGAAGTTCTGACTCCTTTCTTGATAGGTATTTTTCCACTTTCTCGCGGAGAATTATGACAGCGGTGGATTGTTTATAAACAATTGCTGAGAGAATCGCGTAGGTATCGTGTGCTCCTTGAATACGCACTACCCATGACTGCTGGTGTCTCAGTTGAATCAAATCCCTTTTCGTAATATATGAAAGCCACAAAGAGAGATTGGAATGTTTTGCACCTCGTAGGTATATTATTGGACGTGTTTCACAACAAAAACATTACAAAATAAAAGAAGGCCGCGTGTAATGAAGCAAACGTGCAGTGAGACGGTCACTGCCCAACTAAACTCAGGACACGAGAAATTGCTACAATGTTTCTTTTTTTTAATAGAAATGGAAATGAAAGAAAAAGTCGTCTTCCAGTGATGACGGGTACTCCTTCTTACCCATGGGTGCTGAAAGAGGTGTGCAATGATTTTCGTGCGCGAACAAACGACAAGAGCCTCACGCTCAGCGAACAGTGCAAACTGTGCACGGCCGTTACACGGTAGCTGCTGCACGGGCAACCAAAGTGCCTTCTGGATTCCCACTTCGACTACGTCCTGTAATGTCGTCAATAAGCAGACGCTGGACGCGGCTCGTTCAACAAAACACCCAGTCCGTTATCTTGCGCGTCACATCATCGCTGCTCTTCCCCGATGGTTCTTGGACGCGGTCCAGACACTTTCTGCAGAGTGAGACCACGCCGGCCCAAGCTCGTCAGATTGCGCAGTGAACGAAACTTTCAATAACGACTTGTCCTGACCGCTTCCACGTTGTACGTGTATACGACTTCGGTCGTCCGTTGCGTAGTCGATATCGCCAACTCTGGTCTTTCCCTTCCTCTCTCGCAGGACGTCGGTGTATGCTGCTAACATCTTTGGCAGCGACTACAAGGACGCACAACCGTGAGTTCCCGCTAGTCAGACTACGGCAAGCTGCCGGCGAAACGGGGCTGCTTTTTCGACGCAACAAATCTAGACTCAACTGATAAACTGACCAACCGCCTCGCCTCTGAAAAACATGGCAACTTGGCGACATTTCTAAGGCAATTTCGCAAACATGCGCCGAAATTTTAACCCTATTTGCGGTCGACAGCCTAAATGTGGAAATGAATGAAGCATGTCCGTCAGTACGTAATCATATGCGATGTGCTTCAGCTAAGGTATCAGAAAATGCTAAAAGAGGCAAGTGAGATATAGTTATATGTGCAACAGAATTTTCACTTAGCCGGCTAAGTAACAACAATCTGCTTATTTGCTTTTGGTATGCGCTGCATCGTAATGGGCAACTTGTCTAAGTGCACTTCGCGCCAGTTTTCATATTTGCAAAGCTTTAACGCTGCGAGTTACTTTAGAAACGACGGTTGACGCAACCCACCAAACCGAAACCAAGGCGCAACCGCATCGTGCGAAGCGAACACCTCTGCATGCGCGGTGTGAAACACCGCCGTGTATTGGGGGCGAGGACTTATGGAATCGCCATCTGTCGGAAGCGCCTCCCTTGCGTAGTATGAGGGATCACGCGGTGCGCTCCTCATAGCTTTGGCTCACGGCGCTCAGTAAAAACACCACGCGGCAGCCCTCCTGGACGTTTCTGCAAGTACTCTCAAAACAAAGGGAAGTTTCTTACTGTCTAAATAATAATCCTGGGCAAACTGGAAGCACAGAATCCTTTACAAACTCTATCTGTTTACCGAATACGTACAGTGAACGCCACTTCGGGCGGTCGCCGCGATGGAGTCTCCCGAACCGGCTTCCGACCTGAAAAGTAGGCAAACGCTGAGAGAAAACTATGAGAAATATGTTCTTATAGTGGGCTGTCTGTATAATCAAATGGATCATAACAGAATGAAGCCTCAATGGAGCGATCGCACGCGTTCGCAGCAACCGAGTCCGCGTCTGCATGCATGTCCGCGCACAATGTTTCGCTTTCGCTGCGAGCGCGTTTTCGCACCGTGCCGTGAGCTGTAGACTGCAGATTATGAGCATGTGACAGTACACAAGCAACTATTGTAGCGTGAACGTTATCAGAACTATTCAGAAATAATTTCGGTATAGAGACTTCGACGCCTACGGCAACTGTGATGTGCCGTCGCGACAATTTAATCTTTATTTTATTTGTTGAACGTTACAATTATTTCTCGAGTTGTGTCGCACTGTATGTTTATCGGTGTTATCAGCGTGCAATTTCCGCTGCTTCTGTTTCGTAATCCAGTGCGTTAATTTATAATACAAATATGGCCATATACCATGCTTTCGTTAATGTGCTTTTTACCGCTCCGTTTCCATTCCACTAAACTTGCCAGTATCTATAGCATCGACAAGTCCGTAGACCAAACCGTCATGACATTAGCCGGGCAGCGAGCGCGGGCGAGCGCCTCACTGCGCTTTTACGCGAGTTGTGCCCGAGCATAGCCGAGTTATAGCCGATAGCTGTTTGGCAGCTCTAAGTTTCGCGATGCAAGCTTCACAAAGCTTTTTGTCCTGCGGCTACGTGTGAATAAGGCTGACACCGGGCTCCGTTGCGTACGTCCGGCACTACGACACCGAGCAGTAGCCTACCATGCTGCACGCCTCCAAAGGCGCCCACTACCTATTATAGTGCTTTCAAATGTTGTCAAGCAGACACCCAAGGCTAGAAAGCCTCACCACTGAATCAGAACTGCAGCGCAGGTGGGACTTTAAACTTTCGTTTGCAGCTCGCTTCGGCGCTTCCGAATACTTCCGGAGCAGCCGACGCGGCCGCTGTGTCCACGTGATCCCTCATGCCCCGTCACGCCGATGGTGGCACCAGCTTTTCCAGTGGTGAAGCTCGCCCCCGATACAGCAGAAGCGAGCGCCACACTTGCGTGATCAGGCAGGCACTCCAAAGTGAGGAATCAAAAAGAAAAAAAAAACGCCTTTGGTTGGCAGCGTGATTTTGGCAGCGATGATGATGCAACGAGCGTGTTGTATACGTTGCCTGGTCGACGGGTGGTCGCTTCGTGCGTCACAGTTATGATATTGAAGCTCTCCTTCGGCATCCAATAGGTCGGGCCGTGCCTGCCGCGTCAAAAGCAGCGTCACTGCCGTGACTGCCTCTGAGAAACAGAAACAAAACACGTAGCTTCATCAAAGCGCAGCCGTGCGCCGCCCCTGCTTCTCCGCGATGCTGCGCATACGTTGCCCGACTGAAAAGTGCATTTTTGTTAAGAACTATTGTGGTGGCAATTCTTGCCGTTTCTTAAGTGTTTGCAAACGCGGCTTAAGTTATCCCCGATAGAATTACTTGGACATCTCGCGTGCTGTACATTTTCAGACTTCACAGCCGAGGCGTGTATGCGTACGTTTGTTTCATTGAAAAGGCCTAATTTATTCAGTTACCCTAAAAACCCGGTGGGGGCATTACATAGATAACAAAACGGAGATATATTGTAACTCATTGAAAATAACTACGTCACGGCAAAAACAAAACAAAAGAAAAGAAAGAAGAGGAAGAGAAAGCGCAATACAAGACACCGAAACTAGTACATACTATACCTAACAAAACTGTTAGCAAATACGCAATGATGGAAACATCGCGATATAGATTCTTATGCACATTAGTGAATGTAAAACAACTTGATGAGAATTACAATGGCCAAATAGGCTATAAGAGGGCCTGCAGTTTCCAGGTACTCGGCACTAAGTACACTGAACCGAAGAGGCGATCTGCGATTTAAAACTACAGGAAAGAAAGATAAAACAGTAACTTCTTTTTTTTTTCTTAAGCTATTTCTTAAGCTATTCTTAAGCTAGTTTCACCTTTTGTTATCTGATCCGAAGCCTTGTTATTGTTTTATAGATTCATCTGCTGCTTTTCTGTTCATTTATGCTTTGTCTCCTAAAACCTTTATTATCGAAAATTTCACATGTTGCCATTTTTGTTTTATTAATTCTAGTCATCATGCACAGGAAGTCCCATTTCAGTTTCTAACTACGGGACTTCCTTCTGTATATACTTATCATGTAATTATCCTCATTTTTGTCTTGAATAAAACTGATTCTGATTCTGATGACACAAGTGAACTGAATCTGAAAGTGATAGAAGTTGAAGCATAACTGCGAGTCGGCCTAGTTGGAACAGATTCATCTTAAAACTTCTTGTGCGCAAACAGTTTTATGATAGAAGTTGGAAACAAAATCAATAATGTTCATAAGAATGTGCTCTTTACGTGGCTAACAAATTTATCTTATTTGGTAGGACATTCAACATATTCTGAGAGCTCATTCCAGTGTCGGGTACCGACAAGAAGTGGAGAGTAAAGAAAAAGTTGTTAGTTCGCGCATATAATGTCTGCACTTTAAAGAAACGGTCCAGTCTAGGAAAAACGCGATAAGCCGGCGTGATGTAACTTGTGGCGAAGGGTGAATGATAAAGTTTTTGGAAGAAAGACAGCAGTGCCTGACGCCTGCGATCTACAAGCGAAGGTAATTTGATCGATGTTTTTATTTCCTTTACGCTAAATCTTCTAGAGTACTTCCTTGCAATGAAACAAGCGACTTTGTTTTGAAGCGATTCTAGTTTGTTGATTAGGTATAATTGATGAGGGTTCCTTATATATATGCATACTCTATTTTCGAGCGTGCTAATGTAGCGCAAGCTAGTAGTATTGCATCGGTGTTAGCACAGTGTAGGTTGCGCCTAATGAGCCAGAGTGCGAGAGACGCTTCGCTAACCACCTCATCAATATGGCAACTCCACGAAATATCCGATGTGGAATTAATTCCTAAATGTTTTACATTAGGCACCGTTTCGCTGAGTGTGTTATTTAATGTGTAACGCCATTCGACTAGTAATTCGAGAATAGTAATTGCAGGTGGGGCATGATACTAAGATTGCTGGTCACATTTACCAACCGCCTGACACGGTAGTTAAACCATCCTGCTCCGGTTAATCTTTGCAGTGATCTCTAGTGATTCGGCTGACGTAGCACACCGGTTAATTTTTCGTTCATTAACTCCGTTTTGTTCAATTTTCCTGTCGTTTTTGCACTGACAATGTTCACAGAGGAAATCGAATTCAGGTTATTGTTGTTGATTTTGTTCTTATCCGCGCTAAAATGTACACCCGACAAATAAGCAACAGTGAAATATGCATGATGTATTATCGTCGTACTACCTACTTTTTACTCAAGTCACTCGTATTTTTTCTGATCTATGTTTTTCGCACCACAGGCACGAAATATACGTTGTCCTTCTGCTTGGATCCTACCAAAGGAAAATAATCGAATCGAGGCCCATGCTGACGGTAAGATAGCAGTGTGCGTCACGTCCGTGTGCTCCCAAAACGATAAAAACAAAGAGAGTTGCGGGCACTCCCTTTGAGGGAGTATCTGCTTGTCCCGTATTTCACTCTTTTCGAGAGTAGATCGACCCTCTTTGAGAGAGAGTAGGTCAACTCCTCCTGAAAGAATTTTGTTACTCCACCACAAGGGAGCGCTAGTACTCTTCCGCACAGTGCAGATACTCTCCCCACAGGGAGTGCTAGTACTCTTCCACAGAGTGCTAATACTTTCCCCACGGGGGTAATAGTATTCTCCCAGATCGAGTGCTGCTACTCCTCCAAACCGAGCAGTTCAACTCCAAGCCGAGTGTTTCTACTCCCCCAAAAAGAGTGCTTGTACTTCTTCAGAGCAGAGTGCTAGTACTCTTCCCACTAGCGTGAAAGCACGATGTAGATCCATGGTCACGTTTGGAGGGATTCGCAATACTTACATGTGGGGAATATCTGATTCCTTCAAAAGCAGCTTCTGCATCTATGCTTGGTGAATGGGATGTAATCTGTAGTCGCCGAGTTACTCAAATGAAACATTTTATCTCTTAAAAGGTCAAAATCATTATTGATCAGTCACCAGACAAACTGAATAATAAGTTGAGAAACATACTGACAAACGCATAAAATCAGATTATTAGGATGCCCATGAACTTTAGAACACATCTTGCAATAAAACATAAGTATATTCTCTAATGTTTCATCAGTATTACAGTGTAGAAATATCTTTTAATTTCAATTGGCTCGTTCTGTTCAAAAATAAAGTATACCATTTAAAGTTAAACGTAGAACAAACGTGTGAAAACTCACAAAGTACTGACACTATGATCAAAAAGAAGTATGCGCCACATTGCTGGCCAGCAAACGCATTTCTGGCACAAAACGCGTGGACTTATACGGCAGAGGTTATCAGATGTGCTGCTAAGCATGGTGCTGGTAACTTAGATAAATTGTACAAGAAACTTTTTTGCGTGCCATATTCTAAGACAGCAGCTTATTTGATAACGTCCTGTACAGCGTATGGATGTTACTGACTGAGAGTAAAGTGCATTTAGAAATGTGTTCTATATTCTCATGTATAAGCTTTACTTATATTTCACATAAAGTTATTCATGTATGGGCTGCACCCTATTGTTTCTAAGTATGTCTTGTTGCTTACAGATTGCTTAATCACAGTTCTACAGCAATATCCTGCCCGGTCTGAAACCGGCACAGATGCATATTATATTTCCTATTCATTTGGCCTCCTCACGAAAGTAGTTTCCTTGTGTTGTTGGAACTCATCCGTTACACTTTCTTACAAATACAAATAAATAAAATTAAATTTACAATATTATCTCATGTGTAGCAAATGAGTATAAAACTGCAAAGAGCATTGGCATTAAAACCTTGCGCATCAAATTTTCTTTCTTTCTTTCTTGATTTATTTAAGACAATGCACAGATTGTCTTAGAGGACACGGCTAAAAGCAACCATTTGCCTGACTAGGCGTGCCACCCGTACATTGGCAGCAAAATAGCAGTGGCAGGCTTTCAGGTGAGCACACATGAAATTAAAGTAGCACACATTTTCTGATATTTGAGTACACACTTCACGTAAAGAGAAAGAAAAACGCATAAATCTTGCAGTTTTTAAGCACTTGAAGCACAAAAACAAAAACATGTACGAAATTTTTTATACATGTAGTTGAACATTTTCTTGTCCTATATGGTAGCTTTTCCTTCCCATTATGGTCAGAATGCTATGCTTCTGAGGGGCAGCTTGCATAATTGCAGGATCAATTATTGTGACTCGTTGAATATGCAATCTAACTAAAGTACAGTGTCACGTAAGAAGACGCAGATGAAAAGCTATATACAAGTATATTTACAGCGTAATACGCCGCACTTGGCAAAGAGGCAACAGCCCGCGCTAGCCTCTAATCGTCGTCGTCTTCTTCTTACTGCTCGCCTCTTCGTCATTGGTAATACTATTCCGTAGCACTACTCCCGGCGGCAAAAGCGCCGTCCCGGAGCAACTAAAGGCCGGACCCGGAAGCAGTGTAGTAGGCCTTGAGCCTACTGACGTGCACGACATCACTAGATGCCAGAGTAGATGACGAGGTTGAGCTCACAGGAGCAATTTCGTACGTCACAGGCGTCACCTGGCGCAGCACGCGGTAGGGCCCTGTGTATCGCGAAAGGAGCTTTTCTGAAAGTCCGACGTGACGAGAGGGCGACCACAAGCGCACCAGGCGAAAACTGTACGTCACGGTGGCGGGCGGTGTAGTGACGCTACTGAGTGGTTTGCGAGTCCATCAGTCGAGCACGGGCAAGCTCGCGTGCATGGTCGGCGAGGGCGATGGCGTCGCTCGCATACTCGGTTGTTGAGGTCGCAGCAGGAGGAAGTGCCGTGTCAAGTGGCAAGGTCGGTTCGCGACCGTTGAGTAGATAAAAGGGAGAAAATCCGGCGGTGTCGGGCCGGGAAGAATTATAAGCAAATGTGACGTAAGGAAGGGCAATGTCCCAGTCGTGGTGGTCCTTGGAAACGTACTTGGACAGCATATCGGTAAGAGTACGGTTTAACCGCTCTGTCAGGCCATTGGTTTGAGGATGGTATAAGGTAGTCAGCTTGTGTTGAGCGGAACAGGAACGTAGAATGTCGGCGATAACTTTCGAGAGGAAGTTACGACCACGGTCAGTGAGCAGCTGTCGCGGGGCGCCATGAAGTAAGATAATGTCACGCAAGAGAAAGTCCACGACGTCAGTGGCGCAACTGGTAGGGAGAGCCTGCGTGATAGCGTATCGGGTGGCGTAATCAGTTGCGACGGCTACCCATTTGTTCCCAGAGAATGACGTAGGAAAGGGACCGAGGAGGTCTAATCCAACACGAAAGAACGGCTCCACAGGGACAGTGATCGGCTGGAGATGACCGGAAGGTAGCACCTGAGGTGTTTTCCGACGCTGGCAAGTATCACAGGCAGCAACAAAGCGTCGGACGGAGCGAGCGAGACCAGGCCAATAGAAGCGGCAGCGGACGCGGTCGTACGTGCGGTTTACGCCAAGATGTCCTGCAGTAGGTGCGTCATGCATCTCAAAGAGCACAGTCTGTCGTAGATGTTTTAGCACGACAAGAAGAAGATCAGATCCGTCAGGGAGGAAGTTCCTTCGGTACAGAATGCCGCCCTGGAGGACATATCGGCGAACGGACGTGTCGGTAGGTGTAGAGCGCAGACGCTCGATGAGTGCTCGCAGCGGTAGGTCTCGGTGCTGCTCATTGGCGATGTTAGCGAAGGCAGACACAGAGAAAATGCCCTTGTCGGTACTACTGTCGGCGTCGTCAGGCTCGTCTACCGGGTAACGAGACAGGCAGTCAGCGTCCTTGTGTAGTCGGCCAGATTTGTAGGTGACAGTATATGAATATTCTTGGAGGCGTAAGGCCCAGCGACCAAGTCTTCCTGTAGGGTCTTTCAGTGAGCATAACCAGCAAAGCGCGTGATGGTCTGTGATAACGGAAAAGGGTCGGCCATATAAGTATGAGCGGAACTTCGCAACCGCCCAAACTAGGGCCAGACACTCACGCTCAGTGATGGAATAGTTGCGCTCGGAGTGTGAGAGGAGCCTGCTGGCGTAAGCGATGACACGGCCGTTGCCGCGCTGGCGTTGTGCCAGTACTGCGCCAATTCCGTGACCGCTGACATCAGTGCGGACTTCGGTAGGCGCATAAGGATCGAAATGGGCCAGAACGGGAGGCGTTGTGAGAACGTCGATTAGATGCGAGAATGCAGAGGCCTCGTTATCGCCCCACTGGAAAGGGGCGTATTTATTCAAAAGCTAGGTTAGTGGTCGTGCTATGGCCCCGAAATTTTTCACGAAATGGCGGAAGTAGGAACAAAGGCCGATGAAGCTGCGCACATCCTTGACACACTTCGGAACAGGGAAGTGCGTAACAGCATGGATCTTGCCTGGGTCCGGTTGCACTCCGTTCGCGTCAACGAGATGTCCAAGGACGGTAATCTGACGACGGCCGAATTGGCACTTCGATGCGTTCAGTTGCAGACCGGCGCGACGAAAAACGTCCAGGACTGCCGAGAGGCGCTCGAGGTGCGTAGCGAACGTTGGGGAGAATACTGTAACGTCGTCCAAGTAGCACAGGCATGTGGACCATTTGAAACCGTGAAGAAGGGAGTCCATCATGCGTTCAAAAGTGGCAGGAGCGTTACATAGACCGAACGGCATCACTTTGAATTGATAAAGACCGTCGGGTGTTACAAAGGCAGTCTTCTCGCGGTCGCGATCGTCCACGGCAATCTGCCAATAGCCGGAGTGAAGGTCAATAGAGGAGAAATAGCGAGCACCGTGGAGGCAGTCAAGGGCGTCATCAATCCGAGGTAGGGGATACACGTCCTTTTTGGTAACCCTGTTAAGGTGCCGATAATCCACGCAAAAACGCCATGAGCCATCCTTCTTTTTTACCAGCACAACCGGTGACGCCCATGGACTACATGACGGTTCAATAATGTTCGTGGCAAGCATTTTGCGAACTTCTACGTGAATAACTTGACGCTCAGCCGGTGATACTCGATACAGGCGGCGATGAATAGGAGGGGCATCGCCGGTATTAATGCGATGTTTAACAGCTGTAGTTTGGGCCAAAGGACGATCGTTAAAGTCAAAAATATCGTTGTAGGAAAACAGAACGCAGTAGAGCTCACGAGCGTGCTCGGAGGGCATGTCGGGCGCAATCATTTTCTGTAAGTCGGCGATGGTACAAGTTGTCGACTGCGATTGTAGAGGAGGATCGGCTGAATTGTCGTCTACCTCAATAGATGCTATTGAGTGATCCTCGAATGAGCAAAGCTGGGCCAGAGACATCCCGCGTGGCAGCAACTGTGTCGTCAAGCCAAAATTGACCACTGGCAGGCAGACGCAATTCGCCATAACAGATAAAACGGTATGAGGTACCGTGATCCCGTGTGTAAGGAGTACGTCTTGCATAGGAGCCGCGATATAGTGACCGTCGGGCACTGGTGGGGATGACACTAGGTCAACGTAAGTCAGTGCCGAAGGTGGCAAGCGAACGAAGTCGACGGAACTGAGGCGACTGGGGTGTGGTTCAGCGGGATCCAGAACAGGCTGGTCAAGGCGGAGAGTACTGGCGGAACAATCGATGAGAGCAGAATGTGCGGAGAGGAAATCTAAGCCAAGGATGATGTCGTGGAGACAGTGGGCGATGACTGTGAATAGCACAATTGTGGAGCGATCGGCGAAGGAGACACGGGCAGCACACATACCAATTACGGGGGCTGTTCCGCCATCGGCGACACGGACAACATGCGTCGTGGCGGGCGTGATTATGTTTTTCAGGCGGGTACGAAGGTAAGCGCTCATTACCGTCAAATGCGCCCCAGTGTCTATAAGAGCAGATACAGGAACACCGTCGACTTGCACGTCAAGAAGGTTCAGATGTGTGGGCAACGTCAGTGGAGGATTTGGCGGCGTAGGGAGCAATGCAGCGTCACCTCGAGGCGCTGCATCGTCTAGTTTTCCGGCTGGGAGCGGCGTCCAAAGGGAGTCGGCGAAAAGGAGCGACGGGGCTGGGGAGAGCGAGATTGTCGTCGTTTGGGCGAAGGTGAACGAGAATAGGGGCGGTTCGGCGCAGGAGAGTCAGTGGCGGCATTATCGGAGCGTGTGGCATAGGGCCGAGAAGGGCCACCTGAGGGGCGAGAGTAGGCAGTATAAGCAGACCGGGTCGGGGAAGTCCAGCGACTTCGACAGTGCCGAGAAATGTGCCCGATGCGACGGCAGTGAAAACAAATGGGCTTGTCGTCAGCAGTGTGCCAGTCAGATGGGTTGCGGAAACGTGGTGGGTAAGAAGGTGCGGGACGGGGCGGAATCGAAGAAGCCGGATGGGTATCAGGGCGATGGGCCGAGCAGATGGTGTGAAGGTCCATGTTTTCGAACTCCTGGCGGACAACTGCCTGGATCAGGGAAACCGTGACTGCAGGTGCGTTGGTGGGGCTGGATTCGAAGGCAGCCGGATAGGCGGCCTCAATCTCACGCCGGACGATCTTGGTAATATCGCCAGTGTTGTTGGGACGAGGAGCGTCAGCACAGGAAGATGTCGCTGGAGTGTTGGGCAAACGGGCAAACTGCTGGTCGATACGTCGGCTTTTAGCGAGTTCCAGGCGGCGGCACTCTTTTATAACAGCATCCACCGTCACGACGTTGTTGAATACGAGCAAGTTAAAGGCGTCATCGGCAATGCCTTTGAGGATGTGGGATACCTTGTCTGACTCAGTCATGTGTGCATCAACTTTGCAGCACAGAGCCAAGACGTCCTGAATGTACGTGAGATAGGGCTCTGTTGACGTCTGCACACGGCCGGAAAGCGCCTTCTGCGCGGGAAGTTTGTGACCGTAGGGGTTGCCGAACAAGTCTCGGAGCTTTTGTTTGAGCGAATCCCAACTGGTGAGCTCATCTTCGTGCGTCCGAAACCAAACTCGAGGTGTGCCACTGAGGTAAAAGACTACGTAGGCGAGCATGATAGTAGGGTCCCACCGACTATTGCAGCTGACGTGTTCGTACAGGCTGATCCAGTCGTTGACATCTTCCCCATCTTTGCCCGAGAATACCCCAGGATCACGAGGAGCAGGGAGAGTGATGTAGGTCGTCTAAGTGGCAGCAGGTGTCGGGGGCGGCTGAGTCGTCATCGCCGGGAGCCATGAAGCTAGGCTCGACGTACCGTCCACTGCGAAGCTCCGTGACGAGGTACAGGGAACGTCCACCTCCACCGGATATGGTACGTAAGAAGACGCAGATGAAAAGCTATATGCAAGTATATTTACAACGTAATACGCCGCACTTGGCCAAGAGGCAACAGCCCGCGCTAGCCTCTAATCGTCGTCGTCGTCTTCTTACTGCTCGCCTCTTCGTCATTGGTAATACTATTCCGTAGCAATAGCATAGCTTCAGATATGCACCCAAAATCATATGTGATGAATATGACGCATCAAAGGCGACATAAGCATAAGTGCAGGCAGAGAAGTGCACGAAAAAGACAAACAAAGAAGCAAAACATAAATTGAGAATGGCCCCATCCTGTTTCACACATTCCTTCCATGCACGTGGATTTTGCAAGTGACTATGCACATACTCGCGCAATGAACCAACTGCCTGAAGCCAAAGCTTTTTTCCTACTGAAGTGGTTAAGATGCGCTAAAGTAAGAAAAATTATCACACTTACAGAATATTCGTCTCAAAACAAGTACATATCTGTCTAGGAAGATTAATACGTGCCTCACTGTGCACTCTATCTTAAGTTCAAAAGAATTATGTCTACAGAAGCATGAAAATAGGGGACACTAAATGTTAACATCTGCCAATTGATGAACAAGTGCTCACTGAGATGCTCTGTTCTTTGCATTGAAAACATCTCTACCTCCACTAGCATACTTCGTTGGCAAGTAGATTGGAGAAACCACCAATTTTACATTCTTAAAATAATTTTCAATTCCAAGTGGCTCTCCGGCTTCTAAGACATAAGGTGTGCACCACGGTGTACACAGTTAAATGCCTTAATTGCTTCTTGCTTTCGCTTCGGGAGGCACGAGCGGTTCTAATGAACTGGTTTCGCGAGCATGCACGTAAACTATAATGACTTCTTAAACATGCGATTATCTTCCCCCAATGCTTTCTCTTTCTGGAACCTAAAAGGAAGCCATAATTCTAAAATTAAGTGTAAAAACTAGATAAAGAGGAAGACATGAAAATAGGCCTGCTTCATGTCAGCATTTAAAATACAGAATCACAGTGGTTTGTATTTGCAGTCTTGCATTCACATGCTGTTGAATGTAAGCTATTAAAGCTATTAAATGTTAAATGTATGTAAGCACCTAACCAAGAATGAGCTGTTGCTTATCATAGTGAACACAGGCACCGTGCTCCTTGCAAGTACGTATCACGTCACTAAGCAAATATAAATTTCATTGTACCACTATTTTTTTATCACGTGGATATATCTGTAGAGAGGCATGACCAAGAGCAGTCACTTCTCACAGCTAAACAGCCTTTTTTAAACACATTTCTAACTTTTAAATGGCACTTGCTCCTGTGTGTTTGTCTCCAGAGAGCATACTTGATTTTGACTTTCCCATCAGCGACATTACATAAATATACCATGTTAAGATGACTGCCTAGAGCACGTGAGAATTTTCATCTTGGTGCGGCATACTGTATTTTGATTTTGTTGACATTTAGTCAAATGGTACACCCAATTTACCCACATTCTAGTTTTCTCGTCCAAATTGCATGGCAATGTATTTTGGTTCTTTGGCGTGTGCTCCTCCGCGCTACGTGAAGTCGCGCTGGGCTGGCTTTTTGACATCCTTGTGTCCTTGCAGCTGCCTTCTTGCGTTATATAAAGCGGGTGCCTGAAAAATATCGTGTGCAAAAGTCAACACGAGGACATGGTGTAAAACAACATCAAGACAGTCAAGGTCATGGCACTAAAAGAAAGTTTTAGCTCTTAGTCTTCCTACTGTAATGCATGCGAAACATCTAAATCTCACCAACAGTCAACTGCTAAACTAACTTCAATTTTTAGATTTAAACAAAAAAAGAAATAACCGACAGTTCATCCTCGTTCGGCACCAATGCTAAAATACTCCTGCTAATGAATAGTATATTGGTCATTGTCAGATGTCATCGGTCTGTCATTAGTCTGGTGTGTCGCAAACACCAGTTGTGACACATCCTAGGCACGTTCCCAGTGTGCCCCCCGCACAATCTCATGTTGTGCCACTGCTCAAGCCATAATTTGAGGATCATATCTGCAAACATGATGCTCAGTAGGGATGAAAATATGATCCTCCAGTTCAATTGATATGACTGGATGTGCCTATAAGAAACGGCAACAAGGCTTGTTATGGCAAGCTTACCCACATTTCGATAATAACAAGAAAGTTCACTGCGGCCTACATCTAAGCTTACTGAAAGGCATGAACTTATTTTCGTTTATGAGGTGCGCAATGGAGTTCATTCTTGACAGACTCGACTGCTGCTGCAGTTTTAAATCTAGCATTTTAGATTCTTGAAGGCATGTAAAGGTTGCAGTTAGACCGCAGTTATTAGTTTATTAGACCAACTCTTTGTTTTGTTTACGACAGACGACTGGTAAACGGAATTAAAGCAACGTTTTATTTTGATACTTTATTTCTCTAC
Organism: Dermacentor variabilis; assembly: GCF_050947875.1. Classification (NCBI taxonomy): domain Eukaryota; kingdom Metazoa; phylum Arthropoda; class Arachnida; order Ixodida; family Ixodidae; genus Dermacentor; species Dermacentor variabilis. The sequence continues at coordinate 13,034,997 of NC_134570.1, forward strand.
TAAAAATATTAAAGCGATAAACACATTTTGATCTGCCATGCAGTATCAAGATGCAGACATTACCCTTGTAAATCCCAGAGGAAGGGTGATTTAGCCGTTCATATGACATAACTCTGAAACGCCAACTCGTATTAGCTAATGCACAGGCATGTGCAAAAAAATAAGCGTATGCAAAGCGCCCCTGCAATCGTAATTCCACACAGCAGCCGTTATATTCGATGCCAATGTATAACTCGTTGCTTGACAATTCACCGAGTTCGTAGACATAATCACTCTTTCAGATTTCTCACGGTGCTCGAAAACCGCAACAGGAGACATGCATAAGACCAGACATATGATCACACCATTTCAATACACGAGCAAAAACAGTTCGGTCTTAGGGCTAAACCCCATGAGAGCGATTTAGTGCGCGACGGCGACGAGCGACGGCTTCGAGCGACAAAACAGGCCGCCGCTTGAACAGATCACTCGGTTCTGGAAATCTAGAAATCGTTGCTCGTCTCCCGGAAGTACTATGAGTGACTAGCCAATAGCGCGAAGCCGGACCTGGATGTACAGTGCTCACGGAATGAAACGCGACAGGAGACATTTAGTAGAACCTTGCATATGTGCAAAGTACTCAAGAGTACCATGTCATGTCGCTAGGAATCTGGTCACCAAAGGTGACGTGGACTCCGATCTAAGTGTATGCGCCAAAATTACGTCAATATGTCATGAACTCCAGCCGGTGGAAATGAAAGTATGCGCATTATTTAGGCTTAAATTGACGCGTTTCATTCCGTGAGCACTGTACATCGCTCAAATACTACCGACTGTCGCGCGGAACGAGCAAACGATTGAATTTTTATACGTGCAAGGATAAGAACCTACTGCATGGCCTTCGCAAATATTTCATGTTACTTTTTACGGTAAAATACATCAACTTAAATTACTAAAGCACGCGTCACGCTAGTTTCGACGCGTGTTTGCAGCCCTCATACCGGCAACACCGGGGAGGCGTCGCTCAAAATCGTCGCTCGCACGGAGTACGACTTGTAGGCGACGAGGGAACGCGACAGCCATCTCCATCGTATCGCTTGTAGGTGTCGCGCGGAAGGCCGCTTATATGAGGTTTATACTTTATTCAGCATAAAACATGGATTCGTCAAACGTTTTCAGTAAGTTCACGATAACGCGCCCAAATGACATCTTGCAGCATGCAGCTGAATGCCTGCGGCAAAGTTTCTAACTAGCACTTGTGCTGCACGCAACTTCAGTGGTCGCAGGTTACCCATGGGCGAGACACCGTCAAGCGCGTTGCTTATTTATAACGAAAGCATGCCACCAGCAAAATGACGTCTTCTGTTATGTGACTCCTTATTGCAACAGCATTCCGTACACAGTAGACTGCCAAACTGAATAACACAAACTGAACTGAACACACAAAACGCACGCTAAGCACGCTCCGCATAGGCTCGGAATCATGGGCTGGTGAACAAACCATTTTAAGCGTCCTCTCGCCTCACGTCTTATTGAACATACTATGGTTCTGGCAGCGTTTGCGATTTTCGGAAAGCGGCAAGTGATAAAATCAGATGCAGTTACCGCTACGACTGGCTTTTTCAAATGACAAGTGACACAGCGCTCTTGCCTAGTCCGTTGTCAATCGCTTCGGCTAATCGCCGCGACGACTTCCTGGCGACAGCATGTCATATACGCAGAATGTGTACCTAAGTTAGAATTCATTTACCGTGGAGGATTGGTTGTTATATCCAACGAATGACGAACGACTGTCGTGTTTTCGCGGCGACGCGAGATGGCTGACACACGATCTCCCTTGGATGGCCTTCTTGCAGCTCGCTGGACGGATCACCTTTCTCTGGTGCTGTGCTGTTCCGCGATGTTGAGCACGCGTGCGATGGAGCAACTATGAGGAAAAAAAGTAGAGCGCTCGCTACGTGTTCCTTTGAACTGTGGCTGCCTGTTCTCTTAGAAGCAAAACGGCGTGTTCTTTGCTCAACGTGCGTGAGTGGTACATCGCCATGTTCGGGGCCAGCCTCCTACAGTTGAAGCAGAAGGTAACGCTACGTTTTGTTATCTATTGCCGCAAGAGTAGAACGGGCATTCCACTCTCTGTCTCTGAAGGGCAGAGTGAAAAGCACATTTCACTCTCTCTTTGGTGACGGAGTGAACAAAGCATTTCACTCCACTCGACATTTTGCGAGAGTAAAACAACGCTTTGAAGAGTAAATCGGCCGCTTCACCCATGCGACACCCTCCCTAGCTTTTAGAGTGAAGGAGACGGCCTGCAGCGACGTCTGACGGCTGGACTCGAGCCGACGCACCTAATCGCAGCCCCTATGCCATCTGCCATCACAGGATGGCTCCGGAGGGACGGCGGCCGCGCGCTCTGCACAAGGACGTGACGCGCACTGTATGGTACGCAGTGACGCTATACCGTTTTTCTCTTGCACCAACAGAAGACAATATCGAGAGAAACGGTGCCAATTTACCGTGGCGTGTATACTACAGGAAGACGGAGTGAAGAAAAATACATGCCCGAAAGAGGAAGAATACAAGCATCATCGATCGTATTTAACGTTTTTCGCTCGATCTTGTACAACAGCTATCAACTTAAGGTCAATTAATTTCCTGGCATAAAGTCCGCGTACTTTGTTCAATATGCAATGAACGCAGAAACGCCGTCACCTGTAAACTTCTCCAGAAATGTGGTTAACTTCCGCTCATCACGTGGTTGCATAGAGAGAAAGGTCTGAAACTGTGACAACAAATAACAGAAACAGCTCTAGCATCGCCAGTATGTACAAAGCAGCATCGCGTTGCGTTAAATCCTATGGCTTGCTTATCCGCCATCGTTGGAATAGGTATACACAATCAGCGGCAGTGCTACGCGAGGCCAGTGAGCGTTTCTTGCTTTGATAATGCGGCTCTTCGGTGAGGATTACAGATAGGCACCGGCTTCCCTTTTACGAGTCAAAATCGCCTGCAGAACACCTCGACCACAACGCCAGATGAGAGCCACTGTTCTAACCCCGTCATCTGATGCGCGCACAAGCCTCCCCAGACCCTTTGAGGGCCGCAGATCTAGTTTGGCCGCTGCCGTGCGTAGTTTTTCTGCTTCTCGCGTGAACCCGAACGTGCCGTCAGAAATGCGGCCCAAAACACGCCAGAAATTCGCGTGAGTACACGACGAGCGCGTCCCTCTCAGGCCACGACGACCACCCGCGAGCGAGGCGGCAACCGCGACGGCGTACGACGGCATTTGCTCTGCAGCATGCTTGCCGTGCGCAATGCTCCCGGAGCACACCCTTCGATGCTGTTGCGCCGCATATGGCAAAACACCGATTATAGATGGCAAGCGCGCCAGCTCCGATCGAGGATTTCGATCGACAAAAGATAACGCCGTAAAATACAGACCAACCTCGCAAAGCGTTGTGACGCTATCACACACCAGGTACTAACACCTTTGAAGCAATCGCTGGGCAAGAAATCAAGCCAGATGCGATCGTTTCGTTGTGAGCGTTCGAAAGACACCGCTCACAGTCGAGCTCCTAATATAGCCCACTCTGATTATTCCTGTTCTGTAGCCAGTTTTGCTGTTCTTTTTAGTACGCCGAACGGAGGTGCGCGCTCGTGCCACACGTAGCGCGGCGACAGAAAAGCGACACACCGTGGAATCCGCTCCAGCCGGTGCGGTCCGCATTGAACCGGTCGAGTGCCCCGCACGTATACTTTCCGTGCTCAGTGGGCTCCCCTTGGGGCCAGTTTTCGCTCGTTTTCGGAGCCGCTGTCCTTCTCGGCCGGTAGCATTGTGGCTGCTTCCACCCAAGGAGGCGCGCCCGGAGGTAGGTAGACGATGTAGTACAAGAGATGGGAGGGAGGGGTCTCACGCGCGAGCTGTAACGCAGTGTGAATGTTATACAACAATCTTGGCATAAGGGGAGGCGAATTATGTAACGCAAGGTGGCAGCGTGGCATGGGAAAATTATTTTGGTCTTGCCATCTCGGGGATGTTCTTGGGCAGCGGGACCACGCTGTCATTAGGAGAGCTCGGTCTCGTAACTTCCGACTGCATCGCACCTGGAAGACAACAACCGCGCGTTCCCGTTAAAAAAAATACGCACGCCAGCATATCTGTGCGTATTGTATGCACGCATGTACGTATATATGTTACAGTGGCTCATGTGGCACCATCCCTCGGAGGAGGAGCCGACGCCCTGCCAAATGTTTTCTGCAAACCACGAGATGTATAAACGTATTATTTAGGTTAAATGCCTAAATTAAATAATTGGGTTTTACGTGTCATGACCACGATATGATTATGAGGCATGCCGTATTGGTGTACTCCGTATTAGTTTTTACCACGTGGGGTTCCTTACCGTGCATCCAACGCAAGGTACACGGTTGTTTTTGCATACCGCGCCCTCGGCCTTAGCGGCGCGACACCAAAGCCACATAGCCACCACTACGGGTAGGTTAAAAGCCTGCAGCCAGGCAAACTGCGAGATGCTTAAATCCAAGGAAGCATATCCGAAAAATAACTAGCCCTTCCCCTACCGGAAAGTAAGGGTAAGTGAAGCTTGCCCTGCGTGCACTTGGCCTAGCTTGACGGCCCCCTGACGGTTGAGTAACCCACAGGTAACGGTGCTGGATTGCTTCGGCCTTTCACCCCCTCAGCTCGGGATCTTCTCCTCGCTGTCTGATTGCCTGGACTCAGACGGCTCTCAAGGCGCCTTTAGAGTCCGGCGTTATCGGCGCGCAGGCGAGCGTCGTTAGACGGCGGGCGCGTCGGAGCACGTTGGCCGTGTACGGCTACGTTGGCGGCGCCAGTGCATCGAACCGTCGGTAGAACTATAGACGCTGTTCTCACCAACGTGACGTAACGTGTGCGCGCGCTCACGCTGTCTCGGACTATATTTAGGCCTTAACGGGGCTGGATCGGCGCGCTGGCGGGCGAGTTCTCACTGCCGCTCGTCGAGGGCTTCCAGTTCATTGGGGGAACGCACAACGCGTGGCCCTCCCATCCGTTTTCCGATAACGGAAACGTAGCTGGCGCAGAGCGCGCGATACCCTTTACTGCCCTTTCCTTCCCCGGCGGAAGCGATGTGGCGTTGATTGGTTGCGCGCTGCGGCGTGAGCGTGCGCCTATGCAGCTGGAATCCTTGCTAATGACTGACGCTCCGGCGCGGCGCAGCTGTCAACTCATCAAACCACCTTTCCCCGCAGCTGGTCTGGTTTGGGAGCAACTGGGTTATTGCGTGACCGTGTCGCCACCGAAACTGTGAGCCAATACAAGCTTCGCTTGAAAACTGAACCGATACAGGGGTGCGCAGCTGTCGGTGTAATGTTAAATAAATATGGGGTTTTACGCGCCAGAACCACTTTCTGGTTATGAGGCACGCCGTAGTGGAGGACTCCGGAAATTTCGACCACTTGGGGATCTTTAACGCGCGCCTAAATCTAAGTACACGTATGTTTTCGCATTTCGCCTCCATGGAAATGCGGTCGCCGTGGCCGGGATTTGATCCCGCGACCTCGTGCTCAGCAGCCCACCAGCACAGCCACTGATTAACCACGGCGGGTGGTGTAATGTTCGTTACTGTAGGTGTAAACGAAGGTTGAATCAATGCTGTGCGTTCCACAGAAATGGAGAAAAAGACGCATGCAGCGAATCGCGAAAGCCTGCTGGATCGTTGAAGTGGTTGCTAGATGCGTCAGTGCTCTGTCTATAGAGCTGTATTATTATCGGCGGAGAGGCTCGGCCTCTGTGCCGACGTGGGGGCGGCCCACTATGCGCTGACGCACGCCCTAAAGGGCCACAATTAAGTTCATCCATCCATCATTTATTATAGGTTCAAGAAAGGTTGGCATCAAGGGTGATGTCCGCTACTCCTTTTCTCTTAGGCAAACAGTACTTGTAAAGAAATTGGCTGGTTAAAACAAACAAATTAAAGAAAAGAGACAGCCGGCTAAAAATGTAAATATACGTGGTAATACTTTTAGGCTTACTATAATTTTGAAGAATTGCCTGTTGCAGACAACATCATTTTAGCAGTGTGTTAAATGAGGCGGGGTGGTTCATCTTTAGAATAAAAACAGGAACAGCGCAGCACAAGACGAGCGAGTGAAGAGCACAGGACAGAAGGCTCTGTCCTGTGCTCTTTACTCGCTCGTCCTGTGTTGCGCTGTTCCTGTTTTTATTCTAAACATAATTCTAGTCCTTGAGCTCCAAAATCAAAAGGGGAGCTAGCAGATGAGTAACACACACGGTATAAAGGTTATAAACAGGGATAAGGGGCTCAGAAAAGCTGGCCAACGTTTCAATAGGATGACCGATCTTCGCCAAAGGCGGTCTCGTCACCCTCGGCAACAACTAACCTGCCGAGGATGACAAGGCTGCCTTTGACGGAGATAGGTCATCCTATGGAAACGTTGGCCAGCCTTTCTAAGGCACCTCATCCCTGTTTATAACCGTTATAGTCCTTGAGCTGGATTATTCAGAGAGGCGGACGCTACACACACGAAAAATCGAAACAAATATTGAAGTAATTAAAAAAATCACTAATTGACTTATCCATTAATTACTCTACGACACATACTGCAATTTACTAATTGTAGTCGGTGAGATTGCAAGGCGTACCACTTGGAATGAAGAACTGCATCAGCTATTCCAGAATTACAAACCCCAAGGTGGGTGACGCTGCAAGCACCTCGTCGGCTTCGCACACGGCCGGTTTCGCGACAGCAGAGGCGATTCTCGGCATTTCAGCAGCGGCCAAACACAGACCCGGCACCGGAGGCCGAGCGAGCACAAGGCGAGAGTGCACCGGGCCACGAGTGCGTAGCCGCCAGGAGTTACGCAAGCAACGCAACGTCAGCCATCGGTGCGGATATTGCAGGTGTGCGTAAGGCTTCATTTGAGAGAGCGCTGCTTCCGGGGGCACTTGTAACATAGCGCCCCAGCGTGAACGCCTAACCCGCTTTCACTAATGTTTTGCGGGGCTATGTATATGCTAACCCGACGACTTCAGTGTCACCAAATCGCCGTTTGAGTCGGACAAAAAATTATCCTCGGCAGAAAATTGGCTCTAGACAGGAAATAGCGAACAAGTTTCCCAACGTACGACAAGGATAACCTGAAAGCAAGAGGAAAACGCGTCCTACCAGAAGAAACGAAAGACAAAATCGAGGTGCGAAAAATGTCGTTCCAGCCAAAGGCAAGTGTCGCTCGCCTATCCGATCTGATCTCGCGGCGCAGGCGAGGCAAATTACGGCAACTGTAGCACGTTCGCACGCCCGGTGCCAGCATGTGACAGCTTATACTCGTTGCCTCTCATTTTTGCCAACGTAGCGAATAAGTGAACGCTGATTTGTCTCTTCTCTTTTAATTTACGACAGGAATCTGTTATTTCTTTCGACGCCTCAACCGCAGCTGAGCGAACTAACTGCTAAGGACCGGAAACAGAAAAACGAAATGTTGCTTCGGGACAATAAAGGTACCACGGAAGAAGTAAAACGTGACATAATTGATGCTATGGCAAGTGCACCCAGCAGATGTCCGGCGAGTGAAACTATTGGCAGGTTACATTCCCGCAGCGGCGTAGCCAGAAATTTCGTTCCAGGGGAGGGGAGGGGGGGGGGGGGGGGGCTCACATTGGAGCTCGGTCTCCTCCTTAAGAGGAAGCTTTAGCTCGGGTGCTCGTATCTAAATACATGTAGAAGCAGAATTCGTTTTTCTCGGCAACCGACGCACCAAATTTGACGAGGCTTGTTGCATTTAAAAGAAAAACTTAAAATCTAGTGACTGTCGGTTTCGAATTTTTCATTTATATTGTTAATTATTTATTAAAAATTAACCAAAATCGCAAATTTTCCGAAATCTGAACTATCAAGTTTAAAACTATGTAACTCAGCAATGAAAAATGATATCACAATTCTGTGAATTGCACCTAATAGCACATCTACAGCGGACGAAATTTCTATGTTACACGTGAATCTCAAGAAATTTAGCATTATGGAAATACGGCTTTCGCAGCACCGTTGTACACAACGTAACCAATTCACGTAAGGTACGAATTGACCCACGAAAATTGTCCGCTTCGACTGTGATGCCGTTTACTGAACAGCGACACGCGTGCTTGATGCACAGCTATGAGTTTGTAAACTTCGTGCTTCTATATTGTTCTTGTTTTTTTAACTTTCGAGTTTTTCAAAACGTTTAAGTAATGTTCAGGCCCTAAATCGAAATTCCGCTTCCAAGAGACAGTAGAATTTAACTTTCTCTCTCAAATGCAACAAATTTCATTAAAAGCGATCCGGGGGTTATCACAGAAAAGCGTTTCTGCGTTTTACATGTACTTGAATAGGCCGCGTCGGAGTTGGGCGCGAGCAAGAGCTTCCTCTCAAACAATTTGTCTGGGGATCCTATACATGAATATAAACTGCAGTGTCATTGCTAAAGATGCTGCAAACGAATTCTTGAACGCTACGTACTGTCAAAACAAGTAAAATATGTATTTTTTCATAAACGAATATACTTGTATGTGCCAAAAACTGTGCCCAAAATAACCGATATCAATGCTTCCATGTTTTTTTTCTCTATTTAATAAGTAAATAAAATATCACACGAACTTTAGAACTATATCAGTTCGAAACCAGCAAGGCAGTGCATGCCGCTGATATGAAAAATGTAAAGGCCATGAAATTAACAAGCTGAGGACAAATATTGTAATGAAACTTTGTCATTCAAGAACCTTGTTTAGATCCTTGTACATATGCAACGGCCAGTGAAAAATCTCAATGACGCTGTCATTTGTTCCAATGTATTACGCAGGAGCAGCTGTCACCGGTCGTGTATCGTGAGTAATTGCACCGACGTATAAAGAGCAGGAGTTTTGCAAAATAAACGAGGGCGAGTCAAATGAAAGTCAGCCAGTGCGAATATATGACAAACTGGGTACCTTATTTAAAAGTAGTACTTATGATCATTTAGACATTTGTCCCGTTGTCTAACGAGTTGCGTGATTCCCGTCTCATTAAATTCCTTGGGTTGCTGGTTAAAAATGTCTGCAACTGACTCTTTCACGTCATCGTCCGACACGAATATGGTTGGTTTGAGCTGTTTCTTCAAATGCCCCAAAAAGTGGAAGTCGCAAGGCGACAGGTCTGGGCTGTATGGCGGATGTTGCAGCGTTTCCCACTTGAACATTGCCAGTTTTGTATTAACCACATCAGCGACGTGGGGACGGCATTGTCGTGGGACAAAATGACCCCAATCATCAATATTCTGCGTAGTTTGTTCTTGATTGTGACAAGCAGCCGATCTGGCGTTTTACAGTAACGAAACAAATTGATAGTCTCTCAAGATTTAGCAAATTCTCTCAGTAATGGCCCCTGACGATCGAAAAAGAAAGTCAACAACATCTTTCCGGCGGAAATGACGGCCTTTCCTTTCTTGGGGGTGGTGAATTCGAATGTTTCCACTGTAAGCTTTGCTGTGGTGTTTCAGGCTCGTAGAAGTGGCACCATGGTTCGTCCCCGATCACAATTGGAGACAAGAAGTCGTCACCCTTATTGTGATACCGGATCATATGAGTCAAGGCAGCGCTGAACTTCTCCGTCTTCTGGCGGTAGTTCAATATCTTGGGCTACCATTGCGCATACAAGAGTGGATAACCGAGATGTTCATGAATTATTGCGTGATGTTTGAATCCCACCGATGGCAACGGTTGTTGTGGTCGCACCGCTGGTGCGATCGGTTGGGAACTCGGCGCTGACGCCCGTGGTTGTACCTGGGTCGCAAACCCCAAGGGTAGCGTTGGCCTGGCGGCCTGGGGTACAACTGGAAGCATCCGAAGGTCCCGGCAAAGCATGAGTCGACTGGTAACAACAAAACAACTTGTTTATTTTAACATCGCAAAGAGTTGGCGGTCAGGTTGACCGAAGTAGAGAGACGGGAGAGCACTTTACTCAACAGAAGAAATCGGAGCCCTCCTTTTGGCGTCCGGGGGCAGCTGTTTTTATACTCTCGCAGTTGAGGGCAAGAAGGAACCCCTCAATAGACGAGCACGTGATTGTACAATGGGTTAAGGTGACGCATACTGTCGTAGCGCCGCTGGTCGGGCACAAAGACTGGGAGGAGAAGGTAACTTCTGCTCTCGTAGCGCCTCTGGTCGGGCACAGTGACTGGAAGGAGAAGGTGACTTCTGCTCTCGTAGCGCCTCTAGTCGGGCACAATGACTGGGAGGAGAAGGTAACTTCTGCTCTCGTAGCGCCTCTGGTCGGGCACAATGACACATACACTCACACACGCACATGAAGACACGTGGCATCGGAACATGCCTGGAAACGCTTGGCGGGGAGCGTAGCGGCGACGCCGAACGGGCCAAAATGTCTGCCGCTTTGTTGCAATCGCGCCGGCTAAACCGCGCGTCGTAGGCGAAACGTAACAGACCGCCCCGCCGGGGGAAGGAGATCCCGATGGACAGGGGACTGCATCCGCTGTCCGGAGGGATGTCGCTCGATGATGCTCATAACCGAAGTCGGGCGTCCCTCGACGTTTCTTGAGCGCAGCGCACAGAGAAGGCCTCGTTCTCTCGTTCAGGTTCGCACAGGACACTGCAAAGTGACTTCGGGAGAGTTCACATTCTTGTTCTCGTTCCCGGCAAGCGTTAGAACTACGCTGAAACTCAACCGCTCAGTCAGCAAGCACGGCACAACCCTCACTAAGCCCTGCCAGGCTCTTTCCCTTTTTATACCACTGCCTAGTTCCTTACAGTAGTCTAGCATCACTCAGAACGCGTCCACAAATTGGAAAATTGCACTAGAAAGCATATCATCACTTTGAAACACTAAACAAAAGCAATATGTTAAAAAAAATCCTGCCTCAGGAAGAAAAACATCAGTAACAAACAATTTTGAGGCTGATTCCTACGTTAGGGGCTTCGACTTAAGCCATCGGCGTTACCGTTGAGACTCCCCTTTTTGTAACGCACCTCAAAGGAATATTGTTGCAAAGCGAGGCTCCAGCGCAGGAGGCGGCCATTTTTGGGAGAGATGGTCTGCAGCCATTGGAGAGGGCAGTGATCCGTCTCAATGATAAACCTCGAGCCGGCTAGATAGCATGACAATTTCTGAACGGCCCACACGAGACATGCACACTCTTTCTCGGTGGCGCTATACGCCTGCTCACGACTGGTCAGCTTACGACTAGCATACAGGACGGGGTGTTCTACTTCTCCATTTTCCCGTTGGCACAGTACAACGCCCATGCCTCGCTCACTAGCATCGCACTGAACAATGAACCCTTTTGTATAGTCTGGCGATCGTAGCACCGGCTGGCTTGTTAGGGCACTCTTTAGGGCGCTAAACGCTCTTTCCTTTGTCTCGTCCCAGACGACTGTTTGAGGCTCTGTTTTTCTTAGAGCATCCGTCAGGGGAGCCGCGATATCAGAGTACCTGGGGATGTACCTCTGATAGTAGCCGGCGACACCTAAGAAGGACCGAATATCGGTCTTCGTGCGCGGTTGCGGAAAGTCTCGCACAGCGGCCACTTTTATTTCAGAGGGGCGGCGACGACCCTGACCAATCACGTGACCGAGGTAGACAACCTCGGCCTGTGCTAACTGGCACTTAGGAGCCTTTACTGTCAAGCCCGCTTCGCGCAGGCGGGTTAGCACTGCCCGCAAGTGTGCCATATGCTCAGACCAGGATGCGGAGAATATCGCTACGTCGTCTAGATACGGTAAAGCGAATTCTTGCTGTCCCCGCAACACTTTATCCATGAGGCTTGAAAAACAGTATGGCGCGTTCTTCAAACCAAAACTCAATACTTTAGGACGGAATGTTCCCATTGGTGAAATGAACGCCGCATACCTACTAGCCTCTTCTGTAAGTGGAACCTGCCAATAACCCCTGACAAGATCTAGGGTGGAAATAAACTGAGCGCTACTAACTTTCTCAAGGCGCTCCTCGATGTTAGGGATCGGATAAATTTGATCCTTAGTGATGGAATTAAGCCTGCGGTAGTCGACGCAAGGACGAGGTTCCTTGCCCGGTACCTCAACTAAAATCAAAGGGGAGGTATAATCACTCTCACCTGCCTCAATAACACCGAGCTGTAGCATTTTCTTTACCTCAGCCTCCATAATATCGTTCTGGCGGGGTGACACCCGGTACGCCTTGGATCGTACTGGCTCTGGGGAGGTAAGTTCTATGTCATGAGTAAGGACAGAAGTCCTACCAGGCCTCTCAGAGAACAGACCTTGAAACTCTTGTAATAGCTGGTGTAGTTCGGTTTTCTGCTCAGGCGACAGCGGTGCTTTACTGATAAGGTCACTAATGACTTGACCGGTGTCTTCCCTGTTCGTCACTGAGCCTAGTCCCGGAAGCTCGACCGGAAGCTCTTCAGGAACGTTTACCATCATGCACACCACTGCTTCCCTTTGTCTATAAGGTTTGAGCAGATTACAGTGGTAAACTTGCTGTGCTTTCCGCTTTCCTGGCAGACTTACCACGTAGTTACCGTCCGACAGTTTCTGAACAATTCGTGCTGGGCCCTCCCACTGCACGTCTAGTTTGTTGTTTAGCGATGTGCGCAATATCATGACCTCATCGCCCACCTCAAAACGCCGGGCCCTGGCGGTCCGATCATAATAAACCTTGGCCCTCTGCTGGGCCTTTGTCATTGCTTCACCTGACAACTCCTGTGCCCTTCTTAAGCGTTCGAGGAGCTTAAGCACGCACTCCACCACGACTGGGTCGTCGCCCCTGCCTTCCCATGATTCTCGAAGCATGCGAAGCGGAGACCGAAGCGAGCGACCGTACACCAGCTCAGCTGGCGAAAACCCCGTAGCCGCATGCGGCGCGGTCCTTAATGCAAACATCACCCCAGGCAGACACAGCTCCCAGTCAGTTCGATGTTCAAAACACAATGCTCTCAACACGCGCTTCATGACGGAGTGGAGCTTCTCAACGGAATTCGACTGTGGGTGGTACACTGAGCTGTGTAGCAGCTTTACCCCACACCTTTCGAGAAAAGTTGTCGTCAAAGCGCTAGTAAACACTGTGCCCTGATCTGATTGGATTTCCGCAGGAAAACCAACTCGCCCAAATATGGACAGTAGTGCATTAACTATCTCAACTGAGCTGAGTTCTTTAAGCGGCACTGCTTCAGGGAACTTTGTCGCTGGGCAGATCACAGTCAAAATGTGTCTGTACCCCGTGGCTGTTACCGGCAGAGGTCCCACTGTATCAATAACGAGCCGTCTAAAAGGCTCCGTAATGATAGGTACCAATTTCAACGGCGCCCTTGATTTGTCCCCTGGTTTGCCCACCCGCTGACAAGTGTCACATGTCCTCACGAAATGGTCTGCGTCCCGAAAACACCCTGGCCAATAGTACTCTTGCAAGAGACGGTCCTTAGTTTTCTTAACTCCTAGGTGTCCGGACCACGAACCCCCGTGCGTCAAGCGCAACAGATCCTGATGATAGCATTGAGGAACGATCAGCTGATCGAACTCCACTCCTCTGCGGTCTAGATACTTCCGGTACAGGACTCCACCTCGTTCCACAAAACGCGCATTTTTCCTGGCGATACCTTCCTTGACATTGCAGCGTATGTTTTCTAGGCTACCATCCTTCTTTTGCTCGGCTATCAAAGCCGACCGGCTGACTTTTAGCAACCTCTCAAGTCCGTCTGATGTAGGCGCGATGAGCAAATCTGCAGATAGCTCTTCTAACTTTCCCGTGTCGGGCGTTTCCTCTCCAGTATCTGGCGCCTTCAACGCTACAGGCTCAATTTTATTCAGTTCGTCAGCTTGCTGCACCTCTGACCCTTTTTCATTGTTCGATAACGTCGGCCCCGCAACTACCGCCTTTGCAGCGAGCTCCCGAACCTTCGACCTGGTTAAGGCCTGAACGCTAGCCTCACCGAACAAAAGCCCCTTCTCGCGCAGGAGGTGATCGGACCTGTTCGAAAATAGGTACGGGTACTGGGGGGGCAGCATAGATGACACTGCCGCCTCCGTCTCAAGCGCTCCGAAAGGTCCTTCAATAAGCACTTTTGCTACCGGCAGACACACGCTATGAGCTTCCACGGCTTGCTTGATCCATGCGCACTCGCCCGTGAACATATCGGGTTCTACGTAGGACGGGTGAACTACATCCATCGTAGCTGCGGAATCGCGAAGCACTCGGCACTCTTTCCCGTTCACGAGGAGGTCTCGCATGTAAGGCTCGAGAAGCTTCATGTTCTCGTCAGTGCTGCCTAATGAAAAAAACACAACTTTCGGTGTTGTTTCCGGACACTGCGCCGAAAAGTGACCCGGCTTCTGGCACGTATAACAAACGCGCGCTCGCCTCATCTCGAACCGCTTTCTGCGTTTGGCTGCCGCCGTCTCTTTACGTTTGGTCGGACTGCTTTCACTCGCATCCTCCCTACGCGTGTCCCCCTTTGCTCTCATGGGTGTGAATTTCGGCCTCTCAAACTTCGAGCCAAATTCACCCTTTTGACCGTCCTTAGCTCCGCGAGCCCGACGCGTCACAAACTCCTCGGCTAGCTCAGCGGCTTTAGCCACCGTACAAACGTCTGGCCTATCCAAGACCCAGTACCGCACGTTCTCCGGTAACCGACTATAAAACTGTTCTAGCCCGAAACACTGCAGAACTTTATCGTGGTCACCAAACGCTTTCTCTTCTTTGAGCCACTCCTGCATGTTTGACATAAGCCTGTACGCAAACTCTGTATATGACTCACTTTTGCCTTTCTCATTTTCCCGAAACTTCCGACGGAACGCCTCCGCTGACAGCCGGTACTTTTTTAGCAGACTCGATTTCACTTTGTCGAAATCCTCTGCCTCCTCTCTATCCAAGCGAGCGACTACGTCGGCCGCCTCGCCGGGTAACAAAGTGAGCAAGCGCTGTGGCCACGTTTCCCGAGAGAATTCCTGCTTCTCGCACGTTCGCTCAAAGTTAACCAGGAACAAACCAATGTCCTCTCCAAGCTTAAACGGCCGCATCAGGTCAGTCATTTTGAACAATACGCGTTCTCCTGCACCGTGTGCCTGACTTCCATTACGAGCGCGTTCCATCTCTACCTCAAGACGCTTCATTTCCAAAGCGTGTTGACGGTCACGCTCTTGTTGCTCTCGCTCTTTCTGTTCTTTAAGTTCGCGCTCTTCTTTTTCTTTTTGTTCTTTAAGTTCGCGCTCCTGTCTTTTTGCAGTCTCCCTTTCCTCAATGGTCTCAAGGCATTCCGACAGCTCGTCATCCTCAGCTTCTAACTCAAGAATAGCCTTTAGCAGTTCCGGTTTTCTGAGTTTGTCTGAGACATCCAGACCCAACTCTCTTGCAAGCTCCAACAATTTCGGTTTGCGCAACGACTTCAAATCCATGGCTGCTCTGAATGCTGCTTTCTCTACTGCTTACTATTGTCTTGCCGCAAACTAACCCGGCAGCAACGACAACCACAATTACCAGCTCTGTTTCTGACACTAACAAAAGCCTGGCAAAGCTCAGAAGAAGAAAGTCCCGCACTCACCAAACCTCGCAGCCAAGAGTCCAGCGCAGTCGTTCCGCTGCAGGCAACCAGTCATCACACAGGGCTCGTTGCACTGCTCCCGGATCGTCGATGAGCTGCTCAGCATACAGTCAACTGCATATCTTCGCTGCTGGCCTCCGTTGTCGCGATCTCACCGCTGGCAGACAGTTGTTTGAATCCCACCGATGGCAACGGTTGTTGTGGTCGCACCGCTGGTGCGATCGGTTGGAAACTGGGCGCTGACGCCCGTGGTTGTACCTGGGTCGCAAGCCCCAAGGGTAGCGTTGGCCTGGCGGCCTGGGGTACAACTGGAAGCATCCGAAGGTCCCGGCAAAGCATGAGTTGACTGGTAACAACAAAACAACTTGTTTATTTTAACATCGCAAAGAGTTGGCGGTCAGGTTGACCGAAGTAGAGAGACGGGAGAGCACTTTACTCAACAGAAGAAATCGGAGCCCTCCTTTTGGCGTCCGGGGGCAGCTGTTTTTATACTCTCGCAGTTGAGGGCAAGAAGGAACCCCTCAATAGACGAGCACGTGATTGTACAATGGGTTAAGGTGACGCATACTGTCGTAGCGCCGCTGGTCGGGCACAAAGACTGGGAGGAGAAGGTAACTTCTGCTCTCGTAGCGCCTCTGGTCGGGCACAGTGACTGGAAGGAGAAGGTGACTTCTGCTCTCGTAGCGCCTCTAGTCGGGCACAATGACTGGGAGGAGAAGGTAACTTCTGCTCTCGTAGCGCCTCTGGTCGGGCACAATGACACATACACTCACACACGCACATGAAGACACGTGGCATCGGAACATGCCTGGAAACGCTTGGCGGGGAGCGTAGCGGCGACGCCGAACGGGCCAAAATGTCTGCCGCTTTGTTGCAATCGCGCCGGCTAAACCGCGCGTCGTAGGCGAAACGTAACAGTGAACCGAACCGTGACTGATGTTCACACGCTCTGCCAGTTCATCGATGCTAATCCTCCGTTCTTGTCTCATCAGCTCATAAACCTTTGCAATTTTGTTAGGGGTGATTGTACAATGGCTTTGGCCCGGCCTTGGATCGTCTTTGCAACTTTCAAGTCATTCTTTGAACCGTTTGCTCGAGCGCTTCACAGTGGCCAATGAAATGCAATGTTCAACGTACACGGCAGCCATACGGCGACTAATTTCTTTTTGGGAAATACCTTCAGCTGTCAAAAACCTTTGGGCACCACGCTGCTCAACTTCTAGAGCGTCCATTATGTCGCGCAATCATGTTCAACCCAGTGTATGAGAGCTTTAAACAACCTTGATACTCACACCTGCGTGTCACTTCTGTAATAGAGAGATGCCTCTGTGTCACATGCATGCCTCGCAGATAATGGACAGAACAATTATTGCGCGGGGTGGGTGGGCTCACTTTCATTTTACTCGCCTTCATACATTAGAAATGCGAAGATACAAGGGAATATACAAATGCGAAGGTACAGCTTGATAAAAGGCAAAAAAGTGTCACTGGAAACAAAGTTCACTGCACGTGTACACAAAATCCCACAAGATATTTAAATATACGTATAAGTCTCCAATAAATCTACGTATCTAAGAAAAAGTCACTGTATATAATGCGTCAAGCAAGGCAACTAAACATGTTGCGCAATCAGAGATTCACAGAATCCTAGATCCCACACCCATTCCATCCACTCCCCCAATGTATCGCGCGCGACGGAAGGCGGCGCGCTTGCTCCCCGCTTTTCTCTTTTCCGCACACAAGACTGAGCCACCACCGTCGTCTCACGCATTCCAGTCCCCCATCCCCCTCCCTATGCTTTGACTCGCACATACAGCATGCGGCGCGTGGCCACGATGTTATCGCCCTTGGACTTTATACGAAACATGAGGGCGACGGCGACGGCAGGAATGCGCCTGGAATGTCAATATAATTTCTATCGGAATACTATATAATAAGACTATCCGGCAACTGAAGCGTCCCGTGGCCCATTACTGTCCGCAAAAGAAGAAGTAACAAAATCGAATTTTCACCATACGATAATTCGCTGCGCCATCGCAATGTCTTTTTTCTTTCCTTTGTGGGGCCGGGGCACCGAAATGAAAAAGCGCAAAGTATGTTGGCCAAAATCGAATGCCTACTTTGGGCACCTAATGTAGCTGCCGAAAGAATATCAAAGAAAACGTGAGAGGCTTGGTCCACCGAGAACCATATGCATACTGCTCGGTATCCTACACTGGCGAGACAAGACTTTCCGGAGAGGTTGCGCTCAAGCGAACGCGGCGCAATTAGTCGAGTCCCCACAGTGATGGCGGCGAGCGACGACAGTTTCTTTTTCTCGTCTGCTAGCCAGAAAGTGCCCAAAACTCTGCCAGACGAAAATCCACTCGGCCAGAGAAAAGCGAACCCGCACCGGAGTGCGCCGTGCGGTTGTCGGAGCAACACGAGAAAACCGCATGCGCTCTGGCTGCCTCTGGCAGCCCGCGGGTAGGGTAGCGAGGACAAAAAAAAATTGAAGAGGCTCAATGTGTCCTCGCGAATAACAGTCGAAGTAGAAAAAATAATGAAGAACGTAGTTACCTTGGCTGACTTTAGTGTCTTGACATGGCGTAGGTGAACAAAAAAAATGTTGATATTTTTTTATGCGTCATGATGGCACAAATGAACCACCAGAACGCTTCATCTGATCGGACCTCGCTGCTGGCTTTGTCAACTTGTATGATAGTGTGTTTATCTGGCTTGTCTCGTTGTATGGTCCGATGTAAGACTAGAAAAGTCAATGCACCTTTGGCGTCCAATATTTATAGTAACATCAAACCCACAAAGTTCCGCAATTGAAAATCTAAAGCACAACTTTGGAAAGGTCGATGCACTTTTCACATCAAAAGTTTATGAGAACTTTATACCCATAAATTTCGGAACTGACGTCCATGCGTTGCGTAGATTCTGCGGCCTCCGCAAGATGCCGTGGCGAGCCCGTTCACCATCAAAACGCCCTTGAAACTTCGTGCTTGGATGGGGCTGCCTGCGCTATGCGACTCCCGGTGCATGGGCGCTGCCGCGAAATCCAGCCCGAGTTCGCAAGGTTCGCGCTGAAATGTCTTTTCGAGCGTGGAAGAGACATTCTAGAGAAAATTCAGAATGATTTCCGGCACCGGGGATTGCTTGGGTAGGCGGTGCATGGACAGCAAAAAATTTCGGAGGGGGGGGGCTGAAGCCCCCCCCCCCCCTCTGGCTACGCCCCTGCATTTACGTGCCATTGATGCGCGCAGATGAGCACCAGGGACGCTGTCGGTCACCTTCAAACCAATGCTTCCTAGTTGCAAAGATGGTTGGAAACGGGGTCACACAACATTCCCTGATATTGGACGGCAACAGATAGAACGAGCCTTTGGGCTGGACCGAATAGCTTGAGCACGCATCTGATGCATTTATTCTCTTCGTGCTGATGAAAGATAAGAATGACAGATCCAACCCGAAGAAGTTGTATAGCTATTAGGGGTGGGCGAATATTCCAAGTGGCGAATACGAGTCGAATATTGCTTAGGACGTACTGGTAGGCTAGTTGGTTGATCATGATGGAATATGGCAGCGCACTTAAAAACCTATTCACTAACTCGGGCACAACGCCCGTGTTTCCTCCCGCTGTGTTACGCTCTAAATATAATGAGAGCCTATTCATGTAGTCTTTTACGGCGAAGCTACTAGCCTCTAGTTGGTCGGGATTTTTCCTGGCGTGCTCGCTAAATCCTGCCCGAGTTATCAATGTTCGCGCTGCAATGTCTTCGAATGTGAAAAGGGCGTTCCTAACCAAATTCAGTGGGATTTCCGGTGCCGGGGCAATTTTTTTGGTCGGCGGTGCAAGATAGCACGAAATAATTTCGGGGGGGAGGGGGGGGGGAGGTTGAAGACCCATAACCCACCCCCCCTGGCTACGCCCCTGCTAGCAGCCACAGCCACTCAGACACACTTCAAATGGAAGCTGAAAAAGTGTTTTGCCTTTCAGTTCCCGCGTAAAAGATTTATGTTTCCTCATATATTCGAATAACAGTCGGAAACTATGATGTCTGCAGCTTGTGTATAACTCGTAGTTTACGGATTATCTGACGGAATTTAGTATGAAAGTCATTTAGCCCAATAATGCAGTTGCGCTTAGCAGAGGGCCTAGAAGGATGAGGATGTACGCTGCACTTACGTACACATGCGTGCGCGAGTGACGCACGCCGCTTATGGTGGCAGTGCTTGCTTAACGTTGGCAACAGCTTTGTTGTACATCCACTTTCGCAAGAGTGGAACGCAGGCGTATTTTCAAGCGAAGCTTCTTTGGCTCACAAGTGGCGTTGTCGTGGTCACGCAAAAACCCACCTGTTCCCAGAGCAAAGCAGCTGCGGGAAAGGGCAGTTTGATGAGTTGACAGCTGCGCCGGCACCGGAACGTGAGTCATTAGCAAGGATTCCGCAGCCACTCAGAGCCGTTTGGCTTCCGGCGGGGGAGGGAATGTCCAGGAAGGCGTTTCGCGCACTGCGCCGGTTTTGTTTCGGTTCAGTTCATTCTCGAAAAACTGATGGGACGGCCAAGCGTTGTGCGTTTCCCCGAGGAACTGGCAGCGTTCGACGAGTGGCGGCGAGAACTCGCCCGTGAAAGGGCTCGCCATAAATATAGTCCGACGTAGAGTGAACGCGCGCACACGATTCGTCACGTTGGCGAGAACAACAGCCGTTTCACGCACCGGTGCCGTCAACGTAACCGTACGCGACCAACGCGCTCCGACGCACCCGGTGTGTAACGACGCTCGCTCGCGCACCGACGCACCCGGTGTCTAACGACGCTCGCTCGCGCACCGATAACGCCGGACTATAAACGCGCCTTTAAAGCCGCCCGAGCCCAGGCAAACCCACAGCAAGAAGATACCGAGCTGAGGGAGCGGGAGGCCGAAGCTATCCGGCACCGTTATTTGTGGGTTGCGTAACCGTAACGAAGGTCAGCTGCACGCCGGACGACCTTCGCTTACCCCCATTTTCTCGTAGGGGAAGGGTTCGCAATTTTTTTTAAATGAGGGTTAGTTATAGTATGTTTAAAACCTATTGTTGGTTCCTGATAATTGTTTTTTGCACTAGTGAGTACAGGCTTTGTACATGATTATACCGAAACGAATCTGCCTGCTGTAACTATGCGTTTGAATAGTCGATATTCGATTCGATATTGGTTACTTACTATTCGTATTCAGAAGCGTTGATATTCGCCCACCTCTAATAGCTATATCATAGCCCAAGTTAATGTGGGTGAGCGCCAAAGAGCAGCAGTAGCAGCAGCAGCAGCAGCAGCCGCAGTAATAGTAGTAGCAGTAGTAGTAGTAGTAGTAGTAGTAGTAGTAGTAGTAGTAGTAGTAGTAGTAGTAGTAGTCAGGGATATACCTTCCTGGAAAGCTTTCTCAGCTGACGCAAGAAGACCACGAGCTTAGTTCCCTTCTGTAGTAGAGCAAAGTACGAATGGAAAATTGAACATTGAACAATTGATAAATTGATGTGCGTGCGTGCGTGCGTGTGTGCGTGCGTGTGTGTGCCGTGTGTGCGTGAGTGTGCGTGTGTGTGCGTGTGTGTGTGTGTGTGTGTGTGTGTGTGTGTGTGTGTGTGTGTGTGTGTGTGTGTGTGTGTGTGTGTGTGTGTGTGTGTGTGTGTGTGTGTGTGTGTGTGTGTGTGTGTGTGTGTGTGTGTGTGTGTGTGTGTGTGTGTGTGTGTGTGTGTGTGTGTGTGTGTGTGTGTGTGTGTGTGTGTGTGTGTGTGTGTGTGTGTGTGTGTGTGTGATTTCGCGTATGTCGCCCTTGCTGTCTTTGTGGCTTCTTACGATATGATTAATAAAAATCGTGACCCTCAGTTCCTTTCTTTCTCGTTCGTATATATATATATATATATATATATATATATATATATATATATATATATATATATATATATATATATATATATATATATATATATATATATATTATGTTCCAAAAAAATCTCGAACTATGGCTCTGTGCCAGTACTCGCCGTAGACGGCTAAGCGGACAGTAGCCGCCTCGTTCCAATTCTCACGAAGACGTCAACGTCAAAGTAGACAGCTTCGCGAAGACGGCATCGAAGTCAAAGACGATGCAGGCTACTTTCCTGTTCAAACAATATGGCGGCTTAGCAGGACGCTTGAAAGCTCAACGGGAAGGTCGTCTGCCCACAATAAAATGGAGACACGCTTTCTTATGCCGTTAATGTAAGTCACATTGTGTTTTTCGTAAGTTCGAAGGGACAAAAATTTAAAATACAAAAATAATCTGTGCTTTTCTCAACTTTTTCTTGTCTCCGCGAGGGGGTGTCACGTCGGAGAAGCGTCTTCCGTACTTCCGCACGGAACTTCTTCCGTACGACTTCCAGATGGCCAGAAAAAACTCTGCCTACAGAAACGCATTCCATTGCACGGCACCAAAGCTGTCTCCCCCCCGGCTGTCTCCTCAGCTGTCTACACAGACTGTCTCCGATGATGGCCAGAATTGGAACGTGCCCTATATTTCCTGAACTCCTTTTCAGCACGGTGTTTCAACTTGAGTTATTGTGCGCTGCAGTGCTAGCGCCCACGTTTCTGTGAAAGTTTCAAGACTTACCGGCGTGATAATTCTCAATTGTAATAACGCCTTCCTGCTTATTCTGTAACGGATATGAAGTTTTACCATTTTTATCTTTAAAGCAAACTTATTTACGCACAGCCTGCCAGCATCTGCCTTGGTACATGGGCCTTGATAAGTTGTCTCGTTAGAAGCTTCTTGTCCCCGTTTCCTGCATTTTTTTTTTTGCATAAAATGCGAAAGTAAATATGAAAGAAATGAATGAATTGTTTCGTATACATCGCCAACAGCGCCATCGTCATCGTCATTGAATGGTTAGAAAGTGACAGCGGTACCAAAAGTCACGGCAAATACCTCAACGCAGCGCACCCTCCCGCAGGGCGACACCCTCTTCTCGTACCTGGAGGGCCACATCGGCATGTGGCTCGGCCTGACGCTGTCCTCGGGGGCCGGGCTGGCGGCCGGACTGTACCGGACGGCGGCCGACCTCCTCCGTCCGCTTCTCGCCCCTGCAGCTCGGCGGCGCGCTTAGACGCAAGCTGCGCTCGCCGGGGCACGGAGTTCGCTCGCGCTGCCTGCCACGCAACTTTTTTTTTTTAATATACGCTTGAAAAAAAGTAATACACAAAGAGCGCGTGGTGCATTAATAGTCACTACTAGACTTATTTTCCGGTTCAACTGCGCACGATGTCACGTAGTTGGCATGTGACTTAAGCTTCATATTGAAATCATTTGTGACGCTTTGTTGTCATAACTGAGATATAACGCTATAATAGGACAGGCTTTCTTTTCTCTTTCTGTTGTATAATTGTCGATGCCATTCCCGCATTAAACCATTTGTTTGTCTCTAAGCCATTGTCATTTGTTTCCTTCTTTTTTAAACATGAATCGGCATCAAGTCGGAAAAAAACCAAGTACCGGCGTCATTTGCAAGGGTTCCGTGCTTGCTAGCTGCTCTACAGTAAAGCGAAGATCCGAAGGTAATAAAGCCGAAGGCAAATTTCGGAGCAAATGAAACGCCCCAAACGTGCGACACTTACATTGCGTCATGTACTGACAA
Organism: Dermacentor variabilis; assembly: GCF_050947875.1. Lineage (NCBI taxonomy): Eukaryota > Metazoa > Arthropoda > Arachnida > Ixodida > Ixodidae > Dermacentor > Dermacentor variabilis. Next base: position 13,058,172 of record NC_134570.1, read on the forward strand.
GTCACCACAATATCACAACCTCCTCGGTATGTAGTCGGGTTAGCCTCCTTACCTTTCATATCCGATTTCTCTCACCCGAACGTCCGAACAGTAACGTTAGTATTGTTGCGTCCGTACCTTCACAACAATGCGGGGAAAAAAAGGACATACTGCTCCAGTGTTCCGGAGCTTCATCATGAATACACATTTAGCATTTCATTGGTCTCAGTGCGAGTACTAAATGCCAGCTGTAACGACATTTCGGACAAAATAAAAAGCGTACTTTAAGATGGTGCAAACATAAAGAAGCCTCCGCGCCAAATTTGACGTTTGAAATACGAGCGGAAGCGTCACGAGAAGCTTGCATAAAATTGCTGTTTTTTATACCAAGACTGAAAACTAAAAACACGTCATTGCCGCTTGCTGGAAATGACACATGACCTAGATCGCACGGCTCCTGCATGACCTCAGAGATAAAGCGGCGGCACCATCGGCATGCTGAAAAATCTCGGAAGCGACTTGCTGGGACTTATGTCAGAGCAACAACCACCATGCAAGTGCAAGGGTCGTCTGCTTAGGTGTTGTTTTAAAGGCTGTTAGCAAACTATGCAATTACCAGGCCTGCGGCTTTGCCACGGTTGCTTTAGTGATATTGTACTTTCTCTCTCTCTCTCTCTCTCTCTATATATATATATATATATATATATATATAATACGGAGACTGATCAAGTTGTTCAGCGCTGTTTATTCCAAGAAAAGCAATGCCCCAGCTCATGTGCGAAGAAGTAGAAGAACAGGGAAGATGATGATGGCTATGTACAAATGAAAACGACGAAGTGTGTTAATAGTGCTTACACTAACTTCCCCCGTCATGGAAGCGGCCAGCCTGGCTGCAGATTAGAGATTATCTAAACGGGGAGTGAAGCGCTTCATCCGGGAGACGTGAACGATTTCGGCATTCGTGCGCGCCGCTCAGTGACGGAGTGTACTGGGCGGACGAATAGTTCACCGAAGATTCTTTATTCTTTATTCATCAATTACCCCGCAGCGCCCAAAGGCGTTACAGCAGGGGGGTTACAACATGGAATAAAATACATCTTCGTTCACACAATGTGTCTCGTGTCCCCCTTCTTCGTGTGTTGTTTTATTCGGCGCCGTCTTTGTAATTATCTGATACGACTATCTTGCACCATACAGACTCCAGTGCATTGCACTTGTAATCAATTGCTGAAGACTGTAGTGATGAGTGAACAAGCAAAAAGACACCCCCACCTGCAGTGGGCCTATCTTTGCGATAGACGACGTAGTTTTCTGGAAACACCTCACTACCAGCAATTGAAGGCTTTAACCAAGATTCGGTGCCAAGGACTATGTCAGCGTCAACACTTTCTATCAACCCAGAAAGTTCGGCTGTTTTATTAACTACGCTTCGGCAGTTCACGACGACAGCAACGAGTCGTCGACATCGGTACTTCTGCTTTTTTCTGGTCTGTCACTGCCTACGCAATGGGGCGACCTCTTCTTTGTCTTCATCCCACCTGAAAGCCCTGCCGTTGATAATCAGTTTGTCAAAATTCAGTTTTACTTTATTGGTCTTATCCTCTCTTTTTGCCTTAGCGTATTCCCATAACTTCTTCCTAGTACTTCTTGTTTCAGGTGAGTAATCTTCGCCGACGCTGTACTGCGAATCCTTAAATTTTTTAGCATTAAGAAGCACTGCCTGGCGGTCTTTGTACAAGGAAAATTTAACAATAATCGGTCTTTTTCTATTTTCTTTATAGCGTCCTAAGCGGTGTGCCCTTTCCAGAGACCCGAGCTCAATTCCAAGGCTCGTTTTACAAATGTTCTTTACCATAGCTTCGGATTCATCCCATGATTCTGAGGGTTTGTCTTCAACACCATAGAAAACAAGATTTTTCCGGCGACTTTTGTTCTCTAGGTCGTTTGTTTTCTTCTGCAAATCTTTTACCTGTTGCATGAGATGCCGTATTATAGCTGCCTGTTCTGTAGCAATCATACTGATGTCCTTTATCTGGTTCTAAGTTTGGCTGAGATTATTTTTCACTTCCATCAGCATGTTCTCATTCCTTTCGAACCTGGCTTCGATGCTGTTTAACTTTGAAATTAATGTTTCCTGCCCACTGCGCAAACATTGCAGCAGTTTTATCTCCGGTGCGTTAGTAGGCCCTGGATTTAGTTCAACGTCCCCCGCGAGTATTAACAACAAAATCAAATAGAGCACTCTGTTGGAAAATAAACGGAATCCCTTCAGACGCAATCTGTGCATGCTGCATCCGCGATTTTTGTTACAAACACTTGGCTTCGTGGGAGGAGCCGGCAGCACAACGTTTGCAGCACAACACAATGCTGCAACACAATGTTTGCAGCACAACGGTGTATGGGCCAATGTAGCGTGGAAGGAACTTCTCACAGAGGCCTGGGGTGCGGACTGGAGTCCAAAGTAGGACTTGGTCTCCAGGGTGAAAATGTAGGTCACGGCGTTTGTTGTCGCAGTGACGCTTGCGCTCAGCTTGGGTAGCTTCTGTGCTTTGCCGGGCGATTTGACGGCAATGTGCAACTCGGGCAGCAAAACCTTCTGGAAACGACGCGTTAGGCGAATAAGGTGCTAACAGAATTCTCTGTCGAATATGGTGAAAGGAGATCGTCCATACACAATGAAGAAAGGGCTGTAGCCGGTAGTCCGTTGAACAGCAGTATTATATGCGAATGTCACAAAAGTAAGAATTTTATCACAGTCGGTGTGGTCAGGACGGATGTACATGGAAATCATGTTAGACAGCGTACGGTGGAAGCGCTCAGTAAGGGCATTGGTTTGCGGATGATAGGTCGAAGTAGATTTGTGGACTGTATTAGCGGAACGAAGAACTTCCTCGAGAACTTGTGAAATGAACGCCTTGCCACGGTCACTGAGAAGAACGCGAGGAGCCCCGTGGCGCAAGACGATGGAGCGGAAGAAAAAGTCGGCGACCTCAGAAGCGGTACCGTATCGCAGAGGGGCAGTCTCGGCATATCTTGTTAAATGGTCGACCGAAGTGACAATTCAACGGTGACCGGAGGGTGTCAACGGCAAGGGACCATATAAATCAATACCAACAAATTCAAAAGGTGCGTCCGGGCAAGGGAGGCGTTGTAGTAAACCGGCAGGAGGGGATGTCGAGCGTTTGCGGTGCTGACATGACGCACAAGAGGCAATGTATTTGGCCACCGTTGTGGATAGGCCCGGCTAGAAACAGCGGGTCTTTATGCGGTCGTAAGTCTTGTGGAAGCTTAAGCGGCCAGCCGATACGTCGTCGTGAAGTGCTTCTGATACTCGCAGGCGAAGGCAGCGAGGTAGAACTGGGACCCACCGGTGACCTGTTGGGTGGTAAACGTAGCGGTGTAGCACGCCACCTTGAAGGCGGAATTGTCGAAGTTGGCGTCGCAAGCGGCTGTTGGGTGGTTCGGCGAACCCACTAAGGCGATCCATGAGAGCTCGACAGTAGGAGCCGGCCCGCTGAAGCGAGACGAAATCAGACCGTGATGAAAGCGTAACTTGGTCCAGGGGCGTTATCGAGAGCTGGTGTGAGGCAGGTGTAGCATCGGAACGACGTAGTGAGGAAGACGACGGCGCGTTACCGGGAGAGAGTGAGAGTGGGCAGCGAGACAATGCGTCTGCATCATGATGACTTTTTCCAGACTTGTACGTTATAGTAAAGTCATATTCCTGCAAGCGGAGTATCCAGCGTCCTAAGCGTCCTGACATGTTTTTCATTGATGACAGCCAACACAGAGCGTGATGGTCGGTGACGATGGTGAAGTGACGGCCGTAAAGGTATGGGCGAAATTTCTGAATCGACCAAACGATAGCCAGGCACTCTTGCTCTGTAATGGTGTAGTTCCGCTCAGCAGGAGAAAGTGTTCGGCTGGCATATGCTATGACTTGCTCTTTAGAGGCTGCATTACGTTGCAGAAGTACTGCGCCAATACCTTGTGCGCTTGCGTCAGTATGGAGTATGGTGGGGGCTCGATTATCGAAGTCGCGAAGCACTGGCCCGGAAGTAAGATGTTGCTTAAGAGCTTGAAAAGCCGACTCGCAGTCGCTAGTCCATGTGAAAAAGGCACCAGTTACCCGTAGCTTGTCTAGAGGAGCTGCTGTTGCAGCGAAGTTGCGTATAAATCGACGAAAATATGACGCCAAGCCGAGGAAACTACGTAGATCTTTCTGTTGCTGGGGGTGAGGTAACTGGAGAACAGCACTAATCTTTTCGGGGTCTGGCTGGATGCCTTCTTTTGAGACGACGTGACCCAATACTTTTATAGTCTTGCTTGCAAATCTGCATTTTTTGTATTGATCTGGAGACCAGCATTTGCAAGGCACTTGAGAACTTCGTCTCATCGATGAAGATTTTGGCTGAAGTCAGACGAAAAGATGACAACATCGTCCAGATAACAGAGGCAGGTCTTCCATTTTAGACCACGAAGTACGTTGTCTATCATGCGCTCAAATGTGGCAGGAGCGTTGCAAAAGCCAAAAGGCATCACGTTAAATTCATAAAGACCGTCTGGTGTAGCGAATGCGGTCTATTCTTTGTCAGTCTCGTTCATCAGAATTTGCCAATATCCTGATCGAAGATCAAGGCTAAAGAAATACTTCGCCCCTTGTAGTGTGTCCAAAGCGTCGTCAATTCGAGGTATTGGATATACGTCCTTGCGTGTGATCTTATTGAGCGCTCGATAATGGACGCAAAAGCGAACGGAGCCATCCTTTTTCTTTACCAGGACCAAGGGAGAAGCCCAGGGGTTAGATGAAGGTCGTATTATCTTCCGCGCAAGCATGTCAGTAGCCTGTTGTTCAATGACCTTTCGTTCGAATGGCGATACACAATAGGGGCGTCGTCGTAATACAGCGAAACCATCCGTTTTGATGTGTTTTGTAGCCGCAGAAGTTTGGTTCAACACAGGGGAACAGCTATCGAAACAGGCTTTGTGCTTTGCCAAGACCACCAATAAGGCTTCGGACTGCGTGGCTGTTAGGTCAGCACCAACAACGGCTGGAGGAGGGAAAGAATCATCCAAACCTGAGGTTGGTGCTGGCGAAGAAGAAGGGCAAAGCGTGACTATTGAGATAGGTTGAGTGTCGGCGAGGGTTGCCACAGTCATCCCTTTGGGCAGCATCACAGGATCTGGGGTCGTGTTGCAAGCAGACAGAAGGGCGCGGCCACGTGAAAACCGCACGAGACAGGAGCCAATGAGAATTCTGCGAGAAGTACAGCGAGAAGAAGGGGCGACTAGGGCCTCTCCGTCGGCGATCTGACTGGATGTTATGGCTGCAACGTCTTCGTGACCAGGACGCAGGACGTAGTCTGGAACGATGGCCAAGTTCACGCATGAAAGTGAAGAGTCCGTAGCAGGTGCAAGCGCTGTATCCGTGATATGGACAACTTCCTCTCTATACATAAAATGACGGCTGAAGCAGAATGTAGGAAGTCTCAACCCAGTATAAGTTCATGGATATACGTTGGAAGGATGATAAACTCAATGTGGTGGCGTATGCCGTCGATGAGAACAGGAGCAGTGCACTGTCCGTCGGGGCGAATGAATGCATTATTAGCACCACGCAAAATAGGTCCAAGATAAGGTGTTTTTACTTTCCGGAGCCGGGAACACAGATCACTACGAAGAACAGAAACAGAGAGCTGACGCGGGAACACCTTCGAAAGTTAGAGAAAGCATGTTAGCCGGGCGAACAGGAGGAATTTTTGAAGACCGATAAGAAGCAGTTTCCCCTCCAAAAACTGCAACAGTTAGTTTTCCGAGGGCTGGTCGACAAGATGGGAAGTGGGGCGAAGCGGCGACGTAGAGCGCCGGTAAGGCGACGGAGAACGACGTCTGGCCGAACGGGAACTATGAGGCAGATTGGGAGCAGCTGGAGGAGACGGAGAACGCTGCTGAGGTAACGAGTACGGTCCGGGATAGTAGGCGTCTGGTCGGCGAGTGCGGTCTCTCTCGTGCTCAGCATAGCCTCGTTTTTCATCCTGCTGGCGACGGCGGCAGAAGCGAAATATATGGCCCCGCATACCACAGTAAAAACAAACCGGACGAGGTGGACGCTACTGAGGGTAGGATGGCGCAGCAAGTTCTCTGGTTCCCATCGAAGCCAAATGGTCGTAGGCATGGAGGTCACGGTAGGGGTGGGTAGCGAAGCAACATCCGCGTAGGTAGGTGTGTGGCGCGCTACCGGAGCAAGATGCGTCGTGGGCGTAGTCATTGCTGTCAACTCTTGCTTTACGACCTCGCGCAAGTCGAAAGTGGGGGTTGGGGCGCCGGTAGCAGGTGGATATATATATATATATATATATATATATATATATATATATATATATATATATATATATAGATATATCGTTGCCGTTTACCTATAAAATTATGGGCACGTGGTTGTAATGTGTGTTCCCGGGATTAAAAAAAAAAAGGACTTGTGAGTCCTTCATCGCGTTTCAAAATGACGTGTGTAAAAGAGTTACTAATGCGATAGCATTATATGGCTACTGAGGCGGAAAATTCGGCGTTGTCGGCGTTGGTATGACCGTACGATGGTCCAAAAAGGCTACGAACCGTCGACCTTTGGTGGAAGTGGAACCCACGAGCTTTGGTTTTAGTAGAGGCCAAGTTAACTGAGGCACAGTTAATTAAGGCACTTGAACCCTCGACCTTGGGTGGATGTCGAACCAAGAACTAGGTGTCCCAAGAACTAGTTACTTTTAACAACTAATAAAACATAGACATCGCGCGGAGGTCGCAGTGCTTTCACATTCATCCCCGTAGGGATAACTATAGTGCCTCTTTAATTTTATGTTATATTCAGGCCCTATTTTCGAAACTTATTGTATACCATACAAACTGACAGTTCGTGCCACTCACAGTACTTTACGTTTTGTTATTATTATTTCTTTTATCCCAGGAATGCCTAGGCCCAGAGGCCACGTATGCATTATTTTCTTTTTCATTTTTTGTCATTAAGTGTTTAGTAAAAGGGCTTCATCACTCACTAACACTTATCAATTACGCTGAGTGAGGAGGTTTCCGTGCCTCAAAGTATTAAAAGAAACTGCACACGAAGTTGCTTACAAAACGCCTTTGCGGCGTATGAATTAAGATATGCAGAAGGAAAAAATCTCACAAGTTATCAAAGAAAGCCGCCACGTTAGACATGCGTGCGCTTCCAACGGGAGAACAGCTTGCCCCGTTGCACTAAGTTTCATTTGCGTCCCATCAGCGCGTTTCTTATTTTCCTCCGGCGCTTCCGCCTTCTCGCCTTAACCGAATGTTCGCTTGATTTTCGCCTTGTTTACCACCACGTGCGCCGCTTACGTTTGTGGCTGCCGCTGTTTCTATCTCGTCTCTAACAACTGAAAGTGTTGTCACGAGATGCTTGCCCGATGCATGCACTTTACGAGAAAACAAAAGCAACTCTGAAAGCCAAACCAACGGGTTAATGTAGGGGACACTCAAATAATTCGCAGAACCTCTTGCACGTAGACATTTGTAACCAGCCGGCGTTTTTCATATACTAAAGTGAAATAGCATTTCTGATGTGCGTACATTTGCAAACTTATGCTCGTGGTGTAAACGTTGACAGGAGCGGCAGTACTGCCTGTTGCGACAGCTGCGCGCTAGTTCATTCGCGCATGTATACGCACTGAGATTAATTGTTTACGGGATCGTGGATACCGACGGCAGCCAGCACTCTTCACTGCCGTGTAAATGCAAAGAGGCGCTCGCAAGTAAGAGCGTTCGTCGACGTCCGTGCATCGCAGGCGCGGCACGTCGAACTCGCGCGGCCGAGCGCGCGCCGCCTCAGCCCCACGGCCAGCGCGCCGGTGCGTGCGTTGGTGGCGCGGTTCTCCTCCCTGCAAGGGTCCCTGCACACGCAGGGAGCGGAGTTGCGCGATAGGTTCCAGATGTGCAACGAAGCAACTCATCGCGCGCGCAGGAGCCAAATGCCTCGTGGTGTTCCATTTGCTTCTTTGTCCGCTGGTCGCGAGCTACATGCGGCAACTGTACGCAAGTGCTGAGCAAGATGGCACTTTTTAATGTAGGCTTCGCTCGAACGATTGGCGTAGCGGGAGGGGTGCCAACCCCCCGAAATTTTTAGTTCGAATACGTACATATATACACGCACATATACAAACATAGCTACGACCGTACATATAGGAGTAGGACGTCCCTCGATCCCTCGAAATAAAATCGTGACTACGCCCGTGGCTCGAACAGCTCAAAAGTTCGCTTGAAAATGCGCATTACCTTGCAGCACAAAGCGGTGCAATGTTTTTCAAGATGCATATGAAGTTTACTCGCGGAGGTCGGAAGGCAAGAAATGTTTTATAGAGTGTTTAAAGAAAACTTCACATACCTGTGGTGGACAATTATGTGAGCATATTTTGGCTGCTGGAACTCAACGAATAATCATCGTCGCCAAGAGAACTATCCTGCCTGCAGTTATGTCAGTGACCGTTAACCGTCACCGACCTTCATCACTAACTGTCGTCCACAGCAGCTGCACGTTTTCGATATATGCGGTAGACACGTAGATTTAAACGCATTTCAAATGCTCACATGCGCACATTTCATGCACAGCTTATTTTTACGATTCATACCGCAAACTTAACTGCTGCTTCGTAGCAGCAAATCTGCAAGTGGAAAAAGATTCAAGATGCGGGAGCTTGTAGATCAAATTTATTTCATACAAGGGAATGGATGACCAATGGCTGCTGGCAGCAGGGGATGAGTGCTGGTTCTTGGAGCCTTGGGGGGTGGAATTCAAAGCCACTGGAAAGTCCACAAGTTATTAAGAGTAAGAACAGGTTATTTTTGTTGCACTAATCATATGAGATGGCAAACTTACAAAGTAATTAATCACACATTGCACACTGTAGTATGACAACACATTTTTGCTTATCTCTACTACTCAGGTTAATTTACTACAACACAACGCTTATTAAACGTACAAAAATAATTTCCCATTCCTCACGTGGACTAAGGCTGATCGAACAAGTAACATATTGCGGGCGATATATGCTGAAGCTATCACAGCTGATCTCATCAGCGAGAGCGCACGATGTTTTCGCTTACTACAAAACAATAAACACCAGTACATCGATCGGCCTTAAATGAAAAGCCACAATGCCGACAAAAAAAATTAAAAAAAAACGAGTAGAGAAAAGCCAGGGTGCAGCAGGCAATTGTATCTGCTAGTATTTACTCTGTTTTGAACACACTGTTCACGAGCCGCACAGTCAACATTCGTACAAGCTACACAGCGAATTGGGCGAGTTGGTAAGTTAACATTCTTGGCGTATATGTGCAGCGCGATACAGACGTGTCGTCCATTCTTTGTCCCGCGTCTGTGTCGCGCTGCACATACGCACCAAAATATTGCACAAGTGAGCAACAACCTCTAATACCAGGCGTACGCATTTCAGCGTGTACAGGAGGGTTACTAGAGATAAATGCTGCTTTAATGTAAACAAGCCTAACCCACCTCTGTAAACAAGGCGAACGCACCTCGCATATACTGGTAACTGTAGGAGCCGGCCGGTCTCGTCCGTCCGCACGGCATCGGGTAAAAAGCTTTGCCACCTACCGTGCAGTTTGTGCCGTTTGGTGCGCTGCACCCCGTCATACTGGAACACAAGTGTCAAAATGATGTGTTTGTACCACTTCACCAATGTCATTAACTTAATATCGTCGAATACCGTACCTGCAACCGGGAGTCGATCGGTGCAACGCACGCTCGACGGTCCGCTGATTGCAATTTCGATGGCACTGACGGAAACGAGTCGGCGCTGTGCCCGTAAAGTTGGCTTCGCAGTGGCGCAGTTGAACATTTGACGTCATTTTGCACCACATGATAGCCCTCGGCGAATAGCGGTGCGAGCGGCGCCGGAAAACTTATGCGCAACTTTGCTCCCTGCGGGAGCATATACAGGAACACTACTCTTTGCCTAAAGCCCCTTTAGGCTTCCCATAAGGCCTAAGCATGTAATTTCGGGTCATAAGTATGTCCAGCACACCGACCTCATAAAGGACTAGCGCATTCTTTCAGATTTACTTCGTCTCCTTTGGTTTAGCCATTCTGCATCTGCCACTGGATATGTGCCCGTCCTCGGCCAATCCTCCGTGACGGCACAAGAGGCGCGTAGCCCTTTTAATGCAGCTGCATTCGTGCGCGCCGTGTGCGCACCTGTCGCCGCCATTGTTCCTTTCCCTCGACAAGCGATCTGACATCGCCTTTGTCCTCGTGACGTCGCTGCATAGACATCTCAATCTCTGAGTCGGCCTGATATCGAGTTTGCTTTTCTACATAGCGTTTGAGTGGGATAGCACGTCGACATCAAAATTACATCGTCGCAAAGCTGTGATCTTTGTGGCGGATAAACATAGCTATTGCATAAGATGCCACGTTACATTGCATGAGAGTAAACACAATCACAAGCATCACCGTCAGTTGCATAGGATTTAGTGCTCACCGCTTGACGCAAGCATCGCTTCACACGCATTCGACCATCTGTGTTGGATCTGCTTAACTTTCTCCATAAGTTAAAGTGCAGTATTGAGATCCGACTTATATAGCACAATATAGTCAAAAGTGTTCTCAAGGCGCATTTGCATTTTTTCGGGTTACAATGAATAGTATATAAGCGATCGCGGTATTCAAACCGTCTCTTACATATCGCATGCATGTAGGTGCCCGTTTATGGAAGGCGACATCTCGTATCTCGGCGTTTTGAAATGCCCGCTCATGCCGGGCGTTCCTACGTGCTGGGCTGGTTTCCACTGCATTTCCACACACCGGCGCTCGCTGGCTCTCAGCAACACTCCTCCTTACCCTCCGATCAGTACGCCACGACTTCGACGAGAAAGGACACGAATGCTGGGGCTTCTTGTTCGTTTCGAAGTTAAATATGCCCTCCGTCATACAGCCCCAGAACAAACATCGGAAATATCGGCAGTTTTGGAGAGATATCGCAACCCTTTCGGCAACTCCGGATTAGAGGAGCAACATTTACAGTGCCCAGCGACATTCAAACCGATTGCACTGACGTGACGTCATTCATGTGCGGCTGTCGTTTAGCGCACGGCGCGACGCACCGTATCTCGTCTCACGAAGACACCCATCGTCAGCTGCTCTCGACCTTCGCGCGACGAGTGGCGGCGACTGCCAGTCACGTGTGCAGGCCGCATGCGACATTGGGCGCGCGCCGGTGGCCTTGCTGCTGTTCTCATACATGCCTCGCCGGAGGCAAAAATACCGGAAGCGAAGCAGAGGTTTCGGGAGAGGTCAGAAACACGTCTAATGTCGTCGACAAGCACCTGCACACGACACGTCTACACGGTGGTAATGCGCGCGTCATTCAGCGATAAGCCGCGCCGCAGCGTGAATCACTTTTCGTAAAAGGAAACGAAAAATCCTGTAGGTTTAACGCACGTGGATAGCGTGGAATCCGTGGATGGCGATGCTTCATTCAGCTGGCGTACACTAAGTCCTGTGCACCTAACGACGATGCGTGCAATTGCGTTTGCTTTCATCCCATGCTGTGCGCAAGTTCATGAAATGTTTATATTCGTGCAGCTATGGTGTTTATGCACTACACCGCTCACGAGATATGCTGCAACGTGTTGGCTCAGAGTAGCGCAACGTTTTGCCTCTACGCCACCACGGCGGGTAATTCTACTTCTTGAGCTTATTCTGAAGAGTGGACATTATGTGCGCGAGAAATTGAAACGCATATCGACTAATTGCCAAATTTTCACAAATTATATTCCACTAATTACTTCACGGCACATACTGAAATTTACGGAGTGTAGCCGGTGAGTTTGCCAGTCATATTCACTTGGAATGAATTCTGAAGATGACACCAGTTTCGCTGCAGCCATTCCTAAAGTGTGCGACGAAATGCATTGATGATACAACTATTTTTGAGCCTCAATATGTACAAAGGCATTTTGTTAAAAAAGTAAGTGAAACAAGAGGGAATTATTACCGCAGGTTTCACAGCACTTATCTTAAAACTAATGCTAGTTTCAAAGTTCGTTCCAAGTGGATGTGCCATGTGAAATCAGTGACTTCAAAGTCGTATATTGTACCAGGACTAAAGTAATTACTTAGAAAGTTGATTAGCGCAATTTTTTAGTTGAATATGAAGTTTGATTTCTTGTGCAAGTAATGCTCACCTCTTCGAGTAACCCAGCTAAGATCGCGTCTGCTATATTCGACAGGCGATCTTCTTAAAAAATTTTCTCAGCGTTAAAAAAGAACGCACAGTGTAAAGTTGCACAAGAATTGAACGAAAATTCCCACTGAGACAGAGAATACCGTCAGACACACATCAATGAATGCCCCATATTTCTGCATCTGAATAAAAAAACATGAAGTGGTCAATTATTTAATACGACGTGTTTGGGCCAGTAAAGGATGCATAGCTTTGAATTACTGGTTTCAACCAGAAAAAAACCTACGGTTAACCAGTAGTATACCCGAATGCGCTACATAAAAATTTTGCTTGGACTGCCTGTATTCGCAATTATTCCGTGCTGTCTTTATGACCAAGCTCCCAGTCGCCAACCAAACGAACCAGAACTGGGAAAGGTGCATTGGTTTGGTCCTACTTCACTGGAAACAGCGGCAGGCACAGCGCGCTCTCAGGAGAGGAGCACTGACGCTTTCGGCTGATAGTGTGACCATGTTTTGGCCTTCGCAATAAACACCGGAAAGTGTCACGTGCAACGCCATCACACCACCGTCACACCGCAAACATTCCAAATGCGACAACGTGCATTCCGCGCTGTAAAGAGTGGCGGGCGATAAACGGGAAGAGAGATGAAAAGGCACAGGGAGGAAATCTATCGTTTAAAGCGCTTTAAACAGGGTTAGCATATTATGCGAACATGCTGGAAACTCTCCGGGAACATTTGCCGGTTAAACGTGCTAAGAGAGAGTAAAACACCTTTATTAATAATATTTGAATGGCGAGAGCAGTGTGGGAGGAACCCTCAGTCCAGGGTCCCTAAGATGATTCCGGCGATGTTTCGAGCCTGTTGTATCACTGCTCGGAGGACCTCGGGAGGTCCGTCGCGGAGGGCATCGCCCCACAGCTCTTTGTTGCGTAGGGGGTAAAGGAGAGTTGGCAAGGGAGGAAAGAGGTTTGCAGTGCACTCAAACGTGACGTGGAAGATTGTGGGCGAGCTGCCACAGCCAGGGCAACGATCTGCATAACAGTGTGGGTAGAATTTATTGAGAGAGACAAGATTTGGAAAAGTTGCGGGTTGTAACTGGCGTAATGCCACTGCTTCCTCCCGTGAGAAGGACGGCGGTGGTGCGGCGTGGGTGCGACGAATGCGTGTATAATGACGGAGTATGTCTTTGTAACGGAGCAAGGGATCCCCCCACTCTGAACTAGTCGCCTCACCACGCCGAGTCGCCCGGAGGGAAATTTCTCGGTCAACCGCATGTGCGCGTTCGTTACCCGGCAGCGAGGTATGACCAGGGGTCCAGAGTAACTGGATGTGGGGAGGTGTGGTTGGTGTATTTTGCGGGATCTGTTTGAGAATTTGGTGCGCCGCTCTCGGGATGCCATGTCCTGATAGGAACGCCCGGCATGCCTATTGCGAGTCCGTCAATATATACACTTCCTCAGGAACACGGATGGCGTATCGAATTGCAAGGGCAACACCCAGAATTTCTCCGTAAGCGGCATTTGCTCTGCGCATTGCAGCAGAGTCTCTCAGGGACTCGGTGCCATCCAAAACTACCGTGGTATAGCCCTCTTGAGTGCGTGATGTGTCCGTGTATAAAGTATGTGTTTCCGGGATGTTTACAAGCATGCGGCCAATGTATCGTACACGGGCTTTGCGCCGCCCTTTGTCATGCTCGGGGTGCATATTACGTGGCAATGGATGAATACTTAGTGCTTGGCGTATCGCTGACGACAGGATCGTTGGACGGGTTTCAGGCTCAAGGGGTGGGATAGAGTATCCTAGCCGTGTTAGAAGATGGCGGCCAGTAGGAGTGAGTAGGAGACGCTGGCGATGGCTGACCCAATGTGCCTCTAGCAGCTCGCCTAGTGTGTTATGTGTCCCTAAGTTAAGGAGACGGTGTGCGGAAGTATAGTTCGGGAGGCCATGGGCCAGCTTCGTCGCTTTGCGAATCATTGCGTCTATGCGAAGTTGTTGCGCTTGAGTCAACCGCTGAAATGGGAGATGGTATGTAAGGCGGCTGATCACGCATGCCTCCACCAAGCACAGCAGGTCCTCTTCTCGAAGGCCCGAGCGCCTGTTGGAGACCCTCCGGATCATGGCCAGAATTTGCTCAATCTGTCTGGATAGAAGGGAAACAGTGTAGTTTCACCTGCCATCCGCTTGGACGTGTAGGCCGAGGATACGAGCGCGATTAACCTGTGGTATCAGCGTGCCATCCACGTGCACAGTGATAGGGGGAGTAGAGGAACGGCTCCGGGGGCGAATGATTATGAGCTCCGACTTTTCCGGAGCACATCTTAAGCCGCATTTTCTCGCGTACTCGGAAACTGTATCGACTGCTTGCTGCAGTCGGTCCTGGATGGCTCCGTCGGAACCCCGTGTCGACCAGATAGTAATGTCGTCCGCATAAATAGCGTGAGTGACATCAGGGATCTGGTCGAGTAGTCGGGGGAGCCCTGCGAGCGCGATATTGAATAGTGTAGGGGAAGGAACCGAGCCCTGGGGTGTCCCACGTCCTACAAGGCGAATCGTACCGGATCGATGCGGTCCCATTCCTACGGTGGCTGTGCGATCTCGAAGAAATGCGCGGATATAGTTGTACATACGAATTCCACAGTGTGAATGTGCAATATTGCGAAGGATGAGGCCATGTTCAACGTTATCGAATGCCCCTTTTAGCTCTAAGGCGATGAGTGCTCTCGTTTGGGCGGACGACGGAGGTCCTATGACTTCCTCCCGGAATTGTAAAAGCACATCTTTGGCAGACAGATCAGCCCGATATCCGAATTGAGAGTTAGAAAAGAATGATTTTTCTTCGAGGAAGGGCTGCAGACGCCGCAAGAGTACATGCTCCATGAGCTTACCAATGCAGGATGTTAGGGAGGTGGGTCGGTAAGTTTTCAACCTTAACAGGCTTGCCCGGTTTGGGGATCAGTGTGATGTCGGCGTGTCGCCATGCTTGGGGAAGCATGCCCTTGCGCCAGCAATCATTGAAGGTATGGGTGAGGTGGCTAATATCCGCGTCACTGAGGTTACGAAGGGTGGTGAATCGGATGTGGTCGGCTGCCGGTGCCGTGTTGCGGCGTAGGTCTTGTAGGACCACCCGCACATCGTCAGATGTGATGTCTGCATCGAGCGATTCGTTCGCCTCGCCTACATAAGGATAGTCAGGGTACTGCGGCGGCGGGCCTGTGGGTATGAAATGCTTCTCTAGCTCTCTGAGGAGTGTCGAGACATCGTCCCTGTACTCGTGCATTAGGATGTGCAACTGTTGAAATGTTTTTCCCTTTGCTAAGCGTACGCGCTCGGGAAAGAGCCCCGCGCGTCAGTGCAGAGTCGTCTTCGTCTCCTGGCACGACCGAGATGTCCACCAGACAACGCTCCTCGCTCTTTCGCCCCACGGCTGACATTAGGGGCCATACTATACTTACAACTGGCACCTTCTATAACTAGCGAGGAATTTGGAAGGGCTTTGCAGACATGTTCCGGGCAAAAGCAGCAGGACGAAATGGAGTAACAGTCAACTTATTCAAAGATGGAGGGGATATTATGCTTAAAGAGATTGCGGCCCTTTATACACAATGCCTCACAACTTCAAGTGTACCAGAGAGCAGAAACAATCACAACATCATACTAATCCAGAGGAAAGGAGACGTAAAATAATTGAAGAATTATAGGCCCATTAGCTTGCTTCCAGTATTGTATAAAATATTCACCAAGATAATTTCTAATAGAATTAGTGCAACACTTGACTTCAATCAATCAAGAGAACAGGCTGGCTTCAGGAAGAGATGTTCTACAATGGATCACATCCGTGTCATCAATCAAGTAATTGAGAAATCTGCAGAGTACAATCAACTTCTCTAAATGGCTTTTATAGATTATGAAAACCCATTTGATTCATTAGAGATACCAACAGTCATAGATGCATTACATAATCAAGGAGTACAGGAGGCATACCTGAATATTTTGTCAAATATCCACAAATATCCCACCACTACATTTGTTCTCATCAAGAAAAGGAGAAAGTTGCCTATTCAGAAAGGGATCTGGCAAGGAGATGCAATCTATTCAATGCCTACGCAGAGCATGCCTAGAAGTACTCAAGCTATTAGACTGGGAAGGCATAGGAGTGAGGATCAACGGCGAATATATCGACAACTTTCCGTTTGCAGGTCACATTGTCCTGTTCAGCAACACCGGGGATGAATTGCAACAAATGTTTAAGGACTTTAACTGAAAGATTGTAAGAGTAGGATTGAAGATTAACAATCTTTAGAACTTGTCGAAGTTATCACTTTACATTAAAGCTAGATCTTAATCCACCTTGCTCTAACTTATACTAACCTTAACCCACCTCAATCCGATTTTGGGAGTGCGGCCATGGCGCCCGTCCGACGCCGTGCGAGCCGCAGCAGGTGCAGCGCCGGGAACGCGACGTAATCACTTGGTCACGTGGGTTTTCTTGACATCGGATGTAAACGCCGTACGCACGCCGCATTTTCCGCTTCACGGGGCATATAAGGCTTTCGACTTAATATGGAGATAGAGAGAACAACCTTATTATGTTCCCAGCATGGAGCCAAGGGAAGGGAATAAGGTGGGAGTTCCTCTTCTGTCTTTTTCCTCCTTTATGGCCCGTTCATACTACACGAAATATCCGGCGAGCGAAGCGGATTCGGCCGCTTTTGACGCCGAGGAGGGCGGAAAGCGGCGCGGTGAAGGCAATCGGTCCAGGACCCATTTTTTCCGCTTTCGCCGCCGCCGGAAGTTGCGTTCTTGACGTTACAACCCGTCTAATCTCAACATGGCAGCCAGAATGTTTGAGCGACCGGCCTTCTCCGTGGAAATGCTCATCGATAAAATTAAACAGCACCCCATACTGTACGACAAAAGGCACTTGAATTTCGAGGGCATCGCCTACAAAGAGCAGCTATGGGACAGGATCGGGAAAGAAATGGGAGTGAGCGGTAAGTACGACTGTTATTCACGCTTGCTCGCGCCGATGCCGGAGCGACAAGACTTTCTCATTGCCAGTACCTTGCTTTTATGCATATCCTCCGTCAAACGTCAGCAAACATTATTCCCGCGCCGCTGCTTGCTCCTATGCCGTGCATGCTCAGCTCGTGCGCCGTTCGAATGCCTGTGCAGGCATGCACGCGCGACACTGATGGCACCGCGAGAGTAGAGCAGTGTTGCAATAGAAACTTTTCTGTGCTGCAACGGTGAGCGTAAAGTTTCCTAACAATTCATGCAGTGGCAAGAGATTGTTGGCCTTCCCAACCTATCCCGCACCTGCAAGGACGGGCGGACCCACCACCGTCGTCGCCGCCGCCGCGATCTTGATTGCTCAGCCCGTCGCAGCTCTTGAAGCGTAGCCATCATTGAGTTGCAGAGGAGAATCGTGACAATTTCATCTTCTTCCGACATTTCCTCGTCTTCTGAAAAGCTCGCCATCGTGCTGTGCTCAGTATCTCGGAGCTGGAAGCCCAGCAACGGCGCAATACAAGCAGACGCAACAAAAGCCCGCGAACGAACGAGAGGCACTCGCGTGAACTCTCGTCTCGTTCGCGATGTCGCGAAACCAAAAAAGTAACTACCGCGAGATCTTTCTGTCGTCGCGGAAAAGCGAGAAGCGGCGGCGGATCCGCCGATGCGCGCGTCAACAGATGAGAACACGCTCTCTTTTTTCCGGCGAGCGAATCCGCTTCGCTCACCGAATTTTTGTAGTAGGGTGAACGGGCCTTTAGGCAGCTGCTAGGCCACGGCGGTGTCCTCAGATTTAACATGGAGAATATAAAGTTGATGTTCATTCAAATGCTTGCCAAGGGAGCAAGAATTCATGATCGCCAGTAAGCCTCTAAAGTATGTGTAATAGTACGTTTATCTAGGTGACTTACAGGGGACCGTGATCATGAAAAGGAATAAAAATGGGTTGGAACGCATGCAAAAGACACTGACAAATTCTGACTGGCAGCTTAACACTGTCGTTAAAAAGAAAAGTGGACAATCATTGCATTCTGCCGGTGCTAACATATGGAGGAGAAACTTGAAGATTGGCAAAGAAGCTTGAGAACAGGTTAACGACCGCGCAAAGAGCGATGGAACGATTAAGAGACAGGAAGAGAGCGGTGTGGAGCAGAGCGCCAACGGGGCAGCCGATATTCTAGTTGACATTAAGAGAAAAAGACGGAACTAGGCAGGCCATGTAATGCGTAGGGTGGATAACTGTTGGACCATTAGGGCTACAGAATGGGTATCAAGAGAAGGGAAGCGCATTTTGAGGATGGCAGAAAATTAGGTGGCATGATGAAATTAGGGGACTCGCGGGCACTAGTTAGGATCGGTTGGCGCAGGACGGGGCTAACTGGAGATCGCACGGAGAGGACTTCGTACTGCGGCGGACATAACAAATTAGGCAGACAATGATAGTGGCGATGTTTGCAACACTCTGCAGACGCCTAGGAATAGAGAGATGAAGAAAATGGAAAGGCAGAGAGGTTGACCAAGGCCGCGCATAGTTTGCTACCTTACACTTGGGAAAGGGAGAAATGAAAGTAAAAATTAAAGATAGGAAACATAATAAAGATGGAGTCAGCGTCAACACACAGGCAGGGAAATGTTCTCTGAACATCATAGACCTTAGCACAGCCCACTGGGGCCTTTAAAAATGGCAACAGGGCTTTTGTGACCTTGTGCATGCGCGAGTGCTTGTAGGCCACGGTCCCGGGATCTACAATTTTTTTATTTCGACAGCGGTTTATCACCCAAGCAGTGGGGGCTAGCTGGCTAGAGCGCATTGTTGTGCGTTGAAGGATGGGCATTGGTACAAAATGTGCTGTGTGCTGTCTCGTGATATCCGCGAAAATTGCATGTGACGCGGTTGGTCATTCCGATGAGGATTTTTTTTATTTACAAATACTGCAACCCGTTACGGGATTTTTTCAGGATGGGGATACATTATTATGACATGATTAGGAGGGCAAACAAAAGAAAAATTACATGTACTAGTAAAAAGACAATACAGATATCATGAAATAAAAGATACACTTCGAATACAACTGAATCAATGCATCTACTGCAAGTGCAAATGTAACAGAGCGAAAAATAAGAAAATTACACAATATGGGTCATAAACAAATTCAGGGATGGCTGCAACACCACATTGTTGGACAGCTGATTCCATTCAGTTACGACCCTAAGAAAAATGAGTATTTAAAGCAATTTCTGCGGCTAATGAAGGGGTTAATTGTTAGTGCATGCCGTTGCCTCGTAGCATAACCTGTTGAAAAAGAAATAATCTGAGAAATATCTACGCTGTAGTATTTCTTAACGAGCTGAAACAAAAATTTTAATCTGAGAACATGATTCCTTTGGGCTAGAGTTGGCAGATTGGCTCTACTTAGCAAGGCTGTCATCGACGTGCGCCCAAAGCTGTTATATATACAACGAACCACCCGCTTTTGAATACATTCTACTTTATTAATATCTTTTAAGTGAAAGGATACCATATTATAGATCCGTAATCTAAAAGCAGCAGCACAATTGCGCTAAATGCAAGAAGGCGAACATCAGGTGTTGTCAGTCTCAAGGCCCTCCTGAGAAAGAAAAGCCTTTGATTGGCGGAATTGCATACAGTGTTGCTGTGTTTGTTCCATCTAAGATCTTTAGAAATCCAAATACCAAGATATTTTATGTGCTCAACCTCAGATAGCAAGACATTACATGCCGAGTACTGGAAGTGCAGATTTCTAAGTTTGCGCGAAATTTTCATAAATACAGTTTTGTCAAAATTGATAGCCATTTGTCAGTCACTACACCATTTTACAACTTTTTCAAAGGCTTCATTTAGTCGTAGTTGGTTACTGACGCTATCTATTTCTGAATACATTACACATTCATCCGCATATAATCTAATTTTCACGGGAATGTCCATTAACGATATCATTAATAAAAACTAGAAACAACAGTGGTGCGAGCACCGAACCCTGTGGAACACCAGACTCAACGGGAAGCCTCCGAGAGGCATGGTTCTTGAATGAAACGTATTGATATCGGTTTGAAAGATATGCAGAAAGCCAAGTCGCAATTTCGGTATTACCCAGAGTAACACCAAGTTTGTGGAGTAGCTTTTTGTGGGAAACCTTGTCAAAGGCTTTCGCAAAGTCCATGAAGATTTCATCGACCTGCTTACCTGAATTTATTGCCTTAGCGAAATCGTGTACAGGAGTTACTAATTGTGTGCATGTAGAGAAACCCTTTCTGAAGCCATGCTGATGGCATGATAATATTTTATTATTTGAATGGAACTCAGTAAGATGTTTATGTATTATGTGCTCAAGAAGTTTGCATGATGTTGAAATCAAAGAAATAGGGCGATAGTTCAAGACGTGCTGCTTATTACCATTTTTGAAGATAGGTTTCACTGCTGCCGTTCTCCAGTCGATTGGAATCTCGCCTTCATTTAGTGATTTAGCAAACAGCACACTCAGATATTTAGAGACCCATGGTGCACAACGCTTTGTGAATTCATTTGGCAAACCATCAGGACCGTGTGATTTCTTAATATCAAGGTTAAGGAGCATGTTAAGTATTCCATTCTCCTTAACAGTAACGTCAGACATAGGGGGGTATGAAGCATGAAAGTATGGCAATGAACCATTGTCTTGCGTAAACACAGATCTCAAAAGTAAGCTAAATGCATCTGCTATTACTGCATTATCATTACTCAAAACACCATTTACGACGAAAGCATCATTACTTTGCTTACTTGGAGAAATTAGCCTCCAGAACTTTTCAGGAGATGTTGAAATAAATTTAGGAAGTGTCTCCCCAAAATAGCGTTGCTTATCTGAAGAAACTTCCATTTTTAGCTCGGAGGAGAGTTCGGAAATTTTAGTAAGCAAAGCGTCCAAGTCTCTTGCGGTACCTCTTTTTGTCTTCAGGCGCTTTAATCGTCTTCTTAATTGCAATGTGTCTCGTGAAATCCAAGGAGATTTGTCTTTCCTTTTCTTTAGCATGCAAGCGACAAAGCGTTTGATGCAATCATTTAAAAGATCTTTAAATTGATTCCACAGTGTATGAATGCCTGCGCTACTGCCTTGGGATGAGTCAAAACTAAACGAAAGCATATCCAGTATGGCGACATCATCTGCGCGTGAGAAGTTGAGCACGGAAGTGACATCAACAGATTTCTTCAGAGAGACGCCCGAAAGGGTCAGCAACCCAGCAGGGTGATCGGAAATTCCAGGCAGTACTTCGCATTTTGCTTGCCCCGTAATAGATCCACTCAAGAAAAACAGATCAAGGATGGAGCAGCAGTTATCTTGTATTCTAGTGAAACTGTCAACTACTTGCCATAGATCAAAAGAAAAAAAATATCAAACAACGCTTCTTGTAGCCTGTCATTAGAAACGTTTAGTGTGAAGGATGACCAATCCAAGTTTGGCATGTTGAAGTCTCCGCCTAGAATTAATCGATCACCAGGCTTCACATGAGTAATCAGATAACTTTGCAAATGAGCACTTAAATCAGGAGAGGAATTAGGTGGTCGGTAAAGTGCTCCCAATACATATCTAATTGCGCCATGATAAGCTTTACAGAATATGCCCTCAATGTTCGGTACATCTGGCATGCTCAAAATATTAAAATGCTCCTTGAACAGCAAAGCCCCACCCCCACCTTTGCACCCTCGACCTTTCCTGTGCACATTGTACCCACGAGGAACAAATTCGTTATCTTTCATAGAATCATTTAACCATGTTTCCGTGAGAATAATTATTTCAGGGTTATGGGTCACCAATATTTCCTCAAGTTCTGCGACTTTGTTAACCACACTCCGGCAGTTCAGGTTAAGTATATTAAGCTCCTGAGGCTTTTGTACAAAACGTGAATTTTGATTTTTCTTTTGTTGAACACGTGTACCTTTCTTTTCGTCCCAGCCAAAGATTACGCCGTCTATGCTCAGTTTATTGTGTACAAGTTTGACTTTCGAGCCATTATTTCTTTCTAGAGTAGAACTGTTCCAAATTTTCTTTCTAATTTCTCGAACTGTACGTGAGAAATCTTGCGATATTGAAACAGCTGTACCCTTAAAGTTGTATGCAGCCTTCAAAATTGACATTTTTTCCCGATAATCGAGAAGCCCAAGCATGACCGGTCGTGTATGGTCAGCATTTCTGTTTCAAATCCTATGGGATTTTTTCTATATTCGCCACAGAGATACGAAGTTTGCTGTGAAATAAATATTTTACTCTCTCTTCAAGATCCTGAGAAGATTATTTGCTTGGTTGGTCAGGACCGTAAATGACTAAGTTGTTTCTTCGATTACGATTTTCTAGGTCATCTAGTTTTTCAACAATGGAGGCTAGATCTGTTCTAACCGTAGACATCGCAGTCTCCATATCCTTGGACTCGCTTAGTAACTACACTTAGGTTCCTCAGTTGGCGCTCTCGACCATCAACATGATCAGTTAATGAACTGACTTGCCTGACAACCTCTTTCTGAGACGCCTGTACATCTTGTATAGCTATTTTCAATGAATTTTGACCCGCAAGAAGTTCCATCAATATTTCCCTCTCGGTAGGGCCAGGGTTGGCCTCAACGTCGCCACAAAGCAAAAGATTTACCGGAATATTTTTAAATCGAGCAAGAAGGCATTCAAGACACAGTGGGCAAGGCAGCAGCAGTAAATACCTATTATCGCTACAATAGCAGGCCGTCGGCAAATATCTACTGACCTGGAATACGTAGAAAAAAGTGCTCCTGAGCATGTTGCCCATTTCGCTGCTGCGTTGCCCACTGGAGTAGCACGTTGCGGGCTTTACTTTTAAGTCCTCCTGCAGGGTCACGTGAGTCGACGTCATCCATGGCTGATCCCGTGTGTACGCTGTGATGCCAGTGCTCGATATCTTGTTGACGTAGCACATGTCACCAGGATCCGATAACAGAATGTGATGCCGTCCTATATCGTGATTCCACGAGGCAGTTGCAGAGCGGCAGCCCAACAAAAGCTCGAACTTTGCCAGGAGAGCCGCAACCTGGAATACGTAGAAAAAAGTGCTCCTGAGCATGTTGCCCATTTCGCTGCTGCGTTTTCCACTGAATAAGCATTCGTCAATGTGACGCCCAATCACATGCGACGTAATAAAGTAAGTGATTAAGCGACATAAGCGACATAAGCAAGTAAGCGACATCAGCAAGTGATTGAAGTGGCCGCGGAGCATCCGCTCTCGAGAATATCGATGAGCCGAGCGTGTAGTTTCATCTGCGCTGTTGTTACTAACAATTTCGCAGTGGCTCGGCAGTCATTGAAATAGAATTTTGCTTCCCTTTTCGAGCGCTTGGTGGTGAGCGTGCGTTATTACGCGCACTAGCTGTTCGTGGGAGCCATGACGTAGGCCAAACGGCGCAGGTTGTAGGACCGGCTTCGAATAGCGAAAGATGGTCCAACGATTAGGTGGCTATATCTGGAACACGTAAATGACAGCACCTTGAACAGCCGCAAGTTCTGCTTTGTAACGTGGGACAGCTTAAGCTGCAGAGAGATTGCGTTCGGTGGGACAACCGCGGCTCCCGTATATGGAGTTGTTGGAACTGGTGGAAACATCCACATAAATGTATGTGCAGGCAGTCAGAATTTAAGAAAAGGTACACGGACAGCTACTTCGAGCCACCAGTGACACGTCCACGTTCTTAAAGATCGCAGTAACCTCAAGGAGGACTACCTGTTAGTCTTGCCTAACTGCTGAGAGGAATTAGCGCTCAATAAAGACGCACACACATGAAGAGAAGACCAACCCTCCCTCTCTCCTCCCTCCGTGTTCTTGCGTCTCCAAGTGAGGGCACTGAGCGAAGGAGATTGCAGTGAATGCAGAGAACACAGAGCGTAAACACGAAGTACGGGCTCTCTCTTGCATGGCTGAAACGCCATGTGCAGAATCCTGCATGGCAAGCTCTCGAAAATGCCTGCAGAAATGTAAAATCCGCGTTTCACGCTCCAGTGCGTACTGCAAATGCTAAAAAAACTTTTCAAATGTGCAGGCGTGACAGTCCTATAACTTTAACAGATCAGGTGCTCGTGTTCCTTGTCAATTCAGTGTATCTAACCTGAGCTGAACATTTCATAATTCATTTAGCAATAATTGCAGACAATTTTCACAACTGACCCTCCGTTCGGTGTCAAGAATTTTCCTTGCGCGAATTATTGATTGTACTGCGTAATGAAACTTTGTTCTGTGTATTAAAACAATAAATCACCACATAAAAGTTTTACATATGATGTTTCATACCATTTCTAAAGCAAAAAAGAAATTCATTCACCTGAGGCCAGCCACCACAACCAAAACTGCCGGACCATTCTGTCCTTTTCATTAAAGCTTACATTCTTCTTCACAACCACGATCTCGTGAGGTACGCGGCAGTGGGGGACTCTGGAATAGTTTGGCCAGGTCGAGTTTTTCAATGTGCAGCCAAATATAGATGCGCGAACGTTTTCTGCGCTTAGCCCCCATTGAAATTCGGCCGCCGCGGCTGGTTTCTAACCCGCGACCTCGATCTTACGCAACGGCCGCTGGGCTATCGCGGCGAGTGTACGTCTAAAGTAGACAGACCTCTTAATTGAATAGAGCATGGTATTGAACGTGTTCTTTTAATTTCTTATATTTCTTATATTAAGTACACGCCATTCTTGGGCCGCTGGGTTCGTGCCCGTCCTTGGCCCATCCACCAGAACGGGTGACAGAACGGAGGCATAGGTGCCTTAAATGCAGTTACGTAGTGCGTGACACTTCTCGCTGCGCACAAGTCTCACCATTGTTCTCTCGACAAACGTTGCTTTTGACCTCGCGATATCGCGGCCTCTGACAGTGCGCATCCGCATAAACTGGTGTTTCCACTTGGGCATCGCTCGTCAAAGGTGTAGTACGTGAGCAGTAGCAGTGCATCGCACCGAAGAGATGCGCTGTACTAACCATTACATGAGGATACACGTGGCATAGCAGAAAAATACGGTTGGACACACGGTCGCACCGGAATGAACCACTGCACGAAAGCTTCGCCTCGCTTGTATTCGAGCATGCGCGTGGGATCGGCGTATTCTTGTGTGTGTCCGCGCTGCCAGGATGCAGAATGCGTTGGTGGTCCTACAGCTCGCACCAATTTTTTCCTATTTATTGCCTGCTTCTTATACTTACAATTAGGCAGCACTATAAGCGTATCTTAGTCCCACCGATATACTAAATGCGCTAGCTGCATGCAGTGCGCAGACACTTCAAGGAGACACGCCCTACAAAATGTGTACACTGTTCAGATCTGTGACATCACATTCGACCAGCGTCTGTTGGCAATGCATAAGAGCACGTACCAAAAATAGAAAATCCTTGAATGCCGCCTAAAGGAAGTGGTGCTAGTACTTCGTGATTCTCACGTCCAATCGCATCTTGTGAAAAATTGTAATCGTCAAAAAATCGATTTTTCATGCTCAAGACCACAGCGGTATATATAGGAAGACGACGAAACCCTGGTACGACTGTTTTGGCGCCCTCCGCCCATTCCGCGAAAACTATCGGCTACTTAAATTGTGTCTTTTTTTTTATTTAAGGGGAAAACATTTTAGATCTATTGTATAGACAACTCGGAGTAATTTTTTCTTTCTTTTCCACTTCGGACATACTTTCTCTGATAGTATCCTATCTTTGGAATCTGTCACAGGTTGCTCAGCCGTTGTTTCAAGGTGATTATCTTGATAAATGCGTGGTATAGTACATTATTTCCATTATTCTCACAATTCTCAAAAATTTTGTTGCGCCCCCCCCCCCCAGGGACGCTATGAAAGTATGTTTCGTCATTTACTGTCAAAAAAAAAAGTACACCACGGCATCACGAACTATACTATTTTTTCACCTATAGTCGCCACCGACATTGAGACATTTGTCGTAGCGTGCTGTCAGTTTGAAGAAACCACGCTGGTAAAACTCGGTGCCCTGCGATGCAAGGCCTCAGACGTGATCTCTTCACTATGCACGATCTGGTAGGCGTTCATGGATGACGGACACACTAGTCCCACGTGCCCATTCATACCGGATAACAGCACGGATTTCCATTGGCGACCACGTTGTCAGCACACGCCTGTGTGTCATTGTCGTTTGTATTCGAATAACCTCGGGCACGCCGGTCTGCTGCTACTCTCTCTTCTTCTGTGCTCTGCGCATGCGTCATTCCTCCTCCGCTGACGCTCCTCCCGTCGTTGAACCAGCAACGGGCGTGGATTATTATGGTGATTGTTTGTTTCACCTGGGGGTGTACCATCTTCTCTTTCAAAAAAAAAAGAAATGACGAAACTTACTTTTGGGACATCCTTTGTAATAATAACTAAACGTCTTTTCTAATGTCATCCGATTCTTGGCCGATCCCGCCCAAGAAGTGCACGCCATTATTACAACTATATATCGAAGCGCTTATTAAAAAAGAGAAACAGGTGTAAGGAGCGGGTGGGTAAGGCCCCCAATCCAGTGCTCCACTGGCTTGAGCGGTCCGCCGTGTCTGGTCGAGGAGCGCTTGTTGTATCTCTCGATCCTCGCTGGCGAGCCAAGTCTCCCGCTGTTCCCTTCCGGAAAGTTTGCCGGCTATTTGCGATGTACTAACAAGTTCTGCGTTAGTTTGGATCCCAACAGGTGAGTGGTGCTGTGTGGTAGACTCCCGGTGAGGAAGAGCCTACATGCGACTTGGGAATCTGTAAGAATTATTGACGATTTTCCCAGAGCGTCCTTAGTTTTAATAGCTAGCGCGATGACTGAAGCTTCTGCGGTATGACTCGAGCTGTGGCGCATGTCACAAACACTTGATCTGCGGCCGCTCCTATATTGCTGCGAGGGCGTACCTGTAAGTAACGCATCGAGCGACATATGTGTAGACCGGACTTCTACCGCATTGCTGCATTCACGTGCGAGCTCGTGCCCTTCTACGACCCCGATAGCCTCATGTTTTGGGGCCTACTATGATCCTTGCCCGAATGACTTCAGGTGGAGATGCCAGCTTTTCTCCTGTGGACGAGTGGGGTAACCTACGCGGCAGGGTAGCTTTCTGCAAGAAGTTAAGAAAAGCCTCTCCCGTTGAGACATGAGCACCACTGCACGTAGCTTTTCGTAGTTGTTGTGTATCACGAGGACCATCAGGCGTTCATTTTGGCAGAAGCACTTGCGGCTGGTGGAATGCGGGCGTAAACGAGTTTCCTTACCTTTGCAGACCATCCAACGTTCACCCAACCATTCACCCAAGCGGCGTCGCGTACCCATCCTGCCTGCACCGCTGGAGCGCGCGTTTCTGACCTGTTCAACGAAGCTGGTCTATCCGTGGCTACTGCGCGTGCGTGACCAACGTCACCTGCGGACCATCGCCTTGATGGGCTTCAAAAACTGGTGCTGGCGTCTGTCCGGCTTCATTTGGCAGCGGCACTTGCGGCTGGTGGAATGCGGGCGTAAACGAGTTTCCTTACCTTTGCAGGTTGGTGGTGTTTCTTAATTTTTTTTTGCCGCAACTGCTGCTGCCAGTGTTTTGACCTAAGTGATACCTTGTATATCTTACGATGCTAACTGTTGCTGAACTAGGTAAGAGAATTCAGCTGCTTGAGGCCTGGTCTGAAGGCAAAGTCGAAGAAGTAGTCGAAAAACTGGTTGAAAAAACGAAACAGGATTTCATCAACTCAGCCTGAAATTCATGCAATGAAGGCCGAAATCAGTAGCCTGGTGTCAAGTGTCGAAATGCTGAATTCTCTCGTCCAGAAAGTGAAGTCAGAGAATGAGCGCTTAAGAACTGTTAATGAAACTCTGCAATCACAGAATGAAACCTTAACTGCAAAAGTGTCGGAACTTGAGCAGTACTCTAGGTTAACGGTGAATTGAAGAACATCCCGTGTACACAGGGAGAGGACTGCGCGGCAATTATAAAAGCTGTAGGGGCAAAAATTGATTGGCCCATCACGGATAGTGACATTGATGTCGTTCATCGAGTTCCAAGGAAAGTCGGAACAGCTGAGAAAAATGTCATTGCCCGCTTCTGCTCACGAGCCAAGAAGCAAGATTTCGTCGCTAAGGCACGAAAGGCTAGACTGAACACTAATGACCTCGGCTTTGGTGGATCGCAAAGTCGCCCTGTTTATCTAAACGTCCACCTGACGCAGGAAAATAAAAGGCTGTTCGCTAAAGCGTTGAAGTTAAAGCGGGAACGTGGATGGATGTATCTGTGGACGGATAATTGCCACATCAAGACGAGAAAGTCGGCTGACAGCCGAGTATTTCGCATCTCAAAGGACGCAGACCTTTCCGTGTTTAGCCAGGCAACCTAATTGATCTCTGGTAGTCAACTATTGCAGGCTAAACTTCATAACACTTTAACATGTATTACTCGACAAAACGTATTCAAAGTTTTTTTTCAAGGCCCAGGTTTATCGGCTATCCACTTTAATGCACGCAGTCTCAGAAAACATTGTGACGACATTCATGCTTATCTAGCATCCCTTGACCACCACTTTTCCCTCATCTGTGTGTCTGAGACGTGGCTATCACCTGACGATAAAAACTTATGCTCTTTACCACAATACTCACCAGAGTACTGTCACCGACAATCAAACCATCATGGTGGTTCTGCTATTTTTGTATCATCTTCTATAAAATATAAACGTCGGAATGACCTCTCCCTCCTAGCTGACAACACTGAATCTGTTTGGATTGAAACTGATGACGAACATACACAAACTGACGCTGAAAAAACCATCTTAGCTTGCATATATCGCTCGCCATCATCGTCAGTCTCAGAGTTCTGCTCTGCACTATACGAAAGCCTAGATAAGGTATCCTGCGAAAGAAAAAACGTTGTTATTATGGGAGATATCAACATTAACCTTCTGGATGAATCCAATCAGAACGCGGTTGAATACTCGAATTGCTTTGCGGGCTTTGGTTATGAACAGCCACTTACAGTGCCAACAAGATGTATCACAGGTGGCTCAAGCACGCTTATTGACCATATTTTGTCTAACTACATATCATGTGATGAGTGTGGCGTAATGCCACTCGACATTACAGACCACTATCTCATCTTTTGTCACTTGTCTCATGCCTCACCACGCGCTGAGCGTTCTTTCCAAAAGTCCTTGTTTAACAAAGTTCAATTCATAGATTCCATCTCTTCTTTTGACTGGTCGACGATAAAATCCGAATCAAACGCTGAGCTAGCTTTGTACGCTTTTCATCTGTAATACAGCAATGTGTCCATGATGCAACCACTTTTGTTCGATGTAACAAGAAGTATCCAGCACCCCACAATCCGTGGCTTGCATGCGCAAGAAAGAGAATATGTACAAGAAAATTAAACGTTGCCCATTTAACTTCAAATTGCAGAAGCGATATGCCTACTACAAAAATGTCCTAAAAAAATTGTTGAAAGATGCCAAGAAGAAGTACTATGAAATTAAAATTAATGAAGCTGAAGGTATCGCTAAACAGTGGAAGCCCATAAACTCTTTTTTGAACGGAAACTTCAAAGACTCACCAATAAATGAGATTTCAAGCTTTAGTGGTACGTATCGAAATTCATCAGACATCGCAAATTAATTTAATAATTTCTTTTCCGATAATAATAAGCCCCTTCCTACCAGTCCTATAACAACACCTCAGAGACAACCACAATTTTTTTTTATATCCTACCATTCTGGACGAAATATAGGATGTCATACAACAACAGGTCTTGATGAAATACAACCAATGCACCTAAAATATGTTGCTGATACCGTTGCTGACCCATTTTCTTATGTAATTAACCTTTTATTTAAATGCGGTGTATTTCCATCTAAACTTAAGAAAGCCAGAATAGTCCCTGTATTTAAAGAAGGTGATAGAGGGTTGATTTCTAACTATCGCCCTATTATCCGTGTTCAGCAAAATTATAGAGAAATGTTTTGAAAAGCGTCTAACTAAGTATCTAACAAAATTTGACATTATTTTCACCACGCAGTTTGGCTTTCGTGCAGGCTACTCTACTAATCTTGCACTTCTTTCATTCACTGATCGAATTAAGCACCACATTGACGAAGGTAAATATGCAGGAGCAGTGTTTATTGACCTCACCAAAGCGTTTGATTCAATTCTTCATAATATTTTAATTACTAAATTAAACGCGATCGGCGTCGTAGGACCGGCGCGGGTTTTTGTTCGCGATTATTTAACTAATAGACAACAGGCTGTTAGCATTCCCAATCACCTTTCTAAGTTCAAATTAATTGATAGGGGAGTTCCTCAGGGGTCTATACTAGGCCCATTACTCTTCACTATATACATTAATGACTTAACTGCCCATTTTTCGCATTGTGAACCTTATCTCTATGCAGACGACACTACGATTCTAACTGCTGACACCTATATTAATAGCCTAACTTCTAAGCTCAATACCGATTTGGAAAACATTATTCGCTGGTGTCGTCGCAATTCTTTAGAAATTAACCCTAGTAAAACAGTCTTCATGCTATTTCACCCCACTCAAAGGAAAGTAATAAATATTCCGACCATAGCTATCGATAGTTATACCATTAAACCTTCTAGTCATTGTCGTTTTTTTGGGAGTTGTCCTCGATTCCAACTTAAAGTACACTACCCATATTTCACATCTAAAGCAAAAAATTGGATATGGTATCCAGATTCTTACAAAAACACGTCCATACTTTAGACTAGCAACCTTGCTTTCTGTTTATCATGCATTCATTCACAGTCACTTCACTTACTGCATTGCGACTTGGGGCAACACATATAGCTCTCATCTTGTTCCTTTACAATACGTCCAGAACCAGGCCATCCGCATTACTTTCCAGTCACCCCGATGTAGTGCATCTGCTCTTTTGCAAGAGCATCGCATTCTCACAATTCATAAACTATTTCAATTAAACACGGCAATCCTTGTCTATAATTCCCTTCACTCAAACATTCCCCAAATAATCTTTACCACAGAACAACTTGCTAATCATAATAATACTCGATTTGCATTAGCTAACAACTTCTTATTACCTAAAATCAGAACTAATTTTGGCAAATTCACTTCTTCGTTCACAGCGATGTCTTACTGGAACTATATTCCAATGGACTCCTAGTATGCCTCCTAGTATAGGCAGCTTTAAAAAGCATTTATTCTCATATTTACTTAACTTGTGAATGCTGTAATGTAATTTAACATGTTCTGTTTGCTTCATTATGGGTAAACCATTATACCTCTTTAACATTTCACATTTCACCATTTCACCAACCTTTCGTCATATATGTCCACTTGTTTCCTTGTGTCAGTTATTGTTAGAACACTGCCTCATAGGCTACATTTCCCTTCCCATGTTTTGTTTTGTTTTTAATTCAGTACATGATGTAATTCTGTACAGTGTTATGCCATGTTTTCAGTTGACTTGTTTTCTTGCATTAATACATGTTAACAATTCTACCTCTTTGCTGTATTTGCATTAACCTGAATTGTTTTGTTACTTTTATTTGTTCATAACGCCATTCTTTGTACTATCATATAATGTTTCGGTTCCTTTGCTGTCATGTGTAATTATTTGTAGACAACTTTAAAACTTTGCTGCGTTTGCTGTAACGTAACTTGTTTTGATCTTCCTAATTAGAACAGAAGGTCCCCCTACAGCCTTGCGCTTTGGGACCTCCTTCTGTATATCTTGTTACTGTGATTTTATTTTCTTGAGTGAATAAATAAAAATTCTTCTTCTTGTTTTTAATGGAATTTTCCTGTGTTAGGCCTAGAGCCGCTTTTTAGTAGGTTCTGATCAACGCATCTAGGGCCTTTAGTTCTTTACGAGCCGAATCGTCTGTTTCCTTGAAACCTTTTCGCCGATAGGTTACTCACCGAATCATACGGGAGATCTGTCGCACCATAGTTCTAAGGGTATTAATGGTGAGGTCCACTCGTTTGTTGTTTTGTGACCACATTCCAAGTAGTCACATTTTCTGGACCTCTCTTATGTGGCTGTCTCGTAGAAAGAGGTTGACCGGCTCGTGGGTTCGACTGCCTCGACCTCGGATCCTGATAAATTGTCATTTATTGGGAGCGCAGCTCATTCCGTTGCTGCGAGCAAAGGATTCGACAGCGGTCGCTGCTTCTTGCAGGATTTGTTCTTTTTGTCCTAAAGAGCCGCTGCAATGGTCCATAGGGTAATATTGTCCGCATACACGCGTACCCTAGCCCGGGTATGACGTCGAGTTTTTGGCTAAGCATTTCACAAAAGAAGTATCGCCTATTGTGGTGTGCCCGCACCGGGCATGAGAAAAGGATCTGAGCGCGTAGTGCCGATGTCTATTGTCGCGATGCGAGAGATCAGGAAAGAGTCATAGATTCTTTGTCCACCACCGATGCCATTTCGCTCAGATAAAATGAGTTCATGTGACATAGTGTCGAATGCGCTCTGCACCAACCGCGATGTTGCAAAAGAGTTTTTCCCGAAGTGGCAGGAAAACATGCTGAGCTGACATATGCTGGTGAAAGCCGAATATGTTTGTGGGAAACAGGTTGCAGTCTTCAATGTAATACGTGAGACGTCTGTCAATCACCTTCTCAAATAATTTGCCAATACAGAAGGTTAGTGATACTGGTCTGAAATTTTGTAAATCATGAGGTTTTCCTGCTTTCGGAATAAGCACCACTTTGGCCTCTTTCCGCTGTTGTGGAACCACGCCCCCCTTCCATACCTGTTCATTAAAATAATGAGTAAGCTGTTCTAGGTGTGCATCGCTCAGGTTCCGGATCACAGCATTTGTGAGCTGATCCTGTCCTGGAGCAGTATTTCCCTCGATCCGCAGTTTGCGCCCCCAAGGAGTTCTGCCTTAGTTATCGGGGCGTCGAATACTACGTTTTATTGCCCTTGGTATATTAGGATACATAGGGGAGTAGTTACCGCCCTTACGTACTTCTCTTTGAGCTTAGTGAGGACGGCCTGAGCTGTTCCTGGAAATTCCCCAGCAAGTTTTTGAAGGGTATGGTTCGTGGCCGTTTTGGTTTTTCCTCGTTCCATTATGCTCCGAAGTGCTGCTCATGTGTGGGAGGTGTGTAACGTTTCGCGAAGTGAGTCGCAAAAGCGCGCCAAACTCGCCCAGCTCGCTGCCTCTAACTGCTGTGCGTAAGCGTTTGCCCGCTCGGATGTTTCGGCACTTCTGTGGCGCAGTTTGCGATCAAGTCACTGTTTTTCCCAGCGATTGGTTAGCCCCCTTTTGCATTTAGCAGATGGCTGTCAGCTACCAGCGTTTCCGCTGTGAGCACTAGCCGCTTAGATGTTGCATTATGAGTGTCTCGTATGTGCGTTGCCCAGTCTTCAACGTTCTCAGGCAATATCTCCAGCATGGGGCCTTTGCGATAATTTACGCAGTTTATGATTACCACATGCCCACAGGGTCGCCGAATTTTGTGGGAGCCTACTGACACGCTGAGGATGTAATCGCCAATGCCTAACTTCTAGGTTGGTCCCCAATACCTCGTCGACATTATTTGTGAATATAAGACGTAGAAAGGTCTATGCTGTTTGCTATGTTCTTGAGCACCATCGTTTTGACCTTAGTATAGTCTTGGCAGGATACCGTGCAGTAGCCAGTCAATTTGACCGGCTTGTTACCGATCCCTTATAAACAAATGACATTAGGTTTGACTGACGCCGTGTTAATGTATTGCTGTAGAGCAGCCGCCCGTTTGTGGAAGGTCCGGTAGTTCCATTGCCACATTTAGAGATATTCGTTCTGTGCTCACCTTCTGCTGGCCTTGTATAGTGCTTTTGCTGTCCGAGATCCGTATGGGTTTCGGACGGCGGCTGGTGCTGGCTCCCCGGGCTGGTGGTGGCTCCCTTATGAACTGCGCTCCTTAAACTGGCCACGGATTCCTCAGCGTAAGCTTTTAGACTTTGTAATTCTGCGTACGTCTGGTGCTGAAATGTTTACATAGCTTGTAGTTGATGCACTACTTGTTGGAGCGTGTGCTCCAAGGAATTCGGCGTCGTTATAACCTTGACAGGCATGCCTGCTGCTTTAGTAGGTGCTGTTTTGTTCGGTTCAGTGCAGCGGCTACCTTTGAGGGAGGCAAACTCTTGTTTGATTTCTGCCAAGCTCTCACGGAGAAGCTTGTTTTCGTTAATATTTTTTATATATATTCGGGATTTTCTGTTACAGAAGCTGTAGGAGAAATGACTCGTGCCCAGCGTACCGTGTTATCTTGTGGCGCTTGCTCGGTCGCAGTGCCGGGAGCCCCAGATTTAGGCGGCTTGGGTGACTGGGAATGAGGTGGGTTTTTGGCATTGGAGATTCTTTAGTGCCTGGGATCTGGATCTGGATCGACGGCGAGTCCTTGATAGCTCTGTCGAGGGATCCGATGCGGATCCGATGCGGATTCCGGTGAGCGCCAGCCCACGGAGTTCTTTTGCTTTGGGGTCTGAGGCGTTTCTTACAACTTCTGCCTCCTGTCATGTGACCCTCGCCACAAGGTGCACACTTGGGAGCGCAACCGCGTCCAGTTACAGGGTCCTGTCGTCCACATGTATGACATACTGAAGTGTCTGGCTGGGGACAGACGTCCGATCGGTGACCTATTTGGCGGCACACTTTGCACACCTGAGTGGTGATCTTGTAGGGCTACTAAGCAAGTTCTCCGTCATCGTAGTAGACCTACCACGACGTAATCCTTCCAAAAGAGAAAGGCGATGACGGCCGTTTTAGCGTTATGGAACATGTGTGCTTGGAGAATTTCGAGCCCTTGCGTGGGTATGCGTAGATTCGCTTTTAGCGCTTCAGTTGTCGTGTGCGGGTCCAAGCCGTGAATGACACCCTTGGTTGTCCTGTCACGTGTCGCTATGTAGGCGTTGACCGAGTGTGGCCGGCCGTTGATGTTTAGCATTTTAATACGTCTAACGCAGTCCTCCACTGTCCTTGAGGCGTGGACACAATAAAGATGTTGGAGCCTGACTTTATTCTGATCGAAAATTGCTCACCTGATATTTTCCTGCTGCAAGCAGCAATCACCGCGTCCACCACCAGTGGACTAGTCAGGTTCTCGACCGGTAGCCCCTGATACGCTCGCACCACTACCTCGAAGTCGTCTTTCGGCAGGGAGGGGGTAACCGCTTGTAGGCTCGTTTGTGTTTAGGTTTTTTCCGGTTGCTTGATCATACGGAAGCTTGTTGGTGCTTCAAAGTCCCCGAATATTCCGGTGATTTGGTGTTCTCTTTCACAAGATATTTTTTTCTGCCGAAGCGTGAGGAACGTCTGCCAGTCCCCATCCGTTGGCTTTGGCTTTCTGTCCCGGAGTTCTGATCACTCGGTCTGATCACTGCCGCAAGATTGTGAGCAGCGGAGTCTCGAAAATGCATGTTATCGTGGTCCTGGCGTAGCGTGTCTGTCATCCGCGAGGGTCCGGGACGCGCGGTCGCGTCGGAGGGGAGGGGGGGGTTGATTTGCGAAAGCCATGGATTGCGCGTTCCAGCGCAAACGGCGCTCCAGCGGTCACCTACGTGGCGGCTTTGGTCTTAGCCAGCTCGCGCGAAACGAAGGCGCACGTGAGCTTGTAAAACAACGAGTCCCGTGGCTAGTTTCAATGCATGCGGGACCACTTCACAGATCCGTGGTGATCGTGGAAATCCGCCTCACACACAATTTTCCACCAAGAAGCAGGACAACTCGCGGAGCACATTTGGACACAACAGTACTCGTCGACGCCACAAACGTCCTACATCCCATTAAGAGGAAGCTTTAGCTCGAGCCCAACTCCGACGCGGCCGAGTCAAATACATGTAAAACACAAAAAAAAGTATTTCTGAGATAAGCCATGGACCGACATTACAGAAATCTGTTGCATTTGAGAGAGAAAATTACATTCTAGTGCCTGTTGGAAGCGGAATTTCGATTTAGGGCCTGAGCTTTGTTAAAAAGATTTTCCAAAAATTCGAAAGCTTGAAAAATAGAAGCACGAAGTTTACAAATTAATAGCTCTGCATCAAGAACAGAAAGTACGTTCGCGGTTCCGTAAACGGCATCCATTAGATCATTCAAAGCGGACAAATTTGATATGTCATTTGTATCTTACGTGAATTTGTTACGTTGTGTACAAGAGTTCTGCAAAAGCTGTGTACATGTATTCATATTGCTAAATTATTTTGAGATTCATGTGTCGAAATGCGAAAACACCCGTGTACTTAGATTTAGGTGCACGTTAAAGAACCCCAGGTGGTCGAAATTTCCGTAGACCCCCCCTACGGCGTGCCTCATAATCAGAAATTGGTTCTGGCATGTAAAACCACATAATTTTATTTAGATTCATGTGTAACATATCAATTTTGTCCATTTTAGACGTACTATTAGAAGATGCAATCCACAGAATTGTGATATCATTTTTCATTCCAGAGTTACAGAGTAGTAAACTTGATAGTTTCGTTTTCTGAACGTTTTCGATGTTTGCCAATTTTTAATAAAATCAATATTGGAGGCCTAACTAAGAAATTCGAAAGCAACAGTCACTAGATTTTAAGTTTTCTTTTAAATGCAGCAAACTTCGCCTCATTTGGTGCAGTGGTTGCTGAGAAAACCTAATTCTCCTTTTACACGTATTTCGATAGGAGCAACTGAACTAAAGGTTCCCCTTAATAAGTAGATCAACCAAACGGTGCAGTGTCTCAATAGCGTCCCTCGGGGCACGAAGTGAGATTGTGTGTGACCACCCAATGCCGAAGCTTCTTTTGAGTGACGGAACAAGGGTCTGGCACCTAGCTTTCTCTCTTTGGTCGTGAATTAGGCAAATGCCCGATCCAAAGGTACAAGGACAGCACTCTGGAACGGCAAGTCAAAACTGGGCGCGACCAATATTTGTCGCAAGTGCAGGGATTCTAAGGTGAAGAACCCTCCTTCGTTTTCCTCCCCGTGGCTGGCATGCCGCTTCTGCCGTCTTTATGAGTAGCTCGCGCACAGGAGAGCAGTACACACTATCATATTCAGGCTGCTGTACTTGTTTTCTACGGAATTATTCAGTGATAAAGCAAACGATACCTAAATGTGCTCATTGCAATAGATATACGTCACCAAGAGCGCGATTTCTTTAATAGAGTAAACCTTTCAAACTATTCTAAGCAAGCTTCTCTGACCATTGGGCCGCAGCCTCAAGTATTCTTGTATCGTGCCAACGCCATCTAGCTCTGCGAGGTGGCCGTCACGTGTTCATGATGATGACGGTTTCCACACTATATGACACACACCCACAACGGGGGAGTGGCCAAGAAGTGGGCGCTACATTGAAAATATTCAAGAAAAAAAACGAAGAAACGCAAGGCAATGTAAGAGCTGCCACACTGCGTAGCACGGGAGCGCGAGAGCATATGCACGCGCGCGCGCCCTACTTGACGCGGGGATGAAATGGGCGCATTTACAGCGCTTCATTAACCGCTTCACGAAAGCGTCGATTAACATAGATTGCAAAATACGCTTTGGATCGGCACAAGTTTGTACTTGGACAACTGGAATTACGTCCTGGATTTGAAAATCTAAAGTAACGAATAAGTAACCGTGGCACAGTACAGGCGCGCGAACATGAAATCGAAACAGCTACGCATCTCAGTGCATCCCCGAGGCCGTGAATAGTAAAGCGAATATTTAGAGTCTGCAGTGTAGGCTAGATTACTAGCGCAGGTGACATGTAGAAATAGGCCACGGCAGCAGCCTGTGTCCTCCGGCGCGACTCTGTGCACTGAAAACCTCGATGGCGGCGGGCTTTCACGGGAGGGGGCGGCGTTAGGTGACTCGAGGTTACTGCATGTGAGCTACATACAGTAACTCGAATTCGAGACGCAGTGAGGGCGTCGGAGTTTCTTTCGAAATGGCTCAGCGCCCCGAAAGTAAAGAGCCTCAAGTGCCGTATCAGCCAGCTTCCTCAACTTTCTCGAGGCATCGGCGTTCTCCTCCAATTGCTCCGAGGCGCACACTCCGAGGCGACTCTATAGAGCCGTGGTTCAGCTTAGCGGTCACTCTAACCCACCAGAATCTGCAGTCAAACAACAGCAACGAACGCTCCATGTGGTTCGGGCATACGGGGATCCCTTTGACCACAACGAAAAAGTGGTGCGCGTATGTGCTTGCGCATCCGCTCTCAGGTGAAGGGTTGCTCTGAAGTGCGCTTGTCGTAGAGCGACTTGCGTGAAACCACGTTGAACGGAGCAACCTTTTTGTCACCAATGACGCGCAAGGAGCCAAGCGACGCTTCCCGGAGTATTGAGGCGTTGATCCGTGCTTTCGCTGATCGAACCTGCCCATTGCAGAGTATCCCTCAGAGGCTGAGTCGTGCTTCCTTCACGGGATCTGAATAAAGCACCCTTGCAAGCAGCGACACGATGACGACTTAGTGATTAGGGCTCCCGGGACTTACAGCTGTCTGCGTTACAGGGTCAAGGATGTCTACACAACTGCTGGACATAGGTCGGCATGCTTACGCATGAGTACGCGCAGTCGTACTCACTAACGCTTATTTCACCAGGGAATCGTACTGGAACTGAACCGGAAGAAAAAAAACGTTATTTCTTGCGTGAACTGGAACTGAACAGGAATGTAACGATTTTTTTAATTCCGCAGCCAAACCAAAAAGAAAGAAAAAAATTTTTGGTTCATATAAACCACCTTTCTCTGGAGCTTTTCATCCACACATTGGCCGCACCTGTGGCTCAAATATGCTACTTCATAAGTAAACGCACATGAGCTTACCGTGATTTTAGAAGTGGCAGCATTACAATACCTCAACGTCTCGGATCGGGAGGCAAAGGCGTCAATAATAAACTCGTGAATGCCGCGTGCTTGCTTGAGATTCGGGAAACAGGAGGTTAGGGCCACCGATGGTGATGACCAAAACTTTAGTTATCCCTCTTTAAAGGGAAGGGGGCAATGGAATAGAGGGTGGGGGGAGGAACTACTTTAAGTAGGCCTCCTTTATCCTCTCAGCCCACTCCAGGATGGCCTCCTGAAGATCGGGCCTGGAGCTGCGCAAGGCAGCCTCCCACTGCTCCTCACTAGATATTAATTGCTTGAGGAAAGGGGGAAGGGGGTGCTTAGGGCACCCCCACATGATGTGGTTTAAGTCTGCTTTGGGAGAGACACAGAATTTACAAGAAGGAGAAAGGTAAATGGCGGGGTGAATGCGGTGGAGGAGGTAAAGGGGCGGAAAGGTGCGAGTCTGCAGCTGTCGCCACAGAACTTCACACCTACGCGGGGATTTGCCCACGAGTGGCGGAAAGGTTAAGCGGTCTAATCGGTAGCATGTACAGATGTCGTGGTAAGTAATAAGTCGATCCCGCGCTGTAAACGGCGCCTCCTCCGTGGCGAGGTTCGACACATCTGATGCCTGAGCCCGGACTGTAAATCCTCGGGCACTGGCATGAGCCGCCTCGTTTCCGGCAAGGCCCGCATGCGCGGGAGTTCAGATTAATGCCACAGTTTGATGGAAATGATGGGCCAAGAGGAGAGAAAGGGCTGGCTTAGAGACCCTACCCGCTCCGAAGTTATGTATGGCCGCTTTGGAGTCGCTAACGATAACTGATGAATATGGGATTGTGAGGTCCAGGGCTATGGCCGCTTCCTCCGCCTCCTCTGAGGAAGAGCCAGGAATGGAGGCGGCCGCAGCGACCTGGCCGTGAGAGTTAATGACTGGTATTGCGTAATGATTTCTGTTCCCATATTCGGCGGCATCAACACAGAGCACGTCATTGGAGGTGGGGATTTGTTTTTGGAGAGCCTTTGCTCGCTGCCTCCTGCGCTGTTTGTGATGCACAGGGTGCATGTTTTTAGGAAGTGGGGGGGATGCAGAGGTTCTCGTGTGTGTGATGTGGAATGGTGTATTTAGTCTTGATGATGGGTGCCGGAGTGATAGAAAGAGTTTGTAGAATGTGTCGACATGCTGCGGTGTTAGAAAGTCTGCTATACAGGGATGTGAGGAGGGCTAGTGCGAGTTCAGTAAGTGTGTTGAAAGTTCCAGTAAGCATTAGCCTTTCAGTGGAGGTACGTATGGGGACCCCCCAAAGCGAATTTATATATTTTGCGTAAAAGAGTGTCGATCTTATCTGATTCTGATTTAAGGAAATGTAGATATAGTGTTGCGAATGTAATCTTACTGATAACGAAGGCCTGAATCAAGCGGAGAAGTTCGGCCTCCTTTAGTCCGCCATATTTATTGGAGACTCGCCCTAGAAGGCGCAGGGTGTGATCGACTGTGGTGTGGAGTGTATGTAGGGTATATGTGATGAGCCGGTTGCTTTGAATGTGTAAACCAAGCACCCGGAGCCTGTCTACTCTAGTAACGGGGATGTGGTTTAGGATGACCTGTATACTAGACACGTGTTTTCCGGCCCCCCGGTGCGATGGCAGAAGTAGCAGCTCGGATTTTTGAGGGGAGCATGTGAGATTCATAGCCCCGGCATGAGCCACGACGGCGTCTGCTGCGGCCTGTAGAGTGTCTTGAATCTTTCCATCGGAGCCGCCAGTCGTCCAAAGAGTGATGTCATCGGCGTAGAGTGAAAACTTGAGATCGGGAATAGACCGCAATGCTTGCGCCCATCGGCATCATAGAAAGATTAAAAAGAAAAGGGGACAGCACTGAGCCTTGAGGCGTGCCGTAGCTACCTAAAGCGTATGAAAGGGATTGCTCTGTGCCTATGTGTATCGTAGCGGTACGGTTGGATAAGAAGGTACATATGTAGTCATATGTCTTTCCGCCAACCCCAAAGAGATTAAGCTCTTGGAGGATGTTGTAATCGCAAAGGGCGGACATAGGCCATGTAATCCGCAAAGGGCGAACAAATTAGCGGATCTCTTAGGCATGTAGGGCCCTCTGGCCCACACTTATCGGCGACAAGGTAGCCTTGCTGCCCGCTGGTTATCTTACTGAGCTATGCCGAATACTCGGTTGCGGTAGTCGGAAGTTCAAATCCCCCCCCCCCCGTTTTTTTTTTCTTACATGCTCCAGTGTACTGCATCTGCAGGCTTGGAATGACGCCTGACACCGGCGAAAGGTGCCGAGAGCGAGTGGGGCTATACTGATCCAGGTACAATCAAAGTAGGAAGACCCACTAAGTTTGAACAAGACACTCCGTCACCAGAACAGGAATTGGCCTCACTGGTGCAGTTTCCGGCCACCCCCTCCCACATGGCTCACACATTACCCAATGGCCCTCAGTCCCCAGCAGCTGCGGAGCACCTGACCAAGCCGGCGGTCAGACCTCTAACGCAGCAGTGTGTGCTAAGAATCTCTCGATCCGGACAGGCCACCAATGGAAACTGACCCTTGCAACGTTTAACACCCGAAGCCTCTCGAGTGAGGCTAGCTTAGCAGGAGTCTTTGAGGAATTAGCAGACATTGTTTGGGATATTATTGGCCTTAGTGAGATTAGAAGAACTGGTGAGGCTTACACATTGCTAAACAACGGCCATGTCCTATAAAGGTCTATAGGACATGGTGATAGAGGTCTCCCTGATAAGAAGCAATACGGGCTAGGATTCCTAATCCATAAGGACATAGCGGGCAACATTAACGAATTCTACAGCATTAACGACAGGGAAGCAGTAGTCGTAATCAAACTTAATGAGAGCTCCAGATTAAAAGTAGTACAAGCCTAGGCCCCAACATCCAGTTACGACGATGAGGAAGTAGATCAGCTTTATGAAGATGTTGAATTAGCGATGGGAAAAGTGCAAACTTTGTATACAGTAGTAATGGGTAACTTCAGTGCAAAAGTGTGGAAATAGCAGGCGGGTGAACTGGCAATTGCCAACTACGGTGTCGATTCTGAAACGCTAGAGGAGAGATGCTGGTAGAATTCGCAGAAAGGAATAAACTAAGAATAATGAACACCTTTTTCAGGAAGCGGACCAACAGAAAGGGGACCTGGAAAAGCCTTAATGGTGAAACAAGAAATGAAATTTATATCATACTTCCTGCCGATCCCAGCATAGTGCAGAATGTAGAAGTGATAGGTAGGGTAAAGTGCAGTGATCATAGGTTAGTGAGGGCTAGTATTCACCTCAATTTGAACAAAGAAAGAGTAAAATTTGTCAAGAAAAAACAGATCAACTTAGGGGCAATACGGGTAAAAGAAGACAAATTTAGGCTGGTACTTGCACACAATTATGCAGCCTTAAAGCATAGAGATGATGATGATGACATACAGGTAATTTATGAAACCGTAACGAGGCTGGCTTCAGAGGCAGCAGTTGAAGTGGGAGGTAAGGCACCAAAGCAATAAGTAGGCAAGCTCTCTCAAGTAACAAAGGACCTAATAAAGAAACGACAAAAAATGAAAGTTTCCAACTCATGAGATAAAATAGAATTCGGGGAACTGTCAAAACTCATAAACAAAGCGAAAATAAGTGATATTATAATTTATAACGTGAGAAAGACTGAAGAAGCCGTAAAAGATTAACGCAGCCTGAAATCAGTGAGAAGGAAACTTGGCATAGGACAAACCAAGATGTATGCACTGAAAGATAAGCAGGGCAATATCATCATCAATCTCGAAGGTATAATAAAAGCAGCGGAAGAATTCTATACTGACCTGTACAGTACCCAAAGGACTCAGGAGTACTCTATTTAAAACAATAATGAACAGTATACAGAAACTCCTCCTATACATATAGATGAGGTCAGAAGGGCTTTGCAAGGCATGAAACGGGGAAAAGCGACAGGAGAGGATGGAATAACAGTCATTTACTTAAAAATAGAGGAGACATAATGGTAGCGAAACTGGCGGCTCTCTATACGAAGTGTCTATCGACTGTAAGGGTCCCACAAAACTGGAAGAATGCAAACATCATACTAATCCACAAAAAGTGCGACGTTAAAGAACTGAAAAATTATAGACCCATCAGCTTACTCTCAGTATTATATAAAATATTTACCAAAATAATCTCCAATAGAATAAGGGCAACAGTGGACTTTAGACATTCAAGTGAGCAGGCTGGCTTCAGGAAAGGATACTCTACAATGGGTCACATCCATGTCATTAATCAGGTTATCGAGAAATCTGCAGAGTACAATAAGCCTCTCTATATGGCTTTCATAGATTACGAAAAATAATTTGATTCAGTAGAGATACCAGCAGTCATAGAGGCATTGCGCAATAAAGGAGTACAGACCGCTACGTAAATACCTTGGAAAATTTCTACAGAGGTCCTACAGATACCTTACTTCTACACAAGAAAAGCAGGAAGATGCCTTTAAAGAAAGGGGTCAGAGAGGGACACACAATCTCTCCAATGTTATTCACTGCGTGCTTGGAAGAAGTATTCAAGCTATTAAACTGG
This sequence comes from Dermacentor variabilis, assembly GCF_050947875.1. Lineage (NCBI taxonomy): Eukaryota > Metazoa > Arthropoda > Arachnida > Ixodida > Ixodidae > Dermacentor > Dermacentor variabilis. The sequence goes on from NC_134570.1 coordinate 13,101,753, forward strand.
GAAGGCATACGAGTAAGGATCGACGGCGAATATCTCAGCAACCTTCGGTTTGCCGATGACATTGTTCTATTCAGCAACAATTCAGACGAGCTAAAACAAATGATTGAGGACCTTAACAGAGAGAGTTTAAGAGTGGGGTTGAAGATTAATATGCAGAAGACAAATATAATGACGAATAGCCGCGCAAAGGAACAAGAGTTCAGGATCGCCAGTCAGTCTCTAGAATATGTAGTACGTTTACCTAGGTCAATAACACACAGGGAATCCTGATCATGAGAAGGAAATTCACAGAAGAATAAAAATGGGTTGAATCGCACATGGCTGACATTGTCGGCTCCTGACTGGAAGCTTATCATTATCATTGAAAAGGAAGGTGTACAATCAGCGCATTTTACCAGTGCTGACATAGGGGGCAATGACTTGGAGACTGACAAAGAAGCTTGAGAACAAGTTAAGGACCGCTCAAAGAGCGAAGGAACGAATATTGATAGGCATAACGTTAAGAGGCAGAAAGAGAGCGGTTTGGACCAGATAGCAAACGGGTATAGACGATGTTCTAATAGAGATTAAGAGAAAAAATGGCGCTGGGCAGGTCATGTAATGCGCAGATTAGATAACCGTTGGTCCATTAGGGTGACAGAATGGGTACCAAGAGAAGGGACTCGCAGTAGAGGACGGCAGAAGACTAGGTGGTGCGAAGAAATTAAGAAATTTGCGGATGCTAGTTGGAATCGGTTGGCGCAGGGCAGGTGTAATTGGAGATCACAGGGAGAGGCCTTCGTCCTGCAGTGGACATAAAGAGGCTGATGATGGTGATGATGGTGGTGATGATTATGATGTTGTGTTTATTATGATTATGATGATGATGATGATGATTATGGTGGTGGTGGTGGTGGTGGTCGTGATGATGATGATGATAGCCGTCAAACAGATTCCCGTAAGAAACGTTTTTCGCTGGGCAGTCGCTTCTGGTAACATCGTTAATAAACTCAAGTAGGCGCTATGGAAACGACTTATTGCTTTTGAGGGGTGCTTCAACAATGGTATTTTTACACCCAAGGTTTCTCTGCCTGCTATCCCAAATTTTTGCTGATCATCTATAGGATAAACAGGTGCGGCGTCGTCCCTTCGTACATGATGCTGCTCCGGTTGCGGTGTGTGCTGACCGTGTTTTATCGTGCGGGATTATCGAAATTAGCGCCTTGTGCGGTGATATGGCTTTGCAGGCTTCGGTGGCGGACTGAAGTTTACCGAAACTCAATGTTGAAAAGAAAAAAGAAAGACTGCCAATGAGAACCCCTCCTTTTTCCTTCATGAAACCTGCAATCACGACAAACATGTCTTCACGGGGATGTTGGGAGTACACAAAGAATGTATTTACAACATATGTACAAAATGAGTCTGAGTAGTAAAGATGGCTGACGGCCAATAACACGCAGCAGCCAGCGTCCCGCGATCTTCTTCTTCCTCTCTCTTCTTTCATCCTTCCGTAACAGGGCCCCCGGGTGGCAAAGCGCCGTCTCGGCGCATAGTAGGCGAAGAATTGCGAGCGAAGTACGGCTTCAGCCGCGAAACGCGCACGGCGTGAACAGGCGTCGGACTTGACGCATCAAACTGTAGTGGCGAAATCTCGTAATTTACGTCGTTAACTTGACGTAGGACTTCATGGGGGACGCGTTTGCGGTGAACGAGACTGGTGTCCGCGCGGCAATGGTGAGCGACTGTACCACGTGTTCCTAGCAGAGTTGTCGGCGCTGTTAGACTCGGCGGTGGGCGAAACATTGAGGGTATTTCCGTTAAAACGGCTCAGATTTGTCGGTGTGCGAGGTGTCGAGGGCCACGAGTTGCGACAGTATTGGGTGACATGACCAATGCGGCGACAGGTGAAACATATCGGCTGGCCGTTCGCAGTTCTCCACTCAGTCGGGTTGCGATAACGCGGAGGGAAGCGTCGGGGTGGAGCGAAGATAGTAGAAGGGCATTCGTTAGCTCTATGATTGGCGACAGCACAGACACAATGTAAACCAACGTTTTCAAGTCCCTGGCGAACGACGGCTTGTACGACAGGAAGTGAAAAAGTGGTAGCATCAGGGCTACACGAACAGAAAGCTGCGGGCGTTATCGTATCCAGTTCACGTCGAACGATTCACACCACGTCCTCTGATGGCGACGCATGCTGCTGTGCGGGTTGATCTTCACACGTCGACGCTGCGGCAGTATTGGGAAGTCTGGAGAATGGTTGCAAGACGCGTCGGCTTCTGTCCTGCTCGAATTGTCGGCACTCTTTAATGATAGCATCAACTGTAGAGCAGCTTTTGAACACCTGCAAAGTCATACATCACTACGCGCCGCGGAAAGATAGAAATTTCAATCCGGACGCCGTTTCCCTCTTCACTCGCGGCCGCCGCGCTCCAAGACGGACGGTGATGTAATCGTGCCCCTGCGCATACGTAATCGTGTCCGCAGTGTGACGTCGCTCGTGGTGACACGTGACTTCGAGAATTATTCAAGGCACCATCTGTTATCTGTGCGATCTGTTGCTTGAATTTACGAAATGAAGTTTAGAGAAATAATAAAACACACGAACGGAATGTATGCGCGTTTTTTTTTTTATTTACTTCGCACCGAAGCAAGAGAGACGTACTTCTGCTTCGTCTGCTTGTTCCCACGGTCGTGCTGTCACGTGCGCAAGTACCGAAACTATGCCATTTTCTACAGTGTTCCAGCGCGTGATCACGCTCTGTCATCCGCTTGTTCTGCCTCAGTATTCGTGTAGCACTGAATTATACTGGTAGTCATGTTTCCTTGTGCAGAGCGCGCAAAATCATCAATTGATTAACGCAGCCTGAAATACGAACGAGACAAGTTAGAGACAAGAGCTCGCGCGCGACACCGTCGGCGGAAATGCGAAGCGCCGAAATAACGAAATCGAGGAGCAAAAAAGAAGAAATGAAGGCCTGTGACGCATGCGTCACGCGACCCTCTAGGTCCGGTATGGGACATGGGTATGGGAGAACGCAGGGAGGGAATTTCGCTTGCGAACGCTAGACGTGAGTGGAGAGGGAGTCTCGCTATACAGTGGAGCCCGCCTGCTGAAATCATGGGTTCGCGGCACTGAAATATTTCTATCTAGGCTATTGATGGAGCCGACTTCAAAAAATTTTGCTGCAGAACGCTCCCTAGAGGACACGTAACAACTTGCAGCGTATAACCAAAATTTGCTATGGGCCCTGGTGAGGGGCCCTTTAAGCACATGCCAGACTTTCTCAGCTTCTGTCATGTCGTGATCGTCTTTATGACGAAGTGCCAGCACGTCCTGGATGTACGAGACATAGGACTCCGTGGGGGATTGGGCACGGGAGGTCAGTTTCTGCTTTGCGGCAATTTTACGACGGGCTGGTTTGCCAAACAACTCTGTCAACTTCTTTTTGCATTGGTCCCGGCTGGTTAGCTCCTCTTCGTGATTTTCGTACCACACCTTTGCCGTGCCTGTTAGGTAAGAACAACAGGTTAACTAGCACAAGCACAGGATCCCATCTCTTGATTCCACTCACGCGTTCGTACATAGCCACCCACGCTTCAACGTCGGCGCCATCGGTCCCGCAGAAGGTTCCAGGATCTTTGGGTTGCACAACGACAACCGAAGGTGACAGCGACGTAGGCGACAACGACGTTGATCCCGCGTGCTCCCCGTCATTCATGGTGCGGACGGTGATGCGACGTTCACTGCGGAGCTCCGCTTACAGCCGTGGTACCCCGCACCTCACACCAATATGTTACGAGGATGTTGGGAGTATATAAAGAGTGTATTTACAATATATATACAGAATGAATCAGAGTAGTTAACATGCATGACCACCAACAACACGCAGCAGCCAGCGTCAAGCGATCTTCTTCCTCTCTCTTCTTTCATCCCTCCGTGACAATACTGTACATACCTTTAAGGTGTGACGCTTAATTTAGGAGTATGGCTGTGTGCTGTGGAATCCCCGCCAGTGTTACCCTCGTTACCGCTATCGAGCAAATGCAGGTTCGTCTTGGGGTGGCGTCGAAGGGGTTGCGCGGCAATGAAAGATGAGCTTGGTTGGGAATCCCTTTCGACCCGTCTCAGAAAACTGAGATTGACACTTCTATATTTAATTTACCATAGTAAAACAGGAATAAACAAAGAAACTTATATAACAAAGCTCACTATATCTCGAGGCGCTGTGATGATGACAGCGAAATCATGGAATACCAACCAGAGACGAACATGTGCGCTAATTCTTTTTTTGTCCGGACAGTAAACCAGTGGAAAGACTGACTGAAAAGCAAATGCATCGCTTAAATGAAGATGTATTTTATTCTATGCCGTATCCCCCTGCCGTAACGCCTCAGGGCGCTGCGGGGTAATCTGTAAATAAAGAGAAAATAGGTTGGCTTTTATGAATCTATAAAGCGCTCAGGTATAATCATAGTGTGATACTCAACGGCTTTTTTTCTAATTTTTACTTTTTCGCCTACGCATTTCCTTGGCAGCTTTGTATGAACTAGCTTTGTATTAAGTTTGAACGATAATGTAGTACCAATGAAAGCACCTATGTTCTGCGTGAGAAAACAATAAATCAAGACATAATACCTGCAAACAGGTATAGGTTGGCTCATAGGTATCTCTATAAGGCGCTCAGATTTAATCAATTTAACGGCTTATTTTGCTTTCACAAATTCGCTATATTTGTATTGTCGATTCTTGGCCTATTCGGTATGTGCAGCTGTACCGTTCTTGGCTATTCCTATAGAATGGGTATGAACGAGAAGAAAGGAAACCGAGGGTGCGATTTTTATTAGTCATATATGTATGTCATAACAAGCCATAGAACAGGCATGTGTCACAGAAACAAGTGGTATAGAATTCTTAAACGCACATGTATGGTGGTTCTCGGTCACGCACAGGCTTCGCGGCGGCAGCGTTAGATGGCGCCTACTGTTCTTAGGCAAGGGGTGAAAGTTGCGCGGCAATGAAAGACGAGCTTGGTTGGGAATTCCTTTCCACACGTTGCAGCGAAATGAAATTGCCACTTCTATGTTTAATTTACCATAGTAAAACCGAAATAAGCAAAGAAAATTTATAAAGAGACCTCACTATATGTCGAGGCGCTGTGAAAGGCACAAGCATCACTTCTTTTGTGTGTGTGTGCTCACGATGGTCTCGACGGGAATTTAAGGCGCAGACTCCTTTTCCCAATCGTATCCCCCCTGAAGAAAGCCGAACGCCAGACCGGGAACCAGTGGGTGCCCGGCAGCGGTGGGAGTCGAACCCATAACCTCCCACAGCCGAAGCGGGCGCACTGAAACCAGGCCACAGCTGCGGTTGGTGAAAAAGGAAAAAAAAAGCAGGGAAAAGCCGGATCTCTTACCGTCGTAGCCAGTGGTACAAGGTAGATTTTGGAAGAGAAAAGAAAACTATTAAGGGAGATGTATACAAAAATGATAGATAAAAAACATGTATAGCATACCTGATTAAATCAAGCAGGCTAGGTGAATATTTGTCACCGCCCCGTTTCAAAGGGGAGTGTCCATGAATGATCGTCATCGTCGAAGCGCGAAAGAGCAGTCCCGCTGCAGTGCACGCCTCAGTCTCGTTTCGACTGTAGTAATGCTTTGAGTCGCTATATTGATTCAAAGCTAACGCATTACCGTCGGCAGTCATCCTGAGAGTGGATCTGCCACAACTTTTTTTTTTCAGCTCTAAGCACTATCGAGCTTCTGTTCGAGTTATGCATGAACCAAGTAAAGCCTGTTTATCCATTATGTCTTCGCTCCGGGATTGGATTGGAACTTAAACGTTTTCGCTGAACCGGAACGAAAATTGGAACGAGAAAAGTTTCGATTCGACGCTCTGCATTTCGCCGTGGCACGTGCGCGTATGAGCGAGCGGTGAAGCAGGGCGGACGCGAGTAAGAACGTGAGTGACGGCGAGCGTGAGCCGGCTAGAGCGAGCGCGTGTCCTAAATAAAAAAAAAATATAGATGAGTGGGAGAGAGTGAGTGTTACCGACCTGTGCTGCTGGGTGCATGCTTGCTTTAGGCTGCTCATACGACGGCGGCGGCAGAAATGGACAGCAGGTCCTGAGGGGAATGAAAGCCCACAAAACTGAGAATAAATCCCAAACTAAACGATGTTATCACATAATAAGAAGCGAGCAACAAGGCTGCCCTGGCAGCTGTGCTCATATGAAAAAACAAAGCAGTTTATATCAGGCCCATGTAAAAAACGCCACTGTAAATACATATGAAGCCAAGATTATAACAGGGGCGAAAGGCTGAAAGTGCAAGATTAGGCATGGTGATTTTGGTTCCTTTTCTTGCCGTCATATTCAATGCCACGTGACACGTCACACTGCTTTGCCGAAGGCTTAAGACGAAACTGGCGGCTCCTATTGGCACTGCCTTGAATTCGGCTTGCCCGCTGTTGCGCAATTTCACTGGCGCCACTCCTCTGCAGCGGACCGTGCGACCTCGCAGAATTCTCCGAGAAAACTTGTCGCTCCAGTGCACAGCCCTTGGCGAAAAGACGAGTTAGCGAGACGATTTCAGGCAATGATAACTCGTCTCGGGATAGCTCGCACGTCTTCGGAGCTGTAAAAAATTTAAAAAATAATAAACGTATTTCGCGTGCCACGTTCAGGGAAGTTATGAAAGGTTCAAAAATCGCCAACCGAAATGAGAAATCACACCTTTCACTTCTCCCTTTGCCAACGTATTATTGTTCTCTGCACCTCTTTCTATTTTTCGCACGCTCCGAAAGCACGCTCCGAAAGCGTCTGCATGCTCGCACGAGGTCTTAAAATGATTTGCGGCTACCAGTGGCAACGTCTTACTCCTATTAGCGGAGGCACGAGCGAAAAGACAAACGCAAGGCGCGTTCGCTTCGCAGAAGTCCACGTCGTCCCAGCTGGCCCGAGCGACGGTCGCTGCGAGGCGGCGGCCTGAAGTGAACGCAACTACGCTCGCGCACGTCTGCCGGTTCCTCCTCTCTGTCCACCAGGGCGCAGTTCACCTTCTCGTTCGCCATAAGCTGCGTACGCGTGCTTAGCGCGTGGTCTTGGCGGAAAGGCCACGTGCGCGCGCTGCCTCGTATAGACCGTTGACATTGCTAATGTACATGATAGCAATGCAGGAAATCAAATGAAAGCTTCAAGCATGGGCCGAGACTAATGGCATGTTGGGAGAACTTCAGAATGGCCGCAGAATAGGTAGGCGTTTAGATTATAACTTATTGGTTCTTGCTCAATGTATTGAAATATCAGAAGTAGATAGCAGATCGTTATATGTGGCCTTTTTAGACCTTACAGGAGCCTATGACAACGTAGACCGCAACATATTGTGGGATATCCTGGAAGGGGAAGGCTTACGTGACGATTGTCTACAGCTTTTGAGCGAGATTTAGCTAGAAAATACCGTTTGCGTGGAATGGGAAGGGATGAGGAGCGACGAGAAAGTTCATATCAACAAGGGACTGAAGCAGGGGTGCCCTTTATCCCCACTGCTATTTATGATGGACATGGTGAGGATGGAGAGGGTGCTAGAAAGAAGTAATATCGGCTTTAATCTATCATACAAACAGGCGGGTACAGTAGTAGAGCAGCAGCTTCCAGGTTTATTTTATGCGGACGACATTGTGTTCCTAGCTAACAAGCAAAGTAATTTGCAACATCTGGCTAATATCTGTGGGCAAGAAGGCAACAATTTAGGTTTGAAATTTAGTGTTAGAAAATCAGGTGTTATGGTATTCTATGAAAACAGTGAACAGACAGTGGCAATACAGGGTCAGGAAATACCTCGGGTAACAGAATATAAATACCCTGGTATATGGATAAACAAAGGCAATAGATATATGGAAACACAGGAAAAAAACAATAAGAGTGAAGGGGAAGAAAACTGCAGCCATAATGAAGCCATAATGAAGCACAGAGCGCTATGGGGATACAATAGGTACGAGGTGCTCCGAGGTATGTGGAAAGGTGTAATGGTTCCAGTACTTACTTTTGGAAATGCGGTTGTTTGCTTTAAATTAGGGGTACAATCAGGACTCGATGGGAACCAAAGGTCAGTGGGTCGCCTCGCACTGGGCGCTCACGGGAAGACTAGAAATGAAGCTGTGCAGGGTGATATGGGCTGGACTAGTTTTGAAGTGAGGGAAGCTCGCAGTAAAATGGAGTATGAAGAATGACTGACGAATATGGAAGAAAGTAAATGGGCTGGAAGAGTGTTGAGGTTTCTTTACAGGAAGTACATTGATTCACAGTGGATGAAGAGAACTAGGAAGCTTACCAGCAAGTATGCGGCCTGTAGGGTGGACAACACAGCAACAAAGAAAGTCAAGCGGAAAGTCAGAGAGGCTGAGTTAATCTGATGGGTGGCGGCAATGGAAAAGAAACCTGTCACGTAGCCCAGCATACGTGATCATTAGCCAAATGAAGTGTCGCATCGAGAAACCTTATTTCGAGATTTTCGGGGAGCTCTCTCGCAGGCACGTACCCAAGGGGGGGCACGGGGGGGTCCGCCACCCACCCCCCCAACTTAACACGCATACCCGCACCCGCCCCCCCCCCTCCCCGTCCACGCCACCACTTCTCCCACACATCCCTAAAGAGCCGCCAAAACAATGTTGAAACTTGACAGCTATTCGGCGGCCGACATTTTGCTGCCCTTTTCACTCCTTTTGGATGGCGGTAGTCAACGTCATCTCCTGGGGTGTGAAGGCCAGTTTCCTAATCGATTCGGTGCCCACGAGATTAACTTGAGATGCATTCAGTTGTCACCACCTTTTCGACGGTCACGCGCATCGCTGTTGCGACATTAGTTCAATCTTCTTTGTTTAGTCCTATCCAGGGACTAGGAAAGGGATTCGGTTCGTGGTCAGCTGGTCTGTATGCAGGTGGAACGAGTTTCGACCAGAGAAAACCTCAATTGCGTTTAACTTTTCCTTTTGCTTCATTATTTCCTCGAGTGACGGCTCGCCGCGACGCTGGCAGATCCTCGGAACAATACACCCACGATATGAGTTAGATAAGGTGGAAAATAAAATAATACGAGACAGCTTCCATCATCAAACCCTGCAATAACCCTTAAACTCATAGGCAATATAAATGTCACCCGTTAACTCGTCTGGTTTTTCCCTAATTGTGGAGCTCTTTTCGTGCAAAATTGCCAATTGGAAACAAGAGTCACAAGAAGTTGAGAAATGAGGCGATCTACTAAGAGAGAGAGCCAAGGCAGCAAAGGAAAATTAACAAATAAAACCGTTGTTTACGAAAATATTTATGGATCAACATCTTTTTATTTAAAAAGGAAGTGGAACAGAAAAAGGAAGTGGAGAATAGTTCCATGTGTTCTGAATGACGCTTCTACAGTTATCATTCGAACCGCCTAACTTAGCCACTTCTCTGCTGCGCTTATGTAGGTGTTTTTCTAACCTTCCGCAGTAGGCGTAGTACGTCTAGAACCGCAGCGTCATGCGCCCTACGCGGTTTTACGGGACTGGCAGCCACGCATCGTTACGTAACTTCCCAAATAACAGTACGAGTCGGTTATGGCTCTTACCTTGGTAGAGCATAAACGAGGGATCCAAAGGAACTGTGATTGTTCCATAAATATATATTTGTCTATCATTCTTCCACAGCTAAGTTAAAAAAACGCTACTACAGTCGCATACAAATTAAGACTGCAGTGAAGTCCCGCGCACGCCCTCATACCCTCTAGCCACTGTCCCTATGCGAGGTTGCAAATAATTCGTACTTCAAACTGTTCCTGTTACCCAAATAAGGAGGTAACCACAAAAATAAAATTAGCGCGTAATCTTATACCTGTTTCCTCGCCTATTATAGTGAAATGGCCAAAGCCTAATTCTTTATTGAATTGAAATAACATGCTTGCTTTGCTGCAACTATTTATTGTCAAGTTTCACTTCAGTTGGCAGCGAAGTTTCATGAGTAAAACGGGTTCAGTAGTAAAATGAACGGCACCGCAACCGTTTGAAGAGTGAAATGCTGAGACTCCATACATTTTGTGCATGTCTGTTGCACACCTCATTGCTTCCGCCAATGAAAAGATTCTTCAAGGACAGCGGACGCTCTGGAGGTATCAAGAACGACGCCTTTTTGAAAATGCCGCATGACGACGAATTTGCTTGTGTGATCGGCTGGAGAAGTAACACAACTACGCGAGTTTTGTGTACCTTGGTTGCCAACTGCTGCTTTTTAAAGTTGTATTCTACTAAAGTAGCCTTCATTTTACACTTTGGCTTCCTTACTTGTTCTTGGCAGTGTTCTTCCTGCGCTTCTTTCCTGCGCAAGTCTATTTGACGTAGTTCCTTGTTTGCCAAGTAAAGGAGAGGTGTATCGCACAGGGCGTACCTGTAAAATACACCTTATTTCATTTCTCTTTTATGGGTTTACGCTTTTCTATGGCGAATGGTGGACGTTATTCACATTTGTACTAGTAAAGTACCCCCCCCTCATTTGCATAGAAGTTGCCTTGGGTTGCCCCCCCCCCCCGAAAAAGAACTGACCGTATCCTCGTGAGGATACGGTCAGTCATAATAACCGACGCGATCAAGTCACAAAGGGATGATCTATCTCCTCTTTATCGCAGTTTATTTTGTTAAAAAATCACAAAGAAATCATCCAAGAAACGGAAGATTCTGACGACGCCCGTGTGTCGCAAGACTTCCAGAAGTTGTCTGCCCCTTCCAGCCTACAGCAGGATTGCTCAAAGCCGGCGCCGAGCATGACACCATCTCTCTGAATGCGCAAATAGCCTGGAATTCAACAAATGTAGAACTCAAGTAGAACGTCAGAATGTCCACGAAGCTTGCGATGCTGGTGCCACAAGAGTTCTGGAAGCGAGTAGGCCCAAACGACTCGATGGCTTCCGTGACAGCCTCACAAACCGATGCAGCAGGGAGCGAATAGTATGGGTCCTTTACGTCTACAGAAACTATGTTCACCTTACCAGGTCACCCGTAAATATCCATTCTTCGATAAAAACGCAATAAATAGAGAGAGAGGGATGCATCCTTTTAGAGAACAGCTGCGTATGTGACCTCCAGGCCCGAAAGCTGCAGGTGACGTCATGTTGCATTCAAGGGTGCGAGTTATTGCCGGATATAACGCGGCCCGCGGGCATTAATCGCGCTCTAATCACTGCGCGTAGACCAATCAAGTAGGAAGCGTGCGTACAGCCGCCGGAAAAGCACTGCACCACCGGACAGACCTCGAGGGTTCTCTTCTGCGCTGAGAGCGGTCACGCCTGACGTCACGCGTTGTCCCCTGGTTCTTTCTGCGTTTATTCACGCAAGGAAAACGCCCGGATCGTCGGTCGGAGGAGCGAGACGAAGGAGAGCCGAATGCGGTCAAGAACAACGGGCCTTCGTGGCCATTGTCAAATGGCCGCCGTCGTCGCGGAGAGCATACATCGACAGCGGCGAGCGTCGATATCGCGGGCCGGCATCGCAGTCGCCCCTGCCGTATTACGATTCGCCTTAGGCCACCGGCAAACACGCGCCGTCCGCTGACGTAACGCTTACGATGGCGATGACCCGTCTTGGACTCTGTTGCATTTCATTTGTGCCCAGAGTTCTCCGCTTCGTCCGGTTTGTGAGAACAAAGCGGAAGGTTCTGCAGAGAGGGCGTTAAACCCACGGGCGCGCATCGGGAGACGAGCGCCTTGGAACGCGGAAGAGTTTGGATCGTACGGTCGCCAAAACTCGGGCATTATTTATTTACCAGCATTTCCGAGCGATGTGAAAATAAGCAGGGATAACGCTTCGGCAGATCTTGCGATACTGCGGCTTCAGTCAGCAACAGTCCAAACGGCCCCTCAATCTTCACGCTGGCTATAGCAAGCAAACACTATTCTCGACTACCTGGCGGATCCACGCACATGGAATTTCATTCACTACTAGGTCGCCAATGTACGGTTCTAAGAGCGGCAAGTTGTCGTCGTCGCCATTCATGAAAAAAAAATTCTAGTTTTCCGACAGCCGATCGCAAGGTGCCAAGGCTCTGGCAACGGAAACAGACGACCGGCTTTCTAGCCTCAAACGCATTTTCTATTTTTCTTTCGGCTTCCACTGCGATGTTATCCTGTCCTGAATCATCGGTTTGTACGCCTTTTGTCCCACCTCCAGCTTTCTCGTTGTGAAAGGGGCGCCTGTTTTCTTCTTTGCTGAGTTTAGAGCACGGCCTGGCGCGTGCTTTCTCGCACCCTGTGCATCACAAACAGCGCAGGAGGCAGCGAGCAAAGGCTCTCGAAAAACAATTCTCCACCTCTAAAGACGTGCTCTATGTTGATGCAGCCGAATATGGGAACAGAAATCATTACGCAATATCAGTCATTAACTCTCACGGGCAGGTCGCTGCGGCCGCCTCCATTCCTGGCTCTTCCTCGGAGGAGGCGGAGGAAGCGGCCATAGCCCTGGCCCTCACAATTCCAAATTCACCAGTTATCGTTAGCGACTCCAAAGCAGCCATACATAACTTCGGAGCGGGTAGGGTCTCTAAGCCAGCTTTTTCTCTCCTCTTGGCTCATCCTTTCAATCAAACTGTGGCATTAATCTGGACTCCCGCGCATGCGGGCCTTGCCGGAAACGAGGCGGCTCATGCCAGTGCCCGAGGATTTACAGTCCGGGCTCAGGCATCAGATGCGTCGGACCTCGCCACGGAGGAGGCGCCGTTTACAGCGCGGGATCGACTTATTACTTACCACGAAATCTGCACACACTACCGATTAGACCGCTTAACCTTTCCGCCACTCATGGGCAAATCCCCGCGTAGGTGTGAAGTTCTGTGGCGACAGCTGCAGACTCGCACCTTTCCGTCCCCTTACCTCCTCCACCGCATTCATCCCGCCATTTACCTTTCTCCCTCTTGTAAATTCTGTGTATCTCCCAGAGCAGACTTAAACCATATCATGTGGGGGTGCCCTAAGCACCCCCTTCCCCCTTTCCTCAAGCAATTAATATCTAGTGAGGCGCAGTGGGAGGCTGCCTTGCGCAGCTCCAGGCCCGATCTTCAGGAGGCCATCCTGGAGTGGGCTGAGAGGATAAAGGAGGCCTACTTCACGTAGTTCCTCCCCCCACCCTCTATTCCATTGCCCCCTTCCCTTTAAAGAGGGATAAATAAAGTTTTTCATCTCGGATTCGCAACGTGCGGCGAATTCATCTGCTAGCACTGCAGCACGCTCCGAGCCCTTTTCGCCCGACCTATCTTGAATCCACAGGCGCATCTCTTCGCTCAAGGACCCATAGAACTGCTCCTTGTAGATTAGCTCCACAACGTTGTCGTGACAACCGAGCGCACCTTCCCCTTCTAGCCATGCAATTAAATTGGCTTTCACCTTGCAAGTGAAATCTTGAAAAGACTCGCCCGGTGTTCTAGCTGCCTCCCGAGAACGACGGCGGACAGCGTCCGCTGAGCCGATATTTCCTTAGCAACGCAGCTTTTAATTTCTGATGGCCACCTGCGTCGTCTTTCGTTAGTCTTGCAATTATTTCAATTGCTTCGCCAGGAAGAACGGTCAGAATCTGTTGTGGCCAATTCTCTGGTGCCAGCTGTTTTGCTCGGCAGCCCTTCAGAGCGGGGGATGCCACCCCATGCGACATGCAGTTGTCCCGCCTCATCATTTACTTCGAGGCAGCCCGCTTAAATATAGCAACGTCGTCTCCCATGACCGTCACGAAGAGTTCATCAAGGCCGTTATGGTCAGTCGTTCACTCCGCGACGAAACTCCGGTCACAGATAAAGCAATTATTGGAAACGAGCCCACGGCCTCGTCTAATGGGATGTTGTGCATCCAAGCCGAAGTTGAGGTAAGTGCAAGAGAAGTGGTTCTTGTAGGGAAAGGAGAAAAGGCTGGCACTATCTTCTGCAACGCTTGCGGGAGCGCGGCTCAGCGCCAGCAGGGTGAGGGAGATGGGAGTAAAGGAGATAGAAGGAGGGAGAAAGTCGCCATGGCAGCAGCGTAGCAGCCCGGCCGGGAAGGCCCAGTGGCTTCGACCGGAGGAGTGGACTGGTGATAGACCATAGGAGGTGGCCCACCAAAAGCGAAGTTGAGGCGGATCAGGAGGCCCGAGGTGGTGAATAGCCGTTAGGCTATTCGTCTTTGAAGACATTTCCTAGAGTCTCGCCGAGAGCCCCGACGAGGCGGGACACTCGACGACACTTAGGAAGGCTGGTAGCTGATTAGGACTGGGGAAGAGGATGTGTTCCTGTCGTGAACATGGGAGCCCCAGGCGGGAGAACTCCTGCAGAAGTAGGCCCCGGTGCTGCAGGTGAGCAGGACAGGCCAGCAGAAGGTGCTCCAGAGTCTCTGGGTCACCGCAGGAGGCACAGGCTGCCGAGGTGGCTTTCCCAAGGCGGTGCCGGCGGGCTGCCGTCCAGTAGCAGCCAACCCGCAGTCGGAGAAGCAACGAGTTATCCCTTCGTGAGAGGCCGTGCTGTGGAAGAGGCCGTGGAGGCCGTCCCAGGGATACCCGTTTATCCGGAAGGGCGGGCGATGATGTGCCGGCGCAGCCTGTGTCTTGTGAAGTCCGCGGCCGTTACAGCAGGGCCGAGGGGGACGCTTGAGTGGTGGGCGCTCTTTGCGAGAATGCCTGCCTCTTTATTTCCCGGGATCCCTACGTGCGCCGGTAGCCAGTGCAGGGATAGTGAGCATCCTGCATCATGAAGGCCCACCAGTCTTGAGGAGAGTAGTGCAACCCCAAGGCTAGCCTTGTCATGGCTCTGCAGGCAAAGCAGCGCCGCCATGGAGTCGCAGAAGATAGCTGCCGGAGTCGTTGGTAGTTCCTCTGCCAGTAGGTCCACAGCAAGGTGGAGTCCTGCTAGCTCTGCTGCGGTAGAGCTTGCATGTCCCGGGAGACGGCACAGCTTGCTCTTTTGTAGGGCCGGTGCAACGCAGGCTGCTGTGGATGAGCCCGTCTCCGGTATCGCGGATCCATCGACGAAGATGTGAAGGTGGTCCCCAAGTCTCTCTTGCAGCAGAGAGGCTGCAAGGCTACGATTCTTCACACCTGTAAGCAGCCCAACTTGGCACAACCCCACCGGAGGGGGAACTTGGGGAACTTGGGGAAGTGTCAGTGCCTTAGTCAGGTTGTGAAGCCGACGAGCTCTTCCCCTTCGTGTCTTCTCCTTTGGGTCCTCAACTTTGTGTCTGCTCAGGGCGTAGAGAGATGACGCTTTTTCTTGTAAGAGGCTAATTATCTCGACATGGGAGCGCCCGCTTGAATGTTTCCCACACTTTAAAGTTTGAAGCGCAGGCTAATCATAACCGCCTTTGGGGGGATGAGGCAAATCATCTCGTCATCAGAAAGCACGCCTGAGTGTTTCCCAAACTTGAAAGGTCGATCATAACGCCACCTCACGACATGCGCGTGTCTGGGTTGGGCTGTTGATCATACCGTCTATGCGTCTTATCTTCTTTTCCAGTATGGATAACTGGAGATTTCATCTGTTCAACCTCTTCATTCTTTCTTCCCTCTCTATCTATTCGCGACCCCAAGTAAATACTCGCTACCTAGCAGCCTCACCGAGAAAAAGCTGATCTAGATTCAGGTTTGAAGCGAAAAAGGGTGTCCTATCACGGCGTGCCATGAATGCCCTGAAAGCAAGTTCGAAAATGAAAAAATACCGATGTCGAAAGACTTTTATTGTGTACCATTATCCATGGCATTGCGGTGGAAAGACAGCAGTGTATGGTTTGATTGTTTCTAAAAAGGCGAAGACGACGAGCATCGGAAAGCGATTTGGATAAGAAACTTCCGCATTGGGAAAAGGTGACTGACACTGTACCGGTATCGAAACACTTCACTCGGGTCGACTTCTTCATTCCCGGCGAGTAGACCATTGCTTTCTTTTTGTTGATTTTAAATATCTTGCTGACACTTCAAATCGCGGAGTGTACGTTGTTCAGGCAGGCGATTTAATAAATTATAGTATTGAACACTTAAGTTTCGTTTAGTTTTTGTTCCTTTATAGTTTTCTGCCCCAGCATTAGTGTTAATTACTAATGCTTTAAACATCAGGAATATTCTCGCTCGTGTACTTTTGTCTGCAGGCACCGTAGCAGGAATGATAACTGCGTCGGAATGTCTGAAGTTGATCATGACACATATTACGCCGCGAGGCCACATTTGGTTTTCGTAGCATGCTTTAGTTTAGCGGCGCAAGCAGAATAGGCTATTTTCTCATTCAACGCGTTGAGTTGTCAGTTTACTTGCTTGCAAGAAATTTAGAAGCAACAGCAAACAGTGCTTGTTCCAGCTTTGGAGCGTTCGACCTGCGCACAGCGAATTAGTTAGCTTTCCGACACTGTGCACACAGTTAAATTCCATTACAACTAGTTCAATTCGTTTCCAGGTCATGCATTTACACCAATACAACTGACTTTACTAAAATAAAATCCTCGCTAAATTTTGGAAACCTGTTGGAAGAAACTCAAGTTGGTGCGATTGATTTTTATTCAATTCTCACGTTTCACCGAGGTTTGGGAATTCCTACGGGCGGCAGATTTATGCGGTGTTCCCAAGCCCGGGGCCTACCTCGACGACTGCGTACTGCGAGCATGAACATGCGCCAGTCACCGGGCGCAGACGACCTTATCACAATTATCAGCTAACTAAAAAGCGAAAGGTCCACCTCGACTAACAAACGGAACTGTAATTGTGTTTTTATCCCAAGACACACCGACCAGGTAACTTTACAGTCTTTAGCCTCGTTCTATCAGTGCAGACTATCCGTATTTAGCTTCTGAAAGACGACAGACGTAAATGTTTATATATTGTGAGCAACCCTATGTGATATACTACAACACGAGTCGCGGTTGCCTATGAAGGTTGAAAACAGCAAAGTATCGTAGCAGGAAGCAACTCCGCGAACAAGTGCTTGCCCCTTTCGGGGGCCCGCTGCGCACAAACACTTTCTTCTTATTTAACTAAAAAGGCTCTTTGTCTTAAAAAACATCGTATGCGGCCCGATGGGCAGGCAGGACGTTCGCACGCACAGCGCAACTATTACCGCGATTTCGTCGCTGAAATCCTTGAGACCGATCAAAGTAAGGAGACCGGCAGCAAGGGCGCTTTCGGCTTCCACGAAACACCTCGATTCCATGCCACAAAACAGAAACGTGATCAAAGCCCCACGGAAAAGAGCCGCCTAGAACATGGATGTCGTAGCCATGTTGCTCGTGTGTACAGTGTTGCCAGCTCAACTAGCTGATCCTGGAGTTGCCAGTATTGTATCGCGGAAACCCGACAAACGATGGAATAAATCTAGAAAAGTATGGGCTGGTCTATATTACAGTCGTAAAATGTTCGTTTTGGGTTTTAAGCACAAGCAGCGTCGTGTGGAGCTCTTTGCCGGAAGGCGGACTTCTCGACGAACTATTCCTCGTGGCGCACGCACAGACACCTTCGTTTCTTTCGCGTGTCCCTTCGGCAAAGCTCAACAACAGAGCTAGTTTGGGCCACGCCGCAAGGAAAGCTCCGTGAACAGCTCAGACTTGCTGGAGACGGCGCTCGTTTTGAACGGGCGCAAGGGAGTCGGCGCGCTTCACCGCATCTCTCCGGGGATCTTCCGTGGCGTCCGATTTCGCATATGCGTTGACGCGGCGATACCGCATCGGGAAGACAGCCGTGGAACAAGCGCGCTTTCTTTATCTTTACGCTCTTGCCAGTGGGCCGAGGGTTGGGCAATAATGTCCTCGCCTCTCCGGCGATGCTCGAGGCGTGGCCGGAAAGGCACGCATCGCTTTGGACCCTGCCGTCAATCCAGACCCCCACCGAGGGAGAGCCACACGCTTCCCACACTTTAACCAAAGACAAAGCGTCGCCTAAAAAGCTAAATGTTGTTGCGTGGAAAACACGTGACACGGCAGTTCGTAGAGGCAGCGCACCATAACATTAAATCCCTGCGGCTATCGATTTTCTCTTGTACGGTGTCGCTAGCTTGACGGAAGATAGTGCTCATCGTTAACTGTACAAATAACGAAGACGACATTGTCATTGTTGGCTTTAAAATTGTGATTTTTAACCGACTAATCATCGTCCACCAGTACCGTAGGCCAGCCTAAATTGCTTAGAGTTACACCGTTATACTGCGATAAAAATAACCGCATGTCAAGTAACTGGCAACTTTCTTTAACATGACTTTTATCAAGCTCAGCAACTCAAGAAATCAGCATGTCACATACAGAAATAAAAAAAAACATGGGTCTCTGTCTATACAACAAACGTATATGTTATAGAAAAGTGCAACCGACTACATTTACGATCCCTTCATTAAAATGTAAATAATTTCAGTGTACTGGCCGAGAGCGTTCCACTCGATAGCATCTGATGCCGCCTCCCGCCGAAGTCGCTGCGTTAATTTCCGGGCCCGGCCGGGAGCCGCACTTGGACGTGCGGCGCCAAACGCTGTGCGGCAGAGCGGACGAGGCGACTCGGCTGTCGCTCGTTTTTCGTAACAGTGCAAAAGGCACAGACGCGCTGACTGACGACGCTAAACAACGAGAGCATAAGCCGGAGCCCTTCACTGCTCTCGTGGCTGCAGTGAGTTGCTTCGAGATGCAAGTCCGTCACAATCAACCAACCAGTTTCTGCTTTAGGTGTACGAACTAAGCTGCATACGCGCAGCTGTACCGTATAGGCCGCTGCAAACGAAACGCTGGACGTAGTCTCGCCGTTCGGTGCCACTGCGCTGCCCAACCACTGGCGAGGTTGCGTCAATGACCGACTGCGGCGCGCCCGTCGTCGGATTCCTTCCCCGCAGGATGCTGCGCTGTCGAGCGGCGTGGAAATGCGGCCGGGTGCACCGGTGATTTCCGTATTGCCTGCCACCGCATCCCGTGGAGCAAGCAATAATTGCGCCCACCGGAGATTGCCTCACAGCGCTGTCAACCATGCAGCATGTGTTGCCACATTTCGGAGAAATCGCGCGTACTCTTGCGAGTCGTCGGCTCAGTAAAACTTGGAAATTTCGCGCGGGAAGTTAACATTCCAATTTAGAGAAGCGCTTGCACAGAGAGTTGCGTTTTTCGTAGTATGAGGAATCCACCGATACTCAACAGAGTGTCCTTACGAAAAATAGAAGTGAGGCGTGCAGACAGGACACAAGAGTAGAGAAGTGGACAACACGAACGCCGACTATCAACTGAAGGGAGCACTGAGGCGAAAAAAGAAAGAAGACACAAAACTCATCTGCGCATGCTCACGAATGGTAACACCACGTGTCAATCGGGTACACGTGCCGGTCTACGTGAGAGATAACTGTTAAGGCATTTGATCTCTTCCTTATGTAAAATAATCGAAGGCTGACTCACGCACGCACTTCCACCATTATAGATATGCCATGCCTCTACCATAAGACGCGTATCTTCATTCTTATGCCTGTAGGGGGCGAAATGCGAAAACACCCGTGTGCTTATGTTTAGGCGCACGTTAAAGAACCCCAGGTGGTCAAAATTTCCGTAGTCCTCCACTACGGCGTGCCTCATAATCAGAAAGTGGTTTTGGCACGTAAAACCCCAAATATTATTATTATTATTATTAATATTATTATTATGCCTGTACAATATCGCGCATTCATCTAACTCTGGCGTGCAGTTACAATCTCGGCAATGTAGCGAAAGATTAGAAGGCAATCCACCGGTTAACGACCTTTTATGTTCCATTAGAATCTGATTGATACACCGTCCTGTTTGCCCTACGTAGAACTGGCCACAGCTAAGGGGAATTTTATAAACCACACCCACACGACAGTCAGTAAAACTGTTGTTCTTATTGTGCTTCACTGGACAAATATCTGTTCGTTTTTTGCCTTTTACCCGCTCCTTTCTATTCTGTCATCATCATCAGCCTGGTTGCGCCCACTGCAGGGCAAAGGCCTCTCCCATGCTTCTCCAACAACCCCGGTCATGTACTAATTGTGGCCATGCCGTCCCTGCAAACTTCTTAATCTCATCCGCCCACCTAACTTTCTGCCGCCCCCTGCTACGCTTCCCTTCCCTTGGGATCCAGTCCGTAAGCCTTAATAACCATCGGTTATCTTCCCTCCTCATTACATGTCCTGCCCATGCCCATTTCTTTTTCTTGATTTCAACTAAGATGTCATTAACTCGCGTTTGTTCCCTCACCCAATCTGCTCTTATCCCTTAACGTTACACCTATCATTATATTCTGTGCGGCAGCGCATATCTTACCTAGCTTATTGGGAGCAGTGAAAGCAACATTAACATCATATCTACTAGCAACTTTCTTAAGCCTGTGCGACACTGAATGAATATACGGAATAGCCACTACTCTTTTTTTGCTATTAGTGCTTTCTGTAATCACGTCCGTCCCTCTCGAAACCGACTTCTTTAGGCGCTCAGCCACAGTGGCCACCGCTACACTAGGATAACCTGCTTCTAATAGGCGCCGGACCTGCCCATTAAAACTGGCTCTCATTTTGTGCCTGCAGGATCTGGTGAGGGAAGACTTAAGGCACGACATGGCAATTCCGTTTTTTACTAATTTAGAATGCTTGGATTGAAATTTTAGCAACGGCTTCGAAGATCTTGGAGAGTACTGCCAACAAACATGATTTTGTTCGAAGACCAAGGAAATGTCAAGAAACTGAACTACGCGTCGCTGAGGAAATTCCTTGGTAAATTTAATCCTCCCCCATAAAGTTTAAATTGCTTACTTACTGAGGTAGCAGCGGAATCGAATTCTTCCCTATCGCAGAAAATCAGGTAATCATCAACGTAACGAAATATTTTGATAACGCTATCACCTAAGGCTTTCTCTAAGCAGTTGTCAACCTTACTCAGGTAAATGTTGCGAAGAATAGGGGCAACCATTGAGCCAATACAAATGCCTGATTTCTGCAGAAAAACGCCATCTCTCCACCCAATCAGCGTCGACTTCAAGTACATTGAAAGAATTTCTAGAAAAGCTCCCGTGGAAACACCGCATCTGTCAATAAAAGCCGACTCTTGCACTTGTTCTTTAATGCACTCATTTACGGAATTTAGCAACCCATCATGCGGCAAGGAATAATACAGGTCTTCGATATCCATACTTAAAGCTGTACAATCACCAGGATTTTCCTCTCTCAAATACTGAACTAGTGCCTGAGAATTACGTAGGCAAAAGGGGTCTCAAAAAAGAAGTCGGTTTCGACAGGGACGGACGTGATTACACAAAGCAGTAATAGCAAAAAAAGAGTAGTGGCTATTCCGTATATTCATTCAGTGTCGCACAGGCTTAAAAAAGTTGCTAGCATATATGATGTTAATATTGCTTTCACTGCTCCCAATAAGCTAGGTAAGATATGCGCTGCCGTACAGAATAGAAAGGAGCGGGTAAAAGGCAAAATACGAACAGATATTTGTCCAGTGAAGCACAATAAGAACAAAAGTTTTACTGACTTTCGTATGGGTGTGGTTTATAAAATTCCTCTTAGTTGTGGCCAGTTCTACGTAGGGCAAACGGGACGGTGTATCAATCAGAGGCTAATGGAACATAAAAGGTCGTTAACCGGTGGATCACCTTCTAATCTTTCGCTACATTGCCGAGATTGTAACTGCACGCCAGAGTTAGATGAATGCGCGATATTGTACAGGCATAAGAATGAAGATACGCATCTTATGGTAGAGGCATGGCATATCTATAATGGTGGAAGTGCGTGCGTGAGTCAGCCTTCGATTATTTTACATAAGGAATTGATTAAGTGTCTTAACAGTTATCTCTCACGTAGACCAGCACGTGTACCCGACTGACACATGGTGTTACCATTCGTGAGCATGCGCAGATGAGTTTTGTGTCTTCTTTCTTTTTTCGCCTCAGTGCTCCCTTCAATTGATAGTCGGCGTTCGTGTTGTCCACTTCTCTACTCTTGTGTCCTGTCTGCACGCCTCACTTCTATTTTGCATAATGAATCCTTACCAACTAGCTCAGCTTTCTGTCGTTCTAAGCTCAATAGAGTGTGCGCCATAGCACAAAAGACAAAACACAAGAGGCTAATAAATAATTTGATTGATTGATTGATTGATTGATTGATTGATTGATTGATTGATTGATTGATTGATTGATTGATTGATTGATTGATTGATTGATTGATTCTTTATTGGTTTATCACATATACATGTGATGGGAGGCGAAGGGAAAAGCCATTCAAGGATGGCTTGAGGGAGTCCTTCGCCCCCACGCTGGCAAAGACAACAGCAGAGGCACACACGTCCTGTTCACATGGTCGTACACTTTTGCAAAACCATCATATTAAGCACAACATTGCCATAAACCTTGACAAAACCATAAAATTAAACACATTAGTTACTGTCCTACGTAGGGCAACATGCGTTAACATACTTTACTTCACCTCAGCATCGAATGACAGCACATTTCATAACAATGTACGGTTAGTAATAGTGACATTGAAACAATATAATTAAATAGCAATCGTAAACAGCTCTAGTGGTCAATGTTAGGCTAGAAAGAATGTGTACAAGTCAGATAATGTTGCTTCGCGAATATCGATTTTTTTTTAATAAACTCATTTACTAGACGTGGAAGTTTGTTTTGCAGCATTTGCCGACCATAGCCAGTGTGACAATATGGAACATTCCATATTTCTGTTGTTCTAGTGGCATATGATGCTTCCTTCAAATGGAGATTCACCAAACCCATGAAGATAGAATTATGACAATCATAGTTAAGGCGATATTCACGCAACAATTTATGCTCATATGTGTCTTGTACTCTAATTATTTTGAATTTTTTAAAGAGCTCCACAGTAGAATGCCGGAGTGACACATTCTCAATTATTCTCAAAATTCTTTTTTGCATGACTGATAGCCGCGAGAAATTCAATTGTGTTGTAGTCCCCCAGACCAAATGACAATAGTTTAGATAGGAAGCGAAGAGGGCGTTATAGATTAAGAATTTTATTGACTTCGGAATTGAGTAGCGGTTTCTGTTCAGAATTCCCGTTATTGCACCTAACTTTTGTAATATCGCATTGGTATGCTCATCCCACTGCAGTGATTCTGAAAAATGTACACCAAGTACTTTAATAGACCTAACTAGCTCTATCTCTGAGCAGCGATAAATTAGGTTACGTACTACTGAAACCTTCCTGCCTACAGAATGAAACATCACAGCCTTTGTTTTCTTTGCATTTATCTTTAATTCGTTATTATCTGCCCACGTGCTTAGTTCCTCTAAAATGGCATTACCTTTATGAAAAAGTTCGGCATCTGATGAAGACGAAACAAATATGCTAGTGTCGTCAGCATAAATTATAAATTTACCTTCTGAAGATATATGGACTATATCGTTTATATATAAATTAAATATCAAAGGCCCGAGAATGCTACCCTGCGGTACTCCTGAGATTATTTGCTTTCTTTCAGATACCATTTCATTCATTGACACAAACTGACGTCTTTCCGAAAGATAACTTTTCAGAAGCATCAGGGGAAGCCCACGAATGCCATAGTGACTTAATTTGTCAAATAAAATTTTTTTTATTTCGAAACACTCCTCGAGAAGTACCTTTTTGTTCATCATCGCATCGTACAGTAAAGTTCGATACATCTTCTGTAGCTTTGTCCGGCACAGTGTTCTAGGCTGGCAAAATAAAACACGCCCGAACGCGCGTGCGCGCGCGGCAGACAGATCCGCGCTTTTGCAAGGTGGGGAAATAGCATTGTTTCTTTTTGTAGGCCCCGTCCTGCAGTCCTCTCAACACCTTTCTTTTTAATTTTTTTTCTTTCGGTAAACACCGCGAGTCAAAAGTGGCTCTCAGCTTCCCTCTCGTTTAGTTCATGGTCAAGCGGTGCCAACACGAGCCGTTCGCCTGATAAGAGAGCAGGTCGCGGAACGCTTCGATAACTCATTCGGGGCACGCCGGTGAGTGTCGCGCCAAAGACCCGCGTTGACATTCGCCCCCTCTCATTGGCGGCTGCTCAGCGCGACACGCGCTCAGGGGCGTCCTCACCTTTTTTTTTTTTTTTTGCGATGAAGGCTTGCCTTTAAGGCATAATTCGTGGAGTGTATATCTGTATTATATGTGTGCTGTGAGGCCTGTGTTGTGTATGAATTGAAGCAGTGTTTTGTGGAATCTGTTGTCATGTATCCAGCGGTCATAGCTGGTTGTCACACTGTAGCGGAGGCCGGCTTGCAGTAGGAGACGCGAGCGTTCCGATTGTAAACCCGTGCATGTCCATATTACGTGGTATGCATCTGATTCCACCACAGGAACGGAGCAGTATGGACACGTAGCACCCAGTGGTAAATGCGACCAGTTCCACCTTGAGACAACAGCCGGTGTAAGGGCCACCCCGGCCCGAAGCCTCCTAAGCACAACTTCCTCCGCCCTAGTAAGGTGAAGGGGGAGGGAGCAGACACACTGCACCGCACCTACGCCGCAGGCGACAGCGCTGGAGAAATTAATCGCGTAAATATTGTTAACGGATTAAACGGACAGTCGCCGAACGCACTTTTCGACAGTGAAATTAGGCCGTGTGCATATTCTTCTCCTACTAATTCTCAAACGAATGGCCAGACAGACGCGTACGTGGACCACTAGCTACCAACTTCGCGTTTGAATGGAAGAGCCCCTTCCCGCCTGCTGGAACTGAGGCCTGTTTTCATCGCTTATGTATAACATACGGGAACCAACTTCATTCAGTTACAGGATACCTGTACTGACTGCAATTACATTACGAGTGGCAAGGAAAAGAGAAATGCATGCCGATAAGAGGCGCGCTCGGATCTCTAATATACGCACGAAACAGATGGGCGTTGCCACGGGAAGGCCAAGTGCGCCTGTCATTGCGTTATTTTGTGCACAATTATTGTGTTAGAGATCGGGAATGGACGGCACCACGCTCTGCCCTTCGACGTCTGCCCTTCTGAGGGCCTGCCGCCAACAGCGTAAAGAATGACCAGCTTTCTTGCGATGGCCTACGACGCCTGCTGCCAAGCAGACCTGAGGCTCCCAAAGAACTTGTGCGCCAAGACAGATTGTCCGTGTCAGAAAACCAGGCTACTGTGCACTCGAGCTAGTGACACACAAAGCAAGTCGCGTATCGAGGGAATTCTTGCTCGGATGCGAAAAAAACACCTCAAGGACTCGCGCCCACGAGGGAACGCAAGATAAGTCTTGCGTAGCTCCGCAGCGTAACACCGCACCGCAACGTTCACCGTCCGTTGTTCGGATCACGATGCCCCGCAATCTATGTTCGCACAAGGCAGAAAGATACGATGGCCAATCCATGTTGGTACAAGCTAGCCGATATGCCCCGATGCATACAAACACAGAAAATGGTGCAAATTCTATCTGCCGTTAAGGAAGCTTAATCGAACCGACACCCTTGATAATAAGCTAGAACGCTCTCCTGTCAGCTCTCCTCACTTTATTTAAGCTGTAGCTGCGGTTTCAAAAAACAGCGAGACGATGACGGTGAACGGTGTCGCAGAGCACATTCAGCACCAACCATCCCACTCGGAATCGTATGTGCTGCCATTCGTGCATGTGATGAACTCGCGAGTGAAATTACATTAGCAGCGTACACGATCCCGCTTACCAAACGCAAATCATTTTTGCAGGCGCTTCAATACAAGTGCACAGTGTTGATTACAAATAGCCTTGCAATAACGTGCAATGAAAGCGTTCCCAACGTAACAAGCTTGTTCAAGTTGTCGGGAGCAAGAGCAAGCGAAGACCAGCCGCGGTGTAGTGCACGAATCGAGCTATTGCGAAGAGGCGCGGTTCTCGCGCTGCTTGAATGGGCGCAGGTTGGTGCGAGAACCCGTGCCCGCTTTGCGCACACGCGAAACGGCAACAGCGACGTCGCGACCTGGATTGGCCTGGACCAGCTCGGCGGAGCGCCGACCCAGGACTATACTTGGGGTAAGTAGTCGTAGGTAGGCTGGCTTAATTGCGCGACTTTTGGATTCCGGGCAGTACACTTCACTTCTGGCGAAAGTAGGAGTATACATAAATTAATAGCAAGAACAACAAAAAGGTGGTGTTATCATGTGCAACGACAAAAACTGCACTACAGCCTGTCAAGCAGCTAGAGCACGGCGCCGTACTGGTGGCATGTGGTAATGCTGACCTTCCGAGGTGGTCGTAGTTATCTATAACGCCAGCACGCGGGTAGAGCGGTGTTGAGAGATATCGAGATGCTCATGGTCATAATGAGGTTATGTATGCATGCACACCCGGCATCAGGGGGCAAACGTGGACAGTTAAGCATCCGTGTAAATACAATTTCGCGTTGTCCATCTCTCCGTCCGCTGTCTGTCTCTGTCTATTCGCACTTTAATTATTCGTAGGTGTCATTAATATGTGAACACTATATAACGTCAACAGTGACACAGAAGGAGCAAAGAAGGCAGGGAATCTGGAGAGGGAATGGAGTGCGCGCTCAAGAAAATGCCTGCGTTCGAAAGCTCCAACACAAGCCAGTAGTGAACACTGCAGTGTCTAGGATGCCTTGTGGCCAGCGGCGAAATCAGAACTCCCGTAATATCTTTTCACACAGCGGATGCTTTTATGAACAAACATCATTGCAAGTTGAATCGTGACCTCCCCCTATGAAAATGGTCATTGCCTTTATGTTTCCTTTATGTTTCCTTCTTGTACCCTATGTGACCTTTATGATTCCTTGTCCTTTGTGTGACCTCCGGGACGCCAACTTTGTGTGTACCACATGTTTACTCATCCTAACGTATACCTCGAGGAAGTGACCTTTATTATGCCTCTAGAATGTGTCCTTTATGCTTACGGCAGGATGTTAACTGGGTGTGTACTATGTGTTACCTGCGTGTACACTTGAGTGCACATGTAGGTGACATAGAGTGCACATAACAACTGTCTGTACATATAATACAGGCAGATATATCTGTACTTTGTGACAGCCTTTGATACACTCTGCAGAGTCATTGTAAGTACTAAATCTTGACTTATCCTTTCCTTTGCCCCAAGAAAACAACCCTTATTATAATTATTGTAGTATGTGCCCTTTGTGTTTACGGCGGGATGTTACCTAGGTGTGCACTTCAGTGCACACGTAGGTAACATAGAGCATTAATGTATATATGGTGCATGCACTCTTTATATGTTACCTACATGTGCACTTGAGTGCACACGTAGGTAACATAGAGCATTAATCTATATATGGTGCATGCACTCTTTATATGTTACCTACATGTGCACTTGAGTGCACATGTAGGTAACAGAATGTGCGCAGTAAGCATCTTTTGCGAATAGTACAGTTAGAGCTATCTGTACTGTATGTTAGTCACTGGCAGATTCAAGGAAAAGGCACTGCTTGCACCCCTCGCACTAGACATGCCGACCGGCACTAATTGTGGCTATATTGTGCGGAAAATCGAGCATGCCATGAAATAGGATGGTGTATATAATGATTTAGCCATGCATTCTCTTAATAGATAAAGTATTTCTTACTTTTTCAACCTGCTATTCTCCAGTAGCAAGCCATATGTAGAAATCTGCAGTATTTAACCTAATATGCAAGAATTTCATGAAAGTTGTGCGCCAGCTAGGCTATAAAATATAGTTGATTGAGTGTTTAAGACGGTTCTCATAGCAGGCGTCTTTCAGATGCTCCGCTTCGCCTCCAGTTTGGGAAATAATCTACTTAATTTATATATATATATGAGCACTATGTTACCTGTGTGGGCACTCTATGTTACCTGGCTGTGTACTCCCTCGAGTGCACATCCAGGTAAGATAGAGTGCGCTTATATATAGTGATTATCTTTTTACACATGCTACAGATAGATCGTCTACCTGAACGATGAATTAACTAACTACTGGCGTATCAAAGTAAAAAAAAAAAAATGGGGGGTGCACCTGCCTCCCCCTCCCTAGCTATCTTGGCCGTATTGATCACCACGCGCCATCAACACTACATGCGTACATCAAAGCCTCATGCAGCGAATAATCCCTCACGACAAATAACAATTGCGCGGCGGCTGGAGACGCGGTGGCACGACGCGCAGTGTTCGATGGCTTGCGCTACATGAACCGCAATAGAGGCGGACGCCTCCGCGGCCAATCTGCCGCTTTGCTAGTGAGCGTATATGATTATACAACCATTTAAGTAGCTGTTCTCGTCGCTTTCGCGCTGACCACAAGTACGAGTAGCTGCTGTGTCGATATGAGCACGCGTAGAAGAAGGGCAGCGCGGATCCCGTAAATGCTTGCTTGGGCGTACAACTGAATAATTTATAATTGTGAGTTGGCTGAGTATGAAGTTGCGTGCGGGGTATGGCCGTATTTGATTACGCGAGCATGCAAGCAGTACGCCTGCTTCACGTTGGCCGAAGTTCCGCTGCCGCTGCAAGCCAGCCATCGCCACATTTTGTTGCCTTTATTCCTTACGCTACGGGAAATATGGTTCCACCTATTCAAGATAAGGCCTGACATTCTCAAAAACACGCCACTGGGCGCCATAAGAAGCGTGTATATGTGTGGCGATTCCGAATTTCTGATCGGTGGGTGTCACAGCTATCGCGGCTGCCCGCACACCTTGCGCCATGGCAAGCAGACGGAGCTGCACATGGTGCGCGCTGATTGGCTCGTGTCCGCCGGCAAAAGTTTGTGCATAGTTCGTCTAAAATCTCTGTATATACTTTAAAAAACAAGGCAGCGCACCAAGACACTTTAAACTCAATAATTTGTGTTTAAATACCAGCCTTCCTTCCAGCTACGATTTTTTCAAATCTCGAAGGCCGTGCTTTTTCAACATGTACGCTCTAAAAGGAAATGCAGATCTCGGAGGCTAAATTTACTTGTTAACCGCAGCGCGGCGCTGCCGCAGTTTAACGGGTGACGGTTAGCTGGGCCACGTTGAGTGTGCTCGTTGCAGTTACACGGTAATTTAATCATATTTTCGAAGTGCCTAAACAAACTGTGATCCGTACCGTGTGCACTAACCATCAAGAAACCTCTGGACTCGTGTAACGCCATTAGTTCGCCTTATGTTTCCTGTGATACGCCAGTGTCTTATGTGTACTTCAGCGCCCGTCCGAGCTGCCTTTGTTCTCGCCTGTCCGCGTTCGCTCGTGGAATACCTGGTACTGTGGCTTCGAATTATGGTGCGTGGAAGAATTTGTTGAAAGCTGTGCTTTCGTGCGCGGGTGTTCATCGGCAATTCCACAGTGTTCGCGCCGGAAAGAGCGTCGTCGCGTGGTGCCTGCGAGACGAAGGAGCCGTTTGCCGACCCCATTGAAGGTAAGCAGGTCTGATGCTTGCGCGCATTCTCGCAGCTTCTGGTTCATGTAGTAAGCTTTGTGGAACGACAACAGAACACGTTCTGAGCGTATGTTGACCATGTTGCTCTGCACATTTAGCAAAGCGTTTCACGAGGGGAGTTTCCGTGAAATGTATTATTTCTTACCGCTTACTTGCTTTATGGAGTGATGTGCTACCACCGCTGATCGTTGGGACTTAATGGGCAAATATTTACGTAAACGCTGAAAGTTACTGTTTTCTCGGTAGTTACCCGGCAAGAAATCCTTCCGTAGATATGAATTTCCGCAAGTTACGTGTGTAATACATGTCGATGTGTCACGGGCATCGCGAGTTGGCACACGACTGCGATGTTTGACACTTGAACAGATATTAGCTTCTGTGAAGATTACTTTATTGATAGTGTTCAGTTTGAAGTCCAGCTTCGCGAGAACTTGTCTGCATTTTTTGTGTTCGACGTGCTCGCGTATTTGTCTTTTATATTGCAGGGCAAATATAGACCGACATAACAACAGCGAAATTTCTTTTTAATCGAGGCATGTCAATCAGACGCTCGTTTTCATTAATATTTTCATCCGAAGAACAGGATGTCAGTGCCTGCGATTGTTAAAGACAGTGGCTTGTAGCACTGCCTAATAAGGGATGCGATTTTCTTGCGATGCTTTCCGCTCGATGTTTGCCACTCTTATAACCCACCTTCCATGGCTGGCTGTTCTAGTTAATAACGATAGCCGAATGTCGGTCAGATCAATGAGCAAAAGGAGTAGCATCGGAAAAGGGATCGCTACAAAATCGCGTCCTAGGTTTTAGACCCTTCGTAATCGATTGTTCGTTTGATTTACTAGATATTTGAGTTTTGGTGATAATTTCCCAGGTAGTCTGATGTTTGCTGCTGGTTTTATTCCCGCCTGAATTTTACCATATAACAGTGTAACCACTTGAGATATAACTACGAGACATCTGTACAAGCAGGCACACAAAGATTTGTTGGCCAGTTGCCTACTCCTAAATGTCCTGTACTACTTAGCAGCTGCTGCAGAAATGTTTAAAAGAATTTGTGAGCAGTTTAATACCTGAGTGGACTGGCAGCTCAGTCTGTTTCAAACAACAATTAGTTAAAAGCTTCTGTGTTGCCCTGATGTTTTTATGAGCTGTTTTTGACTGCTCCACGTTTCTTAGCTGTGTGCATACAGGCCAGGCTGTTCTTGCTTATATGAATATTTTTGAATGAGTGAAAAAGATTGGCTTTTGTTTTGTTTTTCAGGTCCCAAGCACCACATTCCAGAGGTCTGCTGTGAGCAGACGTGGCAAATTACAGTAACATCCAGATAGTCGAATAAACTGTTCGTAGTTTCAGACAAACCTTTGCAAAGTATAGTCAAAACTTTCTTTTAAAAGTGCGAGCACTGATCCAACCTGATCTTTCTATCCAAACATTACATTTTATATTAGTAACAAAGACATAACTAGAACAGCAGCACTGCAGTGAGGAACATACACATGGCACTCCAAGTGTTATACTGAAATAATCTATGAAGTCTAATTACTTTGTAATTTTAGAACAAATTGGCATGAATTTCTGTGCCATAGCAGAGTTTCAATCCGTGCGCTGCATCATGTAGGGAACAGTAACCTTACAATGAAAACCAATGCAAAACTTTCTAACTCAGGAAATGTTTATAAAAATAAAATGTGCACACGGAACTCATCTATGCATGTCTACGTAAAATACAGGATTTCATCACTGCGGCCACATAAAGGATGCATAAAGGTAGGACACACGAAGGAAACATAAAAGCTTCGATGGGGGCGAAATGCGAAAACACCCGTGTACTTAGATTTAGGTGCACGTTAAAGAACCCCAGGTGGTCAAAATTTCCGGAGTCCTCCACTACGGCATGCCTCATAATCAGAAAGTGGTTTTGGCACGTAAAACCCCATAATTCATTAGGAAACATAAAAGCAGTGGCCAAATTTCAACATGGAGGAAACATAAAGTACGGTAACATAAGGGATACATAAAGGGAGGACACATGAAGGAAACGTAAAAGCAGTGGCCAAATTTCAACATGGAGGAAACATAAAGTACGGTAACATAAGGGATACATAAAGGGAGGACACACGAAGGAAACATAAAAGCAGTGGCCAAATTTCAACATGGAGGAAACATAAAGGACATTTCCTCATGTGAACTGCGGGAAACATACAGTAAACATAAAGGGCATAACCATTTTCACAAGGGTCTACGCAGTAAATTAAGTGAAGCTGCACAAAATATAATCAATAACTGCAAACCTCCCATGCGGCACTGTCTGGAACACCAAAGAGGGCGTAATTCTTCTATGATGATATACTTCCCACCGTGGCCTAGAACTCTTTCAGTTTGGCATAGGCTACAATAGACGGCGGCCTAAAGTGGACGCAGGAGTACAGTCCGGTACTCGTCAAATTTGGCGCATTCCCATCAGCAAACTACGGCGCTGTCTCGCATGTATATCCTGAAATCTGAAAACACGCACAATGGTTGAATATAGACGCATTGATCGAGAAGGTTATTCGCGACAAGCAGACACCACAGCAAGCCCACACTCCACGAGTTGGACCATTATGAAGTACTACACCTAGCGGGAACGTCTCTGATCTTCGACAGCCAAACTGCAGCTGTGTCAACACAGTCGGCTCTTCTTTCAGCAAGCCTCGTGGAGCCATCCGGCCCGGCTGGGACCACTGAGAAAGGGGGTCGCACACTTTGGTTCACTATTACGAATACGCGACTCCAGTATAAGCAGCTTGGACAGAACCAACGCACTCTAAAACTTTAAGAGGCAGGCTTTTATCGCGTTTGATTATCTTGCACTCACACCGATTCCAAAATTGTCATAACCTGTTCACTCGAGTCGACAAGCGTCGCAGCGAAATGGAGACATTAGATGGCAGTCATCTCCATCGGCGGCTCCTTGTGGACGATGTACACCCACTTTAGAGCCATTAAAGTCGAAACGCCCTGTCTGAAGACTTTGGTATGTGCAGCTCCTCTTCGCCTCTTTTAGTAAGAATCGCCGCTTTCCGCTCCTTGGTATGACTCTGCGACCACGGCGTACTGATCACGGTCTCGGATTTGATCTTTAACAGGGAGAGGCGGGCTAGTTGGTGGTCGATATCGGAATGCATTATGTAACCGCGCAAACGACAACGGGCTCCGCACTTGTCCTGTGTGTTTACTTTTTCGTCTGTTGTCGTTTGCGCGGTTACATAATGCATTCCAGCTCAGATTTGATCCCCGGTCGCGGCGGCCGCATTCCCGTCCCAATGGAAAAACGTTCGTGTCCCGAGTATGCATGTGGCGAGCGCCACCCGAACGTGATTGCTCTCCGCCTGCACGACCCCTGCATAGACCGGGACAACGCGTTGATCGTCGCAAAGGGGAAGAAATCGCGACAACCTGGCTTTTGCCGTCACCACGTCGAATTCAGGGGACAATTGCAGAGAGTATTCCATAGGATTAAACTCGCGCTCACTACCATGTGTTTTGGAGTATAAATAGCAATGTCGCCGTTTTCTCATGCGGGAGCGTCAACCTTTTATTTTGGCACGATCAGCAACTGCAAGTTGTACTACCCAGAAGCTATAAAGCCAAGGAAGACATGGTCGGTGCGTCGAGATCCAAAGGTTGTAGTTGAGCAAGGGTTCGCTCTGGCTCAAAAACCTGGAGCTTCCACCACACCGGGGAACCCCTCTACCTACTGAACTGACCAGAAGCATTGCGGACAATGGAAAAACGCTTGGCTTCGGGGTGCTGAAAGGGAAGGCGAAGGCTCAGCGGCATGAACGACAGTTGAAATCTTACAATGACGTATTCACCAAACACACGTAAACTGAAGCCTCGGTGTATAAATGAAATACACCGCGCCAACGTCGTTATCTTGCAAACAAGTCGTTCAGGCTGCCCCGCTTCTGATTCCAGGACCGGGTGAATGTTTCCAGCTCTCCGCGGAGTTCCTTTATCAAGGAACCAAGCTCTAGCTCTGAAAAAGAAAAATAAGTTATGAACGCCTTCCATCTTGCGGATTTCCGTGGGGAATGGTCTGCGTCCTAAATTTCATACAAGAAATGTTTTGTCGACAAGACGATTTTGAGAAGCGGCATGATCCGCAGCCGCGCAAAGCGCGTGCAGTCGCCGTGTGTCCGCTACATAGCGCGCATGTGTGAGTGTGCCGGCAGACGCGCTCCACTTTCTTATCCGCGTTGACGCGCAGGCCACTCCGATAGCGAGGTCAACAGAGCGCCCCTTCTCGAGCGCTGTCACCCTGCTTTCATTGGCAGCGCTGTCGCGCAGAAGCAGCCTGCTTTGGCTCGTGTCACCTGTTACAATGCAAAATGCGCAACTGCTGCGAAGACGCTGTGCAATCCCACAACGTGCGGACTGCTCATCATCGCTGTCATGCTTGCCAGCACACGAAATAGAGACGTAGACATGGCTAACGGTGCAACAAAAAAAATCAAACAAAGAAAAGAAGAGAACAGCAAAAAGAAGAAAGCACGCGTTTGATAAATTGAAAGCACAACTACACGAAGCCACAACAATAAGAACGCTGAAATCACTAATATTCTGCCAGGTAATCTCGAATCCGTTTAGACTAGGCTTAACACCCGCCGTGGTTTCTCAGTGGCTATGGTGTTAGGCTGCTGAGCACGAGGTCGCGGGATCGGATCCCGGCCGCGGCGGCCGCATTTCGATGGGGGCGAAAACACCCGCGTACTTAGATTTAGGTGCACGTTAAAAAACCCCAGGTGGTCAAAATTTCCGGAGCCCTCCACTACGGCGTGCCTCATACTCAGAGAATGGTTTTGTCACGTAAAACCCAATAATTTTATTTTTTCACTAGGCTTTACATTTGGCCCGTGCTATATAGCTGTTGAGAATCGCCAGCTGAATGTTCTTAGTGTTCGAATCCACTACATTAACTATTAGTGGCACGCAGCGCTTCTATGTCCATATAGGTTAGTGTAGCCCGACTGAGTGGTGACGTGTCGGTGGAGAGGTTCTCCCCGCGTACCACAAGACGCGTACGGCTGTCGTTAGAAAGACGTCGGAGTCGACGATGCACAGCGACGGGACAGGGAAGACAAGCGCTGACCACTGGGATCCCGCTCATGCACCGACGTCACCGGTTCGCCTCCTCTAGGATGATGATAATAATGATGGCCTTAGAAACTATGAAACATACCGAAATCCGATCAACACGTCCTGCTGATTATATATATATATATATATATATATATATATATATATATATATATATATATATATATATATATATATTCTTTTAATGCGACTGAGCAAAACGAGAACGAGGTGAAAGCAGGAGCCAACATTTCGACAAGTGGACTTGTCTTCTTCAACGCTTTCACCTTGTTCTAGTTTTGCGCATCGTCTTGAATTTCCATCTCCCGCGTTCCCTGTGTTTCCCTTTTAATGCGACTAGCATTCTTCGGGTATATTCACGCACTTTCCTGGGCCTAGCTGTCTGTCTTTCGATGTCTGTAAGCGTTTTCCCGCTAACTTTGGTCACTGCAAGTGGATGGTTTATGCTAGTGACTATTGCCTCAAGATACAGCGCTGGTGGTAGAGGATTCGAAACAAACCGTCGGGCAAACTTGCTTCCCTGGATTGTGGCACTGGGTGTGTGCCGCTGTTTATGATGAACCTCTTTGATGCCAGCTTGGCAACAGCTGGCGAAAGTGCGCGACCGGGTGTGCAGCGAGTCCAGTGAGCCTTTCCGACGCCAACTTAAGTCACTGGGCATGTGCCGTTCTCAAACCTTTAAAATTTATTCAGTGTTGGGCGGTACCGAACCTGCATCATATACGTTCAGACAATCTTCTCTGAATATCCAGTCACACACGCACACTTCGTGGCGGTGCCGCCAGATGGCACAACTTGTCCAGAGCCAGGCTGCATACACGCCTCTTACACGACGCGTTTCTCAGCTGTTGTCACGTTGTGTCACTACACTGATTCAATCCCATTCGCAATAACGTTGACTTCCATCGTGAAATGGTTCTTTCCGGGTCCTTTTTTATTTTTTAGTGATGGTGGCACACGCTGGTTTTAAGCTTCTTCTGTCCTACAGTGCTGACAAAGCTGCTCTTTTTCCTTCAGCTGTTGAACGCGTAAGCATTTCCATGCCTACCCAACGAGAAATTTGTCCGTCCGTCAGGTAAGACGAATGCGATGGCTCATACCGCCCTGAACAACGTCTCATACCCCCTTAAGCAAGCAAAAAATGCAATGGCTTACACCAACTTAAGGCAAAGATTACAAGCGCTCAGCAAAGTGAAGCGAACAGTGCATACATTCATTGAAAGCGCCCATACAACACACAGAACCGCATAGGTTTCAATGAAGAACTAGCTAAAAACATGCATCCGAACCATCAATAAAAGCATTGCATAACCTCCTCAACATATGTAGCGCTGGTTTTGCAACAGCTTCGCTGTACATGCATGCTGATAAGGGCCAATAAGGGTCGAATCAAGTATCAGGTTTATAACGACCGATGAGTGTTGATACGGGTTTATATTGGTCGAATCAATAATAATAATAATATTTGGGGTTTTACGTGCCAAAACCACTTTCTGATTATGAGGCACGCCGTAGTGGAGGACTCCGGAAATTTTGACCACCTGGGGTTCTTTAACGTGCACCTAAATCTAAGCACACGGGTGTTTTCGCATTTCGCCCCCATCGAAATGCGGCCGCCGTGGCCGGGATTCGATCCCGCGACCTCGTGCACAGCAGCCCAACACCATAGCCACTGAGCAACCACGGCGGGTTGGTCGAAACAAGTTTCATAACATTGATAATGACACCGGGCCACGTGGAGATGAGCAAGTGGCATAATGCTTACGCATACTTAGGCAACTCCCGGAAGAGCTTATGCGTGTTTTTTATTGCTGTTATGCCTTAATGACCTGGCGCAAGCGACTCTGGGGGATCGGCCATGAATCGGTCGATGCATGTGTTACATGAAGATAACAATACTAATTTTGAGGAATATGATTTTAATAATCACTGGTCATTTGAACCTTTGGGAATTAAAGTTTATGTGATATAGATACAGGGTGTTTCAGCGAACTTTCAAATTATTTAATGATTGCTTGTAGCAGAGAGCACAATTATAGTCCATGAGCTGATCTACTAGAAGAGGCGGGCATTACTTAAAAAATGAAATTCATAATCGGCTAATTATTATACATCCACTAATTAAGTTTTCAACTAATTACCGTGCGGCACATATTGCAATTTACGAATTCTAGAGGGTGAGACTGCAAGGCATTGAAAAGAATTGTGTGGACGACAGGGAGATATGCGTCGTCAAACATGCGGAAAAAATGGGCTGTCTTTCACTTATTTTCTTATCCAACGTCGCCTTATACATTGAAGCACAAAATTAACTGCAACGGCAATGTAGTTCTCCGCAAAGTTTGGGAATCAATATCTCGAAATAGCTGTCATCCTGAGAATTCGTTCCAAGTGGATCCGCCTTGCGAACTCCCCGGCTAGAATTTGTAAATGGCAATATGTGCCATAAGGTAATTACTAAAAAACGTAGTTAGTGAATTTTCGTTAATTAGTCGATTATGCATCCCACTTTTTTGTGCAAGTAATGTCCGCCTCATCGAGAATACCAGTTCGTGGACTGTAACTATGCTACCTGCCGCAGGCAATCTTCTTTCTTTTATTTTAGAAGTGTTCGCTGAAGTACCTCGTGTAAACTCTATTGTATCTTATTAAAACTTGTTGTCTATTGCATCTACACATTATTCAATACAAAACTACAGTTACAAAAGAAAAATGAAACAGAAAATGTCAGCATTGAATTCTTTTCGTCTCGGCAAATTGCAGAGGGCATCACAAAGGTTGTTGTGGCTAAAACCCAGTTCGGTAACACCAAAGGAAATGAACACCGGCAGAGCCAACGTCAAATGAAGTTTACGCAATGATTCTTCCAACAATCTTTTTGTTAGAACCTTAAAATGGCCCCCGACATGCTTAAAATGTCGTGTCGTAATGAAAGTGAACATGAAGTGTCGTAAGCGACACTCCAGCCTTTCTAGTGGAGAACCATATACTGTCCCAAGAAAATTTCAGACGCGAATATTCAGAAATGGGCAATGAAAATCTGCGGAAGTCATTCTTGGTACTGAATTTCCTAAAATCGCACCGCTGTTACAAGCGATGACAATAGTAAAATAGGGATTACCGGACCACTAAGTAATGCTATTGTGAGTTCATTAGCAGATTCATTTAGGATTATTCCTTTGTGTACCGGCAACGACACCGAACGAATGAGGCGCAAATGTCTTGGGACGAAAGAATTGAACGCTTCGAATGCGTTTGGTAAATTATAAGTGGTTAGGGAAGAAAAAGCGAAGAAGTGGTCTGTTAAAATTACGGCTGCTGACAAAGATAAAGGAAATTTACGTAAATCTAAAACAATTCCCAATAATTCAGCCTGAGAAATAGACGTGCAGTAAAGTAGTCGGATTGAAAAAGAAAAATTAAGAGATGGTGATACCATGCCCATACCTGCCTTCTCTTCATAGATGGAAGCGTCAGTTGCAATCACAGTTCTTACTTTTAGTTGTACAAGGCGATCTTCTAAAATACCCTTTAGGAATTGATAAGGCAGATGCTTAACATTATTCGGAAAATGTAATCGAACTATATCTTACCTATCGGAGCAGAGCTGCTTAATAAGTCTATTTCACGAAGATGAACGTATAATGGGTCTCATAGAGTTTGCACAAAAACAGCTCCGCTTTGAACCCAGTGCATCCTACTCTTCTTCTGTAGTGTTCATTACAATGCCGCCGTGTAAGTGCATTGGGTATATAAACCAAAGCTATTATTATTATTATTATTATTATTATTATTATTATTATTATTATTATTATTATTCGATATATGCGACCTTACAATGTGCTAGTAAGAACATTGGCTTTCTAGTTAAGCCTCCCAAAAGCGTACCTTTAACAGTTCGGGACGATCTTAACTGAAACGTCGAAGCATTTTTAAGCAGGCATTGGCAACGGATATCTCGAAAGTGGTGCTACTCTCAGTTTCTGCTAAGCAGGCATGACGTCACTACGCCTCAGCTTCAATTTCTCAATTACAATATATGCGCCCTAAACTGAGTAATTAGGAAATTCAACTGGAACGGCTTAGATGATTAGAGAAATGATCGTCGAAATTTTTCTTGTTGCTAAAGTCCGCCTAGCCACACCTAGGCCCACCAGTTCTTGCCCATAAGCCACATCTAGGCCCACCAGTTCTTGCCTATGCCTATGGGCAAGAACTGGTGGGCCTAGATGTGACAGCTTCTTTTAAAACGAAGTGCTCCGCATAATAAGAAACGCCGAGTATATGACATTCACATGGCTTCTCTGAGCGTCTTGTGTGCCGGTGTCTCAGAACCGAACCGCAGCATATGGCGAAACTCTTGCACAACCACGGCATGACAGGCTCCAAGGTCTCGCCCCGACGCCCAAAGCCGCGTTTACAGTCACAGATGCGAAGTTTATAACTGTAGCTGTGGCCTAAAATGTTAGTTAAATCATGAAGGACGGGGGGGGGGGGGAGGGAGAGTGAACTGGTGGAACAAGTTCGAGCCGTCAGTCGAGGGAAGAGAAGTCGTCTCTGCACCTGCTGCCATAGGCCGAGCCGTATGTACCGAGTCACAACGAATGCCTAGGAATTGTTTGCAGCTTCTTGAAATATCGTCATCGATCAGTAGGGCAACACTGGGCAAGACCTCGTTCTTTTGTACCAGAGCGACGAGCGCATCGACGGCGCTGCGATCGCACCTGTGTGTGATGCGATGTGGTGTGTGTGACCACTTCTGTGATGCGGTGGTCCGCGCACGTAACATGTATATCAACCTAGGCCGTGGCATGGGTTTCTTACGTGGCCGGAGCGTTGCTCGTGCCCAGAGCAGGACATCGGGTTGCGCACGAGCAATGGCGGTGTTAGCACTTAAACCCTGCGGACGACTCCAACAGCTGCGGCTAGCAACAATGCCCGCAGCGCGCCGTCGCCGGACGAAGGAGAGCCGCGGTTCTCGGTTGGCCGGTGCAGCCGGCAGAGCGGGCAGCCGAGCTGGATCAGCCATGCAGTGAAACAGTGAGGCGGCTATCTAATCTCATTTGGCAGTGCCAACAGGCACCTTGAAACGCGCCTCGGAAACATGCAGACCACTCAAACGACACCGTGCTTTCTCTCGGCGATAAATGCAGAGAGAGCGACGAGGAGGTGAGTGACACGGGGCTCTCGCTTTCCTGCGCTGCCCTCCCCCTCCTCCGCAGTCCGGTTCGGCGCGGCGAGAGGAGCGACCAGAAACGGGCTTCGCCGGCGCTCCTCCGCAGCCGCGTTACCGGCCACAGTGCCAAGCGTCGCCCGCCGGAGCGGTACCCCACCCGATTGACGGGAGACCACCCTTTTGACGTAAGCACTCTGGCCGCTCTGCATCTCGCCAGGACGACGCGCGCGCCTCGGGAACCCCGCGCACAACTGGCGCGCCAGTCGGCGGCGAGACCGGAGGCTGCACTGCGCCCGCTCGCAGCACCGCGCCGTTGAAGTCGGTCGCCCTCCAAGCTTCCCGGAACGCAGGTCAGTCTCGCTTTGCGCGCTCGGGTCGACGCGCACCGCTGGTGTGATTACCGCGCACGGTTAGCGAATCGCCAGGAGGCGCCTCGTGTTCCTTATTCCTCCGAAGGAAAACAGAAGGCCTTTCATTTTCCTGCGAAGGAAAGACGAAAGGTTTCAGCCGCTCCCATTTGGTTTAGCTGAATGGAAATTTATCAAACAGCGCAGTTCCCTCTTCGTTCTCGTTGCGTCGACACTAGCGCTTACGCTCGTGAATGGATGTGGCCAGATTTTCCCGACTCGTCGGCGCGGCGGCAACGACCAGCAGATTTACAAACCGCTCCCTAGCACCGGTGGCACAGAACCAAAAAGAAATCATGGATAATAACACAATATTCAAATGATAACTACTATCAAGCTAATATAAGAAAACTGCTTGCAAGCACGTCGACTCACTTGCTCATTAGCGAATTTTAAGGCGATTTCTACTAGCAAATTGCGTTTCTGTAAAATCAAAACGGCCGCTATTACACTGAAGGAAAGCTTGCTAATTAAGCTAGAAAAGGAGACAAAAGACAAGTTCCCGTACCATCTAATCGTGGCATCATGTATTGTGTCAGCGTCGACTGTTGTATTGCTTATTGTTGAAGGACTACAGTGCACTGCAAAGGATCCAAGTGCCCAACTACAGCAAGTTTCCAAATCTTTACTTGTGCCACCAAAATGAGAAAATAGTTGGAAATCCGTGAGGTCACACTAGCGTACTAGAGGTGAGTTTTCGATGTGAAATTGAAAGAAGGGAAGTTTCTCCCATAAATAATGAACCTTTCTTCCACAAAATAAATAAAGGTAGAAACTTGAAAGGCTATCAGTGCAAACTAAATGGTGTTGCTCAATCAAAACCAGGCTGCAAAAATTTCCATTTGCAACGCAGCTAGCACGCGAACCCTTTAACGTGACTTTTAATGCACGGTAATCTGCTGAATAATATGCGTGGTTGCAAGGGACACCTTCTCTTGGGTTCCGTTCCCTTTGGTAGTGAGTGTGGTACCCGTGTACTTCCGGAATTCTCACGACACCGCAGCAACAACGGCGTATGCGAACGTGGAATGCTATTCGTCAAGAGGCGCAAAGCCGAGCATCGTCGACTATCGTGCTTCCACTGGCGCCCAGCGTCCGATATGTGTACAGATGCTAATGGTGTTGCGGTCTTTGTGTCACAACGAACAGGAAGCCAGCATGACGAAGATAACGCGGGAAAGAAAATGCGCTACGTAGAAAGACTCGACGCTTGTCTTCCTCAGTTGCAACAGGCCGCAAAGAGTGCCGGATAGGGGAAACGGGAACAGGAGAGAACGTGTGGCAGACCGTGCGCGTTTGTGTCAGAGCACAACGCGGCCATTTATGTGTGCGCAAAGCAAAAAAAAAAAAAGAAAAATACGCCCCAAACAGCAGGCGTTTCTCTTTTTTTTTTTTTTTTTTTTGAGCGGGCTAAGGCTATGAAGAAAAGAGAGAGTGAGCGTACGGTTGTGAAAGGAGGAGGAACGGTCCGAAACACTGCGCGATGCTCGGTTGTGAGCGCAGCTGGGCGAATTCAGAAAAAAGAATAGCCTAACATCATCTCGCACCAAAAGTTATAAACAGTTCATTTTTTTTTATATTGGATCGTTTTATTCATCACTAAATGTACTGAAAGTACTCCTGTGCACAGAGTTGTCATACCAAATTGACGGTGGGCCAGGGTTCACTGCATGGTAGCAAATACATGCATGCGACAGCGGGCGTAGCTAAATAAGTAAAGCTAACAAAGCCTACTTACATAAGACACTCGTCAATACAGGTTGCCAGCATGTTCGTCCACAGCCCTTTAACAGCACAGCGCAATTATTTTACTGATTTGCAATGAACGCAAAGGTGCATCAGTGAGGAGACAACTTTACTTCGATGTTTTCATGGGTAATTATAAAATTCATTTTTATTACTTAAAAATTGCCATAAACTGAAAAAAACAATACAGTGATGTAGGCATAACAGTGACAATAGCTGGTCTTGATTCATTTTAAGATCTTACGTGCCTTTAAGGCATTTCCGGTATATTAAGTGCTACTGCAAAGGACTCCAGTTTGCAATCGTTGGCAGAGGGCGATCCCTTCTATTTTCTGGATTTATTTTATTGTCATGTCAAGAAAAAGTGGATTTCCGGACTTCCGATTGTGTGCGTTTAATGTTACTGTGGTGTTCAGAAGCAGCCGGTTAAGCAAAGCGATATTTAAGGTAAGCCAAAGAAAAATAAGGTGATTGAAATGACATATGCGCTCTTACATATATAAAATATTCCTTGTAAGAGTGAACTCGATAGTGCCTATATGGAAGACAGCGTTCTTTTAACAATACAAAAAAATCCTTATGTTAGTTTTTATTTTCTAGCCCTGACAAGGGTTCAGTAGTTTAACTGCGACAGAAATGATGCGCTGTGTAGAACAGCCTCCGTGCGAGGAATCACTCGGCTACGCACTCGGGCCCCTGCTGCGATCTGATGTGCATGGCAGCCAGTGTATGTCGAAAATGTTGTTTCTCGACAACCTTTATGTCCTCATTTAAACAAAACAAAATCCTATTAGGTCCAGAATTAGGCGGTTTTATTGTTTTGTTTGTTTCTTTGTGTGTGTGTGTGTGTGTGTGTGTGTGTGTGTGTGTGTGTGTGTGTGTGTGTGTGTGTGTGTGTGTGTGTGTGTGTGTGTGTGTGTGTGTGTGTGTGTGTGTGTGTGTGTGTGTGTGTGTGTGTGTGTGTGTGTGTGTGTGTGTGTGTGTGTGTGTGTTTGTGTGTGTGTGTGTGTGTGTGCATGTGCGTGTGCGCGCGCGCGCGTTCGTTCTTGTACAAAGAAATATTCTTGTTTTCAAGTGGCAAACTTTAATAATGTGCACTTCAGTCCGTGCTGAGAGCCCCAAGAAAGTTTCATTGCGCTTCTGAGCCAGTATATCTGCTTCGACGTCCTCAACTACGCGACGTGCAGTCATCTGCGTACATTGCAGCACACTGAGCACTGGCGTCGATACCTCTATACCCTCGCATTTCTTTTTTTTTTTTTAGGACAGATCTCTTTTTGTTTTTTTCGATAGCGCGTGATAGATGGCTCGATCAGTTCATCTGGATTACTTGAAGAAGTGGACGCTACTTGTGCGACAAATCGCAATGTCCAGGTGGCCAATTAAATTAATTAACAGTTTAATTCTTCAATTTAGAGCCCGTGTTGCCATCGCGAAATTGGATCCGAGTTGTACCGCAGTAATCCTAAAGCTAGCGCCATTCTCGAGACGTCCGTCCCCAAAATGTGCCAAAACGTTCCCAGACCGTTTC
The DNA here is from genome assembly GCF_050947875.1 of Dermacentor variabilis. Taxonomy (NCBI): domain Eukaryota; kingdom Metazoa; phylum Arthropoda; class Arachnida; order Ixodida; family Ixodidae; genus Dermacentor; species Dermacentor variabilis. The sequence goes on from NC_134570.1 coordinate 13,145,064, forward strand.
ACTTAAAAGCACTCCGAACTGCTTGACTCACGCTTTTGGTAAACTGTCCACTGGAACGCCAATGTACTTCGCAGCACAGTTTGGGAGAACGCTTTAGCGCTCCCATCTAAATACATCGGAAGGGGGAACTCGTTTTTCTCGGCAACCACTGTACCTAATTTGATGAGGTTCGTTGCATTTTAGAGAAGTTGAAATATAGGGACTGTTGGAAGCGTATTTGAATAAATATTGTTAAATATCGCAGATTTTCAGAAAACGAAACTATAAAGTTTACGACTCTGTAACTCAGCAATGAAAAGTGGTATCACAATTCTGTCAATTGTATCAATAGTACATCCAAAGCGGACAAAACTGTTGCATTATATATGGCTCTCAAGTAAACCATTAATATGGGAGTAGGACTTTTGCAAAACCGTTGCAAACAATGTAACAGATTGAGCTAAGATGTAAATTGATAAATAAAATTTGTCCGCTTTGAATTCTCTAACGGGTGCAGTTTACAGAACTGCGATATCTGTTCTTGGTGCAGAGATACGAATTCATAAACTTTGCGCGTCTATTCTTTTTCAAACTTACCAATTTTTGAAAGTTCTTTTCAAAAACTTCCCGACCTAAATGAAAATTACGCTTCCAAAAGGCCCTAGAATTTAATATTCTCTCTCAAATGGAACAAGTTTGATGAAAATCGGCCCAGTGGTTATCTCAGAAAAATGTTTCTGCGTTTTACGTGTATAGGCGTCATCGGAGCTGCGCCCTAGCCTCCTGTTAAGACCGCCTATAAGTCTTACGATTTCGGCTGAGCAGACATGACTTCACTACTGCGTGACTATAATTTCCAAACTGGAACGTGGGCCTTAAAGGGAATAATTAGTAAGTTAAACAGCGAATATTTTTAATTGGCTACCTGCGCATTGCGGTTTGTAGCGCATTTCCGCCTCAACAGTTATTTCGCATGAACAGAACAAATTGCGTGTTTCTTTTTCTTAAATTGCTGGAACTATACAGCATTTGCTTGCTTGCTTGCTTGCTTGCTTGCTTGCTTGCTTGCTTGTTTGTTCATGCTGCAGCCCAAAGGGCTATAGCAGAAGTTATAATCACAAATGGTGACGGGAAAACACCGTGCAGTATCACGCGTGTGCACTAACACAGTAATCTCGGACAGGGCATAATGCGAGAAGAAGTGTAAATATTCGCAAGCGTAAGGAGAAAAGAAAGAAACACTTCATAAGCATTGCCTATGGCGCCTAAAACTGAAGCGGCTTAATTCGCGAATTTCACCAGGCAACGAATTCCAGTGTTCAATCGTTAGGAGAAAAAAAAATCTATTCGAAAGCATTAGTGGAAAGGGTGTGATATTCGAGGCATGGTGTCCTCTAGTTGATGTCAGCTGTTAGAGGGGCGGCATCGCAGAAATGACGGACGGAATTCATGAAATAATCTTCAGGGACCGCCCTTCTGGAAGTACTTAAATGCTCGCGCAGGAGACATCGCCGCTCGAAGCGACACCGACTGAGACGGACAGCTTTTCTTTTATGAATCATCCATTATTCAAAGTGAAGCGAGCGTGCTCCTCTGAGGTACAGCTCACCTGAAGGGCACAATTTATGAGCTCAGGTTATTTATGCGGACGTACGGACTTTTAGCAGACAGGCAGAATTTCATTCATTCTGAATATTTCCCACAATTTATGCGCAAGAACTTAGAGGCAAGAATCTGATGGCCAGCGCTGCCTAAAGCATTGAAATATCAATAAATATCCCTAGTGTAAACCCATGTCTTTAAACTTCCGTAAAGCGAAATTTTTCAGCGTGCGCAAAGCCTACTCCATTGACATACATTTTATTAAAAATTATTAACTTCGTGTTTTACGCCAAAACCACGAACTGATCATGAGGCGCACTCCCGACTAATGTTGGGCGTCCGGGTTTCTCCAACGTGCGTCCAATGCACAGTTCTTGTATTCAGCTCCCATCAAAATGCGGCGGCCGCGATTTAGGTTTTACGAAGCCAAAGTGCGAAACAATAATTATGTTCTTGGCGAAAAAATTGGCGGACGCTTAAGTGGAACGCGATAGAGATCTGTGACTGCTTGTCACGCTTATCGCCAACCGCAGCTTATGTAATCGTAATATCTATATGGAAACGCTTTGCGTTCGCCGCCAAGGCGAGCTCTCTGGTAGAAACGCGGCCTCTTGCGTGGGTCGATCCCAGAGGCAGTGCGCCAAAAATATTTCGTCATTTTCAGGTTTCTGTTATTCGTTCGCACTTTTAACGTTAAGCCTGAGAATATCTAACTTAAAAGGCATGCGCTGTCGGTGTTTGGCTTCATGACATTTGTTTGTGGGCTGTCATTCGCAAAATTCCGAGGAATATGTCAGGAATGTAAGCCAAGGTACGAGCTACCTTAGTGATACATGGAATATTGTGGCAATATAACCCGCATAACCGCATGTCGTATAGCGATGCATGGCATATACTTATCCCTAAATGTATGCGGAAATTTTCGCTCACGGACATCTCCGCTTACGCTGACGACGACACCGACATCGGATTTTTTGCGACACAGAGCCGTTGAAATATCACAAAAGAAAAGTTTTTTGATAACATTACAAAAACATAGAGAAGAGATATCGGAGGAGAATTTGATGCGCCTTACTTCGCCGCCTTTGCAGACAACAGACACCTTAGTAGTTTTCATTGAGTTACCAAAAAATACACCCTCACACAATAGATTAACGGTGTAAAAAAGTATAGAAGCTGCAAATGGAGGTACGTGCATTAGGAGCTTCATCATCATCAGCCTGGTTACGCCCACTGCAGGGCAAATGCCTCTCCCATACTTCTGCCTACCCCGGTCATGTACTAATTGTGGCCAAGTCGTCCCTGCAAACTTCTTAATCTCATCCGCCCACCTCACTTTCTGCCGCCCCCTGCTACGCGTCCCTTCCCTTGGAATCCAGTCCGTAACCCTTAATGACCATCGGTTATCTTCCCTCCTCATTACATGTCCTGCCCATGCCCCCATTTCTTTTTCTTGATTTCAACTAAGATGTCATTAACTCACGTTTGTTCCCTTACCCAATCTGCTCTTTTCTTATCCCTTAACGTTACACCTATCATTCGTTTTCCATAGCTCGCTGCGTCGTCCTCAATTTAAGTAGAACCCTTTTCGTAAGCCTCCAGATTTCTGGCCCGTACGTGAGTACTGGTAAGACACAGCTGTTATACACTTTTCTCTTGAGGGATAATGGCAACCTGCTGTTCATGATCTGAAAATGCCTGCCAAACGCACCCCCAGCCCATTCTTATTCTTCTGATTTATTGAGTCTCATGATCCGGATCCGCGATAACTACCTGCCCTAAGTAGATGTATTGCCTTACCACTTCCAGTGCCTCGCTACCTATTGTAAACTGCTGTTCTCTACCGATACTGTAGACTGTATTAACCTGCAGAAGACTCTACCGAGTTTTCTGCAGGTTAATTTTTAGACCCACCCTTCTGCTTTGCCTCTCCAGATCAGTGAGCATGCATTGCAATTGGTCCCCTGAATTATTAAGCAAGGCAATATCATCAGCGAATCGCAAGTTACTATGGTATTCTCCATTACCTCTTACCCCCAATTCTTCCCAATGCAGGTCTCTGAATACCTCGTGTAAACACGCTGTGAACAGCATTGGAGAGATCGTATCTCCCCGCCTGACTCCTTTCTTTATTGGGAGTTTGTTGCTTTCTTTATGGAGGACTACGGTGGCTGTGGAGCCGCTATATATATCTTTCAGTATTTTTACATACGGCTCGTCTACACCCTGATTCCGTAATGCCTCCATGACTGCTGATGTTTCGACTGAATCAAACGCTTTCTCGTAATCAATGAAAGCTATATATAACGGTTGTTTATATTCCGGAAATTTCTCCGTTACCTGATTGATAGTGTGAATATGGTCTATTGTTGAGTGGCCTTTACGGAATCCTGCTTGGTCCTTTGGTTGACAGAAGTCTAAGGTATTCCTGATTGTATTTGCGATTACCTTAATAAATACTTTGTAGGCAACGGGCAGTAAGCTGATCGGTCTATAATTTTTCAAGTCTTTGGCGTCCCCTTTCTTATGGATTCGGATTATGTTGGCGTTCTTCCAAGACTCCGGTACGCTCTAGGTCATTAGGCATTGCGTATGGTACGCTCGAGGTCATGAGGCATTGAGAGCTTACGGTAAGGAAATTATCGTTGTCCAGAGCCCTTCTTTCACGTGAGCCCAAAAACACATCAAAAACCTCACAAGTTTCCACAATGCAGACTAACCATTCACACTGCCGTTCTTCTACTACTTTCTCTCGCTCTCTCTCCCTCGCACTGACATTGCAACTTTCGGCCTCAATGTCAACCCCCCCCCCCCTCCTATTTTTTTGAAGCGCGCACTTTCGGCTGCACGCTGGTAAAGTCCAGCAAACCTACAATTGAAGCTAAATTGACCTTCTTAATAGAGTAACCATATAGGTAAGGCTTTACTGCGCACGCCCTGCTTGCACAGCAAGGATTGTCTTTTGTGCCTTCTCGGGACGCCCTGTAGCAGGCGACGCGCAGGATTCGCCGTATACGCTCGCGTTGTGGATAACGTCTGGCGCTGTGCAGTTCCCGCTCTAACGAACTGCCAGCTTGAGCAACTTGCATTATGCCTAGTTTGCTGGGACCGCTATATCCGTATTCGACAACACAATCAGCTTGCTACCATTGACCTGCGGGCGAGGGGACGTCCAGATAAAGTATTATAATCAGCGGCGCCCAACGACTGGTGAGCCGTACGGCACGAAATCGGCCGATTATGAAATGCTGGAACTATTTAATCTATGCGCAGACATATCCTACATAGTTTTGCAGTCCCAATATCTTATCACGATCAAAAATCTAATCAAACCTCTTACAGGTATAACTGTGGAATTTCATTGTGTAATCACGACTTATCGAAGATATGCTCGTGACAATGAGCTTGGTTGAACGTGCGAGCCATTTCAATACCCATAAAACTCGAAGTTTGTCTAATTTTTTTTCTAAAGGTATGTGTCACTTCTGACATTGGCGATTTCATATTCACGCTGTTTCTAAATAAGAGATAAACTGGTACTTGTTTGCTGGCAGGAGCAAAAACAACAGATATATCGTATTTTGAAAAAATCACGGGCACTTTTTGGTGTCGTGTGCCGGAAACTTGCGCTGTGTAGATTGTTTATGTGCTGTGAAAACAGTTACTGAATAGTCGCTTTCTCCCACCTTTTATGCGTTATAGACGGCATTTAGTTGTTTTCCCCAGGTATTCTCGGTAAAATATGCGATGCACGGTGTTTATATTTATTCCAAGTACGAAGCAATGTTCTGAGTGACGAACGATATATGTTTATTCCGTGTAAGTTCATTGCAGCCTTTGTAGAACGTTACCCATTGAAGCGTTCAAGAGTGTCATACTGCCGTTAATCGAAATGTTTCCCAGACTCCTAGAACAGCACGAAAGACGGTTGAAGTTCCGTGAAAATAGCGACAATTTTAAACACGATGCGTTGCGGAACTCATTATCCTGCTTTAAAGCAAGTGCTGCAGTTAATTACTAAATCCCCGTTTTTCGAAGTGTTTCCGTGCATCATATGAGATTCATAGTTTCTTTCTCCGTTGTCCTCAGTGAGCTAAACAATGCATCTGTTTCTGTCTGGGGGTAATTCGGGCATTGTATGGCCAATGTGTAGGTAGTGTTCCAAATGGATGAGTTAAATGCGCATTTTCCAGTAGAATACGCATGCAAGTGGTCCACAGCGTTATTATTCTCTTTTATAAGCACTATAAAACTGAGACGGCTGCGTTGGCACAATTACAACTGAGGTGAAATTTTTGTGAACATAATGGGAAGAATACGTCAAGTTTAGGTGCGATTATAAATGTGTGCTGATCAAATAAAGCCTTTAAAAAAATTGTAAGCAAGTGTTCGAAAGTGTCACGCTGCTACTATTAGCTAGGTTTCCCAATGTCCCAAGAGAACTCTGCGTTTCAGATATTTTATACTCTGAAGGAATGGGCAGCATTTTAAGCTCAATGTGTAGCGCAGTTTTAACGTTTTTGACTTATTTAGAGGCGTTACGAATAATTACTGAATCCTCATATTTTTATTTTTATTTTTTCCACACGTGATATTTTAGGTTCGTCTGGTCTCCTCACTGAACTAAAGGGGGCAACTTCGTTATGTTTGCTGACTGTAAGGGCAAAATAATGGGTGATCTGGAGGTAAACCTTGAAATAGATGGGGAATTGGGGCTCTCGCAATAAATTACTCATGCAAGCACTCTAGAGTGTTATGAGCGTGTCTAACGAGAGAGGCAGAATTCAGACCGCTGCCCTGGGAGAACATTAAAATCCACCAGGACTAAATATAGGGAAAATTGGTCGTGCACTATGAAAACGTTGTGTGCGACGTTAAATACGGCTGCATCAAACGCAACCTTTTAAGAAACTTCTTATTAAAGTGTTAGAGCGTGTGATATGGCCGCTATCAGTTATGCTTCCCAGTTTCCCGACATAGCTGTAGATTACAACATGTTTATATTTCGTGGAAAGGGGAGGGAGGTCATTTTAATTGTGCAATGTTCGACAAATTTTTTTGTTCCTGGACCAATTAGAAGCGTTGCAAATAATTACCGAGCCGTAGATTTTCTTTTCCCATTTTCAGGCTTCATAACAAGTTCCGATTTGGTTTCAGCGATGTCCTCGGCGATCTAAACAAAACATTTTGTTTCTATTTGGCGAATATAAAGGACGCGTTATGGGTACTATGTAGATAAGCTTCATAGACAGGGGACTAATTGTGACATTTGCAGTAAATTACGCATCCAAGCGATCCGGAATTTTAGGAATGTGTTTTGCGAACAAAGAATTTATTCCGTTGCCCTGAGATAATTGTGAACTCAACCGATATCAAATATAGCGAAAATCGAGTGGAGCGGGGCGGTGGGGGGGGGGGGGGGGCGAGTCAGCAGAGAGCGAGGACACCATGGTAAATGCAATGGCGAAGTAACATGTATGTTGGTGAATAACTGCCTTTTTAAAAATTCGCCACAAGAAGTGTTCGAAAGCATTACATGCGAGCAAGTTTTCATACGGTACCTTCATATATACACGGACAGCGTACTAAACTATGCGATATAATTACGAGAAACTGAAACTTTTGTTGCAACTGCTCGAAAGAAACAGCTTCGCTGGAAATTAGGTTGTAGATCTCCAAGGTAGCATGCATCTGCTGGCTTCTTTTTTTGTGTGTGAGTATTGCGATATATGTTGATTGTACTTCGTTGCGTATAACCATGACAATAATACTACCTAAACTAGCGATTCGTTTATGCTGTAAATTTAAGCATCAAGCATAATTTTTTTCATTAAGTATTAAAATTGTTTTGTAGCAAATGTGCATTTTTTTATGTGCGCTGTACTGCTGCTACTGGGCGAGATCCGTGACCACTGTGGGGCACTCATTGCCTTTTGTCCCTGCATCATTTCGAGATTTTCTATATAGTTGCAAGAAATAATCGAAAGTTCAAATAATTTTTCAGGCCCGCATGGTTCACCATGTGGGATCGATAAAGAGGTCTATCTCTGTTAAATATGAATATAACTGACAGAAGCATTTTCAGGCTCTTTCACTTACTATATTAGTAAGTGAAACTCAACCGATATCAAATATAGCGAAAATCGAGTGGAGCGGGGGGTGGGGGAGGTCATCAGAGAGCGAGGACACCATGGTAAATGGTGTCCTCGCTATATATATATATGAAATCAGAAGCCAGCTTACAATGCCACCAAGGACAACATATGAGAAATCACTTGTAATTACTAATTGAATTAAAGAAATTATAAATTTATGGCAATGAGAGTGGATGAAGAAACTTTCAGCAAAGGGGGGACGATCCGACGTCCTTGCATTACATGTGCGACGTTCTATCAATGGAGCTACCGCAACGCCGTTTCCTCATCCTTTTTCTTGGGTATTTATGTTTTGCTACTAGAACTAACCCTGGAAGTATTAGCCAGCGCCACCATTCACTAACCATGACGGAGGATGTAAAACATCCTTTCTGCCGCAGGTGCCCCAAGTACGTGATCTTTTTGGATGAAGGCAACTGGTCTAATACCCACAAATGCTACCTGAAGGCACCAATGTTGTCGGATTTGAGACCCTCGTTATGTAATGACCGGGAAGAAAATGGGTTAACGAGGGGCCCGATATTTATTTATAATATCGTAAGAAGGCCGATAAACAATGACACCAAAAACAACATAGGAGAAATTACTTCTACTTACTAAGTGAATTAAAGAAATGATAAATTAATGGACATGAAAGTGTATGAAGAAACAACTTCCCGCATGTGGGGGGAACGATCCCACGTCTTCGCATTACGCGTGCGATGCTCCACCAACTCAGCTACCGCGGCGCCGTTTCCCCATCCCCTTTTTTGGTATTTATGTTTTAGTACTAAACTAACCCTTACAAGTAATTTCCCCTATGTTGTCCTTGGTGTCACTGTCAGCTTCTTATGATATTGTTATTCTAAATCGGGACGCTCAGTTAACCCCCTCTCTTGTTTATTATGACATAACAACGATGTCGAATCCGGCAACATTAATGCCTTCAGGTAGTATATATATATATATATATATATATATATATATATATATATATATATATATATATATATATATATATATATATATATATATATATATATATATATATATATATATATATATATATATATTGGGAGAGGGATACAGAGAGGTCAGATCTATTGCGTTTTGCCCCCTCCCCCCCCCCGTTCGAGAAATAGTTGCGACGCCACTGCCATAAGGCTTGCAAAGAGCTCTTCGAAGTACGATGGCGGGGCTTATTGAAGTTGCGCGTTTTTAACTGTTTATCAACTTTTGAAATGCACTACGTAGCCCTGCTTGAGATCACATGTGAAAAAAAAATAATGATTCAAAGTATCGCCAACCTTTGCAACTTCCATGTCTCCGTGCGTAACGCATGGCTGTCAGGTTTTTTTTAGAATGACCTATAACGATCCCTATCATTAAAAGTGCACTTTATAAGTGCACGCAAAATTCTCGATCAATTCATGATATATCTCGTTTACAATAGTTTTATCTAACATTAACATCACTGGGGAAAACACGGGGAATGCGGGAGAAGGAAATTCAAGACGATGAGCAACACGCGATCAAGGTGAGAGCAGTCGAGAGAGCGTTTCGACAAGTGGACTTGCCGTTTTCAAGGCGACATGTGCTCTCCTCACAGTATATATTAGCAAGGTTCTTGTAACGGGGAGCGAGGGTAAGGCGGTTGGGCGAGGTAACTTCCGAGAGTGTGTTAGCAGCGAGGGTGTGGAATTCAAAAGAAAGCTGTGCTATTCAACATCGGTGGAGGAATGCGAGGCTGCGCCGTGTGTCAGCCGGTTGACGTGTAATTGTAGGTTCCTCTTCCCGTAGAAGCGGCCTGGACGACGGGAAGGAAGGTCGGGCTCCGCTGGAGGTCAGTGAACTATCGTTTTTCTGAGAAACGGCAGAAAATGGTGCTCGTGGAGAAAAAGAGCATAAATATATAAATGAAATGCACTAGAAACAATTTCCCACAACGCTGCTTCGCTTTACGCGAGTAGTATCAAATAAAATTTGGAGGAGGCTTAAGCTTCCCCTTCAAGAGTGGAACGCCAATAGCATTCAAAGATCCCTGACTGCTTTTCAAGCTTCCCGGATACTGCAGCTTGTGTAACGGTAATGTTTACCGGGAAACGCTGGCGGCAGACGCTATGCACGAAGGCGAGCTTTCTGGTAGAAACGCGGCCTCTAGCGCTGGCCGCGATGCGGCGGAGGCGAGTGCCATCTAGAGGCGTTGCGAGGAACCAGGCGCGCCGCTTTATGGCCTTTGAGACTTTCGCGCGCGAATTTGTGAGGCCACGGTCACTCTGTGAATGGTAGAAACGCTGAAAAATGGGCTTGTGTGTACAGCGTCAAGGAGCCCGTGTCGCAGAAAATCCCGCTTCGGCGTCGGGCGACACCCCCCATTATGGCAAAAATACTCTCGAACCACCCATACCCAAGCAATCCATGTGACGCAAGAAATTTACTGAAGTAATTGAATTTCTCAAGCTAACATACGTGGAAAAATCGTGAACTACGACATGCACACAACCTACAGACATGATAGCTCTCGGATTGTAATTTGTCTATACGCGAAAACAATTCTGTAACGCGAGAACTTAAAGAAACCCCTTTTCCAGCACTTCTACAATTCACAGACCGGCCGCGGCGTCCGCCATTTGCGCACGCCGGTTCGTGGGTGTCTCGGGGGCCACGGAACGGCGTGTCCGGTGCAACACCTCCAGCTGGCGCTCGCCCCCGCCACATCGTGGCCCACGCAAGAGGCCGTGTTTCTACCACAAAGCCGTGGATGCCTTATTGCATAGCGTTTCGCGATAAACATTACGGTTACATCAAGGAGCTTTTACAAAAAATTCTGGAGTGGCAACTCCCACAGCTTCTTACCAGCAGAGGTGAAGCCAGCGCTTTCCCGTACTTCATCGTTAAAAGCGTGCTGAACTAGGCGGAGAATAGTGACACTGCAGCTGCTCTTGCTCTGTGATAATAAATTTTGTAGTGATTGAAAAATAAAAGCTTGTTGTTTAGAGCTAAAATATTGCGATTAGCTTAGTCGTCATATCGCAATCTCCCATGACAAGTTGTCAAGACGTTCAATTTTGATCCTAAAAAGAGTGACACAGACAGACACATCATGAATCATCTGCATGGCAAAATTAGCTGTTTCAAAACCGCTGAAAGCGAAAAGAAAACGCTACCCCTACTCCGCCACATCCTAACGTTAATCGATTCCCATGGTGATGGTGGTGGTGAATTGCAGCAACAGGCGGGTTTAGCCTGGCGATCAGGGCCGGCAATTGCTCCACCCGAGCGTTTCTTACAATACCGCTGAAGGGTTTCACCATATGTCCATCAAACCAGTCTCTCTTAAGAATTCGATAAGGAGACGTGAAGTTTCTTTGCGGGCTATAACTGATCCCTCGAATAATAAGGTCGTGCAGGCACGCATGCGGAAGGTCCTTTTTTGCAGATTCTTCAGGAGAGCGTCCCTTTCATCTTGGAATTTTTGGCAGGACCACAAAAAGGGCTCAATGCCTCCTGTCTCGTTGCATGCCGTAATAGTTCGGAGAAATGATTCGCCCCGTCTTAAATAACTCGGCCGGTGTACTAGCAGATCATGTCCTTATTCGATATAGAAGTGAGGCTTTCCCTCGATGAGATCTCTTGGTTACGCAGGGCATATGCGGTGGAAACCAAAGCGACCCAAAGTGGTATGGCGGTGGCCGGCTTCAATCTCGGGGCACCATCTCCACTCCAGAATTATTTCTTTTCAAACCTCCTTGGGTTACATACGCTTCAGTTGCCGTGAAGCGAGACAAGCAGCCAGGGATCTCTGAATGCTGTCCCGTTCCACTCTTAAAGGCAAAGCTTAAGCGTCCTCAAATATTTTTTTTTTTTTAGTTTTCGCGTAACAGAATTACGTTTTCTAGTATATTCACATTACAATCCGTCGCTATCGTGTCTGTAGGTTGTGTGCAAGTTGTACTTTACGATTTTTCTACGTATTTCACCTTAATAAATCCAATTAGTTCCGGAACTTCCTTGCGCCACATGCAAGGCCTGCGTGGTTGGGTATACGTAATGCCCCTAAATAAAATGAAGGTTGCGCCATCTGCTCTCTCCTCCTCCTGCGCCCGCGTTGGCTCCTCCTACACGGTGCTGAACTAGCACGCTCTCCAAAGACGTTCTCCGCGCGCCTCTCTTCAACGTTGAGTAAGCGGCGAGAACACAAAGCGCGAAGCTATATCAGTAGTCGGCACTGTTTGTTGGCATCGCAGATCGCTTTCAAGGTGCGATCGCGTTCGACGCGGATGGATAAGACACTGAAAAGCGATAACGGCTTAAGAGGAAGGTTTAGCTCGGGTGCTCCTATCTAAATACATGTAAAAGGAGAATTCGTTTTTCTCGGCAACCACTGCACCAAATTTACGAGCTTTGTGGTATTTAAAAGAAAAACTTAAAATTTAGTGGCTGTTCGTTTCGAATTTTTGAGTTAGGTCGTCAATTCTTTATTAACAATTGACAAAAATCAAAAATTTTCAAAATACGAAACTATCAAGTTTGCAACTCTAACTCAACAACAAAAATGATAATACAATTCTATGAATTGTAGCTAATAGTGCATCTAAAGCGGACAAAATTGATGTGTTAGACTTAAATATAAAAAAAATTTAATAATAGGGAAATACAACTTTTGCAAAACCCTTATAACCAACGTAACAAACTCACGTCAGTTTTCATGAACCGGTGTTCCCGAATTTTATCAGTGTTGACGTGTCCTCGGGACTCGGAAGTCCTTAAGACAGAAATAGCCCCAATATAGCCATGTAGCTAACTCGGAATTTTCGACGCCAACCCTTATAAAAGGTAGCTCAATTTGGCTATTAATAGCCCAATCTGGCAACCCTGCGAGTACACCGAGGCGCGGAAAAGCAGAAGAAATAGATAAAAGGGCGCGAAAAATACCACGTGACAGCGCTCAACCAATTGGGAGACGCACACGTTCTCTCGTGCCTCGTCGCATGCTCCTCGCAGCAGCGGTGGCGGCGACAAGATAAAAGCATGTCGCTACCTTTTAGTTTTTTCCTAGTTTTACTTCTGGTGCGGCTCTGGCGCGGCGGGTGTTGCGTGAGTAAAGAGGGGCTTTATGCGCGACGACAGGCAACGCCCCCTAGGGGTGTGTTGAGTGGCACGTCAATCCCTCACGCTATGAAGCCTGGGTTATCGCGCGTTCCTTGTGAGCGCGAACTCTCGCCTGCATTCTAATTACGCCTCGGCAATCACCATAAAGAAATGAATGTATTGAAACTGACTGAATAAACTCGAAAGGAAAAACTTTGGCAGTAGACTGCTTCGAAGCTACGACACCGGGCTCGTAAGTCGAGTGTCTTGCCCGCAGGGCTAAACCAGCGCCAGCTAGTTAGCAGGCCTGTGCACTCTGCTTTATGACGTCGTGCTACTTGGACCGAAATTTCTATTGCCAAGCCCGGCGTGACGAAAGCGGTGACGTCAAAATCCCCACAGCTTATTGGGTAGAGTCTCCATTAGATTCTATGGCAATCGGGTAAGGTAGTGCGGCGTCGATGATCGAAATGCACCGGCCTCTCTATAGACGCGTTGTCCGAGCGCTTCAGCGCGCTTGCTTGCCCGCGAGGAGTTCTCGTAACTCGAAGGACCGTTCAGCGACGTTCAATTGGACATTAATGCTTTCGCATTCGCAGCTCATAAGAAGTGCTTAGGTATCCTCGAATTTTATTTATTTATTTACAGCAACTTTGTACAACTGACCAGAACACATCTGAGCCCAAACTGACGGCAATTCAAATAAAAATTTTTTAGAGGATATGACTCCGACGTCAGTTTGCTGTTGTGTGGTCTTCATACGTTTTCTACCTGGCGCCGTGGATGAGCGCAGTGTTCGCCTAGTGCGTTCTCTATAGTGAGCGTCGATTTCAGGGATTGTGTTATACGCGCACCGCGCCTCGTGTGGTTTCTTGCAAAACTGAATCAGAAATATCTGGTCTGCGCCTACGAGTGCACTCCAGTAACCTCGCCCTAAGGACTCGTTGTATGGACTCGTACGTCCAACGCTGGCGCTTGCACATTGTCGAAGGCGCCGAGGCAAACATTCGCGTATACACTATAACAAGATTAACCGAGCCTATATAGCGTGCAATGCCGAGAGTGCTTCCTTTCCTCATACCCTTGCACCACGTACGCGTGAATAGCCGAGTATAGCACTCACAGCGGAATAAATAAATGTCTCCGTCCCATAAGTGCGTAGCCCCTCTCCTCCCTCCTCCTTCTCACAATTGGAAGAAGCAGGCTGACAGAACAAGTACATCTTCGTAGAGATGTAGCGCAACACCACCGAGGCCGACACAGTACTAGTTGATGCGGCCTCCCTTCTGACAAAAAGAACGCAACAAGACCCACGCTCTGATGGCCGCGGCATCACAGTCTCCCGAACGATGGCTCTTCTGAGCTTGGCGAATCCGGCAACGCGGCGCACACAGCCGCCACGGCAGTTCAGAGGTATACGCTGCTGAGAACGAATTCGAGACGGTCTCATAGCGATCGTGGTGTAATGTGAATATTATAAAGAACTTAATGCACCACGAAACACTGCACATGATAAAAACTAATCAGGAGCCCTCCATGGCGGTATCTCTCCCCTCGCATTACGCAGTTCAGCGATGGGACCGCCGTCAATTATTACTTCCCCGGTGTTATAAGCGGGACAAGCTTTCACCATTATGACCTAAACAGGCGGATCACTCAGCATTTAATTACGTTCATTGGGATTTCACTCTCCAATTATTGCGCATGCGTGGAAGAGAACAACGCGCTTCACAGTGGCAGCAGCTCTGTTCTCAGTGGTCGTCCGCCCTTTCAGTTACGCAGTCGCCATGCCCCCCGGATTCTCGCGTTTATCTTTGCTAAAATGCCAAGGCTGCTAATTCCTTACGTTGCTTCCCGTTCTTTCTGTTTTTATGGAGTAACTTGCAATGACCGATTGGATAGCACACAGGCTTTTAAATAACTGTCGTATGCATGAACATAAACACAATTCCACCACCAAAATACTTTTCAGACACAAGAAGAAAAATATCAGTGCCCTTCCACTCTGCGAAGAAGGATGACCAGCGAAGCTTTGTATGTGGGCTGTTAGATACGGGACCGTTTCCTGAGCCTACTTCGAGTTCACCAGACCACATCGAATCGCACCACAGCTAATTAAGGAGCGCAGAAGCACGGATACCACATTCCTGAGGCGCGGCACGTGCAAACAAGTTGGCGGCCCCCACTTCGTGTGCCGCAGGTGGAGCTATTCACTGCTTGACTCTTCCCGAAAGGGAAGCGAGAGCCTGGCGCTCTTCCAGGTAACGTGAGTCCCGAAGCAAGACGGCTGTAATGCACCGCGAAGGCCTGGCAGCGTCGCCCCCACCCGCCTATTGTGAAGGCGCATTGCAAGTCAGCAAGGCAAGACCGCAGGGAGAAGTAAGCCCTCGGACAAATGGGGACCCAGCGGCGACTCTCTTCGCTGGGTATGACACCATCACACGGGCGCCTACCATTGGCCGAAAATGACGACACTTGAGCGGGCTCGCCGATTGGCCGAAAATGGCGTCATCTGAGCGGGCTCGCCCATTGGCCGAACGTGACGTGTCTTCGAGACACCGAAGGGTTTAAAAGACGCAGACCGGGAGCAGCAGGAGAGCATCCTAGAGCATTCCTTGATTCATCTCTTTCGAGCTTCTTGCCACGGGCCGCAGCGTCCGAGTTGCTGCCGGCCCGTAATGACTTTTAAGACTGTTAATATACGCTCACTGTAAATAATGTAAATAAACCTCCCAAGTTTTTCATCTCGACGTCCTCCTCAACTCATACAGGGCCCCTAGTGGCGAACTGCACCTCCGTCGCGGGTCGGCTCGGCATTGCACTATCCTCGGGATCGGCCGACGTATGGGGAGTTTTGTCTCTACACACGAACAAAATCCTGGGGCAACTAGCCCTTAACAACTTCGCTGTAAAAGAAGGCTATGCAGTTTCTCCAATCATTTATTCACGCTCCTTACCAGTACAGTCCTTGACCAGACACCGCCACCAGGCAGCCCTCAGTCTGCGTCAAATAAATTAGTGCAGTAACCAAAAACATTCACTGCGGAGCTGACGGACAAGAAACCGGACAAGAAATGGTTCACTCAGTTTGTGCTAGAAGAACTTGGTTCCACGCCAATCTAAGTCACTCGACTACTCAACAGCGGTGGAGTATAAATTTAACTTTGTCCAAGGTGTTGTCTAAGGCTGTAACCGAACCAATTAGTGTATATTGCAGTAATAACAACGCTATCGTCACTACCATTAGGAAATGATGAAAATAAATACATGTACCGTTGTCTCACCCGTTGTCTATGTGATGTGCTGCAGCTTCGCTGGTCATCCGCGTTCACAGAGTGGAATGGCTCCTCAATTTCTTTCTTTGTTTTTCGGGCAAGTTTTCAAAAACATTCTACCGATGAATCTCATTCAAGATGAAAAATACCGGTGAAGAAATGTGGAGTCAGTAGTTACTGTGTAAAATTAAGCGAGTAGGATCGCCACTATACACCCTGCGTGCAATGCACGAGAGGTTACTGCACACTTCATCTGTAATTGCAACCTCGTTGCACTCCAAAGTAACGTCATAATGACCGCACTAGACGCACTCAGCGATTCAAACGCTATACTCAAAGCGCATGGCAACCAGCACTTCTTGCGCCACCGGTGGGTGCTTGGAACACCGGTGTTCCCAGCGGCCAAGAATTGCAGTACAGGATGAGGGCGATAGCGTTCGCGATGCATGGAGAGCGCATTTGAACCTCCAGCGATCAGCCAGCGCTCACCAGTGGTACAAAAAAAAAAATTGGCTGGGGCTTAGCTAAGGTTAAGCCTGGATATCTCGAAGCGAAAAGGTTTGGTGATGCTTATGGTTTAGCTTATGGTTATGGACAACATGGCCAAAATTAGTACATGACCGGGGTAGTTGGAGAAGTATGGGAGAGGCCTTTGCCCTGCAGTGGGCGTAACCAGGATGATGATGATGATGATTTAGCCTATGGTTATGCTTACAGTTTAGCTTATAATTATGCTTTATGATTTAGCCTGTGGATATGCTTACGGTTTAACTTACGGATATGCTTATTGTTTAAGTTATGGATATGCTTACGGTTTAGCTTATGGTTATGCTTTATGATTTAGGCTATGGTCATGCTTACGGTCTCACTTATGGATATGCTTTGGTTAGCTTATGGTTATGCTATACGTGTGCTTTGTGTAGTTATGGAAATTGCTTATCAATGATATATACCATAAGTTATGCAGGATTATTAAACTTCCTTATTCATCATTGTGGGGCACATTGTCTTGCGATTTCTGTACAGCCATTAACACTGCTCTCTGTATCGGTAGTATCACTCTCCTATCCTTCCATGTTGAATGCGCACGCCTATTCTCTGGCAAGCGGTTATATAGTTGGCCTTCGCGATAAACACGCGCTTGCGGCGAACGTCAAACGATGACGCATAGCGCGCGGCAGTGGCCACCTGCGCCGACTACGAACACGCCTACGGAGCCAATTCCGACATACGCCGGCTCGCGCGAAGCGCGGGGTTGACTAGCGTAGTGAAGCTTTTCGCTTCAAAACTTGGGAGACGCTTCGCCCTTTAAGCGCATGACGTAATAGCATTGCAGGACCCCTGACTGCTTCTCACACTTCCGGCAACTGCAGCTTACGCCGCTAATGTTTACCGAGAAAAGCTTGCGGCGAACGCTATGCACGAAGGCGAGCTTTCTCGCTCTTTTTTTCTTTCCCCCGCACAGCCGGCGCTGCCGCGGGTCTCCGTTTCAGACATCAGGTGCAAGGCTGTGGAGGCTAGAAATATTTTTTTTGCAGTGGCTACGTGCCCACTGAGAAATAGTTTGATGTTATTGATCGCAATTGTGCGAAACTGTTCTATAAAGACTCTCAGTATTGAATGAAAAACATTTTAATACTTCGAAACAAACAAACGGTGGTATACGGTTATCTAATGCGTTGTTCTAGATCAATTTGTTTTTAATTGCGTTTCTTTTCGGGTTTTTTATTGGCAGCCCGCCCTGGCAGCCTCACATGCACGCTCGCGCGAGCATACGCCTTTGGCGTGCAGCGAGGCATGGACGGAACGCGCAGAGTGATACATTTTCGTCACCGAACTTCCTGCGTAGCTTCCACAGCGTTGCACCTAATGTCTGAAACGGAGTATAGACGCGCTGCGCGCGCTGTGTTCGGCGGAGACGTTTCGCTCACGGTCAACTCACGCTCATCGCCGCCGACGCCGTGTTCACTGCGCAACGGGAGCCTTAAAGCTACCGCTTTGAAAGTGCCAGGCGTCGTGCGGTCCCATTATCGTGTGTCGAACGCTGAGTACTGTACCTGGGACTTCGCACCTCGAGTTTCGAGGTACAACACGTACTTGCATTAAAGTCTGCATGTACCGTTTAAGGCTACATGCACACAATTAGGTACGTACGGTTTGAGAAACGGTTCGTGCCGTGGGTACGAGTTCTGTTCAGTGTGCAGCCCGTGTAGTAGATTGCGGCGCTTCTGTCGGACGCGTCTGCAGTGCTCGAATGCCGCAAGTTCGCATTGCGCGAGGCCTTTTCCAGTGAAAACGTGTCCAGATTCGTTCAGTGCTCTTTACTTGCAAATGGTCGCCTAGCAAGGACAGCGTACCTCGGCAACACCATGGAACGCTTTACTTAAACCGATTCCCACAGTGCGTGGGACCCGTATGTATTTCCTTTAAAACGCGATGCGGTTGAAAGTTCGATGCTTTCTTGCTGCTGCCAGATTATCCCTTCAAGTTTCTCCGCGAGCGATCGGCGCCGCCGAGTATTGGCCCCGCGAGTCCCTGACCTCTTGTCGGGAGAAACGCGAGGAATACTGCGGCCAAGCCATGCAGCGTCGTACTTTGCGGGGATATCGCCCGGTGCAGGCATGCATCTCCAAAAGCGACAACAGGCGATGCTAATCACCCTGTGCTGCTTTCAGCTGCCGAAGTTGGGTATTCACGCCCGTCTCGAATGCCTTCAGCCTAGAAGCACGTCTTTTCTTGCCGTTATTGTTTGGCCTGGTGGGGAAGATAAGTTTCGTTCAAGGCAGATTTACCCTGCAAGCGAGGCGCTAAAAACCGGTACCAGGGGACGTTTTCTGCGACGATCACTTCGGCGATACTATCGCCTCCTCGCGACGTAGGGCTCAACAAGCCAATCAGCTCATACGATTTTGCTCAACCGGCCAATCAGCGTGCCTGACGTCGATACTATCGCCGAAAGTGATCGTCGCACAATACATCCCCAGGTTTCTTAACGAACCCTTAAGGCTTTAATAATGTTTCATAATATTCGTCGTGCATTACAGCAGGCAACTCAGCACGATGAATATGAGCACCATACCACAGCATACCTAATGAACGCATAAACGAGAAGAAAATGGATTAACCGAGGGGCCAGATATTTATCAGTCATATCATAAGCCAACACTGACACCAAGGACAACATAGGAGAAATTACTTGTGCTTAATAAATGAAATAAAGAAACGATAAATTAATGGAAATGAAAGTGGATGAAAAAAAAAAACAACTTGCCGCAGGTGGGGAACGATCCCACAACCTTCGCATTTCGCCTGCGGCAGAAAGGATATTCCACATCCGCCGCCAAGGTCTGTGAGTGGTGGCGCTGGCTAACACTCCCAGGGTTCTACTAGGAAAACATAAATACCCGAGAAAGTAGGAGGGGAAAGGGCGCCGCAGTAGCTCAATTGGTAGAGCATCGCACTCGAAGTGCGAAAGTTGTGCGATCGTTCCCCACCTGCGGCAAGTTGTATTTTCATCCACTTTCATTTCCATTAATTTATCGTTTCTTTATTTCATTTATTAAGCACAAGTAATTTCCCCTATGTTGTCCTTGGTGTCAGTGTTCTTATGAGACTAATGAACGCACAGCCACTCCGTGGCATGCTTATCCAACTTTTGGGGCAGTGCGCTTTCTACGGAAGTCATTACGTGCATGCAATACGTTGGTTGTCGTATGGCAGCATGCGAGACGAAGTGGAAACTGCGATTTCTAGGATTTAGCCTGGCAGCGTCCGCTCTGCGATGCGTTGACGCATTCGGTAACACAGCGGCTACAGCGGCGGCGTCCTTGGCGCGGGGCGATGGAGCGGAGCTCCCGCTCGATTCGTTTCTACCGGCCAATCATTGGGCGGCGAACTGCTGCAGATAAGCTAAAGTTTGCTCCCGAGCCTCGGATAAGGTTTCCGCGGCAGAGTAGCCTTTTTTCGGCTTTCGACGCACGCGAAGGACGCCGACGGCGCGTCATTTCGCGCCTGTCGCTTTCTTTTTTATCTCTTCTGGCCAGATGCCCACCAGGAAAAGGCCAATGGACACGCGAAGACCGCCCTCGACGCTTTTCTCGTTTGCCTGCTTTACTGCACGCGCCTCTGCCGCCAACGTTGCGCGAGCTGTTATCGCGCTCGCTGCCGCGAGACGAGAAGGAATAAAGCTGAGAGAAAAAGGAATGAGGACGACTGCTCGCAAGGACGCGGCGTTTTCCCCCTCTCCCTTTTACCGTTACTTGTAGAGACGCGACCCTGGAGAAGCGCGCACCGTTGCGTCCGTTAGTCGGAATGGGCATTGGATGAGGCTCCTCTGACTGCCCGACAAGTGCGTAATGGCCGCGCGAGATGCACACCCGAGTCATTACGCCGATCGGGGTGCCAAATATTGCGGCGGGCACACAGCGCTCGCAGGGCGTGCTTCTCGTGAGCGGTGCTTCACGTGCGCGCAGTGCGAGGGCGTGAGCTGGCTTCGTTCAGGACTTCGCGCACATTAATTCAAGGCAGAGAAAGAAACTGCAAGAACTCGAGCGTTTAGTAAAACATCCGGTGGAACCCATCGCATATGTCAGCGCTAATGCGATTAGCACTGCCACCACAAAGTCGTTTACGATGAAGAGTGGGCGCAGTTGGGTGCCCTATTGATAATGATGATGATTTGTTGGCACGCCCTTTGAAAGCGAGCAGTGACAAATAAGGTTTTAATTTAATCAGGTGTGCTATACATGTTTCTTTCAATCTATCATCTTTGTATAGATCTCCATAATCTTTCTTCTTTTTTTATCACAACTTCTCTACCTACCTTGTATCGCTACCTATGCCTGGAACGGATCCGGTCATATCAATTTCTTCCCTGCTGTTTCTCCACCAACACTCTAAGCTTCTCTTGCTTATCTCGACTGCCGACCGGTTGATGCTTTCGTCCCCTTTAAATCCAAGCGCTTCTGGAAGTGTCTGTCACCTTCGGGTCTTCCTTGGGGAAAACCCTTGGCATTCCACTATGATGTGCTGAGTGGGCTCCGCATTTTTGCTGAAGCATACACATCCCTTATCCTGTTGCGAATATTTACTCCGGTTTGTTTTCGTCCTTAGGCAACAAGCTCGAGCCTCAAATAGCAAGACACTGCCCTTTATGTTGTCACACAGACTTTCTCTTCTAATTTCTTTCTTCTCAATCTCCATGGTCTTGTTTGTTTCCATTCTCTGCATCCAATTCGCTGTCTATGTTTCTCCCACGTTCTTTCTTGTTACAAAACCGTCAAACTTTTAAAGTTGACAGTGGCGGGAGATAAACAAGATGACAAAAGTGCCTGCGATTGATCGTGAGATAGTCTAAATTGCTGTCTACTTATGCAAGGCTGGAGGTTATCGCTTCACCTCAGCAATAGTCACACACCTGCCGAAGAACGTACAGTGAGACCAGGGACATTTATGAGGTGATAGCAATCCCTTCCATGTAAAGGAGAGCGCGGCAAGCATGTGATAGTACTCAGTGGCCCTGTGTAAATATAATTTGCAATCTGTCAACTTCCCTGAGGAATATCATCACTGTACCTGTTTTAAAAAGTGAATCTCTTCCAAGGAACAGCGCAGGATGTAGCGGAGCACGCTCGTTATAAATTCGGGGAAAATATTTCTCTCTGTGAGTTTCTAAGCGAGCGAGCGAGTGACCTCGTCCGTGTAAGAATTGGTTCCCAACTTTCACTGCGTGCTTGACGTCCTGTGCGCGGCCGTTTTGATTCCATTTGTCTAAAATTTGTCAGGCTTTCTTGTCGTTGGTGAACGACGCAGAAGACCCCAAGCTTTATTTTGATTTTTCCGCGCATGTTAAACGCGTCATTCCACCAAGGGATTCGTTTCGTGGTTGCGGAACCGTGCGTTTGCTGCATACAGTTTATCGCTACATCAATTATTCATCATCATCATCATCAGCCTAGTTACGCCCACTGCAGGGCAAAGGCCTCTCCCATACTTCTCCAACTACCCCGGTCATGTACTAATTGTGGCCATGTTGTCCCTGCAAACATCTTAATTTCATCCGCCCACCCAACTTTCTGCCGCCCCCTGCTACGCTTCCCTTCCCTTGGAATCCAGTCCGTAACCCTTAATGACCATCGGTTATCTTCCCTCCTCATTACATGTCCTGCCCATGCCCATTTCTTTTTCTTGATTTCAACTAAGATGTCGTTTACCCGCGTTTGTTGCCTCACCCAATCTGCTCTTTTCTTATCCCTTAACGTTACACCCATCATTCTTCTTTCCATAGCTCGTTGCGTCGTCCTCAATTTCAGCAGAACCCTTTTCGTAAGCCTCCAGGTTTCTGCCCCATATGTGAGTACTGGTAACACACACCTGTTATACACTTTCCTTTTGAGGGATAGTGGCAACCTGCTGTTCATGATTTGAGAATGCCTGCCAAACGCACCCCAGCCCATTCTTATTCTTCTGGTTATTTCAGTCTCATGATCCGGATTCGTGGTCACTACCTGCCCTAAGTAGATGTATTCCCTTACCACTTCCAGTGCTTCGCTACCTATCGTAAACTGCTGTTCTCTTCCGGGACTGTTAAACAATACTTTAGTTTTCTGCAAATTAATTTTCAGACCCACGCTTCTGCTTTGCCTCTCCAGGTCAGTGAGCATGCATTGCAATTGGTCTCCTGAGTTACTAAGCAAGGCAATATCATCAGCGAATCGCAAGTTGCTAAGGTATTCTCCATCAACTTTTATCCCCAATTCTTCCCACTCCAGGCCTCTGAATACCTCCTGTAAACATGCTGTGAATAGCATTGGAGATATCGTATCTCCCTGTCTGACGCCTTTCTTTATAGGGATTTTGTTACTTTCTTTGTGGAGGACTACGGTGGCTGTGGAGCCGCTATAGATATCTTCCAGTATTTTTACATATGGCTCATCTACACCCCGATTCCGTAATGCCTCCATGACTGCTGAGGTTTCGACTGAATCAAACGCTTTCTCGTAATCAATGAAAGCTATATATAAGGGTTGGTTATATTCTGCACATTTCTCTATCACTTGATTGACAGTGTGAATATGGTCTATTGTTGAGTAGCCTTTACGGAATCCTGCCTGGTCCTTTGGTTGACAGAAGTCTAAGGTGTTCCTGATTCTATTTGCGATTACCTTAGTAAATACTTTGTAGGCAACGGACAGTAAGCTGATCGGTCTATAATTTTTCAAGTCTTTGGCGTCCCCTTTCTTATGGATTAGGATTATGTTAGCGTTCTTCCAAGATTCCGGTACGCTCGAGGTTATGAGGCATTGCGTATACAGGGTGGCCAGTTTCTCTAGAACAACCTGACCACCATCCTTCAACAAATCTGCTGTTACCTGATCCTCCCCAGCTGCCTTCCCCCTTTGCATAGCTCCTAAGGCTTTCTTTACTTCTTCTGGCGTTACCTGTGGGATTTCGAATTCCTCTAGGCTATTCTCTCTTCCACTATCGTCGTGGGTACCACTGGTACTGTATAAATCTCTATAGAACTCCTCAGCCACTTGAACTATCTCATCCATATTGGTAACGATATTGCCGGCTTTGTTTCTTAACGCACACGTCTGATTCTTGCCTATTCCTAGTTTCTTCTTCACTGTTTTTAGGCTTCCTCCGTTCCTGAGAGCCTGTTCAATTCTATCCATATTATAGTTTCTGATGTCCGCTGTCTTACGCTTGTTGATTAACTTAGAAAGTTCTGCCAGTTCTATTCTAGCTGTAGGGTTAGAGGCTTTCATACATCGGCGTTTCTTGATCAGATCTTTCGTCTCCTGCGATAGCTTACTGGTTTCCTGTATAACGGCGTTACCACCGACTTCTATTGCGCACTCCTTAATGATGCCCATGAGATTGTCGTGCATTGCTGCAACACTAAGGTCCTCTTCCTGAGTTAAAGCCGAGTACCTGTTCTGTAGCTTGATCCGGAATTCCTCTAGTTTCCCTCTTACCGCTAACTCATTGATTGGCTTCTTGTTCGCGCAAGCAGCTATGCTACGACTATGGTGAATATCATCGCGGCAGTGCACGCGGCTGGGTACCGCCTGGCGGGCAACATGGCGCACGACGCAGTGCAAGCTGCTCAACGCAGCGATGAGCGTTCCTTAGACGTTTACCACGAGGCAACCTCCCATTTCATCAGCGCCTATCCAGAAGCCGACGCAGCGTTGAGTCCGACTGTCGATGGGTCAACAAAAAACCCCTGTACCTGAACCTGACAATCTGAACTAATTGATGAAAAGGGTCAACGTCGAATGCTGCCATGGGAACGGCTGCGACCTCGGATTCCTAGATTGCTGAGCGCTTAGGCCATATGCGGGGCTAAGGCACAACATCGGAGGCGGAGTTGGGCGGAACGGTGCGATATCATGGGCGGGATATTGCGACCGATTCGACGATTGTGATTAGCCGCGATACAGTCATCCGATACGCTGTTCCAGTCATCTAGGGAAGACGACGGGATTAAAAGTGAAGACTTGAGGTGCAGAGTGTTGGCTGACGTGTCCTGATGCGAACTCAGACGTTTAATATGCTCCTACATGGAGTGGGCTTCCGTATCTGGAGCCAGTGTAAATAACGTAAAATAAAACCTTGTTCCTTCATTCCTACTGCCGAGCGTACTCGTTAATGGGTTTGGTGGATTGCTGGACCAAGCGCCACCCCGAGCCGCGACATAGCGTGTGGCAAATCGGGCAGCATGCCTCGTCGCATGCCTCAACTTGCCTTCTCTATCGCAACACATGAACGACGTGCCGCGCGATGTGAACATCAACAGAGGCGACATAATTTGCCTGACGGAGACATGGATGAGATCGGATGACAGGAGAGAGCACGGGATACTCGTTCGCGTGCGCCGCTCAGCGACCCGACAATGTTGCTGCCGGCGTCACCATGTATGCGAAACCAGGACCCGTCCAGCTCGGGGGACTGCTTCGGTGCAGACGCGCGCTGCGCAGTTCGTTGAAACGGGACTCGTGGCGCCGCATCTGTCTCAAGCGGCAGCGTTCGTGTGCAGGAATCTGCCTTCGGATCTACGCTGCCGCACCTGCTAGTCGTGGGAGACTTCGTCCAGGAGGCCACGTTCAGCGCAGCAGCACTAAACTCAGCGACGTAACTCAGGGAGATAGCGACAAGGAATGCTCTCGCATTTACAGGCTATAAGAATTGCTTTGGTGCGCCCATAGTTTTTGTGTGTGTGTGCTGCCGTGACAGCTCCATAGCAGAAGTGGGGAACAGTTGTTCCTGCCATGCGAATACTGTTCGGCCAAAAAGGTTTCAGAGCTCCCCTAACATTCTTACCATGTCTGTCGCATGCTGCTGCGCAGTACTGCCACCGCATCGCCAACCACGGAAGCCAAATACTGAGTGCAGTAACACGGCAACCTTCGGCTTTCGTCTTCGACTTGCTGCCCCTTAGCTGCGACTGTTGTCGAAGGCTCCGTGAGGTAGGTACGGGTGGGCAGGGTAGATTTACAAGCAAAAGACGCCGCTGCAGCCAAAGTGCCGGCTCGTATTCCCCGTGCCGTCGTTTATTTACGTGGTTCCACAAGTTGCAAATATGCGCTATTGCTTTGGGACGCGTTGCGAAGAACTCTGAAGAAAGGCTTTAAATTGAATCAGCATACTGTTAGATACACAGTTTATGGAAAACGAGCTTGCTGGACCGCAATTCTGAGCCTGTTGTTCATTCTGAATTTCAGCTTAGTCAAATGATTGTACACTTGAAGGGCATGTACAACCTAAGAATTTTCAACCAGACTGACACCGTGCCCATGTTGATCAGAACTGTCGTTGCTGCTCTTTTAGATGAAAAAACGCTTGCATTTTTCTGTGCTGCAAGATATGCACATCAATCTTTCTGGGTCCTTTTGTAATCGTCGGAGTGTGATGTGTTGGTCATTACTTTCAAGTTCTAGCATACAGCGTTGCACTTGATACAATTAATACCAAACATAAAAAGGAAGGAGCCAAATATGACCCAGTGGCTAAGGTGTACGGTTATTGCGCCTGGGGGCCGTCGTTCGGACAAGGCAAATATACCTGGTAGCGAAGCTTCCATAGGAACCCATACGTTCAAAACATGGCGGTCCTTGGGCAGTTCATGGGGCTTAGCGCCATCTGTATGTGGTGGGAACATTTCCGGCGGAAGAAAAAATAATGTGACGCCATGTCCGTTAAAAGCAGAAGTTACGTCATTTTGTTTTCGAAGGCGCGAAATTTGTTTTGTTGTCCTTCCTTTGGAGCTATATATTCAAATGCCCCGCCATTCGACTTGACGGGTGTTTCGAGCTTTCAGCGTGGAAAGCGATGCAGGAAGAGGCCAGCCGTAGGGTTGTCGAAATCGCATCCCTGCACAGAACATACTTTCTTTGGAGGCCGAAGAAAGCTTTAGGTGTAGAGTGCTGACCCTATTGTCGGATGCCAAGCCTGTCGGCCAGCGCAGTCTCACGAAAACAACTACAGAATTATCTGGCGGTCGTAACCCACTCCTTTTAACTGAACAGATTAAGAAGCGATGAAGCTACCCGCGTCACCAAATGCAGACAAACTTCGACAAGCAAGAAAGCACAAACTGTGAGGGGGGCGTATTTCAGCAGGTGAACTTTACGAGTGCACCTTTCTGCCCATTTCAATACCTGCCTTGCATTGCGAGTGATAGTGGCGTCAACGCCCCCTGTAGCGATGGGCGCTAAAAAGAAATGCATTTCTTAATAATAATAAAATTAAACTTGTATTTTCTTAACTCGTCACGAATATATAAGAATGACTAGGAATTTTATTTTCGTTGAATGAATCTAACTCTGTCTCGTTTTAATTAAAAAACGCGTTTTTCTTTCCCAATGTTTGTTCCCTCCAAACATAGTCGCGCTTCAATCGCTGCTCCCATAACCCCCCATGCTGATGTCGGTGACAATCTGTACTGAACCGCTTTTCGCCCGAAGCTTCGCGACCTATTTGAATAGACCTTGGTTCGGATCTTACCGTTGGACAATTTCTTTTTTTTTTTGCAGTTACAATGTGCGTCACGATGACGTCACGTGATGTAATCGTGACGTCCTCCCTATACGCCCATATTCTCTCTGGATGTCTATAAGGCGAGAAAATTAACGAGCAATCTGGTGGAATGGTTACGTTTGTGGACCGCAGACGTCTCGACTTCTGCACCCCTTTTGTTACGTTGGCCATACATGTAAATTCAATGCTTCTGCCACCTTTTTTGTCACCGTGGCGCGTACCCTTTCTGGAAGGTTAGCAAAGAGCGGGCACACACCTTGTGACGTATATCAAATGGCTAAATCATTGAAAATCTAGTAAATAAACGGGACGGAAAAAACTTTAATGGAAAAAGGACCTGCGAGGTTGCCAGCCCGGGCTCAGGCCACCCGGGCATTGTGTGCGGTGAGGCATAGCCTTTCCACCGCTGCCCGGGCCCGCTGGATAGCCCATAATTGGTCGTATAGTTCTGAGCTAGTCAGAGCGCTTAGCCATCGCTCCTCGAGAAGGTCCGGTTCTATCTTGTCCTCTACGTATACTGAACTGATCTGTGTGCACTTCCACAAGATGTGTGCCATGTCTGCGCGTTCATGTTTGCAGAGCTTGCAGCTTGCGTCTGGATATTGTGTTGAATTTATTCTGTTTAAGTGTACTGGGTTTTGGAACGTTCTGGTTTGCAATCTTCTAAAAAACTCCTCAATATAATGCGTTATTCCATTAACAGGTCGGTGTGCTTTAGAGACGCCTATGAGCTGACATTATGCGTTCAGGCTTTATGTGAGATTTTTTTATTATTACTTACGTAGACCAGAGGTGCACACGATCACAGGGTATATATTAGCTCGTGTGCTTGTACTTGAGCAGTATCTTGAATTGAGCTAGTTGATCATAACACATATCGTAACCACTTGACCATGCCAGAGACGCGTGCTTGCATTCGTATCAAATATAAGCTTCGTATATATATCCATAAATATTTGCGACGGGACACCGATTACCCGCGCCAAAACAGGGGGGGGGGAGGGGGGGTCATGGGCAATGCAAGCTTCCATATATCCTAGATCACTGTTGTCTGGCATTTGCCCTTGCGAACAATTTGAGCACAAGAACTCTCACGTGAATAAGCGCCTTCATTCCGTGCACGTTGCGCCTCTAGACACATGTGTTCGCGCGTTCAGCACTCTCGAAAGGCCACTGATACACACATGAAATTCGGCACATACTTAGCAATAACAAGTACTAATGATGTAGGCCTCAAAGAAATTCGAAGCAACGCGGCCGTTCGTCGTTGCAGCGTAGTTCCTAGCCGCGAACCTGGAAGGAATATTCCGGCGGCCGTTAATTATGCGACACCTGTTTTGCAGATTGGCACGCCCAGGGTGCCCCCTCCCCCCGACAGCCATGACGACCGGGCTCCTGGAGAAGAAAGGTCCCAGCTCGGCGCCCGGCCAGCAGCAGCAGCCGCCCTCGAATCCTTACCAGGACACCTTCCGCAGCTGGGTAGTGGGCGTGGCGTGTGCCTGGAACTTTTTCTGGCTCACGCTGGTGAACCGCTCTAGTGGTATCCTGTTCGTCGCCATCTTGGATGTGTTCAACGTGAGCCGTCAGGAGGCCGCGTGGTCCTTCAGCCTCATGGACACGATGGCCAGCTTTACTAGTGAGCATCCAGACGTCACACTCAAGATCAAATACTGAAATCACCGCTGTTTCTGCGAACAATAATACAAATTTATGGAAAGGATACCTGAGCAAAAAGTTGATTTAAGGGAGCTTCACTAAGCCCAGGCAACTGTGCTTTATTTATTTATTTATTTATTTATTTATTTATTTATTTATTTATTCATTTAAACTGTCCTTACAGGCATCGTATGAGGCATTGGGTAAGGGGGCCGTTACAGAAGGATTGAAAGAGTATATAGGTCATATAACAAAACATAATAGACATACATTATTAATAGACAGTGGAAAAATGTATACACATCTTATAAAAGGCTTTCTTCTTATGTACGCATTAGAAGAAAGACAAACGTTACAGTTCCTTCGATAAACAATCTAAGAAAAATGCAACCACTCCATTTCAAATACTAAACAATACTAAAAAAATACACGAATAATAGGCCAAAACACGAGCTCATGAACAAGAAAGCACATAACTGGAAACAGGAAGAAAATCATGCACTTTATTGAAGTTAGGCGCTGGAATATGAACTGATGAGCTGGTCGAATTTATCGGGATTAGATTCGGAGACGATGAAATCAGGAAGACCGTTCCACAATCGAATGGCGCGAGGAAGCGCCGACCAATTGAATGCATGGGTGTTCCCGTAGATGTGCGTGAAGCTGAGACGATTATATAATCTGCGAGATGTGCAAGGTGCGACTTGAAGCCGTAAAGAATATTTCGTTACCGTATGAACGTACTTGTGAAATAATGATATGAGCGCAAAATCACGTCGAGTACTTAGTGGCTGAAGTGAAATGTCAAGTTTTATTTGTGAGATGCTGGAATAGTAGGTGTAGTTACGTGAGATAAACCTGGCGGCCCTATTCTGAACTGATTCTAATAAGCTGATTAGGTTGTTATGATGCGGTGACCAGATTGGAGAGGCAAATCTGAGCTGGGGGCGAACAAACTTCTTATAAGCTAGCTTGCGGATGTTGGAGGGCGAATTACGTAGGTTTCGGCGTACGTATCCCAGTGATATTGAAGCATTATTAGCACATATAGTAGTAACGTAAAAATTATAAAATATAAAAATTCGTCCTGGTTCGAATTTTTCTTCAACTGCGAAGCCTTTCTTTCGAGAACACGTATGGGTTTCATTTGTAGCACTTAGCCACGTTTGGGTGGATGTCTCATTTTCCCTTTATTAATTAGTGCTCTCCACCTTGCGGGTTTCCGCAGAACTATTACGTTAAGATGGTAACGAATTCTAAAGTGGTATTGGCGAAAAAGAAATTGCTGTGAAAGTCACGTCATGGTACCTATTATATTGCGGCGTCACGGTACTTGTGACACGAATAATAAGTTTGCATATGCATATACGGGGCAGAAACCTGGAGGCTTACGAAAAGGGTTCTACTCAAATTAAGGACGACACAACGAGCTATGGAAAGAAGAATGATAGGTGTAACGTTAAGGGATAAGAAAAGAGCAGATTGGGTGAGGGAACAAACGCGAGTTAATGACATCTTAGTTGAAATCAAGAAAAAGAAATGGGCATGGGCAGGACATGTAATGAGGAGGGAAGATAACCGATGGTCATTAAGGGTTACGGACTGGATCCCAAGGGAAGGGAAGCGTAGCAGGGGGCGGCAGAAAGTTAGGTGGGCGGATGAGATTAAGAAGTTTGCAGGGACGGCATGGTCACAATTAGTACATGACCGGGGTTGTTGGAGAAGTATGGAGAGGCCTTTGCCCTGCAGTGGGCGTAACCAGGCTTATGATGATGATGATGATGATGATGATGATGATGATGATGATGATATGTTTATTGCGACTATATATGTGACGTTTAGACCTATTTTGATGCACTGTAAACGACGGCGAGAGGGAGATGGTGTACGTTCCCTATTTGAAGATTTGTACTCGTCATGCGAATATGTGATTAAAATTAAATTGTGGAATTTAACATGCCGAAACTGCGCAAGGGGTTACAACAGACGCCGTCGTGGATCGCTCAATTTCGATTAACGCGAATCCAAATCTAAGTACACAAAGTTTTGTTTGTTTTTGTTTGTTTGTTTGTTTGTTTGTTTGTTTGTTTGTTTGTTTGTTTGTTTGTTTGTTTGTTTGTTTGTTTGTTTGTTTGTTTGTTTGTTCTGCCTCATCATGCAACTGTCGTCACATATCGCAAGAATCTTCTCAGCTTTCCTCGAAAAAACATGGACTTTATATCTGGACATTTCCTACCGAGTTGTTTCGTGTTTGCTTCCTAAAGCTGACATCACCAAACGCGACATAATACACGCGTCCTGCGTTGACGGTACGATGGCTTAGAGAGCCCCTCATCAGGCCTCATAGGAAATGTTGGTTACACGCTGGAAGTTCTTTCGTGCCCTCTATGAGGAGCGCTCTACCGCAATAATTTTTTTTTCAAATTTGTTCATAAATAGCCGAGATTGAAATATTTCAAGTGCTGCGAACCCATGATTTCAAAAGGCAAGCGTCACCGCCAACATCCCGGCGTAAGAAGCACATATGTATTCTTGCACCGTGGGCAACGTAGACACTATCTGCACTTGCCCCCGTCTAGCCTCCGCAAACGAAATGCCTTCCCTGCGTTCACTCTCTGCGCTGCTCTTGGTGTCACCACTGTGAGCGTGTGTTCACGCCACACTTGCAGCATAGATGCCGTTGTGACGTACTTGTAATATAGAGAGAGTACTAGAAATATTGCTTGCGCCGCTGCTGTAGATGGCACATGGTTCTGTAGCTTAGAACAACGTTGCAAGAGATGTCGCGTGGTTCGCACGCGTTTGTTGTTTCCGCGTGATGTCAAGCTAAGAAAGCGCAGTGAAAGCGTTGACGCACTGTTAATGTCTGGTTGACACCAACACATTCGGTGTAGGCCAAGTTCTGCCATACGGCTCCCAGTGACATGCTGCCGTTCTGCTCTTCGCAGTCATCGTGTGCAGCGTGGTGTACAAGGTGGTGGACACGCGAGAGCTGTCCATCATCGGATCACTCACGGTGTCCGGCGCCTGCATGCTCTGCTTCCTGGTCTTTCGGGTCCAGGTAATTACAGTCGTTCTGGGAACCATCATAGGTTTGTCACACTTCTTCTTCTTCTTCGTACATGTGTTCGCTTCCGCGTAAGCACGTGCCTGCCTCTCTCGCTCCAGTTTTGCGCGTGACGTGCACATTCGAAGGTCGCTCGGGAAGATCCGGAGCAGATTTGAAAGCTCTTGCAGACCGGAGGCAAGTCACCTCTGTACGCCAGTCCACTAGTGCAGCTTTAAAAATTACTTGGAATATGACGAAAGCTTTCTCCTCAGCTTTCTCTTGTCTATGGCATTGTTCAGCTGCTCTCGTAAGAATGTCGTTTTTCAGAAACCCGCGCCCGCATAGAAGCCCCTTGGAAATGGCAGGACGAGGAAAAGGTTGATGCGGAGGAGAACCACGAACTCAGAGCCGCAGTGACTCGCCGTATTCCGTGTCAGATCGGTCGTGTGGTGGAGCGAAATGGAAAATGCTGCGGGCGAACAATTATTTCGGTTTAACAGGATTCGCCTTCTACCTAGGTTGACTTCCCGTCTTTGATAATAGCATCTTTTGGAAAACCAAGAGTTCTCTTCTGAACTTCAGTTAAATGGGAAGCGAAGGAATGATACCCGAGTGTGCCTGTTCACACAATAGTTTCGAAGATGTGATGAGAACCTTGTGCTATAATTCTCGTAAAAGGAAAGAAACATACATATGTCATTATAAAAATTACGAGTTATCGCATCGCTAAATGGTAGCTTAGCTTCCGATTATTCGCCTGTCACTCAAATGACACACACCCAGCGTGCAAGTACAACACCTCACGATATTATTAATACAGTTCGGTCATTTGGCCAGTATTTAGCGAGAAAACAGAGAACACAGTTGTGCGATTTGTATTCTTGGCATAGTATGTCAGCGCAGAACACCAGCTTCAATATACTCGACGCTTATTGTGGCTACTAAACGGTGCATAAATGAGCACGCTGTAGGTCCTGTCCCTAATAACCGGATCTGCGCAAGAGCGCTATTTCTGCGATAACCGGTTGAGTGATTTGTCGCATTTCTTATTTTGCTACTAATTACATAGTTGCAGAGGTGGCACTTAAGAAAATAACAGCTTCGTGCAGTATAAAAGACAAAACATAAGATAACATTCTCGTGCGCAGTATTACGCGAGGATTAGATTTTTCTTTTTGTACATGGTTTTCTTCTAGTTATTTTTTTCTACACAGACAAAACGTTTACTTTTTAAGCTCCAACGTTCAAAATCTTAACTTCCTTGTTTCCGTATACATGTAATTTAACCACCCGATTCATGGCCAATCCCCCACTAGGGGTATGTGCCACAGCCACTCAGGACAACAACAACAACAAGAACAACGACGACGACGACGACGACGACAACAACAACAACAACAGTGAAGTTTTATGTAGAACGCCATCAGTTTTGCTCGCTTGAAACGCTCTGCAATCACATGTAGATCCAAAAATCCAAAACTTCGGTATTGTATAACAATAGCAATGGCGTAAGCCTGCCGTTGTAAGGACATGAAATGCTACGTTTCTTGGTAAATACTAAATAAAGAAAGTAAATGGTGAAAATCGAGCAAGTAACACTTTCCACCTTTGACCTTTGACGGTCCATGTACCTTTCTAAATGTAGCAAAAACTTAATTCCTGCCAATATATTGCTGAATAACAGGTGCTTCCAAACATATCTAGATGTGAAGGGTAGTCTCCCCCTGCAATGATTGTGTTGGAAAGCTGCAATAGGATTCGTTCTGCAGCACTGCCGTATGCTCTTCCTTTTTTCTGTCTTTCCCATTTGCTAGTGCTGCAACTGAGCAATGCTGAAGACATGTCCACATGAGGAGTTTTTCATCCGTCAGCAGGCGCCACAGCGAAGTTGAGAGGCGGCTCTCCGGTGCTCACTCTACCAATTTTATCATCCCTTTTGTTTAACTACTACGCGTGGTTATTGGGCAATCTGACACCGGCCTGACGC
The DNA here is from genome assembly GCF_050947875.1 of Dermacentor variabilis. Lineage (NCBI taxonomy): Eukaryota > Metazoa > Arthropoda > Arachnida > Ixodida > Ixodidae > Dermacentor > Dermacentor variabilis. Next base: position 13,178,880 of record NC_134570.1, read on the forward strand.
GTGAAAAACTATGCACGGGGCTTTACAGCGAATATGTAAAGCAGTTTAGTGGTGTGGTTTGCTGGACCAGATGGTTAACGTATAGGAGGCTCCAGCAAGTACGGACGCGAGCACAAGTAAAAGGAACGGACAGGAAAACGTGTGTTTGTAAAACGGTGGCGTCACTCGGCGGGGGGAGGGGAAGGGGCCATGCGCGGACCACTGCGGGTGCAGCGCGAGCTATCGGCAGCTGTCACCGTTCGAGGCTTTGTTTTCGTCGTAGCCGAATGTGCTAAACGTTCGCGCCGGGAGCTGCTGAATGGGCCGACGAAGACGGGGACTGAAGCCAAGCAGCAGCTCACGTAACCGCGTGCGTGGTGGCAGCTTTGCAGATTTGGCGCGAGAGGTAATGGCGCCAGCAAGTTTCCTTATGTGTTAAAAGCACTCCTCTGGACTATAAGCATTGTTTGCATGTGCAGGATATTGCTTACTTTACGTCACTTTAATGTATAGCATTTTACCTGCTAAGTGTGGCCTCGCTTTGCGGTGTCTAGAGGCACACTTTAGAGAAATCTTACAAAAAAAATGTGACATATCCAATTGCCACTACATTGTCCTTTCCTTTCCTTTCCTTCCCTCTTCTCCGCCCTTAAACTGGCTCTCTTAACTACTACACGCAGAGGCAAGAAACAGTGCGCGCTTTAGATCCTATAGATGAGATGAATATTTACAATTATTATTAGGGTTATAATTATATTCGAGTGCTGATTGCCGTGTTATAGTTTGTTAATGAAGCTTCCCCTCAAGTCTAAACATTGTAAGGCAGTTTGTCGTGTGCGTATCATGGACACGCATGCTTATATCGCCTTTCCGTTTCTCTACCACGGTTGTGCTTTAAAACCACGGCGCTGCAAGTTTGCTTTCCTTTCCTTCCCTCTTCTCCGCCCTTAAACTGGCTCTCTTAACTACTACACGCAGAGACAAAGAAACAGCGCGCGCATGCGATCGCATAGATGAGATGAATACATATATATAGAAAAGCATCAGTCATAGCTCTCGAAGTATAATATAATATACTATAGAATAGCTCTCGAAGATAGCTATTCCGGCGGCTAGCTTCCCACGCTATGCGTGCCGCCCTCGCACCTGTTAAAGCTTTTCCTAGACGCTAGAGCTATACTATTCCTGCGCAACCTTGAGCGATCGGAAAGCGCGTTTTCCACGCCTGGCCGGCGGAGAGGGGAGGCTTCGTTCCGGCCGCGAAGCTCTCCACATCCCCGTAAGGTGCCTGGTGGTGGTCTCGTGCTGACGATGCCCTCTCGGTGAGCGCATATTTCCCCCCTCATCTTTTAAGAGATTCAATACATAGAAGCATTTGTCTCGCAAACCAGATTTATTTCAAGGGAATTTTCCACGTCTCGAAAAATTTCTCTCGTCGTATTCGAGTGCTGATTGCCGTGTTATAGTTTGTTAACGAAGCTTCCCCTCAAGTCTAAATATTGTTACGGGAGCTGCGAGAAAGCAGACGCTTGTTCAGAGCCCCAATAGAAAGGAACGTCTTTCCTCAGGAGGTCAGTCAGGGGACGGGCAACATGGGCGAAATTTTCCACAAACCTGCGGAAGTAAGAGCAAAGGCCCATAAAGCTGCGAACATCTTTTGGCACAAGTTGGTACAGGGAAATTCTGCACAGCACGAACTTTAGCGGGGTCGGGGCGAATGCCTGACGAATCGACAAGGTGTCCGAGCATAGTTATTTGGCGGTGACCGAAGTGGCACGTGGACGAGTAGAGCTGTAAGCCAGCGGTGCGAAAAACAGAAAGAACAGATGAAAGTCTTTCAAGATGTGTCGCAAAAGTTGAAGAGAAGACGATGACGTCATCCAAGTAGCACAAACAGATGGACCATTTCAAACCACGCAAGAGCATGTCCATCATCCGTTCAAAGGTCGCCGGGGCATTGCACAAGCCAAATGGCATTACTCGGAACTGATATAGGCCGTCTGGTGTGACGAATGCGGTCTTTTCACGGTCCATGTCATCCACGGCAATTTGCCAATATCCAGAGCGAAGGTCTATAGATGAAAAATAAGTGGCACCGTGGAGACAATCCAGAGCATCGTCAATACCGGGAAGTGGATACACATCTTTCTTGGTGATCGTGTTTAGATGACGATAGTCAACGCAGAATCGCCAGCTGTTATCCTTCTTTTTGACGAGAACAACAGGGGACGCCCACGGACTGGAAGAGTGTTCAATAATCCCTTTGGCAAGCATCTTGTCAACCTCGCTCTGGATAACTTGTCGTTCAGAGGGCGACACCCGGTATGGGCGTCTGCGAACAGGTGCTGCATCGCCGGTATTTATCCGATGCGTCACGACCGTAGTTTGACGCAAAGGGCGATCGTTCAGATCGAAAATGTCGGAGTAGGACTGGAGGAGGCCACGGAGCTGTGCGGCTTGTTGGGTGGAGAGGTCCGGTGCAATCATCTTTGTAAAGTCATCGGTCGGGGCTGATGCAGAAGGCGCAGAATGAGCAGTGGTCGAAGACGGCGCAACAGATAGAGCAGAAATGTGGCACTCGTGCGTTGGTGACAACGTGGCAAGAGACATGCCTCGAGGAACTACTTGCGGGCACTGTCCGAAATTTAGGATCGGAAGACATGTCTGATTGTCCGCAACAGAAACGATGGTGTGTGGGAAGGAGACATTGTGAGAAAGCAGGACTGACGTCGCGGGAGTGAGGACATAGTCTCCATCAGGTACAGGTGGGCTGGCTAAAACAGGGATGAAGGTTGCTGCAAGGGATGGCAGGCGTATAAAATCCGCGGAATAAAGCTGAGCTGGAGCTTGAGCAGGAAGGTCAATGGGAACAGGTAGGGGTAAGTCAAGTTGTACGACACCGGCGGAACAGTAAATCAGAGCAGAATGGGCGGACAAAAAGTCGAGTCCGAGGATCACATTGTGAGGGCAACGTTCAAGCACACTAAACAAAACGGACGTGTGGCGACCGGCGACACTGACACGAGCAGTACACATTCCAAGCACAGCCGGAGTTCCACCATCGGCGACCTGGAGCAGTCGAGTCGGAGCAGGGGTAAGTACCTTTTTCAAGCGCGTTCGAAGCTCCGCACTCATGATGGAAATTTGGGCTCCAGTGTCGATGAGTGCTGTAACGGGCAAACCATCCACGTCCACGTCCAGAAGGTTCCGATTAGTAGGCAGGGTCAGCAGAGGAATTTCAGGCCGGTGTTCTAGAGCAGCGTCACCTCCAGGAGCTGCCCCAGTTAGTTTCCCGTCGGAGAGCGGCGACGGTAAGCTGGGGATGGAGAGCGACGCAGCTGGGGCGAACGGGAGCGGCGACTATGTGGTGATGGCGATCGGCTGGTCGCGGTGGCTCGAGCGTTGTCAGGTGCGTCTTCAACCTCGGTGGAGAGTAATGGCGGGCGAGGATTCAGTGGGGAGCGGCGGTAGGCGGGAAAGCTTGGTCGTGAGTGGGCTGGCCAGGAACTTCGACAGTGGCGAGAGATGTGGCCCACACGTCCACAGTAAAAACAGATGGGTCTATCGTCATGGGTGCGCCATTCGGCCGGGTTGCGATAGCTCGGATACGGACCGTATTGGCTCCGGTGAACAGGGGCAGAGGCAGCAGACGAAGCAAAGTCAGGACGGCTGGCGGAGCAGATGGATGGAAGACCTACATTCGCAAGTTCTTGGCGAATGACCGACTGAATGAGTGACACAAGCGGCCGGGAATCGTCAAAGCACTGCGTCACAGGCGTGGCAGGAGACGCTGCTTCGATTTCTCGCCGAACGATACGGACGACGTTCTCGGAGGAGGTGGGCTCACGCGGTGGACAAATGTCTTCGCACGTCGACGAAGCTGCGGTATTAGGTAGGCGCGTAAACTGTTGAACTATGCGGCGACTCTTCGCGTCTTCAAAGCGGCGACATTCGTTAATGATCTCATTGACCGTTGTGATGTTCTTATAAACAAGCAGGTTAAACGCGTCGTCCGCGATGCCCTTTAAGACGTGGCTGACCTTGTCTGCCTCTGCCATATTGTTATCTACTTTGCGGCAAAGAGCGAGGACGTCCTGGATATAGGCCACGTACGATTCAGTGGACGTCTGTACACGGGTCCCAAGGTCCTTCTTTGCAGCACGTTGGCGGCCGACGGGTTTGCCGAACAAATCCCTAAGCTTCTGTTTGCACTGGTCCCAACTCGTAATCTCTTCTTCATGTGTTTCGAACCAGACCCGTGCTGTTTTCTTGAGGTAGAATATTACATTAGCCAGCATAAGCGTGTTATCCCACCTGTTGTATGCGCTGACCCGTTCATAATTCTGTAACCAGTCATCGACGTCAACGTTGTCAATCCCGGAAAACATGCCAGGGTCGCGAGGCTGGGCCAGGATGACTGTCGGGGGCGACGACGGGGCCGCGGTTGAACTGTCTCCTTCGGAAGACATGGCGGCCAGGTTACGTCCGCTGCGGAGCTCCGTCTTGCTCGATTACCCCGCACCTCCACCAATGATGTTACGGGAAGGAAGAAGCGTTCGTCTATTTACAGGTAGCTTTTAATGGCTGAGCCAACAAGCGTAGAGCATCGATCTTGCTAAAACACTTCTTCGTCGTCTCCAAGACCACCATCAGCGTCGTCTTCTTTCCACATTACCGACTGTGACAATATTGTAAGGCAGTTTTCCTAGTCTCTAAAGCCGCTCAAGTTCACGCTGCTCCTCTGGCGGCCATTTTTCAAAGAAATTATGCCTTCCAAAATCCAAAAAAATCGACTGTCGCGGACAACACCAGCCCCTTTCCACATAAGTATGAGGCTCGGAGCAGGAGCTATGGCACTTGAAAGGAACCGCTGGCTTGACGAACCAACCGACTGAGCTACCTTTCCGGGCAACATTGAAGGATCAGGAGTTCAAATCACAAGTTATGTTCCTTTTTCTTCCCCCTTCTTTTTTCTTTCTTTTTAATGTCTTTTCCTTCATTTTATCACTGTACGGAAACCCTCCAAAAAAAAATTATATATCCTCAATTATGTGTGGCCACACATGTGCAGGTCATAAATACCAGGTTCTCTAGCCGAGTGCCATCCATGCGGTATAACCGAGCTCAGATTGGCTCACCTTCACTGATCAAATTGGGCACCACTGTAGGTTAAATGAGGCGCACAACTCCTGCGGGACCCGCCGTGGTTGCTCAGTGGTCATGGTGTTAGACTGCTGAGCACGAGGTCGCGGAATCGGACCCCGGCCACGGCGGCCGCATTTCGATAGGGGCGAAATGCGAAAACACCCGTGTACTTAGAATTTGGTGCACGTTAAAGAACCCCAGGTGGTCGAAATTTTCGGAGTCCTCCACTAAGGCGTGCATAATCAGAAAGTGGTTTTGTCACGCAAAACCCCATAATCCAATTTTTAATTTAACTCCTGCGGGGACGGTAGAGTATCCGTCTCCAGTGCAAAAGGACCGTGATTCAAATCCCGGTGCAGCGCAATTCTCCACCGGAAAATACAAAAAAAAACGTGTGTTGAGAAAATTGCACAAACAGGCCTGGAGTGCGGCCTGATCCCGGTGACCAGAACCGGTAACGCACTCTCTCACCAGAGCAGGATTGGCCACCCTGGTGCAGTACTTGGCCACAACCTCCTATATGAATACAACAATCACACCCCGGCCCTCAGTCCCCAGCAGCCGCGAAGCAACTGACCACGGCGGCGGTCAGATCTGTGACGCTGCAGAGGGTGCTAAGAATACCTGGCTCCGGACAGGCCGCCATTGGAATCTGAACCTGGCAACGTTTAACGTTAGAACGCTATCTAGCGAGGCGAGTCTAGCAGTGTTATTGGAGGAATTAGAGGGTAGTAAATGGGATATAATAGGGCTCAGTGAGGTTAGGAGGACAAAAGAAGCATATACTGTGCTAAAAAGCGGGCATGTACTGTGTTACCGGGGCTTAGCAGAGAGACGAGAACTAGGAGTCGGATTCCTGATTAATAAGGAAATAGCTGGTAACATACAGGAATTCTATAGCATTAACGAGAGGGTGGCAGGTCTTGTTGTGAAGCTTAATAAGAGGTACAAATTGAAGGTGGTACAAGTCTATGCCCCTACATGCAGTCATGATGACCAGGAAGTCGAAAGCTTCTATGAAGACGTGGAATCGGCGATGGGTAAAGTCAAAACAAAATAAACTATACTGATGGGCGACTTCAATGCCAGGGTAGGCAAGAAGCAGGCTGGAGACAAGTCAGTGGGGGAATATGGCATAGGCTCTAGGAATAGCAGAGGAGAATTATTAGTAGAGTTTGCAGAATAGAATAATATGCGGATAATGAACACCCTTTTCCGCAAGCGGGTTAGTCGAAAGTGGACGTGGAGGAGCCCGAATGGTGAGACTAGAAATGAAATCGACTTCATACTCTGCGCGAACCCTGGCATCATACAAGATGTAGACGTGCTCGGCAAGGTACGCTGCAGTGACCATAGAATGGTAAGAACTCGAATTAGCCTAGACTTGAGGAGGGAACGGAAGAAACTGGTACACAAGAAGCCAATCAATGAGTTAGTGGTAAGAGGGAAACTAGAGGAATTCCGGATCAAGCTACAGAACAGGTACTCGGCTTTAACTCAGGAAGAGGACCTTAGTGTTGCAGCAATGAACGACAATCTCATGGGCATCATTAAGGAGTGCGCAATAGAAGTCGGTGGTAACGCCGTTATAGAGGAAACCAGTAAGCTATCGCAGGAGACGAAAGATCTGATCAAGAAACGCCAATGTATGAAAGCCTCTAACCCTACAGCTACAATACAACTGGCAGAACTTTCTAAGTTAATCAACAAGCGTAAGACAGCGGACATCAGAAACTATAATATGGATAGAATTGAACAGGCTCTCAGGAACGGAGGAAGCCTAAAAACAGTGAAGAAACTAGGAATAGGCAAGAATCAGACGTGTGCGTTAAGAGACAAAGCCGGCAATATCGTTACTAATATGGATGAGATAGTTCAAGTGGCTGAGGAGTTCTATAGAGATTTATACAGTACCAGTGGTACCCACGACGATAGTGGAAGAGAGAATAGCCTAGAGGAATTCGAAATCCCACAGGTAACGCCAGAAGAAGTAAAGAAAGCCTTAGGAGCTATGCAAAGGGGGAAGGCAGCTGGGGAGGATCAGGTAACAGCAGATTTGTTGAAGGATGGTGGTGAGGTTGTTCTAGAGAAACTGGCCACCCTGTATACGCAATGCCTCATAACCTCGAGCGTACCGGAATCTTGGAAGAACGCTAACATAATCCTAATCCATAAGAAAGGGGACGCCAAAGACTTGAAAAATTATAGACCGATCAGCTTACTGTCCGTTGCCTACAAAGTATTTACTAAGGTAACCGCAAATAGAATCAGGAACACCTTAGACTTCTGTCAACCAAAGGACCAGGCAGGATTCCGTAAAGGCTACTCAACAATAGACCATATTCACACTGTCAATCAAGTGATAGAGAAATGTGCAGAATATAACCAACCCTTATATATAGCTTTCATTGATTACGAGAAAGCGTTTGATTCAGTCGAAACCTCAGCAGTCATGGAGGCATTACGGAATCAGGGTGTAGATGAGCCATATGTAAAAATACTGGAAGATATCTATAGCGGCTCCACAGCCACCGTAGTCCTCCACAAAGAAAGTAACAAAATCTCTATAAATACAGGCGTCAGACAGGGAGATACGATATCTCCAATGCTATTCACAGCATGTTTACAGGAGGTATTCAGAGGCCTGGAGTGGGAAGAATTGGGGATAAAAGTTGATGGAGAATACCTTAGCAACTTGCGATTCGCTGATGATATTGCCTTGCTTAGTAACTCAGGAGACCAATTGCAATGCATGCTCACTGACCTGGAGAGGCAAAGCAGAAGGGTGGGTCTGAAAATTAATTTGCAGAAAACTAAAGTATTGTTTAACAGTCTCGGAAGAGAACAGCAGTTTACAATAGGTAGCGAAGCACTGGAAGTGGTAAGGGAATACATCTACTTGGGGCAGGTAGCGACCACGGATCCGGATCATGAGACTGAAATAACCAGAAGAATAAGAATGGGCTGGGGGTGCGTTTGGCAGGCATTCTCAAATCATGAACAGCAGGTTGCCACTATCCCTCAAAAGGAAAGTGTATAACAGCTGTGTGTTACCAGTACTCACATACGGGGCAGAAACCTGGAGGCTTACGAAAAGGGTTCTGCTGAAATTGAGGACGACGCAACGAGCTATGGAAAGAAGAATGATAGGTGTAACGTTAAGGGATAAGAAAAGAGCAGATTGGGTGAGGCAACAAACGCGGGTAAACGACATCGTAGTTGAAATCAAGAAAAAGAAATGGGCATGGGCAGGACATGTAATGAGGAGGGAAGATAACCGATGGTCATTAAGGGTTACGGACTGGATTCCAAGGGAAGGGAAGCGTAGCAGGGGGCAGCAGAAAGTTAGGTGGGCGGATGAAATTAAGACGTTTGCAGGGACAACATGGCCACAATTAGTACATGACCGGGGTAGTTGGAGAAGTATGGGAGAGGCCTTTGCCCTGCAGTGGGCGTAACTAGGCTGATGATGATGATGATGATGTCCTTTCTTTTACAGAATGCCGAATTACAGGCAGAAATAGGAGCGTGCCCTTTTAAATTATTTCACATTCACTGTACAAAACGTGCGTTACGAAATTGGAGGGCAGTGGGGCGTAACGCGCACAGCAGCCGCACCCGGTACGCCGAGTGATGCCCGCTGGCTGTGGATGCCCAGCAAAGGGCCATGGAAACGCGCTGCTTCAGAGTGTAACTAAACGAACGGCGGCAGTGACGCTGCCATCGCAAGGAGAGCTTAGCCGCGCATAGGACTTTGGCGTTACAAACAATTGCCCTTTCAAGCGCTTGCACGGTACACCACAAGCACATGTAGTGAATTCATAGAGCACCCGTTCATGCCGAATGGCTGAGGAATACAGCTGCGCGTCTTCTAGGGTGCGAAACATATCAGAGCCTAAATAATTCGTTTTTCATCGCTCGATTCGCGCACATACACGCCGCAGCTGTGACGCCTCTACAGTGCTTGCTGTCTTTACGAGAACGCCTCACTAGGCGCCTATCATTTCCAGCGGCTGTTAATGCAGTGCACACCGAGTGCTGCGAGCTGCAGAAGCGTCGACCCGAGTGACCGCCGCATCGTGCGGAACGCTAAAACGGCGCGAAATTAAAGACGACTAAAATTGTGAGCCTTCCTGCGTATTCCTTTCGTTTGACGCCATTTTTGTGAAGTACGATTAGCATCTGAGCGAGTTGTCTTTAGCCGGCTGAACTTAGTCCAACTGTGGCTCTCACGGAACAATAACCTCATCGCATCACGCCTTGAGCAAATCCTATAACGGTCGTAGTTAGATTTATAACAGCAGGTGCTTGTGGATATACGATACAAGTTCAAACGCTCTTCGTAAGTCCTATCATATAGGAGTAGCTTTTCGCGACTTGGTCGCTCGTTCGGTTACGGCTACATATCGCTGCATGTAAAATCACTGCTCCCTAAGCACGGGGTCGCGGGATCCAATCTCGGCCATGGCGGCCGCATCTCGATGGGAGTGAAATGCGAAGACACCAGTGTACTTAATTTAGCTCAACGTTAAAGAACCCAGATTGTCCAAATAATTTCGACACCCCCCTACGGCGTGCCTCATAATCAACGCGTGGTTTTGGCACGTAAAACCCCATAATTAATTTTTTTATTGCGATAGCAATTTTATTTATCTATTTATTTATTTATTTATTTATTTATTTATTTATTTATTTATTTATTCCTCAGATGCCCCTGGTGCGGGGTTTTACATGAGGGGTGGGTATTACATTTGTGCCAGGTCTTCGATGAATGAAGTGGCTAGCATTGGAGTAGCGCGCAGCGTCGGTGGGCAGATGATTCCAGTCGTTCGCTGTTTGAATGAAAAATGAGTTGAGATGCGCAGTAGTGCGCGCAGGTGGTGGATATACAGCTTTAGAATTACTGTTGCGGAGCGAAAGGCGGTGATCAGGTACGATAATCGAGCGAACAAGAGACGAGTGGCAAAAGTTATGGTAGAAGGACAGGCACGCTATTTGTCTGCATGACTCAAGACTGGGAAGACTAACTCAATGTTTTAGTTCAGTAACGCTAGAATAGTAAGAATAATCTGAGAAAACAAATCTAATAGCGCGGTTTTGGATGGACTAAGGAGCTTTTGTAGGCTGATCTGATGCGGGTCCTCAACTGCGCATGCGTATTCCAGCTTGGGACGAACAAATGTTTGGTACGTTAGCAGTTTTACGTGAGAAGGGGTGAGCTTAAGGTTACGCCAGACACAGCCAAGGACGCGGTTAGCTTCGTTTGTTATACTTGCTATATGATGCGACCAGCTGAGATCATCAGATACTGTGATGCCCAGGTACTTATACGCTGAGGCTGAAGATAATTCGGAGCCAAAAACGACGTACTTATATGCTTCGTAGGGAAGCTCGGTGGTGGAAGGAGATCTGCGAAGTTTTCTTGGGTTTTCTTGGGCTTGTGCGACCATCTGTGACTATTAATGCAATCTTTGTAGGACCACATACGTCAGCGAATTCACCGCAATTTCCTTCTTTCCTTCCCTCCTCTCTCTCTCTCTCCCTGTTATCTTTGTTTCCCCTTTCCCATTGCCCCGGTGTAGGGTAGCCAACCGGACGTTATTCTGGTTAACCTCCCTGCCTAAAGACATTAACCAAGTTTTACATCGGTTTTCAACCATTTGTAAATCATTTTGAAGGGAAATGTTATCATGGGAACTATGGATAGGACGGTCGATGACACAATCGTCTGAGAAAAGGCGAATACAGGAGGAGATGTTAGTCGGTAGGTCATTGATGAAAATAAGAAAAAGTAATGGTCCGAGAACGGCGTCTTGAGGAACTCCGGATATAACAGGTGCTAACGAGGAAGTGATACGCACACGACAAACTGCCTTACAATATTTAGACTTGAGGGGAAGTTTCGTTAACAAACTATAACACGGCAATCAGCACTCGAATATAATTATAACCCTAATAATAATTGTAAATATTCATCTCATCTATAGGATCTAAAGCGCGCGCTGTTGCTTTGTCTCTGCGTGTAGTAGTTAAGAGAGACAGTTTAAGGGCGGAGAAGAGGGAAGGAAAGGAAAGTCTCTGAAGCAAACTTGCAGCGCCGTGGTTTTAAAGCGCAACCGTGGTAGAGAAACGGAAGGCGATATAAGCGTGCGTGGCCATGATACGTACACGACAAACTGCCTTAAAATATTTAGACTTGAGGGGAAGCTTCGTTAACAAACTATAACACGGCAATCAGCACTCGAATACGACGAGAGAAATTATTGAGACGTGGAAAATTCCCTTGAAATAAATCTGGTTTGCGAGACAAATGCTTGTATGTATTGAATCTCTTAAAAGCTATAAAATAGTAGTAGTACCCAATAGTACAGACAAACTGTTTTCTGTTTGTGAGGAAGTCACACAACCAGTCGAAAACAGAGGGGGTAATATTTAGGTGAGAGAGCTTAAGGAATAGCCGCTTGTGTGGCACCTTGTCCAGGGCTTTCTCGAAGTCCACGAACAGGGCATCTATGGGAATATTGTGATCGATGATTGAAATGATGTCGTGAATAAATTATACAAGCTCACAGGATAAACCTTCCTGAAATCTATGCTGTTGCGGGTGAAACAAGCCAACCGAGGTTGGAAGCTTGGTTATATGGGAATAAATGACGTGTTCCATTAATTTTGAGGGCACACTCGTTAATGAAATGGGTCGATAGCTGTTACGTGATGAAGTAGTATGTTTCTTTGGAACTGAGTTAATCTTTCCCACCTTTCGAACCACTTCTAATGACAAGCACTGTTGAAAAATATGAGACAGGATAACGCTTGTATGATGTTTGGTATTCTTTAATACCTTAGAGTTAATACCATCGATGCCTGCAAAAGAGGACAACTTAAGATTGTCAGTTAGATTGCTGATACTATGAGGGCTAAATAGTGTGCCGGGCATAGTAGGGTAAATAAATTCTGGAAACTCCGGAATTCCGGAAAATCGGACAGTTCATCACTGAGTTCGACGGTAAATACAGAAGATAAAGTGTCATTGAATACATCAGAGACCTCTGTTTCAGGAAGAGGGTTATTGTGATGGTCGCATAATGAAACAGATTTATGCTGGCCTGGTTTTATTGTTTTCCAGAATTGCTTTGTATTATTCCGCAACATGGTAGGTAATGTCGTAGAGAGGAATAGTTGCTTAGCTTCCGATGCAAAGCGCTGAAATGTTTTCTCTGCCGCGTTGTATTTTAAGTTGAACTCTAAGTTAATATCTTTAAGTTAGAATCGCCGTTAAAACGATGGAAGCGTCACGATGTGTGGACGTTACAAAACAGAGCAATTCGAGTAGCGAAACAACGAAGGAAGGTTGAGCGTCAGGAGGGCGAGAGCCCACACCGAATATGATAGTGGATATGAAGTTTTGCAAATACGAAATAAGGCTTTGATTGGCGTAGCTATGTTGATTAATGAGCAGCTAAGACTCCGGTGGGTCACCAGCATGACACCACCGCCACGCCTACCGTCTCAGTCTCGCCGAAAAATATCAAAATCCGGAAAAAAATGCAGAATACTTCAGAATCATCAATCGACTAGTTTTGCCATGTTTGAGTTAGCGCAATTATTTTAGATTCAGTTGTTTCGACAATGTATTAAAGTGAATCACTTTTCGGAAGAATGCTTCTAATGTTGGTGTAAAGAAGTGGTAAATGCTTCCGGACCCACACGTGTTTCCGGAAGCATTGTGAGGTAGCTGTGTTTTAGATGGGATGACCCTATTGGAGGGATCATATACGTAGCTCCTGTTATCTATAATCAGCTTGTCGCAGCGACACCCCAGGCGCATTTCTGCCGTCGCCGTTAGGTTCCGTATAAAGTTCAAGGACGATGAAATCGTCATCGCGCGCCGTATGCTGTGGCACAATCTCGAGCACGCAAGGGAGGAAAGTGGAGAGAAAGCGCGCCGTCTTCCGTCGCGCGCTAGGCTCCGGGAGTTGGTGGGCAGGCGTCTTCTACACCGGGCGATCCGGGCGGCCGCTGTGTCTTGAAAGTCATCTCTGACGGCGACAGAGTCCGCCGCGCACTATGTTTCCGCGGCTTAGTTCGCGTTGATGCGAGACGCAGCACGAAGGTCAATTCGCTCGCTGCTGCTGCCGCGCTTATTCACTCCAGCGTTTTGACGGCGAGTTTCCGCGGTCATCGAGTAAGATCTGCTCATGTTTGCCTGTTAATTTGGTTAGTATGCCTATTACCAATTTATACGGCCGGTAAAACTACTATCTTTATTGCGTATATCTGTCCACTAATTTGCTAGCGCAATCGGTGATTCGCCTTTCTTTTTTGTACCTGTGCAGGTATTCTATCGAGCGCTTGCCGTTTCATGTTTCTGGTACGTGTAACATTAGTAGTACTGCAGCCGTGTGGTGCAACTGTTTTGCGCAGGCATTGGGCAAGGCATGATGTACTTCTGCAACACGATCGTGATCAACCAGTACTTCAAGCGACACCGGGCGTCGGGCAACGGCATCTACTTCGCCGGCGGCACGCTCAGCTCCTTCTTCTTCCCCCCGATGCTGTTCAGCATCATCAACACGTATGGGCTGCGCACCACGCTACTCTTTCTGGGCGCTATCTCGCTGAACGCCGTCCCGGCTTCGATGCTGCTCGAGTCGCCGTTCAGCCGCATGCGCCGTATCGACCGCCACAAGAAGTTGCGGCTCGTCGCCGTCGACAATGAGTGCACGCCCGAGAAGATAAAGCTGCCCGTGGAGCGCACTGCGGGTAGCAGCAACGTCGAGGAGAAGCTCGAGCGCTGGTTCCGCAGTCAGCTGGCCGTGTTCTCGTTCCTGCGGCGGCCCATCTTCTACGTCATAGTGTTCACGGGCATCACCTTCTCCTTCTCGTTCGTGGTGTTTCCGGTGACCATCGTGGACTTCGCCATCAGCCGCGGCGTGACCAGGAACCGCGCCGCGCTGCTGCTGACTAGCTTCTCGACGGGCGACCTGGTTGGCCGCCTGTTCAGCGGCGTGCTCACCGACCGCAAGCTGCTGCGCAAGGACCACATGATGGTGCTCACGTACGCCGTGTGGAGCGCCGCCTTCTTCGCGCTGCCCGTGTGCCGCGCCTACGAGCTCACTTTCGCCGTCACCGTGGCGCTGGGCGTGGCCGTCGGCAGCGGAGGGATCTTCAACACGGTGCTGCTGGCAGACTACCTGGGCGTGCGGGTCATGCCGACCACGTTCGCCATGTACCGCATGGTTCTGGGCATCATTTCCCTTATCCGGCCTTTCTTCATCGGTGAGTCGATCGCTGTGTGTCGCTCCCGGGCATTGTTAAGGCACGCTTCACTGTTACCAGGTGCTGTCTTGCCAGATAGAGAGAAAAAAAATGTCAGTCGGGGCACGAGTAACTACTGCGGTACATCATCCCATGTGAACAGGCACACACTATACGCAACGCCAAACCGTATTTACCGGCGTCGAAAATACAATAGAACAGGAGCCATCCGAGCTGCCAGGTGGTGTCCCTCCAATGGAGTGACCCAGACCAATACTGCTTAGTTTCGGTGATGTGACAAAAGCCGGGATGTTCAGCATGACATGGACCGTGTAGGAAAATAACGGGAGTCCTTCCCTACAGTTTCCCGACGGTCTATACAGGCGCTGCTTTCTGTAGACTTGTTCTCATACGACGTCCATTTTAGCTGTGTGCGACACGTGCCCTTATATACACACACAGGTCGGTTTGGCGCTCGGGCATTCACGTTAGCCAAACATCTTGCTTGTATCCATAACAGATAGTCATGACCTATACCTCAACCTGATACTCTTACCCGATAACACATGCGTCTGTAAGAAGAACAAAAATTAGGATGCCGCTTTTTGAAATTGTAGCACTAGCAGTGGCAGCCGTCCTCCGCTCCAAACCTATGTGTTCGCAAGGTTCGGCGGGGGATTGAAGACGAACAGTCCTTCCAGAAAATGTTCAATCCCGAATTAGGAAGTCGACGCCGAGCTAGCCGCGTAGAAACTTGCGCCCAATTTGCCGGTCGAAAACAGCTGGCAGCTGCACGATGTAGAAATTAAGGCCCGCGCAGCTGAAGCAAGCGGTCTACCACGAGACCATGACATCGCTGCAAAATCCTGTATCTCTGCCAGGACGCGGTCCCTCCCCGTGCGTTTGCCTCCTCCTTTATCGGGTGGACCGAGTCTTCCTCCGAAAACAGAGCCTTTGGCCAAACAACTGAACACCCTTGGAACTGTCCTCCGTGGCCCGCACCTCCAGCGCACTCTCTCTGCACAAAGTGCACAGAGGCGCCAAGTTACGGAGAGGCGAACGTGAAAACGATGTTCGCTTGCTTCTTTTTATGTGTGCTGCACATTTTTACTTTGTCCGAAAAGCGTTGTCTATGCGATCGCAGACGCCCATTAAGATTAGAAGACTAAGGAGAGATAGATTAAGAGGGAAAAGTGGAGTTGAGCAGATAACTGGCGCTATTGGTCTGTCCAAGTAAAGGAACAGGCGCAAACAGTCAAAAGGTGGCGGAGGTTTAGACGGTGCGATGAGATTAATCAGATTAGGAAATTTGAAGGCGCATATACGTAGTCGGATCGCACAAGACAGTGGTATTTAGAGATCGCTGGGAGAAGCCTTCGTCCTGCAGTGCATATGAAACAGGCTGATGACGCCTTAACCGTCCCACGCTCCCGTGACACACTGACTGCCGCGGGCTGACGATAGTTCGGGATACTGGCATTGTTCATTGAAGCTGGGCTTCACACCTTTGCGTTACTCGCTCATCAAAGACAACAATCGTCTGAAGGTCCTTACTGGCGTCAAGTGGACATCGGCTATGTCAGGGCGGCGGGTGGTGGGGAGGGCCACGCTCGTCCGTGGCGTCGGCTGCCGTGGTCAGTGCGCAGTACCCGCCTGTGTGACGTCTATCGCTGCTCTTGCAAGGGCGATGGCGAGCGTCTACGAGTAAGGCTCGACGCGACGCTCCCTTGGGTGTTGTCGCCGCTGACACTGGTCGCACAATTTCTCCCCGACGAAAGGCCGCTCTCGTCGATGCTGACTAGTTTGTAATTAGATCAAAAGTGTTAATGAGAAAATTGTAGAGGAACATGAAAAACTTCCGATACAGCTTTCTGTTGCTCAATACGTGCTACATAAAAGTGTTTTTGCCAGAGTGAAAGAAGCTCGCAAATACGCGCAGCGTGCCTCGAGCGGCCAGTCGCGCGGCAATCTTGCGTGTATTCGCAGGCTTCTTTTACGCTCGCTAATTTTTTTTGTCACAGCCGAACTCGGATGTTTCTACACCATGCTCTGCTGCTTCGATTCCGGCGTGATATGCAGCATCCACGTTTTAATTCTCCTCGGCATACCGTCGCAGATGATTCAGTGAAGCACTCATTCGCTTGCCTTTCTCATCATGTCATCCAACTGCTTAGGCACCCACCAACAGGAAACCTTCCTGTACCCTAAAGACCTTGAAAGATGTCGTAAACACCCATACGAAATGCCAAGCTCCCGGGAAATGTCCTTTAGGTGCACACGCCGATCCGCTTTTACTATTGCATCCACGCGCAAAATGTCAGTCAGTGACACACGCAGACTCCCTGAACACTCGTTGTCATGCAAGGCTCCACGGCCTTTTGCGAACACACACCACCGCCCCTCACACTTCTCAAAGTGAGACACCTCTCCTCATACGTGGGCTGCATTCCCCTGTGGATTTCGATGGGCGTTCGTACCTTACTCCATAGAAAACGAATCACACTGGACGTGTGAAGCACAACCGCCATCTTCGACAATTGACAGCAGCGCCGTGCCGCGGAGCTGCCGGCAGATAAGGCCGGGCCGCTCCACGAAAGGTCCCCCGCTGGGAACAGATATGTTGACTTGGCATTTACAGCCCTAATTTGGCTAAAAAAAGTAGAGGCGAAGACTTTCTGATTCGCCCTCGTAATATATTTGAAAAGCTGAATAATTAATTAAGACTGATTATGTAATTAGACGGAATGAAAAATATAATCTGAGTATCTCTAAGAAACGGCAAGCAACACTACCTTTGTTCTGTCCAGTAACGTGGCATTTGCATATTTTTAAGGTTGGCTAAAGCTACGTTGGACCATTTGAATATAGAAAAGCCGAAAGGAATCGTCATAAACGTCTTGTTCCGTGTTTCTACGTCTGAAAATGTCAATGTAGGTCGAAACAATTTTCCAATTATTCGTTCGATTCACCTCATTACGCACGCAGGACCACGAGCCGTGGCTTATGGTTCAATCTCTTTGTGACGCAGATGGCTGACGTGTAGTAAAACTGCCTTCACGCTTCCCTCTTTTCACGATGGGAAGACGTGTGCTCTAGTTGGCTGTAAAAATTGTGACTGGTACATTAAGAAATGAAATGAATCTGCGTGACCAAGTTCGCGGACCGCTGCTGCATAAGCACTGCCTGTGTTGCCTGCATGCACGGCTTTCCCCTCACCCGCCAGCGTTGTGTCACTAGCCTCCAAACAAGTTGCATTAATCTCGGCACGTCGGCAAGAGGGAGCACCGCTCGTTACACAGTGACAAAGGGAGTAGCGCCGCTTCCTGGCATAGCAAGTTTCTCGTGTACCTTATCTGAACGCACCGACCCACGCCCAAGTTTAAGCCCACTGCATCGCCAACGTACCAAGAATAACTGAATGGGCACACACTTGTATCAACGCGCCGAAGCATGGGTGGCATCGACTACACTGACAGCACACGAATGTTCGAAGCTGAACATTTCGTGACGGTCCACATAGTAAGTGAGTGACTAGCGATAATACGTCCTTCCTACAAGTTCCTACAAAGTACACAACATCTGCGTTCCAAGTCTTGTGCGCAGTAAGAACAAATATATCGCGACTAAGCGCACCTACGAGCGGTTAGGCAGAATATAAACAATTAGATAATGACCGCACCGAGAAACTTTATTGAATCAGAAACATGACAGTCCGCTGCTTGACAGAGTTTGGAAATAAAGAACGAATAGCAAAACACGCTGATCCTGATTTAATTCATAAGCGGAAAGTCTGGACATCTTGGGCTACATTTGTAGCACCGCTTTTAGTACAAGAACGTAAGCGCTGCACGAACCGTTTGGACAAGCCGTAATGAGATCAGAAAGTGCTTACATATCCTCCAAAGCTATGTCACCCAGCCACCGTCCACAATATCCACCGAAACATAAGTTTGCTTAGCCGCACCGGGGCGTCATGCACGTCCAGTGTAAACACAGAGGCAACGGAAGCAGTTAGGACAAGCAATGGGCGCGTCACCACGTGATCAAACATAGCGGTGCCCACGGGATCGCCACGAAAAGGGTTTATATCCAGTCATGCGGAGCATGCGCACTTGGACATTTCTTATGACGTAAACTCTTGTGATAAGCGAACGAAGGTGTGACGGACGTGTCATTTTGCTTCATGCCCCCCTCTTCCCCTCGTTAGGCTGCGTGTTCTGGCGCTGCGGTCAACTCTGGAACGCTTCAGCTCAAAGGGCCAATTGCGCATTTTCCCAGCTGCCGATAACGAGCTGAGCACTTCTGTGATCAAGCGATTGCATTGCTATCGCTACCTGGTTTGTCAGCACAATCCGACGGGCACCGTTTGTTTAGAGCAGCGTTGACAGCGACAGCAGAGAAAGAAATCGGGGTGAGCAAGTATCCAGAAAAATAGAGGCGAGCAGCGGTTCTGTGAAAATGCTGGGCGCTGCTCATCGCTGGAACAGTAGTTGGCAGCGTCAAATGCATTGCAAAATAGCCAAGTCACGTCTGTCTGACTCCGTGCGGTAGATGCAGAGCTTCTAAACTGCACTGATATATTGAGTGGGTGGCCATTGTCTTAGAGACAATCGATTTCCGCGTTAGGCTGGCTCCAGCCCGCTTTGCGATGTTCACAAGAGAACAAGTCTAAGTGCTAGGCGAGGTGGTACATGGTCCACTAACATGAAAACCAGCTGAAGAAACCCATATGCAAGGACCAAGGAGTACACAGGGCGATTGCTGGACTGACAACTGAACTGTATTGTTGACATAAACCCGCAAGGTCTCACCAAGTGCATACGCCAGTACAAAGCAACACTACAGCCATGACGTGATGACTCTGTCGTGTCGAAGTTCCTGATTTATGGTTTTGGTCACTGAGCGAGAATAGCGAAGCCTTTTGCGAGGAGAATACACGTGTTGTAAAAATAAAACAAATGAAGCGAAGAACGGCACAAAGGGCGACATAAAAAAAAAGCTCGATAAGGAGAAAGTAAACATTAAAGTAATTAACCCTCCACAAAGTTCTGCGCAAGTCCTAGGAGTTATGACATTTCTCTTAGCTCAGTGTTGTGCCGACAATGGCAGGCGGCCGCACCTCCGCAGCTATATGGTGCCGGGCCTCGGCCCTCGGCGGATGCACCACGCGCACTGTTCTTGTGTGGAGCCCCAAGTCGCTGTCCGTGGACGCTCGGTCGGCTCTGGTCTCGGCAGCTTGAACGGCTTCAGCAACGTGACTGCAGGATTCCTGGATCGACGTATCCGAAATACGGTTGCTGTTTGTCCCCAGGCAAATTCGAGGAAACCGGAGCCGCAACTACCGCCGGCCAATCAAGAGCGGCGAAGAGATTCCTGGATCTCTCTTTAGGGTGGGAAGAGGTCCGTTTGCTTGGATCCGAAACCCAACAGCCTCGTCCTCGAGCACTGAGACCAGCACGTCTTCTCTCCGGCGTTCTAGATCCAATCTCCTATTCCTTCCTCGTGCCCCGAGTTCTTTCAATGCCACCCTTGTTCTTGTTCTTGTTCCCTAATGAAATGACGCAACCCACGCTGGGGGATCGGCCATGAACCAGGCGGTGAAAAAACTGTTATCATTTTTTTGTCAAATCAGTTAGGGTGAAATGAAATAGGTATCTTGCAAATGGGATTTGAAGTGTCTACTGTTACAGATATGAATAATCAATTATCTAAGTATTACATAAAATATTATGAGAGCATAATAAGCATTAAGAAGAACTATATCATGTCATTCTTTTTGTCTCACGCAGAAAGTTTCAGAGGGCTTCACAAACGTTCCTGTGGCTGTAACCTCGTATGGTAGCCCCAGAACTGTATGGCCCCAAAGGAAAGAATTACAGGAAGAGTCAAATTTAAGCCAAGCTTTTGGAAGGGTTCTTGTGAATATCTTTTCCGTTGAATAATGAAACGGCGGCATGTGAGAAAGAGCTGCTGCAGAGATTCATTTCGTTGCGCAAAGGCGATATACCAGACCTGTGGAGGCACAATCTCAGAGGGGGGACTCGGCGCACCAGCCTCGTAATCGTTGCTTCAATTCAAGCACCGAGTGACACGCCTGTTCCTTGCGCAGCGGTTCCGGTTCGCCTCCTGAGACGGCGGGGGATGAAATTCAAAATAAATCAGAAAAAAATAGAAGAAAAACGGTACAGTGCAAAATTCATGGGTTTCATTATATATATGACATCAGAGAATAAATTCAGTTACAAGTTGAGTTACTAAAGTGTCTGGAATAATCAAAGTTGCTTAGAAATCACTGATTACCGCGCACCAAAGCATAGAATCGCATACTTTAGAGACCCGCCACGTGAGCACGACTTCGGCGAAATTCCTGGAAATCCGAAAGTAGCAAGCGGAAGTAATGACGTTACTGATGACGTCACGCACAACAAGATGGCACGATATTTAACCGGGAGATACAATATCTCCGATACTATTCACAGCGTGTTTACAAGAGGTATTCAGAGACCTGGATCGGGAAGAATTGGGGATAAAAGTTAATGGAGAATACCTTAGTAACTTGTGATTCGCTAATGATATTGCCTTGCTTAGTAACTCAGCGGACCAATTGCAATGCATGCTCACTGACCTGCATAGGCAAAGCAGAAGAGTGGGTCTAAAAATTAATCTGCAGAAAACTAAAGTAATGCTTAACAGTCTCGGAAGAGAACAGCAATTTACAATAGGCAGCGAGGCACTGGAACTCGTAAGGGAATAGATCTACTTAGGGCAGGTAGTGACAGCGGATCCGGATCATGAGACGGAAATAATCAGAAGAATAAGAATGGGCTGGGGTGCGTTTGGCAGGCATTCTCAGATCATGAACAGCAGGTTGCCATTATCCCTCAAGAGAAAAGTATATAATAGCTGTGTCTTACCAGTACTCACCTACGGGGCAGAAACCTGCATGCTTACGAAAAGGGTTCTACTCAAATTGAGGACGACGCAACGAGCTATCGAAAGAATAATGATAGGTGTAACGTTAAGGGATAAGAAAAGAGCAGATACGGTGAGGGAGCAAACGCGAGTTAATGACATCTTAGTTGAAATCAAGAAAAAAAATGGGCATGGGCAGGACATGTAATGAGGAGGGAAGATAACCGATGGTCATTAAGGGTTACGGACTGGATCCCAAGGGAAGGGAAGCGTAGCAGGGGGCGGCAGAAAGTTAGGTGGGCGGATGAGATTAAGAAGTTTGCAGGCACGGCACGGCCACAATTAGTACACGACCGGGGTTGTTGGAGAAGTATGGGAGAGGCCTTTGCCCTGCAGTGGGCGTAACCAGGCTGATGATGATGATGATGATGATGATGATGATGATGATGATGATGATGATGATGATGATGATGACTGAACACCTACCTAGCAGAACGCATGTGACGTCGCTCCTCCTCTCTCTGACATCGAGCTAGATGAATACGACTTTCTAGGTCGACATGGGCACACCAAATTGAGCACCCACGTCTGAAGCCAATTTGGCATGGGCTCAAAGTCTTCTCTATCAGCCAATTATATATGTGGCCGTGTAAGATTCTTTCGATGAGTTTTGCTAGGTTAGATGTAGGAGATAGTGGCCTACTGTTATCTAATACATAACCGCCACCTTGCTTTTTTAATAATGGGATTATTATTGCCCGTCTCCATTTCGGAGGAATCCGCGAATTTTTAATAGAACGGTTTACCATGGTAAGTAATGCGTGTGATATCTTAAATGAAGTTTTTATTATTGCCGTAGTAATGTCATCTGGGCCTGGCGCTGAATTAGGCAGCTGGCTTAGTACATTTCTCAGCTCCAAAACTGTAACTTCTTCGAGGTCTTCACCATGCGTAGCGTGATAGGGAAAAATCGACTTAAAGCGACATTCTAGACCTTTAGCAACACCTTCCAGTAATTTGGCCAATTCGCAGGGCGTTGGAACCACAGGGTCGACGTTTATTTCTGCCGGAAAAGCCTTTTTATTTCTCAGAAATCGAAAGAGTGCTTTTCTGTTGGTGGCCCTTGAAAGAAAACTAAAGTGCTTACAATCAAAATTGTACTTCGCATTTGCAGCTGTTCTTTTAAATGTTGCTGCCGCGAACTTATAGTCTCTTCAATTGTTAGGACACTGGTTATGAAGCAGTTTTTGCTACGCTGCTTTTCTTATCTTGTAATCGCTTGAGCACTCTGCGTTCCACCAAGGGTTAGAAGACCCGCTTTTCTGGAGTGCACGGTTAATTGATATATTTTTCCGGAATCTTTTAAAACAGAAAATAAGTTTATGGCTTTTTCTTTTTCATTATCTCATTGCTGATTCAATAAAGCCATGTGTAAGACATTTTTGAGTGTGCCGAAATGAACAAACGTATTGGAATGCATAGTAACTTGAGTCAATGGGCATACAAGCTCCAGAAGCACAGGAAGATGGTCACTGCTTGTGCCCGAGTTTATAACAGACCACGTGGAGATAGACAAATTAGAACTAGCGAAAGTGAGATCTATAGCGGAAAGTGACTGGCTACAAATAAATGTAGGTGTTCTTGCGTTAATGCATGATAAATTGTTGTTAGCAGCCCAATCCCTCAGACGTTTAGAACTCGAATCGGTCTTGAAGACCCACGAAGTATGACTGGAGCTAATGTCTCCGGCAAAGATGATTTCTTTTCTGCTGGACTTAATTACTGTATCTAGAACATTAGTATTCAGAATGCCTCCGGGGAAATAAACATTAACTAATGTGAGTGGGATGCGGCCTGGAAAAGAAATGTCTATAACTAGAATTTCACTTTCTGAAGTCGTAAGCTGGTAAGCCATTTTAGCCCGGTGCGCGATTTTTGAAGATATAAAGAAAACTAAGCCGCCACCACGAGAGGGACGGTCTAAACGAAACTTACGGCAATTTTTTAGATGAGATGCGTTTCCTGCTGATAACCAGATTTCCTGCAGTGCAATGATATCAGGTGAGTGTTGGCCACAAAGGTAATATAAGTCAATAGCAGTGGAATAAATGGCACGGCAATTCCACAGTAATATTCTTAGCGTGCCTATGTTGCGGTAAGACCGGCAGCAGAAACTGCCTTGTCTAGAAGGCTATCCTTCAAAAAATATTTTTTTTTAGGAATAGTCTCTTTCTAGCAATATTTAGGCTTCATGTTATGTGTCATTGTAAATTCCTGCGCTGCAGGAGATTCGCGGCGTTTAAAGGGACTGACTACTGGCCTGAATGCGTTGTCACACGTTGATGGAAATGAAATTACCATTATTCATAGTGGCAGAATCCAGCACGCTGTTCGCGGTTTCAGTGGGGAATTATAATTTTAAATTGACAAAGAAAGTCTCAAAAACCAGTAAGTGGCGAGACTTGGTGGTGAAATCTTGGTACTTCGGATGCATTCTATGCGATTACTGTACGTAAACCGACTGTTATTAAGTACATCATAATTATACCTTAAAATTGCAGTTTCTATATTATTAGGCACTCGTGCATTATTCTATGCTTCGGAAATCAAAAATGCACGCATGGCTGCGGCAATACGCTTAACTCCGTATTACGTGTAAAGGCGTCGTTTCGTTTTCGATCCGATTGGTTTCGTTTTGACTGGTTAAATACCAAAGCAGTTGGGACAGAAAGCCACGAAAAGACGTAGGTATTATAGCACAAATCATTTAACAACTTGGAAAACATGAATCGCAGCACATCGACTTGATAAACAAGATTACTCTTTGCTACAGCACGGCTACACTTGTCGTCTGCCTCCCACTAATGCCGGCGTATAATCGCGCTCACCTATCACCGTTTTCAGCATGCTTTTAGTGAACGACTACATCCTCACTGCAGATAGAAACACTTGATAAAAAATGTTCCACGGCGTTTTCGGCGTTGGCACTTCATGACTAAACACTCTGACCGACAAGCTTTTCATTGCACTAAAAAGAATGGGCACCATGAAAATTGGTTGTCAGTCCCTTTAAGAGCAACGCTGTCAACCTCCATGTGTGCTTCTTGCGAGCCACAGTCTGAGCTCCAATCCGATTCCTGTTCCGCATGATACACAGGGGAGGTCTGGTTAGACCGGATGTTAGAAGGGCCTGGATTGGATGTTTCTGCATCATTCGCATTTGAAGGCATTGGAAGTTTAGAGGCTATGCTTGGGCCCGCAACCACCTGGAGTTTAGTCATTTGTGTGGTAATCATTTGTGCCAATGACTCTAATAGGCTCACAACTGGATTCTCCATAGCCTTCTTCATTGTCATCTATACTGTCGAAGCTATGTCGCTACTGTCGAAGACATCAGAAAGCGATGCGTCAACCACATGAGCTAGCCGACTTGCCCACCGGCATACCCGCAAGATCGCAATGCAATGACAGAACCGGCTTCCCGTCTTGAGCATCTCTCTTGCTCAGTTATTTCTAAAATTTGTAATCCCTGCACTTTCGCAGAGCACTTAGTATGGTCAGCTGAGTGAGAACCATGGCAGTGACAACACCACATTTCCTGTGATGAACAATCATTTAATTCGTGGTTTTCTCCACATTTACGAGAGCAAGCAATAGATCGGCATCCCTTAATGCTATGCCCGTAGCGCCAACATCTAATACACTGAAGTGGGCGAGGATATAGCCATTCCACCCGGTAAATGAGTGGCCGCGCTTTGATCTCTGCCGAACGAGTTGTTCCGGCGAAAGTAACAATTACTGATTCTGTGGGGATCTTCTTGTTCTCAGGTAAGCGAGAGCAAAGAAATACGGATACGACTCCGGCCACAGAAAACATTTCTAAAATCTCTGAAAGGGAAAGGCTCGAGTAGACTCTACGAACTAGTGCTTTCTTTAACACTGGCTAAGTAAGTGAGCAGGAATGAAGGAGCTCGCCGGTTGCGAGGCAAACGCTGTACATTCGGGAAAGTCAGTGATACAGGCCTGGTCTGAGGAACAGCTGATAATGCAATCGCGCCCAAAATGTCGCACTTTGGTGATCACTTGGTAGTGAGGTATCGCCCTGTGAAGTTATTACTTAATAAATGAGGAGTTTTTCATTAAAATTGACTCTCCATTGGACGGTACCAAGGCCACAGGAACGTTGGTCAGTCCGCTGCGCAAGAGAAATTCAATTGGGTAATCATTAGGTGCAAGAGAAGTCGACCAGGCAGTGTTTGCCTGGCCGGGATCACCGCCCGATATCCACCCGTCGCCCGAGAGGGTAACCAGGAAGGGGCCTCTCCAGTGAAACAGTTCGCAGGGCCGCACGGCGGTTATCCGTCGAAGAACCTCGTAGAGCCAGCGACCGAGCAGCACTTCTATGATTCCGAACGGTGCGTGCCTGCGTGAAGTGCTACGTAGGATTCTGTTGTTGTTGTTCATCTGCACAAATGGCACATACCCACCGCGGGCGATCGGCCAAGCATAGGGTGATTTGGAGAAAGTGGATGAAAAAATTCACCGACGATTACGATACTCCCTAATGCGAAATTTGAGCGCTGCTCTGTACGTGTTTTCATTTCACGTGTCAATATTTTGTATTATAATTATATAGCTACATGGTTATACAGGAAGAGAACGCTGTGAGTAGCGCGCTACTCTGGCGCCATATAGTAGTCATCGTCGCCGCACAGCCCGTCTTGCGTGGCACTAGGCTTTTCTTCTCGCGCTTTCATTCCACCAACGACGAGAGCGGCCCTTTGTCGTGGGGAAATCGCGCGACCGATGTGTCAGCAGCGACAACACCCAAGGGAGCGTCACATCGAGCCTTACTTACACTACGTTACTCGTAGCCGCTCGCCATCGCCCTTGCAGAAGCAGTGACACACGTCAGACAAGCTGGTACCGCGGACTGGCCTCAGCAGCTGACGCTACGGACGAGCGTGGCCCTTCCCACCACCCGCCACCCTGCCGATCGGCCACGCGGCGGCGGATGCCGTTGCCGTCGGCAGATCAGCGCATGCACAGGCCGCTTCCCCTCCGCGTCTGCTCCACTTCCCGCCTCATGCTTTCCCTGTAGCCTCCTCCTCCACTTTCCTGTTCGCGCGCTTTTCTTTCATCTACAGCTGCGCACAGCGTTCGCTTTCATCTTTCGCCTGCGCTCGTTCGCTTGATCACGAGGTATAACGCCGCCGACGCACGCTAACGCTGAACACAGGAACAGCTGTTCCCGTGTTAAGAGCTACGCTCTAAAAGCTTAGAAAAAATACTAGGGAAAGACGTGTTTGGCCATCACTTCTTCGTCCAGCCACTATGTTCGCGCAGTCTTTTCGCCCTGTACAGATAGCACGGTGCGTTATAATAATTAACAGTCACTCAGTCCAAACCACTTCTATAGGATCAACTGTTCATGCAACTCTAACCACAGAAAAAGAGTTGCAAAATAGTCACCGAATCCTAGTTGATGACGGCAGTTGTGTGTGAGGTCCGAAAGTGGTTCGGTGACTTGGTCGCCAGACTAGTAAAACTCGAGCTGCCGCGTTGTGTCACCAGCAGGCCGAAGACGCTCAGAAACTACTTGGCCATTGCGCTGCCATCGACAATGGATGCTACAGGGAGTCGCCAGGCCATCGCGGCCGAGCGAAGGCCTTGCGCACCAGAGTTTCGTTGCGCCCTTCCAGCACGCTCCTCCGCGCCTCAGCTGCCTTGTCCTTGACGTCAAGGGACGTCGTTGTAGGGAAGGTCGTCGGGGAAGCCTCCACGCGGCTGGTCCTGCACACTTGGGCCCATCTGGTCCTGCGAACGTGCACCTTCGGGCCGTCTTCCACCGATTCCAAGCACCGACGTGTTTTGTTTGTTTGCTTGTTTGCCTTCTATCACTGGCTCATTCCCATTGTGAGGGATTGCCCAAGATGCTGGTGAAATTATAAGGTGATCAGTAATTCCGAGATTGGATTGGATTGGAGACAACTTTATTTATGCCTGCAGTTGCGCGCGCGCGCGCCCCGACGAGGGCCTACGTCATCCTCGAAGTAGCCGTTACTCGGCGCGGGTCTCCGCTCGCCGTTGCCGGCTCGCTGGGTCCGTGCCTTTCGAGCGCCTCGAGGACCTGCTGGACGGCCCAGAGCTGATCGTCTCGGTCGTAGCTCTTCGCGGCTGCCTCGAGCCGCGGTGGGAGTGTTCTTGATTTTGAATCTTCTGGATATTTGACGCAGTCCCACAAGATGTGCGTGTAGTCTGCAGTCTCCCTCCGGCAGACTCTGCACATATCTGTCGGATATGTCTCGGGGTACATACGATTCATCAGTCTCGGGCTCGGTAGCGATCCGGTCTGGAGCTGTCTCAGTACTACCGCCTCCGCTCGACTCAGTCTCGGGTGCGGGGGTGGGAGAGTTCTGCGAGCCAGGCGATAGGCCTTCGTGATTTCACTGTAATCTGTCATGCGGTCCTTGGTTCCGAACCACGTCGGACGGTCTGTCGCCGGGGCGCGGTTGGTTAGCGCTCGCGCCGCTGCGTGTGCCGTCTCATTGTGGTTCTCATTGCGTCCCGACGCGTCGCCCGCGTGCGCCGGGAACCACTTGAGTCGTACTTTTCTTTCTTTTAGTTTGACCGCTCGCAGTACGCGCTCCGCCTCCCTGCAGATTTGGCCTTGGCGAAGTTTCGCACCGCCTGTCTTGAGTCGCTCAGCACCGTGTGGCAGTCTGCGTCGGCGATGGCCAGGGCGATGGCTGCCTGCTTCGCTTGTTCCGCTCCGGCGCTTCTCACGCTCGCTGCCGTCCTCGTGGCACCGGTTGGCGCCTCTATGACGACCGCTGCGAAGGCGTTCCGTTGGTATTCGGCCGCGTCCACGTACCGCGCGTGTTCGTCGTTGGCATGCTGGTCAATGAGAGCCTTGGCCCTCGCCGCTCTTCTTCCCTTGTTGAACTCGGGATTCATCTTCCTCGGTATGGGGTCGATTCTGGTCTGGCGTCGGACCTCTTCGGGGACGGGGAGCTTCATCTCCACCTCGTTCGAGCGTTTAATTCCCAGATCGTCCAGTATCTTCCTCCCGGCTTTGGTCATGGACAGCCGCTCCAGTTGAGAAGTCCGTTGCGCTTCGGCTATTTCTTCGAGCGTATTGTGTAATCCGAGCTGTAACAAGCGGTTCCTGCTCGTGGACTCGAACAGGCCCAGAGCCGTCTTGTACACTCTTCTGATGAGCACGTTGATTTTGTTTCGTTCGCGTTGCAGCCATCTGTGGTAGGCTGCAACGTACGCGACGTGGCTGATGACGAAGGATTGGACGAGCCTAAGTAGGCTCTCCTCTCATGCCAGCCTTTCGGGAAGGGACTCGTTTTAGGAGTCGAATCGCGTTGGCTGCTTTTGCCCTGAGACGGGTGATAGTTTCGCCGTTTCTTCCGTGCTTTTCGATGACCATGTCTAGGATCCTAATTTTGCCGACCTCGGGGATCACGTTGCCGGATTTGGTGACGATTGTGATTTTTTCGTTTTCGCGTTGTCTGGTCTTGGTTCTGCTGTTTTTGGTAGGTGGGAGTATGAGAAGCTCCGATTTGCTCGGCGAACATCTCAGTCCGGTGCCTTCCAGCTGGTCTTCTATTGCGTCGACAGCGGCTTGCAGCGCACCCTCGATGTGGGCGTCGCTGCCACCGGTCACCCACAGCGTGATATCGTCCGCGTAGATGGTGTGCCTGATGTCTTCGATATGCCCGAACTTCTCGGCCACTCCGATCATTACCAGGTTGAACAGCATCGGCGAAATGACCGATCCCTGCGGTGTTCCGGTGCTCCCGAGCTTCTTCTCTTGAGTCTGTAGGTCGCCTGCTCGTAGCTCGACGGTCCTGTCCGTGAGGAAGTCCTTGATATAGTTGTAGGATCTTTCGCCCAAGTTGAGCTTGGAGACTTGGGACAGAATCGCCGAGTGTTTCACCTTATGGAAGGCGCTCTGCAGGTCCAGCCCTAGGATTGCTTTGTTGTCGCGGGTGCTGCCGCCATCATCAACGATTTTGTATTTGAGCTGCAGCATCGCGTCCTGCGTGCTGAGGTGCTGTCTGAAGCCGATCAAAGTGGCCGGGTACAGCCCTTCTCGTTCCAGGTAGTCTTGCCACCTGTTGAGCAGGACGTGCTCCAGCACCTTGCCCACGCAGGACGTGAGCGAGATGGGCCGGAGGTTATCCGTGTCCGGCGGCTTCCCCGGCTTGGGGATCAGGATGGTCTTGGCTGTCTTCCACAGCTTTGGCAGCGCGCCCGCTCTCCAGCACTTGTTGTAGTATTTTGCGAGCTTTTCAATCGAGCCGTCATCGAGGTTCTTGAGAGCCTCGTTCGTGACGAGGTCCGGGCCGGCTACCGACCGACTGTTGAGGTCGTGCAGGGCCGCGCGTACCTCCTCGACGTCGATGTCACGATCGAGCTTCGCGTTAGGCAGGCCGCTGTACGGCGCGTGCTGTTCGGTAGGCGTAGTCGGCAGGTATTTGTCGTTAATGCGCCTGGTGACTTCGTCGACGCCGTGTGCTGAGACCGCCTGATGTATGAGCCTGGCGAGTCTGTCCCTTTGGTGTGACTTGGTCTTGGTTTCGTCGAGCAGGCGCCGCAGCAGGTTCCACGTCTTCCCGCTGTGCATCTGCCCGCCTGCCGCGTTGCAGATCTCGTTCCACTGTTGCGTGCAGAGAGCGCGGCAGTGATCCTCGATCGCTAGGTTCAGCTCCGCCACCTTCTTTCTCAGTCTGCGGTTAAGACGTTGTTTCTTCCAGCGATTGAGTATCGACTGTTTGGCTTCGATGAGATGCGCAAGCCGGCTGTCTACTTTGTCGATCTCCGCGCCCGTTTCAATCTCTTTAGTCGCGTCGCGTACGCTCTTGGTGGTTTCGGCCGTCCACGAGTCGATGTCTTTGATCTCGTCGTCACCGTCGCTCTTCTGGCTTCTGGCGTCTCGAAATGCATCCCAGTCTATCCCTCTGTGTGTTTTGATGCTGGTGTCGTTGTGTTCCGGTATGCCTATTTCAACGATGGTGTGGTCGCTACCTAGGTCGGTCCCCGTGTTTCTCCAGGTGATCGCGCTCCGGATGTCATTCTTGACGAACGTGAGGTCCGGAGTGGTGTCCCGGGACACGGAGTTACCAATTCTCGTCGGATGTATCGGGTCCGTGATGAGGGTGAAGTCGAGTTCCCTGGCATCTTGGTACAGGTCGCGGCCCTTTGCTGTGTACTTGTTGTAGCCCCAGGCAGGGTTCATCGCGTTGAAGTCTCCGCACGCGATCAACGTGTTCCGGCCCGCTGCGGTGCTGGCTCTGTGCAGTAATGTCTTGAATCTCTGTTTTCTCTGCGATGGGTTGCTGTAGACGTTGAGCAGAAATATGCTTCCTTTTCTCTTCTTGCCCGGGATGATTTCGGTGAGTGTGTGCTCGATCTTGAGATTGCTTTGCAGCTCGCGTTCGACGAACGTGAGTCCCTTCCTGACCAGGGTGCACAGGCCTCTGCCGTCGGGCGGTCCCTTGTGCACTCTGTATCCGGGGAGGGACGGTGCGTCGGTTAGTGTTTCTTGTAGTAGTATAACGTCTGGTTTGCGCGCGGCATGTACGATGTGCTGTTGGATGACTGCCTTCTTCCTTTCGAAGCCGCGACAGTTCCACTGCCACGCGGTTACACTTGCTGCTGCTGGTGTTGCGTTTGCGGCCATGATTGCGTTGGCGTGTACGGGGCTCCCTGGTTGGGTGGATGTTGCGCGAAGAGGGGCGCAAACGTCGGGTGGCTTACCATCGGCTGTAGGGTCCTTTCGATGTAGGCGAATCTGTTCGTGTTCTCGGCTTGGTAGGTCTCCACTGTTTGTTTTAGTGCTGTCACTGCTGCGATGTTTGTCGTGATTAGCTGTTCGAGTTTGCTGAATGTCGCTTCGAATTTCGCTTCGGGGCTGTCGATGCGATCGTTTTCTGTTTGCGTGCGCGTGGCCTCGATGGCTCGCTTCTTCGGAGCCGGTTCCTCTATGGCTTTCTCCTGGATGTTCGTTGTCGTTTCCTCGGTCTTGCTTGTGCTTGGCGTGGGTCTCTGTAGAGGCTCGTTGTTGCATAGCAGCAACTGACGGAGCTCGGCGATCTCTTTCGTGAGGTTGTTGATGGTCGCTCGCAACGCCGCGTTTTCTTGTCTTAGGATCTCATTTGCCTCCCGGACCTTATTCATATCTTCTTTCTTCGTGGTTTCGGTGATTTTCTGCACGTTTCTTATGTAGTTTCCTTTCGCTGCGTCGACCCAGCTCACTCGCTCACGTGATGGTGACGTTTTCCTGCTGAGACTTCTCTTGCAGCAACTGCTGTCTCTGGATTTGGGCGCGTGGTTTTCCGATGGGGTCCTTGACTTTCGCGCAGCTGGCGGCTTGTCGAGTGGCGGGAAATCGCTCTGCGACATCAGCGGGCGTTCGGCCTGTTGGCGCTCCCATTATCGCTTGCGCACTACGTAGGGGATATTGTATTTCGCCTTGCACGTTCGGTCTCCGGTCGGGTGTTCGTCTCCGCACAACTTACATTTTGGGGTACAGCGATGGTCTTCTGTAGGGTTCTCGAGTCCGCAGGCCAGGCACGTCTTGATTGTGGGGGTCGGGCACACGTCCTTGCGGTGTCCACTCGGCCGCACTGCTGGCAGAGGTCGATCTGTTTCTTGTAGAGGCGGCACGGTATCAGGGTGACTCCGTATCGGACGAAGTTCGGTACCTTGGGTCCCTGGAACACCACAATCGAAGTGGTCGTGCTTCCAATCCTTTTTGCGGCCACTGCTAGCGGGTTCCTCTCGTTGACGATGTTTCTATCTAGCTCTTCGGCGCTCGCGTCGATGGGGATGCCTCTGATGACGCCCTTCACGGTGTCGTGAGGTGCCGTGCGATATGCGCTGACCTCGTAGGGTTTGCCTTGAATAGATATTTCCTGGATTTTAGCGTACCTTGCCGCGTTGTCTTCGTTCGGTGTACTTACGGCCATGATGTTCTGTTGTGTGTTGGGGCAGATGGTGTCCGCGGCGCTTTCCTCGCTCGTGATCTTGGCCGCAGCGAGTATGGCCGGAGCGACGGTGATGGTGCCGGTCTTGACGATGTCCAGTCCCCCTCTGGGTCTGACAACTATCTTGGTTTCTTCTAGTGGCATGGCTGGCATGCGTGCTGCCTTGATGGCCGAGGCTCTGACGTTCTTGTAGAATTTTGACCTCGTGCTTGTTTGAATCCCGCCGGGTCCGTCGGGCTTGCCGCTGGCGGGGGTCCGCTGGCGCAGCCTCGACATACGTTCCCCCGCGAGCGTCCATCCGGCGTCGCTGTGATATTCCTCGGGTGATATCTCTGTTCCCGGAACTTGAACGCACATGTGATTGTCCACGATCATTGTTGTTTCAGAGGGCGCCTCCATCTCGGAGCTGACGAGCGGCAGCCGCCGGGATGTACGGCAGGCCGCTGTCGGTGCGACGGTGTTGTTGGGCCTAGTGTCCGCGGAACACACCTAAGCCTAGCAATCCTCCGCACGGCGGCAGTAAAAGCAGTCACGAAATGTGGCAAAGAAAAACGCACCTCTGGGGTCAGCTGGTATCGGTCGATGCCACTCCCCTTCACGGACACATTGGTGCAAGCAAAACTTTGGTTCGAGGTAATTAGCACTGCGTAATTGGCTAGCAATCACGGAGCCGATCTCTGACTAGGGACGAGCGCTTCTTCTTCGTCGT
Source organism: Dermacentor variabilis (assembly GCF_050947875.1). Lineage (NCBI taxonomy): Eukaryota > Metazoa > Arthropoda > Arachnida > Ixodida > Ixodidae > Dermacentor > Dermacentor variabilis. Next base: position 13,211,883 of record NC_134570.1, read on the forward strand.
CCTAATTCCGAGAAAACAACTGAGATCGCTGGGAAAGGATTGAACGAATAAAAATTAACTAACAATTACAAATTTTATTAGGAAAGAAATCTTTTTGAAAGAAGTGTAATCTCTTCAAGACTGAGCAAGCATCCTTGTGACATTGCCCAAGACAGGAGGCTTCCACAGAAAATTTCAGGAATCGCAAAATTCACTCCAGTTTTGCTAAATGTTCTTTCTACAATGCTTTCCCTTGCATGCGTAAATTGTCTAGAACATTAGAAACAAATTGTCAAGTGTCCCATCATCACCACAGGATGGACACAGCGGGGAAAGAGCCAGACCAGCCCCATGTTGATAAAACTTTAAGGAAAATTTTTCCACACCGTAATCGAGCGAACCTCAGTTTTTGAGTTTGAAAGAAATGTCTGCGTCAAGGGAATAGTGATGCAAATACTCCACAGAATTGGTTGGATCGCTTTACAAGCATGATAGCATATGACCTGAATCTAGCAGTAGAGTAATGTATTATATGACACAGGAAGCATCGAGAGAATGGTGCCACTGAGGCCCGCTAGTGCCAGGCAATTTGCCATTTCATTCATCCCTTATGTCCAGGTATACAAACAAGTCTTGGGAACTTTAATTAAGCGTGGCACAAGAGAATGGGATGTATGCAAGATGTGATTCAATATTGGCAATGAGTGATGAACATAAGGATAACAAATCCATTATTATGGCTACTGATGAAGGTGGTGGACTTAGTTTTCTAAGAGATAACATTAGCGCCAGGAATTCAAATAAAGATACTCATATGAAATGAAATTCTAAGGCATAAAGACCAATCCAGAGCAGGGAAGAAAATGTCAATGCCCGACTTTTGTTCACATTCTGATGCATCTCTGTAGCAATGGTAGTATCTATCGCTAGACCCGGTAAGTGATCCCGTAACAACCCATTTAAAGTACTGCACGAAAGATATTTAGCACTACGTGGATAGATATTATTAAAAATTACTTCTAGTGATTTTCGCGCACCGCCAATAATTGGTATCTCACTCATACGTACATTCAAAGGTTCAACCAGGTTCTGTACCAAGACTACGTGTGGTATATGGAAACTCGGACAATGAACTCCAAAAGATAACGCCGGCTGGGAAATAAAACGCTTTCTAATCTTCTGATTGGTGCTTCGTGCATTTTTAAGAATGTGTGAACAGTTGGCAAACGAAATCTTCACAAGCGAGATGGTAACCGCTCTTCTCGTGCAGCGCGCTTTTAGCAACACATTTCGGTAATCCACAGCAGAGGCCTCCCGTTCTAACAGGACAAGAGGCCCAAATTTATAAGCTGTGCACCATGTTGTATGCTCGAAGGCACATGCACGTGTCGTTAGCGCTTACTGTATGCGCATGCGCACTCTTCGGCTATCGCTGATCTGATAGCCCGCGTTGGCTTTGAATGAACGCTTGCACGGGCCCACCGTGCTCAGTATGTAACCTGCCTACCAAGTAGCAGGAATAAAGGCAAATAAACGTTCTTTCGATGTTACGTCTATGCCGCCCAGTCCCTGGATGCCAGACATGACACACCAAAATATAGCACACATCCAAATTCAAAGATGGGGCGTATATACGTTTTGTAAATCATCAAAAGCAAGTCTCTTCGCATTCCTGATCGACGGTTGCATAGTTTTCGTAATATTCCAATCACCCTCACTTCCTTAGCTATACCGGGTGTTCAAAATTAAGCTTTATAGTTTTCTTAAAATTAGGCACTGGGAGGCACGCAAAGACCACCTGTGTGAATAAGTTATGTGACCAGGGGGACACATAGTGAGATTATAATTATCGCTGTCAGTAGCCCAATTAACTAAAATTGAATATTTAACTTTTTATTGAATGCAGTAAGTGTGTATGTTTGTATTCAAAAGTTAGAGGCAGCTGTGTTCCTACGCATTTCACTTGGGAGAATTCTTCTAGCATGTCTGTGCTCCAAGATATACGATTCCAAATTTTAACTGTCGTTCGCAAGATTACGCATGCAAGAGAGCGATGATCGGCGCAAAGATCCTCCCGGATGTGACGTGGCTGTTGCGTGCGGCGTTTAGCGTGACAACAGGGCAGAGGCATAGGCAAAGATGATAACAATTCCCTTTCCCCTCTCGTACGACAGACAAGTGCTGTTAGCGTCTGTCCACCGTACATGCTCGTTTAGTGCGCGTCTTTGTAGCGCTCGTTTATTTTCTTAAAGTATGCTAAACCAACTCGCCCACGTCAAGCTTCTCCTTCCCTGTCCTGCGCCAACCAAATCCAACTAGCGCCCGCGAATTTCCTAATTTCATCGCTCCACCTAGTCTTCTGCCGGCCTCGCCTGCGTTTCGCTTCTCTTGGTACCCATTGTGTAACACTAATGGTCCAACGGTTACCTAACCGGCGCATTACATGACCTGCCCAGCTCCATTTTTTCTCTTAATGTCAATTAGAATATCGTCTATAGCCGTTTGCTCTCTGATCCAACCTGCTCTCTTTCTGTCTGAATGTTATGCCTAGCCATCTTACACTCTCTCTGTTAAGGTCCTCAGTCATTTGCTGTAACTCGTCTCTGCATTGTTGCTGAATTGAACGATGTCATCGGCATACCGAAGGTTGCTGAGATTTTCGCCGTCGATCCTTATTCCTAAGCGTTCCCAGTTTAATAGCTTGAATACTTCTTCCAAGCATGCAGTGAACAGCAGTGGAGAGATTGTGTCTCCCTGTCTGACCTTTTTCTTTATAGATATCTTCCTACTTTTCTTGTGTACAAATAAGGTAGCTGTAAAACCTCTGTAGATATTTTCCAATGTATTTATGTAAGCGTTCTGTACTCCTTGATTACATAACGCCTCTGTGACTGCTGGTATCTCTACTGAATCAAATGCCTTTTCGTAATCTATGAAAGCCATATAGAGAGGCTTATTGTACTCTGCGGATTTTTGATAACCTGATTAATGACATGGATGTGATCCATTGTAGAGTATCCCTTCCTGAAGCCAGCCTGTTCCCTTGGTTTACTAAAGTCCAGTGTTGCCCGTATTCTATTGGAGAGTATCTTGTTAAATATTTTATATAGTATTGCGAGTAAGCTAATGGGCCTATAATTTTTATATTCATTAACGTCTCCCTTTTTTGTGGATTAGTATAATGTTTGCATTCTTCAGATTTTCTGGGACCCTTGCAATCGATAGACATTTCGTATAAAGAGCCGACAGTTTTACAAACATTATGTGTCCTCCATCTTTGATTCAATGGACTGTTATTCCATTTTCTCCTGCCGTTCTTCCTCATTTCATGTCTTTCAAAGCCTTTCTGACCTCATCGCTAGTTGTAGGAGGAATTTCTGTATCCTGTCCATAACTGTTCCTAATGGAGGTACCCTTACAAAATTGTTTATAGAAAGTATATAGACAGTCTATAGACATTTGTCTACGAAGTCTATAGACTATCTATAGACTATATTTATAGACCAGTCTATAGGCAGTCTATAGACTTATGGTCATGCACTTTTTATAGACTAGCCGATAAAATGTTTGAGTCTATAAACTTTCTATAGACTGTCTATGGAATAATGAAAATTCACGTTTATCGACAAAAGTGTATAGGGTTATACAGTTCTATTTTTGTAGACTGAAGTCTATAGAATGTCTATACACTATCTATAGACATTTATCTACAGACATTTTATACACTTCAGTCTACAAAAGTGAACTATATGTACAGTTCTACTTTTGTAGACTGAAGTCTATAGATAGTCTATAGACGTTCTATAGACTTCAGGCTATAAAAACAGAACTTTATAATCCGATACACCTTTTTCTATGACATTCTGCAGGCATTTCTCAACAAAAATGAATTTTCATTAATCTATAGACAGTCTATAGACACAGACATTTTATAGACAAGTCTACAAAGAGTGTATAAGGCCATAACTCCATAGCTATCGGCTATCTACAAGTTAGTTTACATTTTTGTTTACATGTGGTAGCAAAACATTTTGAATGTATTTATGCTCGTGCGCCTGTTGCTTTTCATCTGCACTTATGCATTAACGTTAGTAGATTAATAATGCTCCTGAACCAGCTGTACTTTCATATATAATGCAGAAACAGAAAAAATTTAGTGCTGAATCATGCAGTGCAAAAAATAAAACAAATGCACCGGCAATGAATTAACTGTTATTGCACGATATAATAGATGAATTCCTTAAAATGCAAGTCTTATGCTATTATGGAAACAGACTAAATATTTACACTACTTCCCTTTGGCAAGCATGGTCGCCAGGCTGGCCTTGACCTTGGTGTCATTAGTCCCAAAGGTGCTGCAGGTGTATGCTGCAAATAAGTAGATGCAGCAATATGAGGCAAAAAATAACAAGTGTGTATTCTCTGTATGTTCATTAAGCAGCTTAATATATTTGCTCACACTATCTAAGTCAATACTTAATGCGGTATAACTATGACTAAGGGCTGCTTGTCAATGCAAATCAGTACCTTTATACAATGTTTTATTTTATGATATGGTAAACAAACAGTCACAACTGCTGCTCGTGCCATCAACAGTATGTTCCCTTTAATGACAAGTTCATATATGATGCATTAATGTACTTATCCCAAATGATCTCTATATTTATTGCTGAAACGTTACCCAGTTGGACGGTCTGTACATTTTTTTGGCTGGTAGTTAAGTATGCCCGTACAGAGGTATATGCTCAGAAGACGTGACTGGAGTATTCATAGTATCATGCCAAAGATTGTAATTTGTATTGCTTAATACACATTTAAATGTCTTTCTCATATTAATGGGTCATAATAAATGGGTCATTAGCCATAACTTCAACAGAAGGCAGATGGATTGATTGTATCGGTATGGTCATTTAGTTTCTTACAGGTAATGAGGCCTCTTGGGCATGCTAACAGGTTTCCAAGTTAGGTATACCACATGAGCACTCGAAATACCACACGAGCACTTTGTGTCATGGCACGACAGATATGCACCTCCTCGGAAACAGAACTGATAGTATAGTTCGAATGAATTGTATCACAGTATATTATTTAAGGTGCTTTCAAAAATGAAAATGTTTTTCAGGGTTTTGAGGTTCATGAATTTTAGTTAACGCAACAGAAAACTAATTGAGTAAGAAATGCCTTGTCAGTATGCTTTACTTTCTTTTTTCAATAAATGGAACCAATTTCCCTCAACTTTTTATGAAGTAAAATGTTTTAAAATTATATTTAACACAGAGATACTCTGGAAACTTCGTATGACATATAACAAGACAGCATACCTATGTGGCCATTTTAAGATTTCCCGATCTTCTTCCAAGCCTTCCCTGGCTGTTTTCTTGAAAATTTTCTGGCAATCTATGACGCCGGCAGCTTAAGTGCAATAAAAAAATATTGTGGTTTAAAGTATGCCAAGTACTGCCAGTCCATAATATTTAGATAAAACGAATAACATGTCAGTCACTTGACATGCAGTATTACATTCAACTGACTTGAATCCCTTGTTTAATAAAGCTGAGAAGGGCTTGGGGAAAGTTCGTAATTGATGGTCACACGAGTACAGCACGGAAGACAAGGACACAGAGACAAAAACGTAAAGCAAATGCAACAATGTGAGGGAAACTATTCAATGAGTTATCTTTACGGTTCAATAGTAGTTTTCTATATCGTTTGCTCTCATCACTTATGCCTCTAGTTAACTTTGTTTACCTCTGACTAATTACTACATGGCAATATGAATCAGAACCAGTATGATGGTTCGTTATATTACAGTATGATAAGCAATGAGCAAAACTTGAACAAGGTGAAAGCAGGAGACAACGTTTTGACAAGTGTACTTGTCTTCTTCAAGGCCTTGAAGGCCTTGAAGGCTGTTCTTGAAGGCCTTCAAGGACTTGTCTTCTTCAAGGCCTTGAAGAGGCCTTGAAGAAAACAAGTCCACTTGTCGAAACGTTGGCTCCAGCTTTCACCTTGTTCACGTTTTGCTCATCGTCTTGAATTTCCATCTCCCGCATTCCCCGTGTTTTCCCAGTATGATAAGCAGTTAGACAACCGTAATGGTCGTCCGTGCCAGCAACGGTACGTTTCGTTTCAAGACACGTTCATGTGACACACAGTGTACTGATAAACATAAAAGAGATGCAAGAATCCCAAGCTATTCTTATAATAGTAATTGTTGAAACAAAGATACGGCTGCACTGTGCACATTTTTCAGGTGTTTATGCAATATGCCCATGCCGAACGAACATGCTCAGCATAGCGACTGCTGTTTTGAACAATCACATTAAGAATTGCAATTTATTTCCGCTTCTAACAGTCTGCAATGTCTCTTTTCTCATACTTCGAGATGAATACATTTGCCACATTTTCAGTAGAATGCACATGAATGGGGGCGTATTGATAAGGTTACTTATCAACTAAGACATGTTACGATCTCTTAGGTGTGTTTATAAGGGTAGAACAAATGCAATGTCGACTAAATTATTTCAGTAATCTGTGCGTTATCTACTATGAAAAGACTACCAAAAGAATAATTTGGCCCTTTTTTTTCTTTTGCACCGCGCATATAGTAAACAGTCTGTCCAAGACGGCGGCACTACATGCAACAGTAATGAAAACCGGAACACTTATTACGCACGACAAGGGCTTCATACCATGACGACTGGCACAATGCGAATCTGCGCCAGCAGATGCCTAGTGATTAACAGCACGTAAACTGCATAACGCCGAAGCATCGAAAGGCGCTTAACGCTTTTCATATAGCCCGAAAGATAACTTCTGCTGCTAAACTGTTTATAAAAGAGACAAAAAACAAATCTTCCAACTACCGTCAAACGCAACGCCTTCAGTTCGAAACGTGTAAAGGTGCTTTCCGAAGAGACTAATTTATTGTTCTCTAATTTTTTTGGCTAAGTTGCGAAGCTGCGAGTGACTGAGCTTATCGCAGGTTTCATGCTCCAAACGCGTTTGTCATCATCATCATCATCATCAGCCTGGTTACGCCCACTGCAGGGCAAAGGCCTCTCCCATACTTCTCCAACTACCCCGGTCATGTGCTAATTGTGGCCATGTCGTCCCTGCAAACTTCTTAATCTCATCCGCCCACCAAGTAGAAGCCTTTTCGTAAGCCTCCAGGTTTCTGCCCCGTACGTAAGTACTGGTAATACACAGCTGTTATACACTTTTCTCTTGAGGGATAATGGCAACCTGCTGTTCATGATCAGAGAATGCCTGCCAAACGTACCCCAGCCCATTCTTATTCTTCTGATTATTTCAGTCTCATGATCCGGATCCGCGGTCACTACCTGCCCTAAGTAGATGTATTCCCTTATGCCACTTCTAGTGCTTCGCTACCTATCGTAAACTGCTGTTCTCTTCCGAGACTGTTAAACATTACTTTAGTTTTCTGCAGGTTAATGTTTAGGCACACCCTTCTGCTTTGCCTCTCCAGGTCAGTGAGCATGCCTTGCAGGTGGTCCCCTGAGTTACTAAGCAAGGCAATATCATCAGCGAATCGCAAGTTACTAAGGTATTCTCCGCAATACTTGTGGGGGGGGCTAGTTGGTGCATATTTCCAGAAGAGGGTTATAGCGCCGAAAAAACACAACACACAGCAAGCGAGACGGGACAGGCGCGTCCCGTCTCGCTTGCTTGGCAGTGGAGCCGCTATAGATATCTTTCAGTATTTTTACGTACGGCTCGTCTACACCCTGATTGCGTAATCCGTCCATGACTGCTGAGGTTTCGACTGAATCAAACGCTTTCTCGTAAGCAATGAAAGCTATATATAACGGTTGGTTATATTCCGCACATTTCTCTATCACCTGATTGATAGCGTGGATACGGTCTATTGTTGAGCAGCCTTTACGGAATCCTGCCTGGTCCTTTGGTTGACAGAAGTCTAAGGTGGTCCTGATCCTATTTGCGATTACCTTAGTAAATACTTTGTACGCAACGGACAGTAAGCTGATCGGTCTATGATTTTTGAAGTCTTTGGCTTCCCCTTTCTTATGGATTAGGGTTATGTTAGCGTTCCTCCAAGATTCCGGTACGCTCGAGGCCATGAGGCATTGCGAATACAGGATGGCCAGTTTATCTAGAACAATCTGCCCGCCATCATTCAACAAATCTGCTGTTACATGATGCCTTCCTCATTTGCGTAGCTCCCAAGGCTTTCTTTACTTCTTCCGGCGTTACTTGTGGGATTTCAAATTCTTCTAGACTATTCTCTCTTCCATTATCGTCGTGGGTGCCACTGGTACTGTATAAATCTCTATAGAACTTCTCAGCCACTTGAACTATCTCATCCATATTAGTAATGATATTGCCGGCTTTGTCTCAACGCATACATCTGATGCTTGCCTATTCCTAGTTTCTTCTTCACTGCTTTTAGGCTTCCTCCGTTCCTGAGAGCATGTGCAATTCTATCCATATTATACTTCCTTTTGTCAGCTGTCTTACGCTTGTTGATTAACTTGTAAAGTTCTGCCAGTTCTATCCTAGCTGTAGGGCTAGATGCTTTCATACATTGGCGTTTCTTGATGAGATCTTTTATCTCCTGCGATAGCTTACTGGTATCCTGTCTAACGGAGTTACCACCGAATTCTATTGCACACTCCTTAATGATGCCATGGTGCCCGTAAGATTGGCGTTCATTGTTTTAACACTAAGGTCCTCTTCCTGAGTTAAGCCGAATAGATGTTCTGTAGCTTGATCCGGAATTCCTCTATTTTCCCTCTTACCGCTAATTCATTGATCGGCTTCGTTTGTACCAGTTTCTTCCGTACCCTCCTCAAGTCTAGGCTAATTCGTGTTCTTACCATCCTATGGTCACTGCAGCGCACCTTGCCGAGCACGTCCACATCTTGTATGATGACAGGGTTAGCGCAGAGTATAAAGTCTATTTCATTTCCAGTCTCGTCATTCGGGCTCCTCCACGTCCACTTTCGGCTATCCCGCTTGCGGAAGAAGATATTCATTATCCGCATATTATTCTGTTCTGCAAACTCTACTAATAACTCTTCCCTGCTGTTCCTAAAGCCTATGCCATATTCCCCCACTGACTTGTCTCCACCCTGCTTGTTCCCTACCCTGGCATTGAAGTCGCCAGGGTATATTTTGTTTTGACTTAACCCATCGCCGATTCTACTTCCTGGTCATCGTGACTGGATGTAGCGGCGTAGAACTGTACGACCTTCAATTTGTACCTCTTATTAAGTTTCACAACAAGACCTGCCACCATCTCTTTAATGCTATAGAATTCTTGTATGTTACCAGCTATATTCTTATTAATCAGGAATCCGACTCCTAGTTCTCGTCTCTCCGCTAAGCCACGGTAGCACAGGACGTGCCCGCTTTTGAGCACTGTATATGCTTCATTTGTCCTCCAAGCTTCACTGAGCCCTATTGTCTCGTGTTTTGCTTGCGGTAACTTCCCAAAAATATTTAGATTGGTTGCCAGGAACCTTAAAAATATTGCTACTTTTAAACTATACGAATACGGCGCCGCACACACTGCTGATCCATGCCCCGCAAACACGGCCTTTCATCCGAGTACGATAGCAGTTATTCAACTATACGTGTCTGTTGGAAAATTCTTCATGCTAACACAACTTCGAGATATATATGTAAAGCGTGTCACAAGAATTTCACTACACATGCGGCGCAGCATTAATCGCGGCCGGATCGAGCGCCACGAAATGAGATCTACCACACTGGCTGCCCAACACACACAATCCGCTTAGTGGCAGCTCAGTAACAAGTTAAAACATAGTGTACTTCGTTTATTACGCACCTAGAACTATAACGCTAAAATCAACAAGCCCGTGTTGGGCTGCTGAGCACGAGGTCGCGGGATCGAATCCCGGCCACGGCGGCCGCATTTCGATGGGGCGAAATGCGAAAACACCCGTGTGCTTAGATTTAGGTGCACGTTAAAGAACCCCAGGTGGTCAAAATTTCCGGAGTCCTCCACTACGGCGTGCCTCATAATCAGAAAGTGGTTTTGGCACGTAAAACCTCAAATATTATTATTAAAATCGACAAGCCCGAGCGATCGCTCGCCGTAAAACTTTCCGTATAGTAGAAGCGAGAACAAGAGCGCGTTATCAAATCATGTCAACGACAAACCGACACTATACCCGAGTCGCCTGCGCTACATGCATCCGGTTCGCGCTACGAAATGCGCTCACATAATCATGAGCTCTTGACGCAAAACATCTTTGCTAAAGCTTACCGTTTAGTGTAGTTGACGTGTGATGCCAGAAAGAAGACACGCATATACAGACACCAACGTTCAGGCAGACACGGCACACCGCTACAAGCGTTTACGTGCCACTCGTTGAGAATTCAAATTGACGCGGACAGACAGACAGCGCACCGCCGCGCATGCGCAGGAGCTCCACGCGCCGGGCGTGCGCGCTCCGAGGAGTGTGAGCGCCTTTTTGTCTCTTTCTCTCTGCGCGCCATGCGCCGCACCTGAACGGGTTGCTTTTCTTGTCCATTTTAACGCGACAGCGTTAAGAAGCTCGTGTCGCTGAAAAGACGGTGTCGGCCGTGCGCGATAAATCCCGGGAGGCACTTCATGAATAAAGAACAACTTGCAAGATGGGCTGGGTGGGAATCGAAACAGGGTCTCCGAAGTGTGAGACGGAGACGCTACCACTCAGCCACGACTTTTTTTTTATTGCCGGCTTTGACATACACAAACAATACACAAAAAGGAAAAACATGTCAACAAGAATTTTGCTGGCACGACATATCAAAATTTTTTCAATGCTGCAAGTTTATCTAGCATGTCAATCCATGTTGGTTGTTCAGGGAGTGCCCGATGGACATCCCTGAACCGTACTACAGATTCAATGAAATGATCACGTGTAGGTCGCGAATTGACATCAGCATTGTTGAACTGCATTCTAGCTTTCCACAAACTGTGGAGGCCCAGGAGCATTATAGCGTCATACGGAAAAGCCTCCGTTTCTACCGGTAAGAATCTTATTCCATGTGGATATAAAGGTAGCTCTTTCTTTAAAGTCCTTTGTAGCACATCCCAGAAAAAGATGGGATCCCAGCAATCTAGAAACGCATGTTCTATCGTTTCAGGTTTCCTGGATAAGGACCAGTTAATGGACCACGGGACAAAAATACCCCTGTTATGCATCCATGTTTTAACTGATAATGCGTTAGTGTGTAGGTTAAAGAAAAAAAGTTTTTACCGAAGGGGGTACTGGCATTCTTTTAACCCTTTTGAGGACATCTCCTGGGCCTCCAAGGTTTGACATACGGTAAATCGGTACAGGGAGCATAGTGTCAATTAGGTCCTTATACAATTTTTTCCTAGTAATATTGGCGAGATACTGCGCAGTGAACCGCACATGCAAAATTCTGTACGCAAGCACGACTTCTCGCAGGTAACCTTTAACAGAAACATGCATTGCTTCACACGAGCATACAACAAATCCTGGAAGGTGACGACATAAAAGCACTTGCATGACTGTGCGAAGGAACACATCATTCTGATCGTGAAGGTACACAAAGCGCGACACAACTTGTCGCACAAATAAATGTGCCAACACAAGGCCCCCTTTCTGTACTGGCAAGAACAAGTTTGTGCGGCTGGTCCTTTCCCAAGTCGATGCCCATATGAAAACGGCGAAGATACGGTGGATTTTTTGGATGTTGATCCGCGAAGCACACAGCACATTCATGAAATACCATATCTTGGACGTAAGAAATAGGTTACAGACCGTGGCACGCGAGAACATTGACAGCTGTCGCCCCTGCCAAGCGTTAGTCTTTTCCTTTGCTCTCGCCACTTGTTCATTCCAGTACGGCTCAGGGTCGCGATAAGAGTCGAGAGGCACGCCTAGGTAGGTTGTCGCAGTGGTTGACCACCGAAGTCGAGCGAAGCAGTCTGGCGTTTCTTCCCATTCACCATTCCAATTCCCATAACTCTTCTCCCAGTTTATTTGCACCCTGGTGCACTTGCAGAAGGATTCAACTACCGCCACGGCCTCACAAATACTATTTCGATTTGAACAGAATATGGCGATGTCATCGGCATACGCCAATATTTTCACCTGTGTGGACTGTAACCTGAAGCCAGTTATCCGTTCATTGTTTTGGATGGCCTTGCACAAAGGCTCAAGGTAAGCCGCGAATAGCAGGGGCGACAGCGGACATCCCTACGTCACAGAAGACAGCACTTGCACGCTGTCTGTCAGGTCCCCGTTTACAATGACCCGAGTTGAGCAGTTAGCATACGCCATCCTGACACCGTCTGTTATTACGCTTCCTACGTTGGAATGCTCTAATATGGCGAAGAGAACATCGTGGGAAACACGGTCGAAGGCTTTAGCGAGATCTAGTTGCATCATAGCCACTCAATTACCACGACTTCGATGCTTCAAAGTCGTACAAAAGCGCCTCTAGTGAATGCGGTGTTGCCTTAGAAACGTGCCGTAGAAACTTATACTGCGGTGTATATCGGCATTTATGAGCATGTAACTTACAGAAGTCGCAATTACACGAGTATCGAAGTACGTTTCCGCTACATTTCTGCTGCGCTCTGCACACACGCAGAGCCATCTTGCGGCAAACACAGAAGACCCCCTCCTCGTAATGTGCGGCGCTGCCCTACATGTGGCGCGCCACTCGCCCTCTTCTCCCCTTCGGGCCGTGCGGGGACCTGTGCGAGGATGCCCCACTACCCTTGCGTTTAATAAATTTTCTCGCTCTCTCCCCTGCCAACTTCACTCGTCACTCGCCCCCTCGCGTTTTGGAGACGTGGCTCCTCTTTCCACTCACAGCGCGATTCCTAGGTGCAGCGTCCGATGCGGGACGCCTCTGACCTGATCGCTGAGCCGTAGCGCGTCCGGTGGGAAAGCGTCCCCTGCGATGTGTGCCGAGCGGCTTCCGAGGAGTCATGCGTCTGCGTGGTGCTCCCAAGCGAGATAGAGGACGATACCATCGAGGCGTCAGCCTCATGATCGCGTCGGCCTTCATGGCGCGTCGCGGCCCGGCTTTCTGTGCTGATCACGACGTTTGGCTCGCGTAGATAATTTCTCCTGGACTGAGGGCCCCAGTCATCGAGTAAATTTTCTACTTGCTTTGCGAAATAAATGTTTATTCTCCCTCTCTCCCTCCGAGACACCGAGTTCTTTGGTTCGTTCCGCTTGCTCAGGCGCACGTTTCGTTGCCGCGCCGAACGCTGCGTTGCTCGGCGCTCACCGCGGGACTGATGGGTGCAAAGTCCGATGCAGGGCGCCTCATAAGTGATCGCTGCGCCGTAGCGCAATGTCTGACACCCCTTGGTGGGTCGACGGAAACGCTATCGCGTGCCACTCTTGAAGGCGAAGCTTAAGCGTCCTCCAATTTTTTCATCTTTTTTCATGGACGAAGGAAATGCGCTGGCAGGAAGTATTACAAACGCTGTGGGCTATCGTGTGGATGGATGAATGCGCTGTTTGTAAAAGCCGTTACAGGGCCCTTCAGACGCTTCAGATGCATTACCGCCAGCAACTATGAGTAATACAGCGTATTTGTAGCATATCTTCCAGCGTACCATCAAATGTGACGCCCGCACGTATGTTAGTGCTAATTTTCTGTTGAGATAATAGGTCAAAGGAATCAGTACAGCATTGAGGTACTCATACACGTGGCTGTGCAGGAATACCGCCGGCAAAATACTGGGTGGACTCAGAGAATTTGGCACTTATTTTAAGTGAATGAAAAACTTGGATGAGTTTATAGTGCAGGATATCAGTCAACAAAAAACCGTCCGATGTTAGTGATGCAGCCGAGATATGAAGACAACGTGAAAAGTATCTGAGAATTGGACGACACACAAAGGGCGCACCACATGCGCAACATCGGTTCATCGCACACTCACAAAGTCCGCGTTGTCAGCTACATGCATTACGACTCTCTGCGTTGTTAGCTTGATACCTGTTTGGAATCCACTCGTAGCTGAAGTTGGCGTTCATAACATCTATTATCATAACTGGATCGGCGTTTTGTTTTCTTTATTCTACTGCCGCAAAAGTGATGCTATGACAACTGTGAAGACTGTCTTGGGATTGCCGAGAGCGACTACGTAGATCATGTCATGTGGTCAGCAAATGCGGAGGTATACACTATGTGTATACTAAAGTCTACAAATAGGCTCTACAGCAATCTCAGCAGTATACAACTTCAGTGGCTTATATCAAACGCAGCTCCGTATTATCCACCGGTACCTGCGTTTGGTTACAGCGTACACGGGTTGGGCCCAGATTAACGATTTTTGTCTATTGTTAATCTATAAACGGCATGTAAACCTAAAGCAATAAGAATTTTACAGTATCGGCTGTTTTCTACTTCATCTCACGCCTTACCACAATCCGTATACGGGCTGTTCGCACAAGTTAACATGACCTTCGGTGACGTCCCACCCTATGGCCTTCATTAGCGGTGATGTAGGAAACCGTGGAGAATAATTCCAATTGCAAAGTATACGGGATGTTTCACTTAATTTGAGCCAGACTTTAACATATGCAAGTGGTGCGTAGCTGGAGAGAACCAAGGTAATATTGTTTGCCATCGCTTGTAGATGCTAAGATTATTTTTGCATTACCCTGATTAGATAATTAGTGTTAATGAAGTTCTCAATTATGTTTATTAGATGTATATATTCGCAATGATAAAACTGTAGAGCAACATTAGAAACTCGCGATGCAGTTTTCTGTTCAACACGTGCTCCATAGAAGTGTTTTTCCGAGCGTGAAGAAGCCCGCGATTACACGCAATGTGACTCGAGCGGCCGGTCGCGCAGCAATATATACATATATATGCGTGTGTGTTTGTGTGTGTGTGTGTGTGTGTGTGTGTGTGTGTGTGTGTGTGTGTGTGTGTGTGTGTGTGTGTGTGTGTGTGTGTGTGTGTGTGTGTGTGTGTGTGTGTGTGTGTGTGTGTGTGTGTGTGTGTGTGTGTGTGTGTGTGTGTGTGTGTGTGTGTGTGAATGTATGCATGTGCGTGTTTGAAGAACTACGTAGAGCGGGAATAGACAAGAAGAAATATACACCTTATCGGCTCTCGTCTATAGACAGTCTAAAGACGAAGAATGAACAATAAATAGAGACTGCATCGGCTTTTGTCTATAGGTAGTCTATAGAGGGGCAGTAGACAAAAACGAAACAAACACTTTATCGACCTTTTTCTATAGACCGTCTGTGGACTGCGAATAGACAAAAATAAATAGAAATCTTATCAGCTTTAGTCTATAGAAAGTCTATAGACAAATAATAGAGAAAAATAGAGGCTGTATAGACTTTCGTTTATATATAATGTATAGAGAGGAAGTACACAAAAAAGAAACAAACACCGTATCAACTTTTTTCTATAGACGGTCTATAGACTGCGCATAGACAAAAAGAAATAAAAATATTATCGACTTTTGTCTATAGAAAGTCTATAGACAAATAATAGAGAAAAATAAATAGAGGCGGTATCGACGTTTGTCTATAGGTAGTCTATAGAGGGAAGTAGACAAAAAGAAACAAACACCTTATCGACTTTTTTCTATAGACCGTCTATAGAATGCAAATAGACAAAAAGAAATAGAAATCTTATCGACTTTCGTCTATAGAAAGTCTACAAACAAACAACAGACAAAAATAGAGACTGTATCGACTGTCGTCTATAGGTGTCTCTTGTGGGAAAGTAGACAAAAAAGAAACGAACACAATATCGACTTTTTTCTATAGACTGTCTATAGACTGCGAATAGACAAAAAAGAAATAGAAACTTTATCGACTTTCGTCTATGGGCAGTCTATAGACTTTGCATCAACAAAAGTCCGAATCTATAGAAAGACAAGGTCGTCTATAAAAGTCTATAGACTTTCTATAGACAGTCTAAAGTCATTTTTGTAAGGGATATATCCTGACACTTCTGGGTATTTTACAGGTCAGTATAGAATTCTTCCGCTTCCTTTACCATATCTTCGAGATTGCTGATGATGATACCCTGCTTATCTTTCAGTGCATACATCCTGGTTTGACCCGCCGTGGTTGCTCAGTGGCTATGGTGTTAGGCTGCTGAGCACGAGGCCGCGGGATCGAATCCCAGCCACGGCGGCCGCATTTCGATGGGGACGAAATGCGAAAACACCCGTGTACTTAGATTTAGGTGCACGTTAAAGAACCCCAGGTGGTCGAAATTTCCGGAGTCCTCCACTACGGCGTGCCTCATAATCAGAAAGTGGTTTTGGCACGTAAAACCCCATAATTAATTTTTTTTAAATCTTGGTTTGTCCTATGCCAAGTTTCTTTCTCACTGATTTCAGGCTGCGTCCATTTATTACGGCTTCTTCAGTCTTTCTCACGTTATAGTGTCGAATACAATTTATTTTCACCTTGTTGATCAGCTTTGATAGTTCCGCGAATTCTATCTTATCTCTTGAGTTGGACACTTTCATTCTTTGTCGTTTCTTTATTAGGTCCTTTGTTACTTGGGAGAGCTTGCCTACTGGTTGCATTGGTGCCTTGCCTCCCACTTCAATTGCTGCTCTGAAGCCAGCCTAGTTACGGTTTCATTCATTAGGTCTGTGTCATCATGTCTCTGTTCTAAGGCTGCATATTTGCTTGCAAGTACAAGCCTGAATTTGTCTGCTGCAATGAGTGACTAAATGACCGTCCTGTCCTGATCATCTACTACTCGGTTCTACAAAATGAAGTTATGGCAGCAGTCATAGGACTTATTCAGGAATCCATTGTGGTGTCCTTCCAGGCTCTATGTGGCGTAATTTTTGGATTCTTTATAGAGCTGCTAGAAAACTACGTATCCATACGCTCCTTGAGGTTTTGACCAGAAAAGTAGTAGTCTGCATCTGTTCAAGCTTACCGCACAAGTACTCTATAACATCCTTTAAGCAAAGACAACAAGCTTTTAGCAACATTAACCGATGGGCGTGTGCTTATGCTTAGATATGCTGATGACTTTTCAAGCATATTATATATTTTACTCAGTAACCTGCAGTGAATAACATTCTGTACGTTTTTAAAGCGTTTTCGAGTGATCTGTTTTACATTTGAATTATTTATCTGTAACACTATCCAATTCCTTGATGTTCTGCTAACCTTTACTATAAGGTCACGTATGTTGGTGAAATGTTACTATAGTGAAGGTCATGTTTGCTCGTCGCTCTTGTAAGTGGTGCTGTTGCAGTATGGAGCCTGCAAAAGCTATACGCGTCACAACAGCACAATGACTATTTAGTCTGGGAAACTACTGCATGTGGAAATAAAGAGACCCAAGAAATAAATTGTTAGGAACATCAACTTTCGACGGGTATTTTAACTATGAATTTAATGACATGAACTGCAGATGTAAATAAGAAAGCGATGTTGGGGAATTTTACAACTGCTTGCAGCAAGCGCACACTAGTGTGAAAACTGATATGAAACGTAAAAATGATCTGTGCAAGAGAAAGGAGTGGATTTGGCTACTTTCTGTGCAGGCTACTTCCGGGACCGGATAGGCACCTACGATGGTCTGTATTTCCTGTTGGGAGCCTACAGTTTTCTCATCACCCTCATCTGGATCGTCATATCCATTGTGCAGTACAGCAGAGGCACCAAAAAGTACAACCTCAAGTGAAGCTGCCCAAGCCGTACCCACATCGTTCCGAAGCGCCCACCACCACCAACTGTCATCATCATCATCATAACCATCATCATGTCACTGCATAACTACCCACCATTTTGTGCATACTTCTCATTGCATACAAAGAAACATTACAACTTGTGAAAGCCATTGACGTTGTCCTCGTCTCTGATAAGTATGACAAGCGCTTATGTCATCAGGCTCAAACAGATGACATCGATCTGCTAGCTCAGTCTGCAAGCAAACAATTTGAGATACGCCAAACAAAATCACTAAATTAGCAAAGACTGAAATTTGTTTACACGTCTGACTGAAGAAATGTTGACTGTTAAGGAAGAAAATTAACGCCAAATTCTCACGTCTTGAATTTTGCGCAAAACACGTAGCCAATGACGGTAGTATTTCTATTTATTTATTTTTTCTGCTATTTCTGGCTCATTAAACTTCCCCACAAGGTAAGACTACTACTAGCAAATAAAATATCGCGATCCATCAATGTAGTTTTTGACTGACATCAAGACCCGTCGTGGTGTTTTAACGGCTATGGCGTTTCGCTGCTGAGCACAAGGGCACGGGATCAAATCCCAGCCGCGGCGGCTGCATTTCAATGAGGGCGAAAAAGAAACAACCGACGATTACGACACTCCCTGATGGGAAATTTAAGCGCAGCTTTATACTTGTTTTCATTCCAACATATACTGAGGCAAAGAATTTGAGACCGAAATCACCGCACCCACTGGCAGTAAGCCAGTGCCGCCAGCGCCTTCGCAGAGGGAGGGGCAGTTTGGCAACGCTAGCATGATTAGTGGCATCGGAGGACGAGCACATCATAATTGGACTTCTCCGCTCTTTCTGCGCATGTGCGAGGAGCAGCGGTCGCGAGAGAGAAATGTCGGGACTTTCGGTCCTTGAGATTTCTCTTCGCCTAGGTACTACGGAGAAGAAAGTTGTTAGCTGCGTTCGTCCGTAGCCGAGCTGGCAACGCAATCGACAGAATACGTGGCGTGTCCAAGGTGAGTTTGTTGCTATTTTGTTGGGACGGTAGCATAATAAATTTTTATAGTCGCAGGGTGATACATTTGGAAGGGAGGCGTCTTCTGGGATGACTTTAGTGGCAATGCATTACATCGTGCCGATGCATTGTTCATTAGTGTCGTTGAGCAAGGTCAGCATAACGCACACTTCAGAAGATTCGCGGGAACGGAAACGGTTTGTGAATTCGACTGCCGTGCCGATGCGAGTTTGTTGCTTTTTTTGTTCTTTTTTTTTGTTTTTTTGCGGCGGTTTCATATTAAATTCTGATAGCCGCAGGGGGATACGTTGGGACGTGAGGCGTTTTCTCGGATGACTTTAATGGCAAAGCATTAGGTCGCGCCGATACATTGTTCATTAGAGTCGTTGAGCATATACCACACACTTCAGGGGAATCGCGGGAACGGAAACAGTTTATGAATTCAACTGCCGTGCCGATGCATTAGTTCTTAATGTAACTGAGCATACAACACACTAGGAGATTCGTGGGAATGCAACATTTTGTACTCTGTATGTGAAAGTACTAAAACTTGAGTCACCATGCAATCTGAGCTGTAGATCGTTGGGAGAGCTGTACAGCCACACTGGCAAAACACTGTGCCTTGCGGATGAATACGGAACAAATGTATGCTAAAGAAAAATGGTCGTCATGCAATTTCATAGCAGTAGCTCCTTGTTAAAGCTGTACATGTAGCAACACTGATATTGGCTACGTGGTACGTTTGTGCAATCAGCCAGCTCTTCCAGATTCAGAAAAGACTTAAGACCGGAGGAAAATTTCTAAAGCTACAATACGGCAACCTGATTTGATAAATCATAGTTTGGATGTTTCCAGTAGAAGCATCTGTACCAACGGAAACTAAGTTGCAGTAAAAGTTGGACTTCAGAAAGTAAGTGCGTCAACATTACACCAACGATAATCGCAGTTCCACTACATGGATGACTTGCCTTGTATGAAAACATTGTTTTCACCTTTTGCTCTCCTGTTCGCCACATAAGCATTGCGGATTAAGGCGAAGTCTCCCTGTTTAGTGCAATGCGTTTGTCACTGGCTGACCACAAATGAATCGCTATCAATGTCGTATAATGAGCATTAAAAAGTTCTTTTCAGCTCCTACTTTGCGACTGATGAGCCGGCTGTGCTTACATAGGTGCGGATCCACCTCCAGAGGGTCATCACTGAATTATTATTTTTTTACAAGAGCGTGGACACCTGCATAAATAGTGTTTTTTGACTGACTGCACATAGGTTACCAGGCTTTTTATCAATCTTTTAAATCACCCACACAGGCGTACGTTATCCTCTTCATTTAATAAAGAGGGGTAAACATCGACAAAATGATGCAGCTCAAATAGCTTGCACGTGTATGCGTTTTCTATCCGCAGTGACGGACAAGATGGCTCAAGCGTTGCACAATGCCGTTTGCCTAAAGTCAGCTTCGCCGTAAAGCACCAATGTCACGCAATCAAGCATGCGAAGTGTATTGCGGCGAAGTATACCAGGAGTGGAAAGCGGCCACTGTCAGAGGATATAGTGTGATGTACGTGCGTACCTGCCGTCACGTCTCCTGTCGCAGTACAAGCACGGAGACGCCGACCAAGTGTACTGGCAGGCCTTCAGAGCTCTTTCGCACGCAGTTGTAGCGATCTGAGCCCTTGTTTCGCCCACATAGAGCTCCCCGTATATGAGCTAGACATCGTAACAGCCCGGATTAGTAATACGCGCTCCTTCATTAATTACCCTTGCGCACAAGCACCTCAGAATCACTACGAATCTGCACCACGTAGCCAATATCAGTGTTACTGTACAGCTTTAACAAGGGTCTACTGCTATGAAATTGCATGACGACCATTTTTCTTTAGCATACATTTGCTCCGTATTCATCCGCAGGACGTCGTGTTTTGCCAGTGTGGCTGTACAGCTTTCACAACGATTTACGACTCACATTGCATGGCGACGCAAGTTTTAGTACTTTCACATACAGAGTACAAAATGTTCCATTTCCACGAATCTACAAGTGTGTTGTATGCTCAGTTACATAAAGAACTAATTCATCGGCATGGCAGTTGAATGCACAAACTGTTTCCGTTACCACGATTCCCCTGAAGTGTGTGGTATGCTCAACGACACTAATGAACATTGCATCAGCACGACGTAATGTTTTGCCATTAAAGTCATCCGAGAAAACGCCTCACGTCCAAATGTATCCCCCTGCGACTATCAGAATTTAATATGAAACCGCCGCCAAAAAACAAAAAAGGCAACGAACTCACATCGGCACAGCAGTCGAATTCATAAACTCCGTTCCCGCGAATCTCCTGAAGTGTGCGGTATGCCGACCTTGCTGAACGACACTAATCAACAATGCATAGGCACGATGTAATGCTTTGCCACTAAAGTCATCCGAGAAGACACCTCACTTCCAGACGTACACCCCTGCGACTATCGAAACTAATATGCTACCGTCGCAACAAAATAGCAACAAACTCACCTTGGACACGGCTTCTTCGCCTTGCCGGCCACGCATTCTGTCGGTTGTGTTGCCAGCTCGGCTAGGGATGAACGGAGCGAACAACTTTCTTCCCCGTAGTACCTAGGCGAAGAGAAATCTCAAGGACCAAAAGTCCCCACATTTCTCTCTCGCAACCACTGCTACTCGCGCACGCGCAGAAAGAGCGGAGAAATCCATTTATGATGTGCTCGTCATCGGAGGCAGCTGTGGAAGAAGACGACGAAGAAGCGAGCAGTGCAAAAACTTGAGGGGCAGTATGGGAACGCTGGCATGGTGAGCGGCAGTGAGCGGCATCGGAGCCAGCTGTGGATGTGGCGTGCGTCTAAATGTCGTACAAAAATCCCTCACGTGACCTGATCCTAGCTGTCTAGGGGCAGGATCATTTAGGGACTTTTGAGAAGGCGGGATGGTGGCGCCAAGTGATGCCGTGGCGCGTTGAATCTCCGGCCCACGCAGACCGCTCTCCGCAGTGGGTTCAGCGGTTCAGAATTTGTTGGCAAAAAGTCGTGCAGTAGTAGTGGTGTGGCATATCGGCTTTTGGTCTCGGTGCACTACTGCGGCCGGGAAGTCCAGTCTTAGTTTAGGTTAGGATAAGACGAGATTCGCATTTAAGTCTAGACTTAGAGGCTCGCGTTTGTGCAATTCGGTGGTGCTGACGATCGAAATATTCAAGTGGCGCAGCGCCTCGGCAATGCAATTTGCGAAACGGTGTTTTTCAGCAGCGTCGCCGTGTTCGCCCTTTTAAGCAGCGTGATCACATCGCACATGCACCTTTACTTGACGGGCGTCGTAGGCGGACTTTTTGTACGTGTTCCTCGCAACGACTTACGTTACGTTACTAATATAACGCTTAAGGTCGTGTTTGCTCACAACTGTTCACGCGTCCTTGAAATGGGGCAGCGCATGTTTCCAATCGTGTTCAGCGCTAGTGCGCTATCCGTGACTTCATGTGATTTACATTTACCGGTGGGCTTTACGACAATTAACGCGTAATGCTGTGAAGATAACGGAGCTTTAGTGGCATCACGTGGTCTACCAGAATTCCACGAACTAAAATGCGGAGTACATATTTAATGTTATTGGTACTAAGGGCGCGACAAACACTGTGAAGTGGAGCTTGATACTGTGCCCTGTGATATTCAGCTGCATCTTTGCCCGTTTTTCACGCGCTTAGTTTTAGCAGTGGGACGCAGGGTTCTCTGCAAATTTAGGACGAATGAATGTGTATATACGTCTGCAATAACTTCACCGCAACACATTTGTGTAATGCGATGAAGCAAACAGTGTATTGCAGAGACGGGATGTATGGCAGGCCTAGTTCCAGCTTTGATGTCCCCGTTACCCTGAAGATACTGCCCCTCCCGCTTTACTATACTCTCAGGTGCTCTTGAACTCTCTATTTGCCGGTATATTTATTTTCACACGTTGAATGGTCCCACCGTAATACATATATGTAGTGAGGTGAAGCTTATTAAAGTTACCAAATGCTTTGACAGTGTCAGACCTAACAATTTTAGAATGACATGGCCAATACGACAGCCCAGACTTTCACTTCGACAATTTTATTAGGACTGTCAAACTAACCTTACAGCACAGAAAAACAATTTACACACCTCAAGAGTTTATTAGCAAGTAATACTGGAAAGCCCAAGCCTAATAGTGGCCAAGGGGGTGGTGAAGTGCTTTAAACACTCAACCGACACACCCTAAGGGCTTAAAAATTCCTAGCATATTGATGCAGGTTGATCATACTTACTGCGATATTGGTTGCTTTCCAATGAAAATAATACTATTGGATAAGATGATGCAAGCGACTCGTGTGCTGCTTGGTTATGCAAACCACATGGGCCCCAGAAATACCCAAACAGGGTTCTTGTTTACGCATGCTGCTTGCGTCGACTAATCTAAAGCTCCCTAATGTTGCAGTATAAAGAGAGGCTGTAAAAATAGGGCTTTGAACTTCACAACTCCAATTTTGTTTCTTCCATACTCATACAACCTAAACACTACGCTGTCGTGACAGCATCTGCCTAGCTCATTGCCACATTTTGCGACAAAAACAGTGATCAATCAGTTAGAGTTGCCTGTCCTAATATTCTTCCAAGAATTCTTTAAACAGTCATTTTTTAAAGCGCGAAGCATGTCATGCCCAACTCGAAAATTAAGCAAGCAATAAGCTACTAGAAGTAGCTAAACAATCGGCAGTCTTCTGAAATCAGCTTGATTTGCAGCTCCTTGCTTTATGGAGGACTACGGTGGCTCCACAGCCACCGTAGTCCTCCATAAAGCAAGCAACAAAATCCCAATAAAGAAAGGCGTCAGGCAGGGAGATACGATACCTCCAATGCTATTCTCAGCGTGTTTACAGGAGGTATTCAGAGACCTGGATTGGGAAGAATTGGGGATAAAAGTTAATGGAGAATACCTTAGTAACTTGTGATTCGCTGATGATATTGCCTTGCTTAGTAACTCAGGGGGCCAATTGCAATACATGCTCACTGACCTGGAGAGGCAAAGCAGAAGAGTGGGTCTAAAAATTAATCTGCAGAAAACTAAAGTAATGCTTAACAGTATCGGAAGAGAACAGCAATTTACAATAGGAAGCGAGGCACTGGAAGTCGTAAGGGAATACATCTACTTAGGGCAGGTAGTGACGGCGGATCCGGATCATGAGACGGAAATCGGACGAGAACCGGCGTATTCAGCATGGTATGGCCGATGGCATGAGACGGAAATAATCAGAAGAATAACAATGGGCTGGGGTGCGTTTGGCAGGCATTCTCAGATCATGAACAGCAGGTTGCCATTATCCCTCAAGAGAAAAGTATATAATAGCTGTGTCTTACCAGTACTCACCTACGGGGCAGAAACCTGGATGCTTACGAAAAGGGTTCTACTCAAATTGAGGACGACGCAACGAGCTATGGAAAGAAGAATGATAGGTGTAACGTTAAGGGATAAGAAAAGAGCAGATTGGGTGAGGGAACAAACGCGAGTTAATGACATCTTAGTTGAAATCAAGAAAAAGAAATGGGTATGGGCAGGACATGTAATGAAGAGGGAAGATAACCGATGGTCATTATGGGTTACGGACTGGATCCCAAGGGAAGGGAAGCGTAGCAGGGGGCGGCAGAAAGTTAGGTGGGCGGATGAGATTAAGAAGTTTGCAGGCATGGCATGGCCACAATTAGTACATGACCGGGGTTGTTGGAGAAGTATGGGAGAGGCCTTTGCCCTGCAGTGGGCGTAACCAGGCTGATGATGATGATGATGATGATGATGATGATGAAAATTGGCTATTATTGAATTAGGGCAAGGAAAGAACAGCTTGAATAAACATGTGTCTCATCAGAAAGTTGTGGTGGTGTGCTGCAGGCTAAGTCAGTGAAAGGAAGCCGTTTTGGCATTGGTCTACCTCTGTCCCAAAACCAGGCACCGCAGACGAGGCGACTTCACTTGGCTTTGAAATCTTCAAATTCGCGTTTCTGAGCACAGAATACTCCGTCGAGGTGAGCTGAATGCACATCACCCACATTGGGAATGCAAAGACGTACGGCCAAGAGGATGCCACTTTGACGAAGCAGACACCACAGACCTCAAATTAACAAATGACAGAAATTATCCCAACTGCCACACCCTCCATTAAAACCAGAGTGGCAGTACATTTACCTAACACGAGCAACTGGGGCCTTCATCCAGAGTGTCAGTGCGACTATGTCCCAAGTGGCAGCGACCATTATCCAGTATAATACTTGATGTAGGGGTGAAAATGTGCCACATTAACAAAATCAGGGTTTCAGGCTGGGACCATTTCCGTTATGCACTTGAGTCTGCAGAACGTGAAGGTGTTGAAGAATCGCTAGCAACACGCATCCTTTACACACTGCAAAGAGCGACATGCGAACTAGAACTTACTGGGGCAACGTCCAGCCCTGACAAGCATCTCTTGCAACATTGGGGTGAGCAAGCCAAGCTGCATACTGCATACTTAAATTGTGGCTGCACGCAACAAACCCTGATCATTGTTCTGCACAAGACTAAGCAGGCAAGACGTCATGCTAAGAAACTTGCCAGAGACCAGTGGATGGACCACTGCGCGTTATTTGAACGTATAGGTCTCAGTAAGTTGTGACACATTCTCGGCTATAACAGGATGAACCGAATACTGTAATATTATTGAAAACACGCTGCTCGATCTTCAGTGCACATCTGAGAAATTTGAGGAATAAGTTGCAGATGCATTCCCCGACCACCTCACAGTGACTGACCGTCACCTGAGTTGTATGCACCTCAATGACCACTTGGCAAGGAAGGAATGGAAAGCCTCTTTACGATGGCAGAACCTGTTGTTGCTCTCGAGCATGTCGACACTTAAAGCGCATGTGGCAAAGATGGAGTCATATTGCAGATGTTTAGGAATCTTGCCGAAACGAGGAAGCAAGCACTATTGCTTGTAATCAATGAAATCTGGAATATTGGAATTCCCCACAGAGTGGAAACACTTGTTCATGATGCCACTACCGAAACAAGGCGAGAAACCTGACACCATAGCGAACCTTTGATCACTCTCACTCACATTGACAGTGTGCAAATCGACTGAAGGAATGTGCCTCGTGAGGCTGAACCACCATCTGGGAAACGCAAGACTATTTCCACCTGTACCAGATTGGTTTCTGGCCTAAGGTTGACATGTGTGACAATAGCCTCTTTCTCCATCAAAGCATCGCCAATACCAGCCACTTCGGAGGACAGATATATGGGTTCTTAGTCACAGTCGAACCAAGAAGGATGCTGAGCACAGTCTGCAACGAGGAGATACTGGTGACCTTTCGTGAAGCCTGCCCAGGCCTTAGGGTTACCAAAAATAAAATTAAATTATGGGGTTTTACGTGCCAAAACCACTTTCTGATTATGAGGCACGCCGTAGTGGAGGACTCCGGAAATTTCGACCCCCTGGGGTTCTTTAACGTGCACCTAAGTCTAAGCACACGGGTGTTTTCGCATTTCGCCCCCATCGAAATGCGGCCGCCGTGGCCGGGATTCGATCCCGCGACCTCGTGCTCAGCAGCCTAACACCATAGCCACTGAGCAACCACGGCGGGTGTTAGGGTGACCAGTATTGCCAAAGCCTCTTATGCAGCCAAATGTTTGAAATATGAAGTTACAGTGAACAGCCAAAGACTTTTACAAACTGCACAGGTGGAAATGCAGGTAAAACCCGGACCAGCACATTTGGTTGCAATAGTGATTCGCTGATGAGGTAAGAAGGTGACTTAACAGGTGGCGATAAGGTATACCGAATGCAGGTATGTGCAGTATGTATATATACTGTTAGGCCGAAACAGATGAATTTTCTCTAAAGCAATATCAAAAGCTCTGTTTTTTTTTCAGGGTGCCACTCGTGCTATAGGTAAGTGTGCACAGGGTTATCTAAAGCTGCATAGGCAAAATGACAACTAGATAGAGCTGTTAAGCGTAATATTTTTTCTCTGCTAAATTATTGCTCCTTGAACTCATTCGAGATCATTAACTGTAGCATCAAAGTAGTGGACCACTACCAGAACAAAGGCACGTAGTGTGCTCACCTCAATTCTTGTGCTTATGCCCGTCTTCTTTTTTACAGCAATAGCTGCTATGGGCTAACTCCCCTGGTTGTTCTGATGTCTACTAGTTTTGTCGCTGGAATTCCCAAATTTCTTGCTGGAATATAGCAAATAAAGTTGTCATTGTGCTACAAGAATTCAAACGTACAATAAAAAGATTGGCAGTCCACAATTCTACTTTTCAGCCACTCTGCTGAAGGTACAGTCTTCGTGAATACTGATCCTGGAGAGCACGATCTAGCCAACAGGTGCCATCATTATCTAACACCTGCTCAATGTCTGCATACTGTATACAGAGCTGGCGTCCACACCTTCAAGTTCTTACACATCACCTTCCCACTTGTGAAGGCAGTCCCATGTTAAATTTTCTTCTTACATGTAATGACAGTGATTGGGTGCATCAGCTTCATTAATCTTCTTCTAGTGCTTGGCTTCTCAGATTTACTGGATGGGGCTGTTGGTGTCGTGTTTTCCTCAAGCACAGTGCGAGACCTAGCAATGGGTAGGCCAAATATAGATTTGAGAAAACCGAAACGAATTCAGCAGTAAGAAGCTAAAGGGTTGTTTTGGTGGAATCCAGTGGCCAAGTCCGGATATGAAAGAAGAGGAAGAAAAGTGGAGTCTTTCCACTTCAACACTGGGAGGCACAACTCCCACAAATAAATATGACTCGCACTTATTTTACTTCTTTAAAGGAGATCACTGACTTGCATTGGCAAGTGTTCACTTCAACAAACACTGCATGAAGCAAGCTTCCTGTGCATATTTCATCAGCTACTGCATCATTGTTTCGCATTATGAGTGAAACTGCAATTTTCTTTTGCCACAACTTGCCTAATTTTGTGTTTTGCAGAAGGATGTTAGCAGTGCTATTAAGGCACTTAAATACTCGAGGATAGTAGTAGATAAAAAAAGTAAGAAAGCAGTGGCTTATCGTGCGTAGACCATGCATACATCTGATGCTCTTATGGTCACTTTTCCCTATCTGTAAACCATTCTAAACAAGAAAAGCTTATACACAATTACTGTGCAAGGTCAGACCAAAACTAAACCAGAGGTATCCTTGGTAAGCAAGGTATATTTATTCGGTGACACTTTCTGCGGCCCTGCTATTGGGCTTTCTTTCCTGTTATGTTGTGCAGGTTCATAAAGAAGTGACGAGACAGATTGACCATTTTAATCATTGAAAGACTTAGCGAAACCTTTCTTGGGTTGTTTTTTCTTGGTTTCAGACTGCACATTGCATTTTCAGGAATGTTTTCCTTGTTTCTGCTTTTGTTTCAATTAGTTTATGGGGAGGGCATATAAACATCTTTTACACCGTGTCAAGTATGTGGTGCCATAGTGTTCTTGGATGGAGTCTTGCCCTTTCATTCTGTACACTATAATGTCTTTTTTCTGTGTCCAAGGCCATATTACATTTCAGTACGAGTGTAGCATTTTGCTAAGTTTTACCTCTGTCACCCAAGCTTGAAAGTTTGCTGCCCACTGCTGGTGGCATACTCGCAAATGACATTTTTTTTTCAATAAAAGGAACTTCGTCACTTATCCTGTGCACTGGTTGTCTTTGTCTTTTTGAACTACAATTTGTTGCCTATTTTTGCTCTTTTGTTGCGTTTCAGATTAAGTATGGCTATCATAGTTGACATCATTTAACCATATTGCACACAATGTGGATATGTACTTGCATTATATCGCCGCCATAAAGATAATAAATAGAAGTTAATAATTCACGAATAGTGCCTTTTCGTGGTGGCGCAGCCATGAATTGTGGCTATTAGGCACCAGCGCTGCCGGTAGCGCTGCTTGTGCAGAATATTGTTCAACTCTGAAAACACTGCTTTCAAACATCATTGTTCATATCTGCATTTGTATAGCTCCAGTTCTTGTGAACAACACACATCTGGTGGAAGGGTAGCTTGCACCTGCAGTTGGGGCCAATAGCCCAATTTCTGCCCGTTTTCATGTTATTAGCATGCTAGTAAAGGCAGTCATTTTTATAGCGACCTGTTTGCCCAGTGTAGAAGCTGCTGCGGGGTGTCAGGATCTTGTACACGTCTTCAGCTTTGCAGGGGACACAGCAGCTATCATATAGTTTGTCACAGGCCGTGTCTTCGGGGCAAGTTGAGCTGACCCACTTGCAAAGGGAGAACCAAGCTTGTTGGATATGGAGTAAACCGCCTGCACACTCAGTGGCCTTCTTCATATTGTGTGACATATGTGGTTATAGCGACCCTTGTTTTATGCACTTCTTGTCCAGCAGCGGTCTTTTGCCTTTGAAACACTCAGGATAGCTTTCAGCAAGCTGGACACAAATAACACTGAAAAACCAGCAGATGTTAATCATTGCACTTATCATGCAAATGTTCGTACAGTACGGTGAGGACATAAATAAATGAGGGTGTTCCTCAAGGCCTTGTAGCACATGTCATGATTTTGGAGCAACATAATGTACAGCAATTTTTCGATCGCATACTATAGGTTCAGCAGGTGTGGCCGTGGTTGAAGTGTAGCGCAAGGTCAAGAAAACAGATATCTATGAGCAGCATCCTGGTAAAAGAGAGGCTGGGAAAACTAGTGGGAAGTTTGTTGAACATTTCGCTGACCCTGTTGCTGGTTTCATCGGGCAAAGTGTGAAACAAGAGAAGGGAGTCATCAACACATCAGAAAGTTTTTACATATATTTACATATATTTACATATATTACATATATTTTACATTACCTGGCTGATCCTGCCAGTAATCATATGCTTCTCTTAAAGATTAAGCCATGCATGTCTAAGTACATGCCGAAATAAGGCGAAACCGCGAATGGCTCATTAAATCGGTTATGGTTCCATAGATCGTTTCTTCCTACTTGGATAACTGTGGCAATTCTAGAGCTCATACATGCAGTGAGCCTGAAGCCATTTGGGCGACGGGTGGTTTTATTAGACCAAAATCGATCGGGTTTCGGCCCGTATTGTGTGGTGACTCTGGATAACTTTGTGCTGATCGCATGGCCACGAGCCAGCGACGTTTCTTTCAAGTGTCTGCCTTATCAACTTTCGATGATGGGTTATTTGCTTACCATGGTTGTTACGGGTAACGGAGAATCACTGTTCGATTCCGGAGAGGGAGCCTGAGAAACGGCTACCACATCCAAGGAAGGCAGCAGGCGCACAAATTACCCACTCCCGGCATGGGGAGTGGGTAACATATTAGT
Source organism: Dermacentor variabilis (assembly GCF_050947875.1). NCBI lineage: Eukaryota > Metazoa > Arthropoda > Arachnida > Ixodida > Ixodidae > Dermacentor > Dermacentor variabilis. The sequence continues at coordinate 13,241,894 of NC_134570.1, forward strand.
GGGTAAATAACATTACGGGACTCTTTTGAGGCCCCATAATTGAAATGAGTACACTCTAAATCCTTTAACGAGGATCAATTGGAGGGCAAGTCTGGTGCCAGCAGCCGCGGTAAGTCCAGCTCCAATAGCGTATACTAAAGCTGCTGCGGTTAAAAAGCTCGTAGTTGGATCTCAGTTCCAGACGAGTAATGCATCTACCCGATGCGACGGCTCGGACTGAACATCATGCCGGTCCTTTCTTGGTGGACTTCATTGTGTGCCTCGAGAAGGCCGGTGCTTTTACTTTGAAAAAATTATAGTGCTAAACGCAGGCGAGTCACCTGAATAAACTTGCATGGAATAATAGAACAAGACCTCGTTTCTGTTCTGTTGGTTTTTGGAATACGAGGTAATGATTAAGAGGGACAGACGGGGGAATTAGGGGGGGGGGGCTATTGCGGCGCTATAGAACATAGAGAACACATTTAACACAAGCAATTGCAAACTAGAGCGCCAAATTATATCACAAGACACTTCGAAGACTGGGCAGTACCGACACCACAGTCAAACTATGGGAAACAGTGCCTGAGGTATACATTACCCACACTCCTAAACTATTACAATTCGGTTCGTTTCAATCTTTTCTCTTCGTATCTCAATAAGCTCCGGCTGATGTATGTGATTGCTTTGTAATACTTGTATGACCATTCTCTGTGTATTTTTTCATTAATGCTCTTCGTGACTTTTTGAGTCATGTATATGATGTGCAATGTTATGTATTTACGGTATACATGTGTATATTTTGAATGAATGAGAGAATGTGGTGCGGCCTCTGCCCAAATGAGGGATGGTGGACTTGTCAAGCTGTCCAATGGACAGCTTTTTTTTCGGCCACCCGCCCCCATTTGTACCTTACAAGATCTGTACCTTACAAGATGGAAAATAAACTTTCATTTCAAACTTTCATTTCATTTCATACACTGTGTTAAGGTTCTCAGGCAGGTCTCTGTCATAACACGTCAAGTCAGTCCGCAGGCTTCGGACAAAGAACTGCTCATTGTAACTGACGAGGAGTGGCAAAAAACAAAAACAGCATGTCCATTAATCTGGTTTCACTGGTATCAGCAGTGTTTTGTAAGTGTGCATCGCCATACTGCCTTCTTGGGTGACATCAGCAAGGACCAGCCTGAGGCAAGGGGTAATACACGTATTTACAAGCTAAAAATGTATGCCTGCATGGAGAGCACATTGTGTCCAAAAAGTAGGCACTTCACAGGGGCAATGGAGAAGGAACAGATTATTGACAGTGGGCAAAGGCAGGCTTCTCTGCGACTAAACACCCAACACTGGTGCCATGTAACACCTCTGAAACAATCCCTCTCAGAGAGGAAATCATCCTTGTGCATCCATAAAGCGGGCAGACAGGCAAAGCCCCTTCAGCAATGCTGCCAGCTTCAAAAGGCCCACATGGCACATCCTGAATGCTTCCTTCTAAGACTTTGCTGGGTGCAAGCATTCTACTGTCCAAAAGTTGTCATTGAGAGCACAGTTGGTATGGTGGTAATATAGTTCAGAAGCGATTGCAACAAACCTCTTCCTAGATGGTCTGGAGGCTCACGGTCCTCATGGAGCGACACCATGAGACAAGCAAGGTGACTGGATGCCTCAGAGCCCTTGTTCGTTTATTGCATTGTTCTGTTAGTAACAACCATGAGACCTCAAAACCAACACGCTCAAGTTCAGCACTCGCGTGGTTACTGTGGAGGATCCATAACGAAAAGTACAAAAACAGAAAACTCAACGGAAAGGATAAAGCACCATTTAACACTTAGTATTGCTGCAGCCAAACCCTTTTTTATTTTGTGTGGTCGTGCTATATGTTTTTTTACTATAGATAGGCATGGACTTCTCCTGTGCACAGCTTAGTGCAGAGAGCATAGGTGATGTTCCGAAGCTCAATCAGTGTCTGATTTTTATACACAACGTGTGCTGGCTCAAAGAGGCTAGAAACACTTTAATGGAAGCTTCTAGTAGAAAAAGTGCCCGGAATAAAAAAAGTTGCTGTGCTGCAACTCTCTTGGCAACATCTTGTCCCCTTAATAAAAATTGTGCTTTCATATAAACTTCAACCCTCCAGTTTAGAGTAAAGTACCAGTGCACTTATGAACAACGAATCAATTCTCAAAGAGTATGTGAGGTTGAGCCAAAAGCATGGGCATGAATTCGCATTGTGCTCCTGCATTGAAGGTGAATAATGTGTTCCATAATGGTGAATGTGCTTTGGTAAGCTTTCTTGCAATATGAATTTATAGTGTACGAAGAATTGTCAATGAAACTTACCACGAGAACAGATGCACTTGCAAATTATATCACAATTGAAAAAAATGAGCACAGTGTAAACATATGTGCCCTTTCCACTCTTAGTATGCTTTACTGCATGATGCTTATGTCCACCTCTGTATTGCGGTGTAAAAAGCCACAAAAGAAACGTTGCATTGATTGGGCTTTTTAAGATTATCTTTCTCGCAATACGACGATCTTTCGCGGTGAAGCCTACGCAATGTACTGCGGTGAAGCATACTAAAAGTGGGAAGGGGCCGCTGTCACTGGACACACTGGACATAATAAGAGTCCTTTAATTATACACTCGCGCAGCCACCGCCTCTCATGTTGCCTAAGTGGACATACTATGCTGGGCGATAGCGGCCCCTCCCACTTTTAGTATGCTTAACCGCGTAACTAAAATGTACTGCGGCGAAGAAGCAGTACATTTGTATCGAGTGAATGAACAAATGGCTTTTACAACACTACAGAAATAAACGCGCACCATGCATTAGTCTACCACACGGAAGCACGTCGCAACAAAAGGTAGCTGACTCACACAGGCTCTGTAGCCCACTTATCAGTCGTAGAAGGTACTACGGGTAATTCAAAATTTCAAACACACAGAAATGTGTTTATATGTTTACGTTCGTACTCCTCGCTTAATAAGACTGCCAGAACTTCCACAATAGAAAGTAATTTACTACAGACAAACGCAAAGAACACAGACATATGCCTTGTTTTAAACTCGGTCGTCATGCAAATGACATATAGCATGAAAAAACGTGAACATGCTGTGTATTAGCATCGTAAACTTCATACTAGGCAAGAGGCCCACCACAATCCCGCGACAGCCGTTAATGAGACCAAAACGGGAGCACATGTCTGTGAACGCACTAATGGAGCACCTAAGCCACTCTGCTCCTCCACCACCCCGCTGCACGACTGCACCACCCGTTTCAAACACAGCACCCAAAGCACACATTCCGCACTGAACAGTGGGCGGTCGACACAGTCGCATTTACGTGACTTGTAGCGAGCAGCACATCCCTCGATGTCCGTTAAGCGAAGTCGGACACGGCGACGCCACATCGCGGTTCGCGGAACTTCGCTGCCGAGGCGATTTGACATTTCAATTGTCACCATCGCCGGGTCATCAAGGAAGCACGGGTCACACAACGCACATTCTCTACTGCCAGAGCTCAACAAGGCCAAAGCGGCACTGCCGCATCACCACTACTCACGGCTTTCGGCCAAGTAACAGAGAACCTACCACCAACACAGAAGCAACGCAAGCACAATCACATGAGTTGAATAACGCGCTGTCCAGAAAACGATCACGCGACGACGAACACGCCATGGCGCCGCTCGGCGCCACTATCGCACCTTCTCAAAAATCGCTAAACGAACCTTTCCCTAGCACTTGGGATCAGGTCACGCGAGTGCTTTTTGTAAGACATTTAGACAAACGCGTGGAAGCGGACGACGACGACGGCGCGAGCAGTGCACGAATTCAAGGGGCAGTATGCTAACGCTGGCATGCTGCGCGGCATCGGAGTCAGTTATGGAAGTGGACGACGACGAAGACGCGAGCAGTGCACGAACGCGAGGGGCAATAGGCTAACGCTGGCATGCTGAGCGGCATCGGAGCCAGCTATGGAAGTGGACGACGACGAAGACGCCAGAGGTGCACGAACGCGAGGGGCAGCATGGGAACGCTGGCATGGTGAGCAGCATCGGAACAAGCTGTGAAAGTGGACGATCCACGATGAAGGCGCGAGTAGTGCACGAGCGCGAGGGGCAGTATGGAAACGCTGGCATGCTGAGCGGCATCGGAGCCAGCTGTGGAAGTGGACGACGAGGAAGGGGCGAGCAGTGCACGAACGCGAGGGGCAGCATGGGAACGCTGGCATGGTGAGCCGCATCGGAGCCAGCTGTGGAATTGGACAATCGAGGACGAAGGCGCGAGCAATGCACGAAGGCGAGGGGCAGTATGGGAACGCTGGAATGGTGAGCGACATCGGAGCCAGCAGTGGAATTGGGCGACGACTAAGGCGCGAGCAGTGAACGAACACGAGGGACAGTATGAGAAGCCTGGCATGCTGAGCGGCATCCGAGCCAGCTGCGGAATTTGGCGACGACGAAGGCGCGAGTAGTGCGCGAGCGCGAGGGGCAGTATGGGAACGCTGTCATGGTGAGCGGCATCGGAGCCAGCTGTTGAATTTGACGATGACGAAGGTGCGAGCACTGCACGACCCGAGGGGCGGTATGGGAACGCTGGCTTGGTGAGTGTCATCAGAGCCACCTGTGTAAGTGGGCGATGTCGAAGGCGCGAGCAGTGCACGAACGCGACGGGCAGTATGGGAACGCTGTCATGGTCAGCAGCATCGGAGCCAGCTGTGGAATTGGGCGATGACGAAGGCGCGAGCAGTGCACGAACGCGAGAGGCAGTATGGGAACGCTGTCATGGTGAGTGGCATCGGAGCCAACTGTTGAATTTGACGATGACGAAGGCGCGAGTAGTGCGTGAACGCGATGGGCGCGCAGTATGGGAACGCTGGCATGGTGAGCCGCATCGGAACCAGCTTTGGAATTGGGCGACGACGAAGGCGCGAGCAATGCACAAAGGCGAGGAGCAGTATTGGAACGCTGGCATGGGGAGCGACATCGGAGCAAGCTCTGGAAATTGATGATGACGAAGGCGCGAGCACTGACGAGCCGAGGGGCGGTATGGGAACGCTAGCTTGGTGAGCAGCATCGCAGCCAGCTGTCGAATTGGGCGACGACGAAGGCGCGAGCAGTGCACGAACGCGAGGGACAGTATGAGAACGCTGGCATGCTGAGCGGCGTCGGAGCCAGATCTGGAAGAGCACAACGAAGACGCGAGCAGTGCACGAACACGAGGGGCAGTATGGGAGCGCTGGCATGGTGAGTGGCATCCGAGCCACCTGTGTAAGCGGACAACGACGAAGGCGCAAGCAGTGCACGAACGCGAGGGGCAGTATGGGAACGCTGTCATGGTGAGCGGCATCAGAGCCAGCTGTGGAATTGGACGACGACGAAAGCGCGAGTTGTGCACGAGAGCGAGGGGCAGTATGGGACCGCTGGCATTATGGGCCGCATCGGAGCCAGCTATTGAATTGGTCGACGACGAAGGCGCGAGGGGCAGTATGGGAACGCTGGCATGGTGAGCGGCATCGGAGCCAGCCGTGGAAGTGGACGACGACGAAGGCGCGAGCAGTGCACCATCGCTAGGGGAGTGTGGGAACGCTGGCATGGTGAGCGGCATCGGAGCCAGCCGTGGAAGTCGACGATAACGAAGGCGCGAGCAGTGGACGAACGCAAGGGGCCGTATGGGAACGCTGGCATTATGAGCGGCATCGGAGCTCTGGAAGTAGACGACGACGAAAGCGCGAGCAATGCACGAAGGCGAGGGGCAGTATGAAAACGCTGGCATGGTGAGCCGCATCGGAGCCAGCTGTGGAAGTGGACGATCGACGACGAAGGCGCGAGCAATGCACGAAGGCGAGGGGCAGTACGGGAACGCTGGCTTGGTGAGCGGCATCGGAGCCAGCGGTGGAAGTGAACGAAGACGAAGGCGCGAGTAGTGCACGAGCGCGAGGGGCAGTATGGGAACGCTGGCATGCTGAGCGGCATCGGAGCTAGCTGTGGAAGTGGACGACGAGGAAGGTGCGAGCAGTGCACGAACGCGAGGGGCAGCATGAGAAGGCTGGCATGATGAGCCGCATTGGGCCAGCTGTGGAATTGGGCGACAACGAAGGCGCGAGCAATGCACGAACGCGAGGGGCATAATGGGAACGCTGGCATGTTGAGTGGCATCGGAGCCAGCTGTGTAAGCGGACGACGGCGAAGGCGCGAGCAGTGCACGAACGCGAGGGGCAGAATGGGAACGCTGTCATGGTGAACGGCATCGGAGCAAGTTCTGGAAGTCGACGACGACGAAGGCGCAAGTAGTAGTATAAACTTTTATTTAAAAAATTACCGACGATTACGTTACTTCCTAATGCGAAATTTGAGCGCAGCAAATAAGCTGTTTCACCTTTTCGATAGATTGAGGCAAAGAAATCGAGCAACACATGTGTGCGCTATCACAGAATTTTTTTTTATATTTCCCGTACTCCTGGATCATCTCGACGTCGGTGACGGTAAGCTTCTGCTTCGGCGGCACGCACCTCTGGATTCTGACGGCGACGGCGCTGGGCCTCTGCTCTGGCAGCTCGTTTAGCAGCAGCAGCAGCAGCAGCAGACGGAGGACTTCCATCGGTCGTCTCGCTCATGGCTCAGAAAGAACTGGCAGATAATTTCGCAGTGGCGAACGGCAGCGGCAATTTCGGCTCGGGCGGTGCACATATACAGATCCACCGCCACCGATCTGGCTCTCTGATTGCCACCGCACAGGGCGAACGGCAGCGGCAATTTCGGCTCGGGCGGTGCACATATACAGATCCGCCGCCACCGATCTGGCTCTCTGATTGCCACCGCACAGGGGTTGCATTGGAGGAGGAGCGAAGAAAGGAATTAAGTTCGAGCCGGCGCTTTGACAACCGGAGACTCGCAGGAAGAGGGGGGAGGGGGGCGGCGTGTACACCCAGCGGCAAACGACGGGGGCAGAAGCGCGCGCAGCAAGCGGACAACACGATAAAGGGAGGAGGGAAGAGATAGCAGCGACTGACTGATGCCGCTGACGCCGATAGTGAGTCAACCCCAGCTGCGGAGTTGGTTTCAGGGACAACGCCGCCGATGCCGACACAATATGACACCCTCGCTTCCGCAGCGCTAAGAACCAGGTCTAGCCGTGGGAAGGTGGTCACGTATTCGTCGACGTGCCGGGGCCTACGTGAAATAACCGGCGCGTCGGCAACTGAAGAGCACCCTATCCTCCACACAAGAACAGGGGGGGGGGGACCCTTTCCTCCTCTTTCTGCATGGCGGCGACGGTGTTCTATGCAGTCACGTTATCTTGACTCTCTAGCGGCGTCAGCGGCATCCAGCGGTATCAGTCGGTCGCTGCTAGCGCTGGGGGGATGAAAGGCGGCGGAGCTGGTTACGAGGCCGACGACAACGCCGACGACGACGCGAAACCCAGGAACGGACGCCAAAGAGCTGCGCTCTAAAATATCACACTCAGGTCCAGTGGGTGGGTCCCTCAGTCCAGGGCCCCACTGGCGATCGCGGCATGCCGGGCTTGGTCAAGAAGGGACAGTTGGTCCTCCCGCACCGTGCTGGCTAGCCACACCTCCCACTGCCTACTGTTGGAGTTTTGCCCCATAAGGGGTGATTGGATTTCTTGTGGCCGACTCTGGCACGACCATGTGATATGGTCAAGAGATGGCCGCCCTCCGCACCAAGGGCAAGTGTTGGGATACCGGGTGGGGTGTATGTGGTGTAGTAGGAGTAGGTGTGGGTATGTACGGGTTTGAATGCAATGCACAAAGGCGAGGAGCAGTATTGGAACGCTGGCATGGGGAGCGACATCGGAGCAAGCTCTGGAAATGGATGATGACGAAGGCGCGAGCACTGCACCAGCCGAGGGGCGGTATGGGAACACTGGCTTGGTGAGCGGCATCGGAGCCAACGGTGGAAGTGGACGACGACGAAGGCCCGAGTAGTGCAAGAGCGCCAAGGGCAGTATGTGAACGCTGGCATGATGAGCGGCATCGGAGCCCGCTGTGGAAATGGACGACGAGGAAGGTGCGAGCAGTGTAAGAACGCCAGGGGCAGCATGGGAACGCTGGCATGGTGAGCGACATCGGAGCCAGCTGTGGAATTGGGCGACGACGAAGGCGCGAGCAGTGCACGAATGCGAGGGACGGTATGCGAACGCTGGCATGGTGAGTGGCATCGGAGCCAGCTGTGGAAGTGGACGATCGACGACGAAGGCGCGAGCAATGCAAGGCGCGGGGCAGTATGGTAACGCTGGCATGGTGAGCGACATCGGAGTCAACTGTGGAATTGGACGACGACAAAGGCGCGAGCAGTGCATGAACGCGACGGGCAGTATGGAACCGCTAGCTTGGTGACCCGCATCGGAGCCAGCTGTGGAATTGGGCGCCGATGAAGGCACCAGCAGTGCACGAACGCGCGGGACAGTATGAGAACGCTGGCATGCTGAGTGCCATCGGAGCCAGCTCTGGAAGAGCACAACGAAGACGCGAGCAGTGCATGAACGCGAGCGGCAGTATGGGAACGCTGGCATGGTGAACCGCATCGGCGCCAGCGGTGGAATTGGGCGACGACGAAGGCGCGAGCAGTGCACGCACGCGACGGGCAGTATGTGACCGCTGGCATGATGCGCCGCATCGGAGCCAGCTGTGGAATTACGACGAAGGCGCGAGCAGTGCACGAACGCGAGAGGCAGTATGGGAACGCTGTCATGGTGAGCGGCATCGGAGCCAGCTGTTGAATTGGACGATGACGAAGGCGCGAGCACTGCACGAGCCGAGGGGCGGTATGGGAACGCTGGCATGGTGAGCCGCGTCGGAGCCAGCTGTGTAATTGGGCGACGACGAAGGTGCGAGTAGTGCACAAGAGCGAGGGGCAGAATGGGAACGCTGACATGGTGCGTGGCATCGGAGCCAGCTGTGTAAGCGGACGACGACGAAGGCACGAGTAGTGCACGAACGCGAGAGGCAGTATGGGAACCCTGTCGTGGTGAGCGGCGTCGGAGCCAGCTGTGGAATTGGACGACGACGAAAGCGCGAGTAGTGCACGAGAGCGAGGGGCAGTATGGGACCGCTGGCATTATGGGCCGCATCGGAGCCAGCTATGGAATTGGGCGACGACGAAGGCGCGAGGGGCAGTATGGGAACGCTGGCATGGTGAGCGGCATCGGTGCCAGCCGTGGAAGTGGACGACGACGAAGGCGCGAGCAGTGCACCAACGCTAGGGGAGTATGGGAACGCTGGCATGGTGACCGGCATCCGAGACAGACGTGGACGTGGACGACGACGAAGGCGCGAGCAGTGCGCGAACGCGAGGGGCAGTATGGGAACGCTGGCATGGTGAGCGGCATCAGAGCAAACTCTGGAAGTGGACGACGAAGAAGGCGCTAGAAATGCACGAAGGCGAGGGGCAGTATGGGAACGCTGGCATGGTGAGCAGCATCGTAACAAGCTATGAAAGTGGACGATCCACCACGAAGGCGCGAGTAGTGCACGAGCGCGAGGGGCAGTATGGAAACGCTGGCATGCTGAGCGGCATCGGATCCAGCTGTGGAAGTGGACGACGAGGAAGGGGCGAGCAGTGCACGAACGCGAGGGGCAGCATGGGAACGCTGACATGGTGAGCCGCATTGGAGCCAGCTGTGGAATTGGACGATCGAGGACGAAGGCGCGAGCAATGCACGAAGGCGAGGTATGGGAACGCTGGAATGGTGAGCGACATCGGAGCCAGCAGTGGAATTGGGCGACGACTAAGGAGCGAGCAGTCCACGAACGCGAGGGACAGTATGAGAAGCCTGGCATGCTGAGCGGCATCGGAGCCAGCTGTGGAATTTGGCGACGACGAAGGCGCGAGTAGTGCGCGAGCGCGAGGGGCAGTATGGAAACGCTGGCATGGTGAGCGGCATCGGAGCAACCTCTGGAAGTGGACGACGACGAAGGCGCGAGCAATGCAAGGCGCGGGGCAGTATGGTAACGCTGGCATGGTGAGCGACATCGGAGCCCGCTGTGGAAATGGACGACGAGGAAGGGGCGAGCAGTGCACGAACGCGAGGGGCAGCATGGGAACGCTGACATGGTGATCCGCATCGGAGCCAGCTGTTAGAATTGGACGATCGAGGACGAAGACGCGAGCAATGCACGAAGGCGAGGGGCAGTATGGAAACGCTGGAATGGTGAGCGACATCGGAGCCAGCAGTGGAATTGGGCGACGACTAAGGCGCGAGCAGTGCACGAACGTGACGGACAGTATGACAAGCCTGGCATGCTGAGCGGCATCCGAGCCAGCTGTGGAATTTGGCGACGACGAAGGCGCGAGTAGTGCGCGAGCGCGAGGGGCAGTATGGAAACGCTGGCATGGTGAGCGGAATCGGAGCAAGCTCTGGAAGTGGACGACGACGAAGGCGCGAGCAATGCACGAAGGCGAGGGGCAGTATGGGAACGCTGGCATGGTGAGCAGCATCGGAACCAGCTGTGGAAGTGGACGAGCGACGACGAAGGCGCGAGCAATGCAAGGCGCGGGGCACTATGGTAACGCTGGCATGGTGAGCGACATCGGAGCCAGCCGTGGAAGTGGACGACGACGAAGGCGCGAGTAGTGCACGAACGCGAGCGGCAGTATAAGAACGCTGGCATGGTGACCGGCATCCGAGACATACGTGGACGTGGACGACGACGAAGGCGCGAGCAGTGCGCGAACGCGAGGGCAGTATGGGAACGCTGGCATGGTGAGCGGCATCAGAGCAAACTCTGGAAGTGGACGACGAAGAAGGCGCTAGAAATGCACGAAGGCGAGGGGCAGTATGGGAACGCTGGCATGGTGAGCAGCATCGTAACAAGCTGTTAAAGTGGACGATCCACCACGAAGGCGCGAGTAGTGCACGAGCGCGAGGGGCAGTATGGAAACGCTGGCATGCTGAGCGTCATCGGAGCCAGCTGTGGAAGTGGACGACGAGGAAGGGGCGAGCAGTGCACGAACGCGAGGGGTAGCATGGGAACGCTGACATGGTGAGACGCATCGGAACCAGCTGTGGATTTGGACGATCGAGGACGAAGGCGCGAGCAATGCACGAAGGCGAGGGGCAGTACGGGAACGCTGGAATGGTGAGCGACATCGGAGCCAGCAGTGGAATCGGGCGACGACTAAGGCGCGAGCAGTGCACGAATGCGAGGGACGGTATGCGAACGCTGGCATGGTGAGTGGCATCGGAGCCAGCTGTGGAAGTGGACGACGACGAAGGCGCGAGCAATGCACGAACGCGAGGGGTAGCATGGGAACGCTGACATGGTGAGACGCATCGGAACCAGCTGTGGATTTGGACGATCGAGGACGAAGGCGCGAGCAATGCACGAAGGCGAGGGGCAGTATGGGAACGCTGGCTTGGTGAGCGGCATCGGAGCCAGCGGTGGAAGTGAACGAAGACGAAGGCGCGAGTAGTGCACGAGCGCGAGGGGCAGTATGGGAACGCTGGCATGCTGAGCGGCATCGGAGCTAGCTGTGGAAGTGGACGACGAGGAAGGTGCGAGCAGTGCACGAACGCGAGGGGCAGCATGAGAAGGCTGGCATGATGAGCCGCATTGGGCCAGCTGTGGAATTGGGCGACAACGAAGGCGCGAGCAATGCACGAACGCGAGGGGCATAATGGGAACGCTGGCATGTTGAGTGGCATCGGAGCCAGCTGTGTAAGCGGACGACGGCGAAGGCGCGAGCAGTGCACGAACGCGAGGGGCAGAATGGGAACGCTGTCATGGTGAACGGCATCGGAGCAAGTTCTGGAAGTCGACGACGACGAAGGCGCAAGTAGTAGTATAAACTTTTATTTAAAAAATTACCGACGATTACGTTACTTCCTAATGCGAAATTTGAGCGCAGCAAATAAGCTGTTTCACCTTTTCGATAGATTGAGGCAAAGAAATCGAGCAACACATGTATGCGCTATCACAGAATTTTTTTTTATATTTCCCGTACTCCTGGATCATCTCGACGTCGGTGACGGTAAGCTTCTGCTTCGGCGGCACGCACCTCTGGATTCTGACGGCGACGGCGCTGGGCCTCTGCTCTGGCAGCTCGTTTAGCAGCAGCAGCAGCAGCAGCAGACGGAGGACTTCCATCGGTCGTCTCGCTCATGGCTCAGAAAGAACTGGCAGATAATTTCGCAGTGGCGAACGGCAGCGGCAATTTCGGCTCGGGCGGTGCACATATACAGATCCACCGCCACCGATCTGGCTCTCTGATTGCCACCGCACAGGGCGAACGGCAGCGGCAATTTCGGCTCGGGCGGTGCACATATACAGATCCGCCGCCACCGATCTGGCTCTCTGATTGCCACCGCACAGGGGTTGCATTGGAGGAGGAGCGAAGAAAGGAATTAAGTTCGAGCCGGCGCTTTGACAACGGGAGACTCGCAGGAAGAGGGGGGAGGGGGGCGGCGTGTACACCCAGCGGCAAACGATGGGGGCAGAAGCGCGCGCAGCAAGCGGACAACACGATAAAGGGAGGAGGGAAGAGATAGCAGCGACTGACTGATGCCGCTGACGCCGATTGTGAGTCAACCCCAGCTGCGGAGTTGGTTTCAGGGACAACGCCGCCGATGCCGACACAATATGATACCCTCGCTTCCGCAGCGCTAAGAACCAGGTCTAGCCGTGGGAAGGTGGTCACGTATTCGTCGACGTGCCGGGGCCTACGTGAAATAACCGGCGCGTCGGCAACTGAAGAGCACCCTATCCTCCACACATGAACAGGGGGGGGGACCCTTTCCTCCTCTTTCTGCATGGCGGCGACGGTGTTCTATGCAGTCACGTTATCTTGACTCTCTAGCGGCGTCAGCGGCATCCAGCGGTATCAGTCGGTCGCTGCTAGCGCTGGGGGGATGAAAGGGGGCGGAGCTGGTTACGAGGCCGACGACAACGCCGACGACGACGCGAAACCCAGGAACGGACGCCAAAGAGCTGCGCTCTAAAAAATCACACTCAGGTCCAGTGGGTGGGTCCCTCAGTCCAGGGCCCCACTGGCGATCGCGGCATGCCGGGCTTGGTCAAGAAGGGACAGTTGGTCCTCCCGCACCGTGCTGGCTAGCCACACCTCCCACTGCCTACTGTTGGAGTTTTGCCCCATAAGGGGTGATTGGATTTCTTGTGGCCGACTCTGGCACGACCATGTGATATGGTCAAGAGATGGCCGCCCTCCGCACCAAGGGCAAGTGTTGGGATACCGGGTGGGGTGTATGTGGTGTAGTAGGAGTAGGTGTGGGTATGTACGGGTTTGAATGCAATGCACAAAGGCGAGGAGCAGTATTGGAACGCTGGCATGGGGAGCGACATCGGAGCAAGCTCTGGAAATGGATGATGACGAAGGCGCGAGCACTGCACCAGCCGAGGGGCGGTATGGGAACACTGGCTTGGTGAGCGGCATCGGAGCCAACGGTGGAAGTGGACGACGACGAAGGCCCGAGTAGTGCAAGAGCGCCAAGGGCAGTATGTGAACGCTGGCATGATGAGCGGCATCGGAGCCCGCTGTGGAAATGGACGACGAGGAAGGTGCGAGCAGTGTAAGAACGCCAGGGGCAGCATGGGAACGCTGGCATGGTGAGCGACATCGGAGCCATCTGTGGAATTGGGCGACGACGAAGGCGCGAGCAGTGCACGAATGCGAGGGACGGTATGCGAACGCTGGCATGGTGAGTGGCATCGGAGCCAGCTGTGGAAGTGGACGATCGACGACGAAGGCGCGAGCAATGCAAGGCGCGGGGCAGTATGGTAACGCTGGCATGGTGAGCGACATCGGAGTCAACTGTGGAATTGGACGACGACAAAGGCGCGAGCAGTGCATGAACGCGACGGGCAGTATGGAACCGCTAGCTTGGTGACCCGCATCGGAGCCAGCTGTGGAATTGGGCGCCGATGAAGGCACCAGCAGTGCACGAACACGCGGGACAGTATGAGAACGCTGGCATGCTGAGTGCCATCGGAGCCAGCTCTGGAAGAGCACAACGAAGACGCGAGCAGTGCATGAACGCGAGCGGCAGTATGGGAACGCTGGCATGGTGAACCGCATCGGCGCCAGCGGTGGAATTGGGCGACGACGAAGGCGCGAGCAGTGCACGCACGCGACGGGCAGTATGTGACCGCTGGCATGATGCGCCGCATCGGAGCCAGCTGTGGAATTACGACGAAGGCGCGAGCAGTGCACGAACGCGAGAGGCAGTATGGGAACGCTGTCATGGTGAGCGGCATCGGAGCCAGCTGTTGAATTGGACGATGACGAAGGCGCGAGCACTGCACGAGCCGAGGGGCGGTATGGGAACGCTGGCATGGTGAGCCGCGTCGGAGCCAGCTGTGTAATTGGGCGACGACGAAGGTGCGAGTAGTGCACAAGAGCGAGGGGCAGAATGGGAACGCTGACATGGTGCGTGGCATCGGAGCCAGCTGTGTAAGCGGACGACGACGAAGGCACGAGTAGTGCACGAACGCGAGAGGCAGTATGGGAACCCTGTCGTGGTGAGCGGCGTCGGAGCCAGCTGTGGAATTGGATGACGACGAAGGCCTGAGTAGTTCACGAGCCCGAGGAGCAGTATGGGAACGTTGGCTTGGTGAGCGGCATCGGAGCCAGCTGTGTAATTGGGCGACGACGAAGGTGCGAGTAGTGCACGAGAGCGAGGGGCAGAATGGGAACGCTGACAAGGTGCGTGGCATTGGAGCCACCTGTGTAAGCGGACGACGACGAAGGCGCAAGCAGTGCACGAACGCGAGGGGCAGTATGGGAACGCAGTCATGGTGAGCGGCGTCGGAGCCAGCTGTGGAATTGGACGACGACGAAGGCGCGAGTAGTGCACGAGCGCGAGGGGAGTATGGGAACGCTGGCATGGTGAGCCGCATCGGAGCCAGCTGTGGAATTGTGCGACGACGAAGGCGCAAGCAGTGCACGAACGCGAGGGGCAGTATGGGAACGCTGGCTTGGTGAGCGGCATCGGAGCCAGCTGTGGAATTGGATGACGACGAAGGCCTGAGTAGTTCACGAGCCCGAGGGGCAGTATGGGAACGCTGGCTTGGTGAGCGGCATCGGAGCCAGCTGTGTAATTGGGCGACGACGAAGGTGCGAGTAGTGAACGAGCGTGAGGGGCAGTATGTTAACGCCGGCATTGTGAGCGGCATCGGAGCCAGCTGTGTAAGCAGCCACGACGAAGGCGCGAGCAGTGCACGATAGCGAAGAGCAGTATGGGACCGCTGGCATTATGAGCCGCATCGGAGCCGGCTATGGAATTGGGCGACGACGAACGCGCGAGGGGCAGTATGGGAACGCTGGCATGGTGAGCGGCATCGGAGCCAGCCGTGGAAGGCGACGATGACGAAGGCGCGGGCAGTGGACGAACGAAAGGGGCCGTATGGGAACACTGGCATGATGAGCGGCATCGGAGCTCTGGAAGTGGACGACGACGAAAGCGCGAGCAATGCACGAAGGCGAGGGGCAGTATGAAAACGCTGGCATGGTGAGCCGCATCGGAGCCAGCTGTGGAAGTGGGCGATCGACGACGAAGGCGCGAGAAATGCACGAGGGCGAGGGGCAGTACGGGAACGCTGGCTTGGTGAGCGGCATCGGAGCCAGCGGTGGAAGTGAACGAAGACGAGGGCGCGAGTAGTGCACGAGCGCGAGGGGCAGTATGGGAACGCTGGCATGCTGAGCGGCATCGGAGCTAGCTGTGGAAGTGGACGACGACGAAGGTACGAACAGTGCACGAACGCGAGAGGCAGTATGGGAACGCTGTCATGGTGAGCGGTATCGGAGCCACCTGTTGAATTTGACGATGACGAAGGCGCCAGTAGTGCGTGACCGCGAGGGGCGCGCAGTACGGGAACGCTGGCATGGTGAGCCGCATCTCAGCCAGCTTTGGAATTGGGCGACCACGAATGCGCGAGCAGTGCACGAAGGCGAGGGGCAGGATGGGAACGCTGTCATGGTGAACGGCATCGGAGCAAGCTCTGGAAGGGGACGACGACGAAGGCGCAAGCAATGCACAAAGGCGAGGAGCAGTATTGGAACGCTGGCATGGGGAGCGACATCGGAGCTAGCTGTGGAAGTGGACGACGAGGAAGGTGCGAGCAGTGCACGAACGCGAGAGGCAGTATGGGAACGCTGTCATGGTGATCGGAGCCAGCTGTTGAATTTGACGATGACGAAGGCGCGAGTAGTGCGTGACCGCGAGGGGCGCGCAGTATGGGAACGCTGGCATGGTGAGCCGCATCGGAGCCAGCTTTGGAATTGGGCGACGACGAAGGCGCGAGTAGTGCACGAGCGCAAAGGGCAGTATGTGAACGCTGGCATGATGAGCGGCATCGGAGCCCGCTGTGGAAATGGACGACGAGGAAAGTGCGAGCAGTGTAAGAACGCCAGGAGCAGCATGGGAACGCTGGCATGGTGAGCCGCATCGGAACCAGCTGTGGAAGTGGACGATCGACGACGAAGGCGCGAGCAATGCACGAAGGCGAGGGGCAATATGGGAACGCTGGCATGGTGAGCGACATCGGAGCCAGCTGTGGAATTGGGCGACGACGAAGGCACGAGCAGTGCACGAACGCGATTGGCAGTGTGGGAACGCTGTCATGGTTAGCGGCATCGGACCCAGCTGTGGAATTGGACGACGACAAAGGCGCGAGCAGTGCATGAACGCGACGGGCAGTATGGAACCGCTAGCTTGGTGAGCCGCATCGGAGCCAGCTGTGGAATTGGGCGCCGATGAAGGCGCCAGCAGTGCACGAACGCGCGGGACAGTATGAGAACGCTGGCATGCTGAGTGCCATCGGAGCCAGCTCTGGAAGAGCACAACGAAGACGCGAGCAGTGCATGAACGCGAGCGGCAGTATGGGAACGCTGGCATGGTGAACCGCATCGGCGCCAGCGGTGGAATTGGGCGACGACGAAGGCGCCAGCAGTGCACGCACGCGACGGGCAGTATGGGACCGCTGGCATGATGCGCCGCATCGGAGCCAGCTGTGGAATTGGGAGACGACGAAGGCGCGAGCAGTGCACGAACGCGAGAGGCAGTATGGGAACGCTGTCATGGTGAGCGGCATCGGAGCCAGCTGTTGAATTTGACGATGACGAAGGCGCGAGCACTGCACGAGCCGATGGGCGGTATGGGAACGCTGGCATCGTGAGCCGCATCGGAGCCATCTTTGGAATTGGGCGACGACGAAGGCGCGAGCAGTGCACGAACGCGAGGGGCAGAATGGCAACGCTGTCATGGTGAGTGGCATCCGAGCCACCTGTGTAAGCGGACGACGACGAAGGCGCAAGCAGTGCACGAACGCGAGGGGCAGTATGGGAACGCTGTCATGGTGAGCGGCATCCGAGCCAGCTGTGGAATTGGACGACGACCAAGGCGCGAGTAGTGCACGAGCGCGAGGGGCAGTATGGGAACGCTGGCTTGGTGAGCGGCATCGGAGCCAGCTGTGTAATTGGTCGACGACGAAGGTGCGAGTAGTGAACGAGCGTGAGGGGCAGTATGTTAACGCCGGCATGGTGAGCGGCATCGGAGCCAGCTGTGTAAGCAGACCACGACCAAGGCGCGAGCAGTGCACGATAGCGAAGGGCAATATGGGAACGCTGTCATGGTGAGCGGCATCGGAGCCAGCTGTGGAATTGGACGACGACGAAAGCGCGAGTAGTGCACGAGAGCGAGGGGCAGTATGGGACCGCTGGCATTATGGGCCGCATCGGAGCCAGCTATGGAATTGGGCGACGACGAAGGCGCGAGGGGCAGCATGGGAACGCTGGCATGGTGAGCGGCATCGGTGCCAGCCGTGGAAGTGGACGACGACGAAGGCGCGAGCAGTGCACCAACGCTAGGGGAGTGTGGGAACGCTGGCATGGTGAGCGGCATCGGAGCCAACCGTGGAAGTCGACGATGACGAAGGCGCGAGCAGTGGACGAACGCAAGGGGCGTATGGGAACGCTGGCATGGTGACCGGCATCCGAGACAGACGTGGACGTGGACGACGACGAAGGCGCGAGCAGTGCGCGAACGCGAGGGGCAGTATGGGAACGCTGGCATGGTGAGCGGCATCAGAGCAAACTCTGGAAGTGGACGACGAAGAAGGCGCTAGAAATGCACGAAGGCGAGGGGCAGTATGGGAACGCTGGCATGGTGAGCAGCATCGTAACAAGCTATGAAAGTGGACGATCCACCACGAAGGCGCGAGTAGTGCACGAGCGCGAGGGGCAGTATGGAAACGCTGGCATGCTGAGCGGCATCGGAGCCAGCTGTGGAAGTGGACGACGAGGAAGGGGCGAGCAGTGCACGAACGCGAGGGGCAGCATGGGAACGCTGACATGGTGAGCCGCATTGGAGCCAGCTGTGGAATTGGACGATCGAGGACGAAGGCGCGAGCAATGCACGAAGGCGAGGTATGGGAACGCTGGAATGGTGAGCGACATCGGAGCCAGCAGTGGAATTGGGCGACGACTAAGGAGCGAGCAGTCCACGAACGCGAGGGACAGTATGAGAAGCCTGGCATGCTGAGCGGCATCGGAGCCAGCTGTGGAATTTGGCGACGACGAAAGCGCGAGTACTGCGCCAGCGCGAGGGGCAGTATGGAAACGCTGGCATGGTGAGCGGCATCGGAGCAACCTCTGGAAGTGGACGACGACGAAGGCGCGAGCAATGCAAGGCGCGGGGCAGTATGGTAACGCTGGCATGGTGAGCGACATCGGAGCCCGCTGTGGAAATGGACGACGAGGAAGGGGCGAGCAGTGCACGAACGCGAGGGGCAGCATGGGAACGCTGACATGGTGATCCGCATCGGAGCCAGCTGTTAGAATTGGACGATCGAGGACGAAGACGCGAGCAATGCACGAAGGCGAGGGGCAGTATGGAAACGCTGGAATGGTGAGCGACATCGGAGCCAGCAGTGGAATTGGGCGACGACTAAGGCGCGAGCAGTGCACGAACGTGAGGGACAGTATGACAAGCCTGGCATGCTGAGCGGCATCCGAGCCAGCTGTGGAATTTGGCGACGACGAAGGCGCGAGTAGTGCGCGAGCGCGAGGGGCAGTATGGAAACGCTGGCATGGTGAGCGGAATCGGAGCAAGCTCTGGAAGTGGACGACGACGAAGGCGCGAGCAATGCACGAAGGCGAGGGGCAGTATGGGAACGCTGGCATGGTGAGCAGCATCGGAACCAGCTGTGGAAGTGGACGAGCGACGACGAAGGCGCGAGCAATGCAAGGCGCGGGGCAGTATGGAAACGCTGGAATGGTGAGCGACATCGGAGCCAGCAGTGGAATTGGGCGACGACTAAGGCGCGAGCAGTGCACGAACGTGAGGGACAGTATGACAAGCCTGGCATGCTGAGCGGCATCCGAGCCAGCTGTGGAATTTGGCGACGACGAAGGCGCGAGTAGTGCGCGAGCGCGAGGGGCAGTATGGGAACGCTGGCATGGTGAGCGGCATCAGAGCAAACTCGGGAAGTGGACGACGAAGAAGGCGCTAGAAATGCACGAAGGCGAGGGGCAGTATGGGAACGCTGGCATGGTGAGCAGCATCGTAACAAGCTGTTAAAGTGGACGATCCACCACGAAGGCGCGAGTAGTGCACGAGCGCGAGGGGCAGTATGGAAACGCTGGCATGCTGAGCGTCATCGGAGCCAGCTGTGGAAGTGGACGACGAGGAAGGGGCGAGCAGTGCACGAACGCGAGGGGTAGCATGGGAACGCTGACATGGTGAGACGCATCGGAACCAGCTGTGGATTTGGACGATCGAGGACGAAGGCGCGAGCAATGCACGAAGGCGAGGGGCAGTACGGGAACGCTGGAATGGTGAGCGACATCGGAGCCAGCAGTGGAATCGGGCGACGACTAAGGCGCGAGCAGTGCACGAATGCGAGGGACGGTATGCGAACGCTGGCATGGTGAGTGGCATCGGAGCCAGCTGTGGAAGTGGACGACGACGAAGGCGCGAGCAATGCACGAACGCGAGGGGTAGCATGGGAACGCTGACATGGTGAGACGCATCGGAACCAGCTGTGGATTTGGACGATCGAGGACGAAGGCGCGAACAATGCACGAAGGCGAGGGGCAGTATGGGAACGCTGGAATGGTGAGCGACATCGGAGCCAGCAGTGGAATTGGGCGACGACTAAGGCGCGAGCAGTCCACGAACGCGAGGGACAGTATGAGAAGCCTGGCATGCTGAGCGGCATCGGAGCCAGCTGTGGAATTTGGCAACGACGGAGGCGCGAGTAGTGCGCGAGCGTGAGGGGCAGTATGGAAACGCTGGCATGGTGAGCGGCATCGGAGCAAGCTCTGGAAGTGGACGACGACAAAGGCGCGAGCAATGCAAGGCGCGGGGCAGTATGGTAACGCTGGCATGGTGAGCGACATCGGAGCCAGCTGTGGAATTGGGCGACGACGAAGGCGCGAGCAGTGCACGAATGCGAGGGACGGTATGCGAACGCTGGCATGGTGAGTGGCATCGGAGCCAGCTGTGGAAGTGGACGATCGACGACGAAGGCGCGAGCAATGCAAGGCGCGGGGCAGTATGGTAACGCTGGCATGGTGAGCGACATCGGAGTCAAGTGTGGAATTGGGCGACGACGAAGGCGCGAGCAGTGCACGAACGCGATTGGCAGTATGAGAACGCTGTCATGGTTAGCGGCATCGGACCCAGCTGTGGAATTGGACGACGACAAAGGCGCGAGCAGTGCATGAACGCGACGGGCAGTATGGAACCGCTAGCTTGGTGACCCGCATCGGAGCCAGCTGTGGAATTGGGCGCCGATGAAGGCACCAGCAGTGCACGAACGCGAGGACAGTATGAGAACGCTGGCATGCTGAGTGCCATCGGAGCCAGCTGTGGAAGAACACAACGAAGACGCGAGCAGTGCATGAACGCGAGCGGCAGTATGGGAACGCTGGCATGGTGAACCGCATCGGCGCCAGCGGTGGAATTGGGCGACGACGAAGGCGCGAGCAGTGCACGCACGCGACGGGCAGTATGGGACCGCTGGCATAATGCGCCGCATCGGAGCCAGCTGTGGAATTACGAGACGACGAAGGCGCGAGCAGTGCACGAACGCGAGAGGCAGTATGGGAACGCTGTCATGGTGAGCGGCATCGGAGCCAGCTGTTGAATTTGACGATGACGAAGGCGCGAGCACTGCACGAGCCGAGGGGCGGTATGGGAACGCTGGCATGGTGAGCCGCGTCGGAGCCAGCTTTGGAATTGGGCGACGACGAAGACGCGAGCAGTGCACGAACGCGAGGGGCAGAATGGTAACGCTGTCATGGTGAACGGCATCGGAGCAAGCTCTGGAAGTGCACGACGACGAAGGCACGAGTAGCGCACGAACGCGAGAGGCAGTATGGGAACCCTGTCGTGGTGAGCAGCATCGGAGCCAGCTGTGGAATTGGATGACGACGAAGGCCTGAGTAGTTCACGAGCCCGAGGGGCAGTATGGGAACGTTGGCTTGGTGAGCGGCATCGGAGCCAGCTGTGTAATTGGGCGACGACGAAGGTGCGAGTAGTGCACGAGAGCGAGGGGCAGAATGGGAACGCTGACATGGTGCGTGGCATCGGAGCCAGCTGTGTAAGCGGACGACGACGAAGGCACGAGCAGTGCACGAACGCGAGAGGCAGTATGGGAACCCTGTCGTGGTGAGCGGCATCGGAGCCAGCTGCGGAATTGGATGACAACGAAGGCCTGAGTAGTTCACGAGCCCGAGGGGCAGTATGGGAACGCTGGCTTGGTGAGCGGCATCGGAGCCCGCTGTGGAAATGGACGACGAGGAAGGTGCGAGCAGTGTAAGAACGCCAGGGACAGCATGGGAACGCTGGCATGGTGAGCCGCATCGGAACCAGCTGTCGAATTGGGCGACGACGAAGACGCGAGCAGTGCACGAACACGAGGGGCAGTATGGGAGCGCTGGCATGGTGAGTCGCATTGGAGGGAGCTGTGTAAGCAGGAGACGACGAACGCGCGAGCACTGCACGAACGCGAAGGGCAGTATGGGAACGCTGGCATGGTGAGTGGCATCCGAGCCACCTGTGTAAGCGGACGACGACGAAGGCGCAAGCAGTGCACGAACGCGAGGGGCAGTATGGGAACGCAGTCATGGTGAGCGGCGTCGGAGCCAGCTGTGGAATTGGACGACGACGAAGGCGCGAGTAGTGCACGAGCGCGAGGGGAGTATGGGAACGCTGGCATGGTGAGCCGCATCGGAACCAGCTGTGGAATTGTGCGACGACGAAGGCGCAAGGAGTGCACGAACGCGAGGGGCAGTATGGGAACGCTGACATGGTGCGTGGCATCGGAGCCAGCTGTGTAAGCGGACGACGACGAAGGCACGAGCAGTGCACGAACGCGAGAGGCAGTATGGGAACCCTGTCGTGGTGAGCGGCATCGGAGCCAGCTGTGGAATTGGATGACGACGAAGGCCGAGTAGTTCACGAGCCCGAGGGGCAGTATGGGAACGCTGGCTTGGTGAGCGGCATCGGAGCCAGCTGTGTAATTGGGCGACGACGAAGGTGCGAGTAGTGAACGAGCGTGAGGGGCAGTATGTTAACGCCGGCATGGTGAGCGGCATCGGAGCCAGCTGTGTAAGCAGCCACGACGAAGGCGCTAGCAGTGCACGATAGCGAAGGGCAGTATGGGAACGCTGTCATGGTGAGCGGCATCGGAGCCAGCGGTGGAATTGGACGACGACGAAAGCGCGAGTAGTGCACGAGAGCGAGGGGCAGTATGGGACCGCTGGCATTATGGGCCGCATCGGAGCCGGCTATGGAATTGGGCGACGACGAAGGCGCGAGGGGCAGTATGGGAACGCTGGCATGGTGAGCGGCATCGGAGCCAGCCGTGGAAGTGGACGACGACGAAGGCGCGAACAGTGCACCAACGCTAGGGGAGTGTGGGAACGCTGGCATGGTGAGCGGCATCGGAGCCAGCCGTGGAACTCGACGATGACGAAGGCGCGAGCAGTGGACGAACGCAAGGGGCCGTATGGGAACACTGGCATGATGAGCGGCATCGGAGCTCTGGAAGTGGACGACGACGATAGCGCGAGCAATGCACGAAGGCGAGGGGCAGTATGAAAACGCTGGCATGGTGAGCCGCATCGGAGCCAGCTGTGGAAGTGGACGATCGACGACGAAGGCGCGAGCAATGCACGAAGGCGAGGGGCAGTACGGGAACGCTGGCTTGGTGAGCGGCATCGGAGCCAGCGGTGGAAATGAACGAAGATGAAGGCGCGAGTAGTGCACGAGCGCGAGGGGCAGTATGGGAACGCTGGCATACTGAGCGGCATCGGAGCTAGCTGTGGAAGTGGACGACGAGGAAGGTGCGAACAGTGCACGAACGCGAGAGGCAGTATGGGAACGCTGTCATGGTGAGCGGTATCGGAGCCAGCTGTTGAATTTGACGATGACGAAGGCGCGAGTAGTGCGTGACCGCGAGGGGCGCGCAGTATGGGAACGCTGGCATGGTGAGCCGCATCTTAGCCAGCTTTGGAATTGGGCGACGACGAATGCGCGAGCAGTGCACGAACGCGAGGGGCAGAATGGGAACGCTGTCATGGTGAACAGCATCGGAGCAAGCTCTGGAAGGGGACGACGACGAAGGCGCAAGCAATGCGCAAAGGCGAGGAGCAGTATTGGAACTCTGGCATGGGGAGCGACATCGGAGCTAGCTGTGGAAGTGGACGACGAGGAAGGTGCGAGCAGTGCACGAACGCGAGAGGCAGTATGGGAACGCTGTCATGGTGATCGGAGCCAGCTGTTGAATTTGACGATGACGAAGGCGCGAGTAGTGCGTGACCGCGAGGGGCGCGCAGTATGGGAACGCTGGCATCGTGAGCCGCATCGGAGCCAGCTTTGGAATTGGGCGACGACGAAGGCGCGAGCACTGCACGAGCCGAGGGGCGGTATGGGAACACTGGCTTGGTGAGCGGCATCGGAGCCAGCGGTGGAAGTGGACGACGACGAAGGCCCGAGTAGTGCACGAGCGCAAAGGGCAGTATGTGAATGCTCGCATGATGAGTGGCATCGGAGCCCGCTGTGGAAATGGACGACGAGGAAGGTGCGAGCAGTGTAAGAACGCCAGGGGCAGCATGGGAACGCTGGCATGGTGAGCCGCATCGCAACCAGCTGCGGAAGTGGACGATCGACGACGAAGGCGGCAACAATGCACGAAGGCGAGGGGCAATATGGGAACGCTGTCATGGTTAGCGGCATCGGACCCAGCTGTGGAACTGGACGACGACAAAGGCGCGAGCAGTGCATGAACGCGACGGGCAGTATGGAACCGCTAGCTTGGTGAGCCGCATCGGAGCCAGCTGTGGAATTGGGCGCCGATGAAGGCGCGAGCAGTGCACGAACGCGAGGGGCAGAATGGCAACGCTGTCATGGTGAACGGCATCGGAGCAAGCTCTGGAAGTGCACGACGACGAAGGCGCAAGCAATGCACAAAGGCGAGGAGCAGTATTGGAACGCTGGCATGGGGAGCGACATCGGAGCCAGCGGTGGAAGTGGACGACGAGGAAGGTGCGAGCAGTGTAAGAACGCCAGGGACAGCATGGGAACGCTGGCATGGTGAGCCGCATCGGAACCAGCTGTCGAATTGGGCGACGACGAAGCCGCGAGCAGTGCACGAACGCGAGGGACAGTATGAGAACGCTGGCATGGTGAGTCGCATCGGAGCCAGCTGTGTAAGCAGGAGACGACGAACGCGCGAGCACTGCACGAACGCGAAGGGCAGTATGGGAACGCTGGCATGGTGAGTGGCATCCGAGCCACCTGTGTAAGCGGACGACGACGAAGGCGCAAGCAGTGCACGAACGCGAGGGGCATTATGGGAACGCTGTCATGGTGAGCGGCATCGGAGCCAGCTGTGGAATTGGACGACGACGAAGGCGCGAGTAGTGCACGAGCGCGAAGGGCAGTATGGGAACGCTGGCTTGGTGAGCGGCATCGGAGCCAGCTGTGTAATTGGGCGACGACGAAGGTGCGAGTAGTGAACGAGCGTGAGGGGCAGTATGTTAACGCCGGCATGGTGAGCGGCATCGGAGCCAGCTGTGTAAGCAGACCACGATGAAGGCGCGAGCAGTGCACGATAGCGAAGGGCAGTATGGGAACGCTGTCATGGTGAGCGGCATCGGAGCCAGCTGTGGAATTGGACGACGACGAAAGCGCGAGTAGTGCACGAGAGCGAGGGGCAGTATGGGACCGCTGGCATTATGGGCCGCATCGGAGCCAGCTATGGAATTGGGCGACGACGAAGGCGCGAGGGGCAGTATGGGAACGCTGGCTTGGTGAGCGGCATCGGAGCCAGCTGTGTAATTGGGCGACAACGAAGGTGCGAGTAGTGAACGAGCGTGAGGGGCAGTATGTTAACGCCGGCATGGTGAGCGGCATCGGAGCCAGCTGTGTAAGCAGACCACGACGAAGGCGCGAGCAGTGCACGATAGCGAAGGGCAGTATGGGAACGCTGTCATGGTGAGCGGCATCGGAGCCAGCTGTGGAATTGGACGACGACGAAAGCGCGAGTAGTGCACGAGAGCGAGGGGCAGTATGGGACCGCTGGCATTATGGGCCGCATCGGAGCCAGCTATGGAATTGGGCGACGACGAAGGCGCGAGGGGCAGTATGGAAACGCTGGCATGGTGAGCGGCATCGGAGCCAGCCGTGGTAGTGGACGACGAGGAAGGTGCGAGCAGTGCACGAACGCGAGAGGCAGTATGGGAACGCTGTCATGGTGATCGGAGCCAGCTGTTGAATTTGACGATGATGAAGGCGCGAGTAGTGCGTGACCACGAGGGGCGCGCAGTATGGGAACGCTGGCATGGTGAGCCGCATCGGAGCCAGCTTTGGAATTGGGCGACGACTAAGGCGCGAGCACTGCACGAGCCGAGGGGCGGTTTGGGAACACTGGCTTGGTGAGCGGCATCGGAGCCAGCGGTGGAAGTGGACGACGACGAAGGCGCGAGTAGTGCACGAGCGCAAAGGGCAGTATGTGAACGCTGGCATGATGAGCGGCATCGGAGCCCGCTGTGGAAATGGACGACGAGGAAGGTGCGAGCAGTGTAAGAACGCCAGGGGCAGCATGGGAACGCTGGCATGGTGAGCCGCATCGGAACCAGCTGTGGAAGTGGACGATCGACGACGAAGGCGCGAGCAATGCACGAAGGCGAGGGGCAATATGGGAACGCTGGCATGGTGAGCGACATCGGAGCCAGCTGTGGAATTGGGCGACGACGAAGGCACGAGCAGTGCACGAACGCGATTGGCAGTGTGGGAACGCTGTCA
Organism: Dermacentor variabilis; assembly: GCF_050947875.1. Lineage (NCBI taxonomy): Eukaryota > Metazoa > Arthropoda > Arachnida > Ixodida > Ixodidae > Dermacentor > Dermacentor variabilis. Next base: position 13,268,166 of record NC_134570.1, read on the forward strand.
TGGTTAGCGGCATCGGACCTAGCTGTGGAATTGGACGACGACAAAGGCGCCAGCAGTGCACGAACGCGCGGGACAGTATGAGAACGCTGGCATGCTCAGTGCCATCGGTCCCAGCTCTGGAAGAGCACAACGAAGACGCGAGCAGTGCATGAACGCGAGCGGCAGTATGGGAACGCTGGCATGGTGAACCGCATCGGCGCCAGCGGTGGAATTGGGCGACGACGAAGGCGCGAGCAGTGAACGCACGCGACGGGCAGTATGGGACCGCTGGCATGATGCGCCGCATCGGAGCCACCTGTGGAATTGGGAGACGACGAAGGCGCGAGCAGTGCACGAACGCGAGAGGCAGTATGGGAACGCTGTCATGGTGAGCGGCATCGGAGCCAGCTGTTGAATTTGACGATGACGAAGGCGCGAGCACTGCACGAGCCGAGGGGCGGTATGGGAACGCTGGCATGGTGAGCCGCATCGGAGCCATCTTTGGAATTGGGCGACGACGAAGGCGCGAGCAGTGCACGAACGCGAGGGGCAGAATGGCAACGCTGTCATGGTGAGTGGCATCCGAGCCACCTGTGTAAGCGGACGACGACGAAGGCGCAAGCAGTGCACGAACGCGAGGGGCAGTATGGGAACGCTGTCATGGTGAGCGGCATCCGAGCCAGCTGTGGAATTGGACGACGACCAAGGCGCGAGTAGTGCACGAGCGCGAGGGGCAGTATGGGAACGCTGGCTTGGTGAGCGGCATCGGAGCCAGCTGTGTAATTGGGCGACGACGAAGGTGCGAGTAGTGAACGAGCGTGAGGGGCAGTATGTTAACGCCGGCATGGTGAGCGGCATCGGAGCCAGCTGTGTAAGCAGACCACGACGAAGGCGCGAGCAGTGCACGATAGCGAAGGGCAGTATGGGAACGCTGGCATTATGAGCCGCATCGGAGCCAGCTATGGAATTGGGCGACGACGAAGGCGCGAGGGGCAGTATGGGAACGCTGGCATGGTGAGCGGCATCGGAGCCAGCCGTGGAAGTGGACGACGACGAAGGCGCGAGCAGTGCACCAACGCTAGGGGAGTGTGGGAACGCTGGCATGGTGAGCGGCATCGGAGCCAGCCGTGGAAGTCGACGACGAGGAAGGGGCGAGCAGTGCACGAACGCGAGGGGCAGTATGGGAACGCTGTCATGGTGAGCGGCATCGGAGCCAGCTGTGGAATTGGACGACGACGAAGGCGCGAGTAGTGCACGAGCACGAGGGGCAGTATGGGAACGCTGGCTTGGTGAGCGGCATCGCAGCCAGCTGTGTAATTGGGCGACGACGAAGGTGCGAGTAGTGAACGAGCGTGAGGGGCAGTATGTTAACGCCGGCATGGTGAGCGGCATCGGAGCCAGCTGTGTAAGCAAGCCACGACGAAGGCGCGAGCAGTGCACGATAGCGAAGGGCAGTATGGGAACGCTGTCATGGTGAGCGGCATCGGAGCCAGCTGTGGAATTGGACGACGACGAAAGCGCGAGTAGTGCACGAGAGCGAGGGGCAGTATGGGACCGCTGGCATTATGAGCCGCATCGGAGCCAGCTATGGAATTGGGCGACGACGAAGGCGCGAGGGGCAGTATGGGAACGCTGGCATGGTGAGCGGCTTCGGAGCCAGCCGTGGAAGTGGACGACGACGAAGGCGCGAGCAGTGCACCAACGCTAGGGGAGTGTGGGAACGCTGGCATGGTGAGCGGCATCGGAGCCAGCCGTGGAAGTCGACGATGACGAAGGCGCGAGCAGTGGACGTACGCAAGGGGCCGTATGGGAACGCTGGCATGATGAGCGGCATCGGAGCTCTGGAAGTGGACGACGACGAAAGCGCGAGCAATGCACGAAGGCGAGGGGCAGTATGAAAACGCTGGCATGGTGAGCCGCATCGGAGCCAGCTGTGGAAGTGGACGATCGACGACGAAGGCGCGAGCAATGCACGAAGGCGAGGGACAGTACGGGAACCCTGGCTTGGTGGCGGCATCGGAGCCAGCGGTGGAAGTGAACGAAGACGAAGGCGCGAGTAGTGCACGAGCGCGAGGGGCAGTATGGGAACGCTGGCATGCTGAGCTGCATCGGAGCTAGCTGTGGAAGTGGACGACGAGGAAGATGCGAGCAGTGCACGAACGCGAGAGGCAGTATGGGAACGCTGTCATGGTGAGCGGTATCGGAGCCAGCTGTTGAATTTAACGATGACGAAGGCGCGAGTAGTGCGTGACCACGAGGGGCGCGCAGTATGGGAACGCTGGCATGGTGAGCCGCATGGGAGCCAGCTTTGGAATTGGGCGACGACGAAGGCGCGAGCAGTGCACGAACGCGAGGGGCATTATGGGAACGCTGGCATGTTGAGTGGCATCGGAGCCAGCTGTGTAAGCGGACGACGGCGAAGGCGCGAGCAGTGCACGAACGCGAGGGGCAGAATGGGAACGCTGTCATGGTGAACGGCATCGGAGCTAGCTCTGGAAGGGGACGACGACGAAGGCGCAAGCAATGCACAAAGGCGAGGGGCAGTATTGGAACGCTGGCATGGGGAGCGACATCGGAGCAAGCTCTGGAAATGGATGATGACGAAGGCGCGAGCACTGCACGAGCCGAGGGGCGGTATGGGAACACTGGCTTGGTGAGCGGCATCGGAGCCAGCGGTGGAAGTGGACGACGACGAAGGCGCGAGTAGTGCACGAGCGCAAAGGGCAGTATGTGAACGCTGGCATGATGAGCGGCATCGGAGCCCGCTGTGGAAATGGACGACGAGGAAGGTGCGAGCAGTGTAAGAACGCCAGGGGCAGCATGGGAACGCTGGCATGGTGAGCCGCATCGGAACCAGCTGTGGAAGTGGACGATCCACGACGAAGGCGCGAGCAATGCACAAAGGCGAGGGGCAGTATGGGAACGCTGGCACGGTGAGCGACATCGGAGCCAGCTGTGGAATTGGGCGACGACGAAGGTGCGAGCAGTGCACGAACGCGAGGGACAGTATGAGAACGCCGGCATGCTGAGCGGCGTCGGAGCCAGCTCTGGAAGAGCACAACGAAGACGCGAGCAGTGCACGAACACGAGGGGCAGTATGGGAGCGCTGGCATGGCGAGTCGCATCGGAGCCAGCTGTGTAAGCAGGAGACGACGAAGGCGCGAGCACTGCACGAACGCGAAGGGCAGTATGGGAACGCTGGCATGGTGAGTGGCATCCGAGCCACCTGTGTAAGTGGACGACGACGAATGCGCAAGCAGTGCACGAACGCGAGGGGCAGTATGAGAACGCTGTCATGGTGAGCGGCATCGGAGCCAGCTGTGGAATTGGACGACGACGAAGGCGCGAGTAGTGCACTAGCGCGAGGGGAGTATGGGAACGCTGGCATGGTGAGCCGCATCGGAGCCGGCTGTGGATTTGTGCGACGACGAAGGCGCGAGTAGTGCACGAACGCGACGGGCAGTATGGGAACGCTGACATGGTGAGTGGCATCGGAGCCAGCTGTGTAAGCGGACGACGACGAAGGCACGAGCAGTGCACGAACGCGAGAGGCAGTATGGGAACACTGTCATGGTGAGCGGCATCGGAGCCAGCTGTGGAATTGGATGACGACGAAGGCGCGAGTAGTGCACGAGCGCGAGGGGAGTATGGGAACGCTGGCATGGTGAGCCGCATCGGAGCCGGCTGTGGATTTGTGCGACGACGAAGGCGCGAGTAGTGCACGAACGCGACGGGCAGTATGGGAACGCTGACATGGTGAGTGGCATCGGAGCCAGCTGTGTAATCGGACGACGACGAAGGCACGAGCAGTGCACGAACGCGAGAGGCAGTATGGGAACACTGTCATGGTGAGCGGCATCGGAGCCAGCTGTGGAATTGGATGACGACGAAGGCCCGAGTAGTTCACGAGCGCGAGGTGCTATGACCAAGATGTCCAAACCCAGGCCGTCCAGCAGATCTCGGCGGCCCTCGAAAGGCAACGACCGAGCGAAACCGGAGGAAGTCTGCCATCCCAAAAGAGGGGCAGGCGCGGTCGACCAAAGGGAGTAGTGCGGCCGCGGCAGAAGTAGAGGCGCCACACGCCGCGAAGACGTCATGGCCGCGTCACGGTAACGCCTCCCTAACAGGGGAAGGCTAACCGTTCTGCAGGCGTTCACAACAAAGTTGCTTCACTCACTCACTCATCCTCTTTGTTAAAGCATTCTTGTACGGAGAGGGCCAGGAATTTCTCCACACACACACACACACACACACACACACACACACACACACACACACACACACACACACACACACACACACATATTGTCACAGTCGGTAAGGAAAAGGAGGACGATGATGGTGGCCTTGGAGACGACGAAGAAGAGTGTAGCATTATCGCTGCTCTACGATTGCTGGCTCAGCCATTAAAAGCCATCTGTAAATAGACGCACGCTTCTTCCTTCCCGTAACAATATATATATATTATGACGTAGTAGTTCTGCGGAAACCCGCAAGGTGGAGAGAAGTAATGAATAAAGGGAAAATCGGACAAAATCAGGGTGGATGTCTGATTTTCCCTTTATTCATATATATATTGCTACGGCATGAGCCGGGCGAGAAGAAGAGGAAGAAGAAGTGAGCTGGTGCAGCCTCAGGACGCCATCTTGACTTTACCATCCATCTCGTCCCTTGAATAAAGCCGGTTTAACATTAACCGTAACAGTTTTGTGGTGGAGGTGCTGGGTACTTCGACCAAGACGACGGAGCTGCTGCAGCAAGTGCCACGCCGGAGCCGACGCCTCGCTCGACTGCCTCCAACACCGCTTGAGATCCCGATGTCCCACAGCAGCGACGAACAGCCTTCTCTGGCAGCTCCAGTGCGAACAACCGGCGCCTGGATGCATCAGATGGAGCCCCGCCCTTTCTCTGGAAAATTCGGCGAAGACGTGGAGGAATGGCTCACCCACTACAAGCGTGTGAGCAAGTACAACGGCTGGAACTCCACGACTCAGCTCGACAATGTGGTTCTGTTCCTCACAGACACGGCGCTAGTGTGGTTCGAGAACCATGAAGATACGTTCACAACGTGGGACAGCTTCGTTACTCACCTCACAGAGTGCTTTGGCGATTCCACCACGAAACGGAAGCGGGCGGAGCAGACATTGCTTCAGCGCGCTCAAGTCCCAGGTGAGACCTGTACTACGTACATAGAGGCGATCCTGAAGCTTTGCAAGACTGTCAATCCTCGAATGTCCGAAGAGGACAAGGTTGGACACCTTCTCAAAGGCATAGCCGAGGATGTTTACAATTATTTAATCGGAAAGGAGAGTCTCGCCTCGGTCGCCGACCTCATCAAGCATTGCCGCACATTTGAGGCCTTGAAGCTGCGCCGTATCACGCCAAAGTTTGGCAGGCTAGCAAATGTCACAACGGTGGCAAGCGTTGACGAAAACGACAACTACAGCTTTCAATTTGACCTTGCGGCAACTATAAGGCAAATTGTCCGCGAAGAACTTGAACGACACACCAAAGGGGCGGATGTCGAACAGCTTGCTTGCGCTTCCAACCAACCTCAAGAACATGCATCTGCTGTGTCAGCATTGTCTGTCATGCCAGGCGTTGCAGACTGTCGAGGTGATCAGCTGCGACAGCACCGACGTACCTTTCCCGACGACATGACGCACGATCAACGAACTCGTCGAGCTACCACCACGAATCGGAATTCGGAAGATCGCGTTTATTATTCGCAGCGTCCCAGGGTTGACTCCGAGGCATACAATGTCGGTCGCGCATCTCCTGTATGTTACAGCTGTGGCGCCTCAGGACACATTGCTCGTTTTTGTCGCCGGCGCCGACAGACAACAACATATGGCCCACCACCAACTTGGCCTAATTTTGGACGTGATAGTTATGACGACCGTTGGCCGATAGACCCTGCAAACACCACAGGCGCGCCACCTCGGAATACCTTCCGTCAGTATAGTAGAAGGAGTGGCTCGCCAGCTTCTGACCGCAGCCTGACGCCCCCAACCAGTCGCCAACGCCGTTCACCGTCACCACGGCGACGTGCTACGTCTCCACCGCCGTCGGGAAACTAGCCGGCGCGGCCGATGGAGGTAAGGTCGCCGGACAGTCTGTGTATCTGCGAAATACTCCTCTGCCTATTATGATGGTGAAGAACAAAGTGCGTGTGTTAATTGATAGTATACCTGCAACAGCATTAGTGGATACTGGTGCTACCGTTTCCGTCATGAGTGTGACTTTCAAAGAGAGGCTGGGTAGGAAAGTTATGTTCCCGTGGAATGATGGTGTGACGTTTCGTGGTGTCAGCGGCGAGTGCCTAGTTCCCCTTGGTATTTGTGTTGCAAGTGTTTTATTCGGAGGAGAAGATCTTAAAACAGAATTTCTCGTACTACCGCGATGCACTCATGATGTGATTCTCGGGATTGACTTTCTTCAGGATTGTGGTGCATCCGTTAACTGTGGCACAGGCGAAATTACTTTGAATAGCGCGCTTCTCGCCACCCTTGCCGACACATCCTTACCAGTGAAAAACTATTGTGTTGTTTCGAACGATTTGCTGCTACCGCCTTGGTCGCTGTCACGTGTCCCTGTCAATTTCGCTGCTGCCGACCTTTCATCGTTTGACGCGCAAGTCCAGCCACTTACGTCGAGCTGCGCAAAGAAAGATGTACTTGTACCACGCTCTGTCGTGAGAGTAGTGAATGGCGCCTCCAATTTATGGGCTTTCAATTGTTCTTGCGTCCCTGCCGTTCTCCCGCGTGATATGAAGCTTGCTGAATTTGACGAGATTACTTACAGCTCCATTACAGTTCTAAGCGAGGAGGAGCAGTCTCATACTAGCGATCCCCAAAGAAGCATTTCTGAAGAGCAGATCCTACGAATGATCAACAAGGCACTGCCCTCACATGAGCGCCGCGCTCTCGCACAAGTTTTGTGGGCACATCTTTCTGTGTTCGATTTCACACAAGGCGACAAGCAGGCTTCACTCCCGCGTTCTCGTGCTCGCCACAGAATTGACACCGGATCTGCGCACCCCATTCGGCAAAAGCCTTACCGCGTTTCTTCAGCAGAGAGGACAGTTATTGCTGAACAGGTGAAAGACATGCTGCGTAAAAGTGTTGTCCAAGAGTCTTCTAGTCCGTGGGCAGCACCAGTAATCTTAGTAAAGCAGAAGGATGGATCGTGGCGGTTTTGCGTTGATTACAGGAAACTGAATGCGGTCACCAAAAAGGATGTGTATCCGCTTCCTAGAATTGATGATGTCATCGACTGTCTACATTCCGCTGCCTACTTTTCATCACTGGATTTGCGATCGGGGTATTGGCAGATACCCATGCACCCAGACGATAAGGAGAAAACGGCCTTCGTGACACCAGACGGTCTTTATGAATTTAACGTTATGCCGTTCGGCCTTTGTAATGCGCCAGCAACATTCGAACGATTCATGGATACTATCCTCCGAGGACTTAAATGGGAAATTTGTTTGTGCTACCTCGATGATGTGGTTATTTTTGGCAGCACATTGAGTGAACATAACAGCCGTCTCAATCTTGTTCTGGATTGTGTCAAACAAGCCGGCTTGATCCTAAATTCCAAGAAATGTCGTTTTGGAGAAACCGAGACGTTAGTACTTGGGCATCTGGTCGACAAAAACGGTGTGAGGCCAGATCCACGGAAGATTGAGGCAGTCAGCTCCTTCGAAGCACCGAAGTCAGTGCGGGAGTTGAGGAGTTTCTTGGGCCTGTGCTCGTATTTTCGGCGCTTCGTCCCAAGATTCGCCGCCGTGGTGTACCCCCTAACATGTCTTCTCCAAAAAGCCGTCCCTTTCAACTGGACATCGGCTTGCGACGACGCGTTCCGTCAGCTAAAATTTCTCCTAACATCAGGGCCCATATTGCGTCACTTCGATGCATGCGCACCTACGGAAGTGCACGCTGATGCCAGTGGCATCGGCATCGGCGCCGTACTTGTGCAACGTCATCAAGGAGCTGAACACGTTGTGGCTTATGCTAGTCGCTCTTTGACTAAGGCGGAACGCAATTACACTGTGACCGAGCAAGAATGCTTGGCAGCTGTTTTCGCTGTCCACAAATTTCGACCTTATATCTACGGACGCCCGTTCACTATCATTACTGACCACCACGCGTTGTGCTGGTTGGTGAATCTCCGTGACCCGAGTGGACGACTGGCACGTTGGGCTCTTCGACTGCAGGAGTACGACTTCGTTATTTCCTACAAGTCCGGGCGTCGCCACGCAGATGCGGACTGTCTCTCCCGCCTTCCTCTGACGACGACGGAGTGTGACGAAGACAATTTTGATGACTGTTTTGCTACCATTTCTTCTACATTCCCAGACTCGATGACTTTCAAAGCAGAGCAGGAAAATGATATTGGTTTGGAACCTCTATTTGTGGCCGCATCGCGTCCTGGAGCCACCGGTCGATTTTGTGTCCGTGACGGTCTGCTTTACAAGACCAATTATTCGGTTAAAGGCGCACGCTTCCTTCTGGTGGTGCCGCAGAGTCTGCGAACGGACATACTGAGAGCCATGCACAACGATGTGACCTCTGGCCATCTAGGATTCATAAGAACTTTGAACCGGACACAGGAGCGTTTTTACTGGCCCAGAATGCGGGACACGGTCAAGCACTACGTCGCCAGTTGCGAACAATGTCAACGCTACAAGCGCCCTACCACCGCTCCGCCAGGTCTTCTCCAACCTCTGCCGCCGCCTCGCCTGCCATTTGAACAAGTGGGTATCGATCTTCTGGGCCCATTTCCCCGATCATCTAACGACAACCGATGGGTGATCGTATGTGTCGACCATCTGACCCGTTACGCGGAAACGGCGGCCGTGCCATCTTCAACAGCTGCGTCCGTTGCAACGTTTTTGCTTCGATTCATTATTCTTCGACATGGTCCCCCCCGTGTGATCATTAGCGATCGCGGTCGTCAGTTCGTTGCGGACGCCGTAGAAGAACTGCTTCGTCTCTGCAGTTCGCAATTCCGTCATTCAACGCCTTATCACCCTCAGACAAATGGACTTGTAGAACGTACGAACAGAACTCTAACTAACATGCTGGCCATGTACGTATCTTCCGATCACAAGGACTGGGATGACGTACTCCCCTTCATCACCTATGCGTATAATACTGCAAAGCATGAGACGACCGATTACAGTCCTTTTTATCTCCTTTACGCACGTTCACCGCTAAGCTGCATTGACACTATACTACCGTTTGACTTTCACAGCGAGTACTCTGTTGCCAAGACGCTTTGTCTTGCCGAAGAAGCCCGGCGTATCGCTCGTCTTCGTACTGTGGCATCGCAAGACCGATCGAAAGAGCGCTATGACAGCCGACACCAGTCTGTCTCGTACGCCAAAGGAGACTTTGTGTGGTTGTGGACTCCTCAACGTAAACGTGGCTTATGCGAAAAGTTTTTACCTCAGTACACGGGCCCATTCGTCATCGTAGATCGCTTGAGTGACTTGACGTACGTAGTGGCACGCTTGACGTCGACTGGTCGTCGGTCTAGCCGGACCCAGTTAGTACATGTTGCCCGTCTTAAGCGGTTTCACCCTACGCTTTCCGAGTGATTTGGACTTGCCCAGCGGGCTTCGTCTGGCAACCGGGGATTGCTACGGCATGAGCCGGGCGAGAAGAAGAGGAAGAAGAAGTGAGCTGGTGCAGCCTCAGGACGCCATCTTGACTTTACCATCCATCTCGTCCCTTGAATAAAGCCGGTTTAACATTAACCGTAACAATATTATAAAGAGAGAGAGAGAGAGAGAGGTGAAGGAGGGGGAGGAGTGGTAGTTGTCAACGGAAGACCCCCCTCCCCCCTGATATGTATTTCTGGCTACGCTACTACTGTAGCACCGTGTCTTCAGACATCCTATCTGGCGTTGAACAGTAGTGTACTGCCAACTATTGAGTGCCATCATGCCACCTGAGTCGCCTCTGGAAGAATGACGACGTGCACGGTTTTCATAATTGGCAGCACAGCATCACACACTTCCAAGGAATATTTTACTAGGAAAAACGCCCTGGTTATCATAACACATGGAGTGTTGTGAAGACTACAGCAGTTTATCTACCAGGCCTGCTTGGGCTGACATGTGAGCTACACCCGGCCCACCAATGCGTCGTCATGCTATTTTTCTAATTCCCAAGATCATAGTCCGCCATGGTCGGCTTATGCAATGTGACGGTGTTTCCCCAGTTCTAAACCCACCACAGGATAAATGACATACTATTGCTGTAATAGTTCTTCAAAAATGGTAAAAAGCAAACCTTTCCTTACACTGACTACAATTTACTTAAATTTTGCCAAAATGTAGCTGGTTTACAGCATTGGCACAGAAGTCACATTACCTAATTGCTATTGTATTCATAACACTGATCAAGGCATTAGGTAACTAAAACTAGAAACAATGTGACAATATTACTAATCATACAAGAAATACAAAAGAAAGCATCCTCAGAGGCTAAGCAAAATGAATTTTTAATCAGGATCAGCCATACCCTAGCTTCTTCCAGGTCCTTAGGCATCATCATCATCATCATCATCAGCCTGGTTACGCCCACTGCAGGGCAAAGGCCTCTCCCATACGTCTCCAACAACCCCGGTCATGTACTAATTGTGGCCATGCCGTCCCTGCAAACTTCTTAATCTCATCCGCCCACCTAACTTTCTGCCGCCCCCTGCTACGCTTCCCTTCCCTTGGGATCCAGTCCGTAACCCTTAATGACCATCGGTTATCTTCCCTCCTCATTACATGTCCTGCCCATGCCCATTTCTTTTTCTTGATTTCAACTAAGATGTCATTAACTCGCGTTTGTTCCCTCACCCAATCTGCTCTTTTCTTATCCCTTAACGTTACACCTATCATTCTTCTTTCCATAGCTCGTTGCGTCGTCCTTAATTTGAGTAGAACCCTCGTAAGCCTCCAGGTTTCTGCCCCGTAGGTGAGTACTGGTAAGACACGCTATTATATACTTTTCTCTTGAGGGATAATGGCAACCTGCTGTTCATGATTTGGGAATGCCTGCCAAACGCACCCCAGCCCATTCTTATTCTTCTGATTATTTCCGTCTCATGATCCGGATCCGCGGTCACTACCTGCCCTAAGTAGATGTATTCCCTTACGACTTCCAGTGCCTCGCTGCCTATTGTAAACTGCTGTTCCCTTCCGAGACTGTTAAGCATTACTTTAGTTTTCTGCAGATTAATTTTTAGACCCACTCTTCTGCTTTGCCTCTCCAGGTCAGTGAGCATGCATTGCAATTGGTCCCCTGAGTTACTAAGCAAGGCAATATCATCAGCGAATCGCAAGTTACTAAGGTATTCTCCATTAACTTTTATCCCCAATTCTTCCCAATCCAGGTCTCTGAATACCTCCTGTAAACACGCTGTGAATAGCATTGGAGATATCGTATCTCCTTGCCTGACGCCTTTCTTTATTGGGATTTTGTTGCTTGCTTTATGGAGGACTACGGTGGCTGTGGAGCCGCTATAGATATCTTCCAGTATTTTTACATATGGCTCATCTACACCCCGATTCCGTAATGCCTCCATGACTGCTGAGGTTTCGACTGAATCAAACGCTTTCGCGTAATCAATGAAAGCTATATATAAGGGTTGGTTATATTCTGCACATTTCTCTATCACTTGATTGATAGTGTGAATATGGTCTATTGTTGAGTAGCCTTTACGGAATCCTGCCTGGTCCTTTGGTTGACAGAAGTCTAAGGTGTTCCTGATTCTATTTGCAATCACCTTAGTAAATACTTTGTAGGCAACGGACAGTAAGCTGATCGGTCTATAATTTTTCAAGTCTTTGGCGTCGCCTTTCTTATGGATTAGGATTATGTTAGCATTCTTCCAAGATTCCGGTACGCTCGAGGTCATGAGGCATTGCGTATACAGGGTGGCCAGTTTCTCTAGAACAATCTGTCCACCATCCTTCAACAAATCTGCTGTTACCTGATCCTCCCCAGCTGCCTTCCCCCTTTGCATATCTCCTAAGGCTTTCTTTACTTCTTCCGGCGTTACCTTCGGGATTTCGAATTCCTCTAGACTATTTTCTCTTCCATTATCGTCGTAGATGCCACTGGTACTGTATAAATCTCTATAGAACTCCTCAGCCACTTGAACTATCTCATCCATATTATTAATGATATTGCCGGCTTTGTCTCTTAACGCATACATCTGATTCTTGCCAATTCCTAGTTCCTTCTTCACTGTTTTTAGGCTTCCTCCGTTCCTGAGAGCATGTTCAATTCTATCCATATTATACTTCCTTATGTCAGCTGTCTTACGCTTGTTGATTAACTTCGAAAGTTCTGCAAGTTCTATTCTAGCTGTAGGGTTAGATGCTTTCATACATTGGCGTTTCTTGATCAGATCTTTCGTCTCCTGCGATAGTTTGCTGGTATCCTGCCTAACGGAGTTACCACCGACTTCCATTGCACACTCCTTAATGATGCCCACAAGATTGTCGTTTATTGCTTCAACACTAAGGTCCTCTTCCTGAGTTAAAGCTGAATACCTGTTCTGTAGCTTGATCTGGAATTCCTCTATTTTCCCTCTTACCGCTAACTCATTTATCGGCTTCTTATGTACCAGTTTCTTCCGTTCCCTCCTCAGGTCTAGGCTAATTCGAGTTCTTACCATCCTGTGGTCACTGCAGCGCACCTTGCCGAGCACGTCCACATCTTGTATGATGCCAGGGTTAGCGCAGAGTATGGCAAAGGCAAAGCAAAATTTATTATTCAGGCCAATTCCTAGTATCAATTTGGACAGACACAGCATGAAACACAAAGCTTGATGTCATTTGATAAGTGCACTAAATACCCAAAAGTGAATCTGCAGTAACACTTGCACCTGACTATAAAGGTATGACCTCATCTCACTTAAGGTAGGCTAGGTGGCTGATGGAGTAACATACTATAAATTCCAGCAGTAAAAAAAGTTTTAAAGAAGAAATCAGACTGACAGGACCAGCATCCTTCCTGCCTAATTTCTTCTGTAAACATTTTTACCATTAAAAACCATAGGCACTTTTTCTTGTAGTATGAATTGCTGCATAACAACATCGAAGACATAAATACAGACTGCAAGGCACAGAATAAATTGCAGCCAAGGAGGGAAAAGAAATAGTCACTGCTACACACTGTTTGCAATAAAATCACCTGTCTATATTTTCAAGAAAGGTAGGCATGCAATTTTGACAAGTCTACTGCTTCAGTACGTACACTATTCACAGATAGCGCATACAGCACGAAACCAAGCATGCTGTGTGAAGGCTCATTATACATCATGCCAACCACAGATCACATGCCACTGTATATAGAGCAGTACACGCTTTATGCAATGAATGTATCAATGTGCATTTTAATACTGTGATTCCACAGCCATTTATATGCTAATACACCATTCACTGGTATGACCTTCATACTTCTTATCACACCACATGCTAACTCACACAGTGAGAGGCTAGTAAACTTAGCGGCCCAAATGCTGCTGTGCAATATGAGAGGTGTTCAATATGTTCTAGCCCACACATGTTAAAACGAGCTGAAGGTACTGCAATTTTACATTAGTACAGCACTACACTTCTTTCAGCCTATTCAACGTCACACCTCACTGAGAGCAACTAGTTGGCAATAAAGCTGTGTCATGTTACAGCATCAATCATCATGCCATGACCAAATTTCTCATGAAGGACAGCAAAGCACTAGCATATGTACAGGGTGTCTGGCATAACTTGAGCCAAACATTAAAAATATGCGAATGCCACGTAGCTGGACAGAACCAAGGTAATGTTGTTTGCATCACTTGGGGAAACTCAGATTATTCTTTTTTAATTACACCTAATTAGATAATTAACCTTATGTAATTAATCAATTTCTCAAATATGATTAGATGAAAAGTATCAATGAAAAAATTGTAGAGCAACACGAAAGACTCCTGATACAGCTTTCTGTTGCTCAATACATGCTACATAAAAGTGTTTTCCGAGCATGAAAGAAGCCCGCGAATGCATGAAAAGTGACCCGAGCGGCCAGTCGTGCGGCAATTTTGCGTGTGTTTGCAGATTGCTTTCACGCTCGGAAAAATATTTTTATGTAGCACATATTGAGCAATAGAAAGCTCTATTGGGAGTTTTTCAGGTGGCTACAATTTTTTCCTTAACACTTTTCATAGAATTATAATATTTGAGAATTTACTTAATTTGTTAATTAAGACTGTCTAATTAGGCAGAATGAAAAAAAGTCTGAGTATATCCAAGCAACGGCAAATAACATTACCTTGGTTATGTCCAGCTACATGAAATTGGCATATCTTGAATGCTTGGCTCAAGTTATGTGGGACACCCTGTATATTCATGAGCACACAAACACTTTCTGCATGGGCTGTTCACTGTCATGCATGATGATAAAAAGGCATTTTTAACTACAGCAAGAAGCCTCTAGAAGACGTCCCATTGGCCAGTTCCCAGTTGAAGTAGTCACTCAAGATATGCTGGAAATCAATTGTTATCAGTAACAGGCAGGTGGCAGCTACCCATGCTGCTACAGAGCCTGACGTTGGTACTGTATTCTTAGAAGCAATCATGCACAAACATCTGTGCATGAAGAAGGTCTGCTCACACTCAGTGCCAAAAATGCTGCTTGAAATGACCAAAAGAGTGGAATGTTCCGGGGAATTGTTATCCATAATGAATGCTGTAGCTTGCAGCATGTAAGTTTTCAAAAAAATGGAGCCAATAAATGGCAACATCCGAGTGCCAATGGCATCAAAGAAGAGTGCTCAACCCTGACAAGAGCAGTTTAACAGGCAGTTGGCGAAAAGAGGAAGACTGGCTCTACTATCGGGATGCCTCCAGCAAGCCAGAAAGCTTGGGCTGCAAGTACAAAAATGTTTTTCTACCCATAAAATTCAAGATAGCTTCTAGAAAAGTCATGGCAACATTTTTGAGGAGACAAGGATGGTGTTCTTCGATTGATTACCCACCATCCAAATGTGTGACAACAGGTGCCTGTTGTGCCCAAATGCTCCACAGAGCAAGACAATTTTTGTTTCTTCATAACAGTGCCCTAGGTTGCAGAAGAATCTACATGGCAACACATGTTCAATACCACCAAATACCGAGCCTATTAGCCGAATTTTGCCGCTAGTGACTTTTTTCAGACAACTGAAGGACTACCTTCTAAAGACAATGATTTCACAAAGTTGGTGAACTCAAAGAGCTCAACTTCCATGGGCATAGCACAAGCACTTTTTTTGTCAGGAATGAGCTCGGAAAGCGATGTCTGAAGTGTAACGTTCCAAGTGGGAAGTCTGGGTTGAATAAATAATAGCATGCACTTGTTCACAAAGTTCTTGCTTGGGCTTGGAACTTATTGAGTGCCCCTTGTATTTAGCACAAAAACTCACACAAATATGTACACATGCATAAGTCACTATCCACACACGTTGTCCCCAATGCAAATCAAAGTGCTCTACTATGCAATAACTTCTAGACACTGCAGCACTTGTACCAGCAATCACTTCTTCTTTCGCTCACTGGAACATTTTGGGCAGAACCACTTTCCCTTGGGCTTGCTCGCGAGTCCAACACAAGTGAAGTGGAACCACTCAATTGGACACTAGAAGAAATAAAATGAACATGAATATGACAGCAAGTTGAAAAAGCCAAAGTCGTACAAGTGTGTGTTTCCGCACATAATATATTGAAAGTGTTGCAGAACAATGTGACATGCTTTGTCATCACTTCTGATATTTAATACATTTGGTCAAAGTAAACGGACTCTGCATATCAAATGACATACGCACCATTCCCCATAAGGCACACTTTTTCGCAGCACATTCATGGCTGCTGGACTGATTGAAATCAGTTGCCCCGCACAGGATGTCAAATCATAACCAAAGCTGAACTGTAACTGTAACTGAACTACTTATTCCTGTTGAACTGCAACTGAACCCAAGTTGATATGTCTGTCACTATTTTGCAGATGACACTCCCCCCCCAATTGGAACAAAGACTAGAATCATTTCAAGCTGGTCTGCAAACAAGTCTGGGAGAGTTCGAAACAAAATAAAGCAACCGTCCTCAACTGGTTTGATAGGCATTTCTGAATGTTTCACAGTAAATTATATTTTTTCCAGGCTACATTTACTCACTTTTAACAGTTCCCCTATCCTTGCTGTTTAAAAAAAATTACATTATTTTACTGACCTGTAGTTACCCTTGCTCAAATTCCCTGCTATACTGAGCATTTCATTGGCCACTGCAACAGTATTGAGATGCTTGTGCGGCCAAGTGGTACTTCTTTCGATGGAAATTTTCATGATAATGTTCTAAAAACAATCTACGAACTTCACTTCTAAGGCATTCAATAATTATTCTTTGAAATCAAGTGCAACACCTGCACACTAAAAAGCACTTACAAGTGGTGTTCAAATTGTTATTCATTAGATGTAGACAATACCAAAATTGAATGTGTTGTTTTCAGAAAACATATAAAAAAAACTTTCTTGAGTCCAGGAGAGGTGCCATTCTCCACACAATTATGTGAGAGAAACGTGGCACCAGCCAAGGCCACTGATGCTCTATGGCGATATTTTACCGCTTCATTGACTACCCTCCTCATCCGCCTGGCCAGATTGTACAGGCCATAATACACCCAAGGTCAGCATGCATTTTTCAAATACAAGTGGGAATTGAACTCACTCACAACAAAATTTCACGTAATGAACAACAGGCAATTACTCGTAATCAATTACATTTTCAGGTGGTTTAGTAATTGACCTATTACTTTTTACTTGATAATGCTCTGTAATTCAATTACTTTTTCAGGAACTGTCACAAACGGCTGACATCCCTATGTGCCTTCCATCCCACAATGGAGACGTTTGGGTCAAGAACCTGCCCTACAGCCTCTTTCTTAGCATGTCTGCACAGAATACCTTTCTACCCCCCTCTGCAACACTGGCGCTATCAAGGCATTTCTATTTTCTTGCGCCTGGAGAATACGATGGGGTGCTGGTGGCTGACGTCAGTACAGAAGGGTGAAGGAACTTTTTGGTTGTGCCGGCAGTAAACTTTCGGACCTCAATCGGTGTGGTCATTGAAGGACTATGCGTGTTTGTGGCGGCGACAGTAGCAGGTCATATCCAGGTCGTAGCAGGGTATCCGTAAGGAGTGCAATCACCCATTTTGTAGGCTTATCATCGTCATTGACCCAAGTCACCAGTCCACCTTCAACATCGAGTCAGCTCCTGTACACAAGAACCAGTGGATGGAAAATTTGTTGGTCCATACAGAACTTCTTCCTTGAATTTTTCATGTATAATTTCAACTAGAATAGCATGCGCTGCATCGCACCGTGCGTAGGCCTATTCCGGCTACCCCATATGGTTATTGGACTTCCATAGGGCCACATTTTTTCTTTGTCATACATGCCATTTATTGTCTTCAATCTCGTGAGATATTTCGTCTTCTTTCTTTCTTTCTCGTGCAGTGTGTATTTCTAAGCTCTTGCATTATATTGTTTTTCCTGTCGTGCATTCCGATCTCTTCCTTTGTTTTATGATCTCGCTCTGTTGTTCCAGCCAAATGCTTTTTCTGTTCTCGAATATGCAAATGCCCATATCTGCTTTGAATTCCTGTCATTCCTCGATGACATCATCACATGTGCACCCCGCACAAGTCGACCGCAGAACTGAAAAAAAAATTGTGATTCAGAACTTGGAGGCTGTTAAGGGGTCGTAGATGGAAGCATCAAGTGGAAGCCTGCAAGTCTTTGCCAAGATGCTGTAGTAGGACGGCAGGCCTTAAGGGCAGGGCAGGCACTTAAATAGAATTGTTCTTCTTTTTTCGGGGGGGGAGGGGGGCCCAACCCAAGGTAACTTTTCTATGCGAATGAGGGGGAGGGTACTTTTCTAGTACATATGTGAATAATCCCCACCATTTGCCATAAAGACGCGTAAAGCCGCAAAATAGAATAGAAATAACATTTAACTCACAGGTACGCCTGTGAGATAGACCTTCTATTTACTTGGCAAACAAAGAACCACATCAAATGGACTTGCACATGAAACATGCGCAGGAAGATCCTTGCCAAGAACAAGTCAACAAGCGAAAGTGCAAAATAAAGATTTCTAGTAGCGTTTTTTCAATTAGGTCTGGAAGAATTATAGAGAAATGTATATTTGCGGAATAATCACAGTTCTTTTGGATCCCACGTTTACTCCTCTACCAAGTAGCAAAACTGACTCGAGTTGCTATTTGGGAAGTTGCGTAACAATGCGTGGTAACTAGTCTCATACAACCACATAGAGCGCAGGACACTGCGGTTCTAGACGTACTGCGCCCACCGCAGAAAGTTAGAAACCCCCTCCATTAGCACAGCTGGGAAGTGGCTATGCCATGCGGCTCAATTGATAACTGTAGAAGCGTCATTCAATTCACACAGAATTATTCTCCACTTCCAGCGGTGTTTTCTCTACTTCCTTTTCAATAAAAAGGTGTTGATCCATAAATATTCTCACTAACAATTCTCGCTTTTCCTCCCTATTCAGCTTTTGCCTTCGCTTTCTCCCTTAGTAGATCACTTAATTTCTCATCTCCCTGCGACTCTTGTTTCAAGCTTCAATTTTGCACAAAAAGTGCTGTACAATAAGGGAAAAACTAGGCAAGATAACGGGTGACAGTCATTGTTTATGGGTTGAACGGTTATTGCAGGGTCTGATGATGGATGCTGTTTCACAATATTTTTTTTCCACCTTATCTAACCCATATCACGGATATATGGTTCCAAGGATCTGCCAGCATGGCAGTGAGCCACCACCACTTGAGGAAATAATGAAGCAAAAAGAAAAGTTAAATGCAAATGGCGTTTTCTCCGATCACAACTAGTTCCACGAGCACACAGACCAGCCGACTATGAGCCAAATCCTTTTCCTAGCCCCTGGAACAGTCTAAACAAAGAAGGTTGAACTAACAAAGCAACAGAGATGCGCATGGTTGTTGAATACATGGTGACATAAAAAGTGTGTTGGGCATTATAAATAAAATAAAATATGATAATTAAAACTATAAACTACGCCCTGCCTGCTGCAATAGATGGTGACAAATGAATTCATCTTGAGTTAATCGCGCGGGCATGAAATCGATGAGAAAACTGGCTTCCACACCACAGAAGATACCGATAACTACCGCCATCCAAAAGGAGTGAAAAAATTGACAACCATTCTGCTCTTTTAAGATCGAATGGCAGCGAAAGCTGACGATAGTCAAAGCTCTCAAACGAAAAGCAAGGTGTTTGACCTCCGCTGCGAGTCGGACTAAAATAGATATAGTGCAAGCAATATTTGGTCGACTCGCAGCGGAGGTGAAGCAGACGTTAATCATCTCCCAATACGTAGGCCGATCCCGAAGATATTGCAATACCGGGCCCACCCACGGCGGAGGTGTAGCGAGCATTAAGAACTCCCCATACGCAGGCGGATCCCGAAGTTATTGCAATACCAGGCCCACCCACGGCGGAGGTGAAGTAGGCATTAAGAACTCCCCATACACAGGCAGATCCCGAAGATATTGCAATACCGGGCCCACCCGCGGTGGAGGTGAAGGAGGCATTACGAACTCCCCATAAGCAGGCGGATACCGAAGATATTGCAATACCGGGCCCACCCGCAGCGGAGGTGAAGCAGGCATTAAGAACTCCCCATACGCAGGCGGATCCCGAAGATATTGCAATACCGGGCCCACCCGCAGTGGAGGTGAAGCAGGCATTAAGAACTGCCAATACTTAGGCCAATCCCGAAGATACTGCAATACCGGGCCCACCCGCGGTGGAGGTGAAACAGTCATTAAGAATTCCATATTTGTAGGCTGATCCCGAAGATACTGCAATATCAGGCCCACCTACGGCGGAGGTGAAGCAGGCATTAAGAACTCCCCACACATAAGCTGATCCCGAAAATTCCGAAGGGCGCGTTATAGAATCCAGAGTCCACAGGGGTATGTGCCATTGATCTTGGACCCTATTTGCACTATCACCAGGATCGGCCCATATGATGATTTTTTTCTGTCGACAGAGGCCAAAAACTACTACGGAAGTTAGTCATACACTGCTTTCACTGTAAAAGGCAGCAAAATGTTGACCGCCGAGTAGATTGATTTGTCGATGCTTTAGGAATGTGTGTGAGGAGTGGTGCCTTGGGCGGATAGGGGTGGGGGAGCATGCCACTTAATTTCGGGGGGGGGGGGGGGGTCTGGGTACGATTCTGGGGCAGGGCATGACAGTAACCAAACGCATGTGAGCAGTTACTTTATTAATGAGACAAGCTGTAAGAAGGCATGCAGCTTCGAGCACCTCAATTTGGCAAGGACTACAGCGGAATGCTTGAAGTCATGCCATGCAGCAGCCTTGTCAATATTATACAAGTTAAGACGACCTAATCCAAGAGTTCAGCATTTGTTTACTTATCTCAATGCTCCACTAGATGTCGGTTGACGAATTGCGGCGGAACTGCAAAGGCTCCATAATAAAGCCCACTTGGATGTTGACGCTTAGACCAGGGTGCCTACCAAGTTGACATTTCCAAATTCCCTGAGTTTTCCAGGTTTTCCCTGAGTGCATTTGCAAAATTCCCTGAGTGATGCAGAACTATGTTTTATGTCCAGACGAGCTGAAACCATGTCGCCCGATGCTGTCACTCTCTAGTAAGCATATGAAAAAATTTTTTTAACAAACGACTTAATCTAATCTGAATACTAAGGGGTAGTGTTTATGATATTCAAAAAGAGAATAGAAGGGAGGGGTTAGTAAAATGCACAGCAAATAAAATGTCCTCGAAAAAAATTGCAAATCGAGTCGGACATTCTCAAATACAAATAAAAAGGAGATGCATACAGAAGCAAATATTTTCGAATATGAGCTATTTCTATCAACTGATAGCAAGCTCAGTGGTCTGAGGCCCGAACTTTGTCACAGTTGAGATTCTCTCTCAACAACTTGTAAGTCAATCTCAACTGTCCTGACATACTCTCAGCCGGCGCACGACGCCTCAGCATTGTGTTTCACTGCTTTAAAGAGTTTATTTTGGTTTGGATGAGGGACACCTGCATCTCAGCATCAGCCAACACTGTTTTTTGAGCTCAAGCTCCTTCAAAACGGCGGCAGCAAGCTTCCTTTCCCATTCATTCCTCAATGCGTAGGTCCTTTCTGTTCTTGTCCTCCTTCCGCCACTCGTTCCCCTCACAGATCATTTGAAGCATCTTCTTGGCCAGTGGCACAGTCCACGTCCGATATTTCGAACTCCCTAGGGGCCGCGAAAACGTCCGAAAAATCAGCCAGTTAGAAAAAATAAATGCAAGTCATTTACTGCCCTTAAGAGCTCAAACTGCCACAGGCACATTCGAAAACGCTCTGAAGGCCTGTAGGTACACTAATTAGGCATATCGGTGCTCGTACTGTGACAGGAAATACCGGGTGCACGCATGTATAATTAAAGAATACACACTGTGTCCCGTGATAACAGCTCCTTCCCACGCTGTTATGCTTCACTGCAATACTTTTGCGTATGCTTCACCAAGTATCATTTCTGTGCAAAGGCGAAGCTGACTTTCGGGAACCGGCATTATGCAACGCACTGTGCTTTCCAAGCTTCCAAGCCAATCGCGAGGACCACAAAGGCGGAGTCCGTGCCATTAATGAAAGCAGCGAATTATTTCAATAAAAAGCACGGCACCCAACAGCAAGAAGCTTCATAGCGAACGTCGAAGCAGCTAGGCCTAGCACTGCCGCAGTGGTGACTACGGCTGCCAGTGGATCTGCGTGCGAGAGCGCCGGTTCGAGGCTGTGAGGTAATCAAAATGGCAGCGGTGGTGGCTTTGATTAATGCCGTTTCGGACCTGCGGTCACGGCAAAACGTCCGGAAAATCGGACGACGAAGAGTTCTTGCATCCGAAATTTCAGATGTTCTGATACATTGACTCTATGGGGTACGCGATGGTGCCGCGAAGCCGTCCAAGTTATCGGGAATCCGGAAAGTCGGTTGTTGACTGTACACTGGCAACTCCTCCAGCCGACGACGGGGCGTCAAAGACGATTCATTATGATTCCTGTCTGTTACTCGAGCCAGCATTACCGCGACTTTCGACCCTTTCAATAAAATTACAGCCAATTTTCCCTGATAGAGGCACAAATTCTGTGAGTTTTCCCTGAGTTTTTTCAGACTACTCAAAATCCCTGAGAATTTCCGGTTTTCCCGGTTGGTAGACACCCTGTAGGACATCACCTACGAACAATTTTTTCAGCTCTGCATTGGTTTTACCTAAAGCGTCTTCACTGAGCCCCAGCAAACAATGAAGTGCTGCACTTCACAAAGGACTCAGATGTGAGAATCACGGCATTGAGCAACCCCAATCTTGTGCGAAAGATTTTTGTATGTTACAACACTGCTGTTCCCTACAGTGCACGCATCAAGCAAGTTTCGACACTGCTGATGTCTTCACAAGAAAATGAGGGAAGATGACTATAGCTTTCATTGATTACGAGAAAGCATCTGATTCAGTCGAAACCTTAGCAGTCATGCAGGCATTACAAAATCAGGGTGTAGACGAGCCATATGTGAAAATAATGAAAGATATCTACAGTGGCTTCACAGTCACCATAGTCCTCCATTAAGAAAGCAACAAAATCCCAATAAAGAAGGACATCAGGCAGGGAGATATGATCTCTCCAATGCTATTCACAGCATGTTTACACGAAGTATTCAAAGACCTGGATTGGGAAGAATTATGGATCAGAGTTAATGGAGAATACCTTAGTAACTTGCGATTCACTGATGATATTGCCTTGCTTAGTAACTGAGGGGACCAAATGCAATGCATGCTCACTGACCTGGACAGGCCAAGCAGAAGGTGGGTCTAAAGATTAATCTGCAGAAAACTAAAGTAATGTTTAACAGTCTCGGAAGAGAACAGCAGTGTGTGATAGGTAGCAAGGCACTGAAATTGGTAAGGGAATACATCTACTTAGGGCAGTTAGTGACCACGAATCCAGATCATGAGACTGAAATAATAAGAAGAATAAGAATGGACTGGGGTGCATTTGGCAGGCATTCTCAGATCATGAACAGCAGGGTGCCATTATCCCTCAAAAGAAAAGTGTATAACAGCTATGTCTTGCCAGTACTCACTTATGGGGCAGAAACCTGGAGGCTTACGAAAAGGATTCTACTTAAATTGAGGACGACGCAATGAGCTATAGAAAAAAGGATGGTGGGTGTAACGTTAAGGCATAAGAAGAGAGTAGATTGGGTGAGGGAACAAACGTGAGTTAATGACAGCTGAAATCAGGAAAAAGAGATGAACATGGGCAGGGCATGTAATGAGGAGGGAAGACAATCGATGGTCATTAAGGGTTACAGACTGGATTTCAAGAGGAAGGAAGCGTAGCAGGGGGCAGCAGAAAGTTAGGTGAACAGATGAGATTAAGAAGTTTGCAGGGACAACATGGCCACAATTAGCACATGACCGAGGTAGTTGGAGAAGTATGGGAGAGGCCTTTGCCCTGCAGTGAGCATAGCATGGCTGATGATGATTATTGTTATTATGATGATAAAATATGTCTATCTGCTGCCTCGGATAGATGACGCCCTCGACGCCTTACAAGGCGCGGAGTACTTGCCATCTTTGGATCTTCGCTCCGGCTATTGGCAAGTACCGATGGCAGTAGATGACTGTGAGAAGACAGCTTTCGTGACACCCGACGGCTTGTACAAATTTATCATAATGCCATTCGGGCTCTGCAACGTGCCCGCTACTTTCGAGTGTATGATGGACACCATCCTTCGTAATTACCATGGAAAACATGTATGTGCTACCTTGATGACATCGTGGTGTTTTCGCCAGATTTCCTGATGCACCTCGTTCGCTTGCGTGAGATACTGACCTGCCTCATGTCTGCTGGCCTCCAACTCAACATCAAAAAGTGCCGCTTTGCTACCCACACGTTAACAATATTAGGGCACATTGTATCGAAGGACAGTGTGCTTCGTGACCCAGCCAAGCTTTGCGCAGTCGCAGAGTTTGCGATGGCCGCTATTCTTAAGGTGCTCCCCAGCTTTATAAGGCTCTGCTCTTACATTTGGCCTTTTGTGCACAATTTTGCAACTATCATCGCACCACTGACCAATTTGCTTACCGCTACCAACAGCATCTCCGCGTGGTCAACTTCCTGTAATGAAGCCTTCAAGCAACTACGTCGCCTACTTACTTCGCCACCAATTCTTCGACAATACAATCCCACAGTGCCTATAGAGGTGCACACAGATGCCAGCGGCATCGGACTTGGTGCAGTCCTCGCACAACGGAAAGACAGCTATGACAAGTATGTTGTCACGTATGCAAGCCACACTTTAAAGAAGGCAGAAGCCGACTACTCTGTAACAAAAAAGGAGTGCTTGGCCATTATTTGGGCTCTCGTCAAATTTCGTCCATCCCTATATGGTCGCCCTTTTGACATTGTGACCAACCACCACTCCCTTTGCTGGCTGTTCTCGTTGAAGGATTCGTCAGGTCACGTAGGCCAATGGGCAGTTCACTTACAAGAATATGACATTTGCGTTGTCTACCAATCGGGCACAAAGCATTCTGACGCTGATGCGCTTTCTGGATCGCCAATACCTGTGGCGATGTGGCTTCAGTGTCTGCACCCTTCGCATCGATCCATGTCACCCATCAACATACCTGATATGCCGGCCGAGCAGCGTAAGGATCCCCTGCTTTCAACTATGCTGAATTTCTTCCACGATCCATCTGTCACACCCTCTTCTCAAACACTTCGTCACCAAGCCACTCACTTTGCTGTATGTGACACTGTCCTTTACCACAGAAATTATTTGCCTGATGGTCGCAAATGGCTCCTTGTGATACCACGACACATGCGTTCTGACATATGCGCTTATTTTCATGCTGCTCCTCATAATGGTCATGCCGGTGTTCTGAAGATGTATACTCGGCTAAGGCAGCGTTTGCACTGTCACAGCATGTATCACTTCATGCGCCAGTACGTACGCGCTTGCACGCTGTGCCAACGGCGTAAAATTCCACAGCACCCTCCTGGTGAGCTACGACCACTGCCCTGTCCGGCTAGGCCCTTTGATAGCATCGGCATAGACCTATATGGGCCCCTTCCTTGCAGTTCCTCAGGTAACCGATGGATAATTGTAGGTGTTGACCACTTGACACGCTACGCTGAGATTGCCACACTCCCGGCAGCCTCTGAGCGCAAAGTTGCATTTTCATTTTGCGGAACTACGTTCTTTGACACTGCGCACCACGCGAACTGCTCAGCAACAGAGGGTGTGTCTTCCTCGCCGAAGTAATCCAAGCCCTTCTCACTGCATGCAGCGTCGTTCACTGCAAGTCTACAGCCTACCACCTGCAAATGAATGGCTTGACAGAGAGGTTCAACCGCACACTCGATGACGCGTTGAGTATGTACGTCACCTCGGACCACCGTAACTGGGACACTGTTTTGCCGTTCATAACGTATGCCTAAATACGGCCACGCAAGCTACCACAGGCTTTTCGCCCTTTCTTCTGCTGTATGGACAAGAGCCCTCGTGTACTATGGACACACTGCACCCATACCGACCCAACGCTTCCGAATGCACGGCTGTGTCTGAAGCCGCCAAATATGCCGAGGACTGTAGGCGGCTCACGCGAACACTTACGACCGCCGCTCAAGGTCGTCAAAAGCTGCGTTGTGACAGTGGCTGTTGGATCTTGCCGTTGAGTGCGGGAGTTGGCCAACGTTGAGGAGGATTTTGAAATGAAACAAGCTTTATTTACATTATTTACAGTAATAACACAAAGTCATTGATGGCCGGCAGCAAATCAGACGCTGCAGCCCGTGGCAAGAAGAACGAAAAAAATGAATGTATGAAGGAGTGCATCTCTCTTCTCCCTGACTTCTTCGGTCTCTCGAGGTCACATCATTTTCGGCCACTCATCGAGCCTGCTCAGGTGTCGTCATTTTCCTCCAATGGTAGGCGGCCATGCAAGCGCAGGCACATTCGGCAAATGGGGTGGCTCCGAGGGCTCCACTGTGACTTACTTACGGGTGACTTACAGGTGACTTACAACCGGTATTGCCTCCAAGTCTGAAAGAGCTCAGCTGGAGGAGATGGGTTGTTCTTGAACAAGCTTTCAGAGCTACAAAACAGCTTTGCTCAGAACCAAGATTACCTGGAACCGTGCCAGGCTCCCGTTGCACTTTCGGGAAGAGTCAAGCAGGAGTGGAGACACTAGCTCGGCGGGGGCACCTCAGGTGGGGGTCGCCAACTTGTCTGACAAGTTCGGGAAAGTGTTAGACATGCTCCTGCGCACCCTAATTGGAATGCGATGGCGATTGGATGTGGTCGGGGAACTCGAGTGATGCCAGGAAAAGGGTCCGTATCTAACATGGCGTGCTTACACCACTTTTCCTGAATGGTTCTCTTGTTTGGTTGTGGGTCCCGCCTCACAGCCCTGGCCTTTCAATCAAACTTCTTGCACGCTATGATGGCCCCTACCGCGTCATAGACCGTACCTCCGCTGCCACCTACGTTGTAGAACCTGTGACGCCATCACCCGACCTTAGGCATCGCGGGCGTGACACGGTTCGTGTAAACCGATTTAAGCCGTACTATGACCCCCTCATCCTACCTACGCCGTAAGTCGCCAGGATGGCTCATCTTCTTTCCTGGTAGTGAAGAGGATGAAGAAAACGCTCTTATGTCTGCTGTCCACACAATCAGCATTCGTGTACTACCAGTGCAACTAGACCGTGCCTAGTGCCTTATAATAAATCCTCATACTACAAGCAGAATAAACATTTCCTCATTTCACAAGGCGCATTGTGTCTACTTTATGAAATTGCACATCACACAGATTCGAAGGAGATTTGTAAAATTTCTGTTTGCAATAATTTTTACTAAATAATAAGACAATTCAGTACCAACACAATGTGCAGTTGAGCAGTAGAAACAAAAAAATAAATGCTGTGCCAATCAGCGCAGCTGGCATACCAGCTAGCGTTCACAACGTGCACGTCTGAAACTGAAATCAGAAGTGTGGTTCAGGTTTTAATGCCCGCAGCTTGGTGCGTTACAGTTAATTTGGCTCGTGGTATCTATGAGAGTGTCTGCTCTTGCAGAATGTCTTTCCCTATGATTTAAATGTATGAGAAACATTGGCTCCTCTACGTTGTCGCCATTACATTGCATTTGCGCTTAAGAGGAAGCTTTAGGTCTGGTGCTCTAATCTAAATAGTATACGGGTACGATGCTGTTGTCTCAAAAAAACATTTCTGAGTTTTACATGTAGTACAGTTGAACTCCGCGATAACGAAAGCCCAAGACAACGAAATTCTCGGCAGAACACATAGGATTGATTATTCCCATTTCATATCTCCAAACAACCAAATGACACTAAGCTGCAATCTCGCATCAATGGAATTTGTCGGAACATTAGACCCCATAGTACCTACCTGTGTAATGCTCAACAGAGTAAAAAGTTCCGGCAGAACCCATCTCACAGTGACTGTCGACGGTAATTCGTTACCACTGAATCAATATAGCGACACAATATATTGCCATCATCGAAATGAGTTACCGTATATACTCGCATAAGGATACCACTTATTTGTCCAAAAAAATTGACGTAAATTCAAGCGTGCAATCATTGCACAGGTTAAATTTCACGCAATAAATTTTTTTTTCATCCCACATTTGCTGCAAGATGACAACAGGTCAAGCAGGCAGCTGCCACTGTACAATTGCACTGTACTAGTGCAGGACACAAAAAAAAATGGCGGCCGGCAGAGCAAGCCGAACGCGCCGAACGCAATTATTTTTCTTTTCGTGAGTACATTACGCGCCCTGCAAGTTTCTTCCGTATCAGTAATGAGTACTATCGTTAATATCGGCAAGTTTGCGACAATAACATAGCCATGTCCATTTTGAAGGGACAGAAACAGAGATGGGCGCACTTAGCTGCCAGTGACATAGAAACACATGGCAGGCATGCTGCGGAAACTGCGGCATTTGTCTTCACTACTATCCTAATACGGCACGTTTCCGCTAAGGGTGGGCGAATGTCTTAGCTGTGTTACAAGCGTCGGCATATGAATAGGGTACACTGCTAACGTATCAGTGTAAACGTAGCCACTATCATGGCCGCTCGCGATGTGTTGCGTGCCCATGAGTGCAGACAAGAAGAATCGAAAGGCACCTTTTTTGTCGCTGTTGTTGGTCAAAACCATTATGCCTACAAGTAATAAAGCCAAGGCAAGTTTGGTTGTAGCTTTTTTTTTTTTTCATGGAAGTGCGGAAAGTGATGAAAGGAATGAAATGGGGCATCTGCTTAAGAATGTTTGGTGCTTGCAGACCGCTTGGCATGTCTTCAAGAGTCGTTCACGCAGCATTTGACAGCATTCGACAAATGGTAAGCGCGATCATTATTAGCTAGATTTGGCACACGACATATCAGTGCGACAAGTTCAGGGTGCGATCATTACATGGGAAAGAAAAAAGATCGAATTTTGATGACAAAATTCAGGGGTGCGATCATTATGCGAGTGCAATCATTATGCGAGTAAATACGGTACGTATGATGCTTGTATGACGCGTGTACTGTAGCAGGCCTCCTCTTTTGTGCTTCCCTAAGAAGTTCCTAGGCGCCATTAAGTGCCGCCGCCATGAATTCTGCACATTCTCCGAAATGCATGGCACACTAATGCGTGCTAACACTGAGAAACGCATCATGCGGCAACCGGGCACCTCTCTTGCACTTTGGATGGGTGGAAGGATGCTATGAGCATCCCCTTTGAAACAGGCCGATGTGCTGCGCCACAAAGCTCTCTTTCTTATTTTGCATAATGCCTTACCTATCTTTTCTTTAAGTAGACAAATAATTCCCAGCATCAAACATTTTGAACCATTATTGAGAACTAAAATTTGTTTTTGTACGCCTCCGTTGCTTGTGCTCTCCCTACTTTTCTGCCACCAAACCTCCATGCCGCTTTTACTAATCTGTACTGCGGATGTGTTTACTTTCCCCCTCCTTTCCCTGTATCCAAGGGCTTCAAGGAGGCCAGTGGAGCCTAAACCAACATCTGAGAAGATATCTTCACATCCTAATAAAGCATGTTCTATTGATTCCCTAGCTTAATTTACCACAAGCATATGCTTCTTTTTCCTTGGTGTACCTCGCTTTATAACCACGCATTCTAAAGCGTCCTGATCTCACTTCGAAGGAGAAGGGGAAAGAACTGCCGACGACAAAAAACATCTTCGCTTTCTTTTGTTTTGGGTCACACCAACGTCAGAGAAAACTCTGAATGGCTGCTATTAAAGTTATAAGTCATCTCGCAAATTGTACTGTGACAAGAGACGGTGTGTGCGCACGTGTATAATTAAGAAACACATACCATATGTGGCCAGTGGCCCATTAGCACTGTTACCATGCTTCACTGCATAACACTGCTGTACTATGGCTAAGCTGACTTAAAAAACTAGGTCATTAGGCAATACATATTCAACCTTTGCTAGATGCGCACTCCTCAATGCATACTTAGATATAGTGAACTGAGTTAGTCCTACACTGGCTGTGCACAAAAAACTTGGATGTAAATCTGACTTCGGCTAGCTACCTTGCACATAAAGCCAATGACGCGGTTGTGGCTGCGTGACGCATTTCTGTTATTATTTTATGAATGTTTTATTTTTTTATTTGCAATCAGTTAGGGGCAGTTTTTCGGGAGTCTGTTTGGAATTCGGGGGTCCTCCGGACAAATCGGGAGAGTTGGCCAGTATGTAAAGGTTAACGGATAGTTCCAGTGCACTATCATATCTGTCCGAGTGCTTCTTATTAAGATTATCTCTTGTGAAAAAATTCTACTACTGTGTGATCCAAGAAACCATTTGCAAACAAATTGCACAATGACCACAAGCTGCATGCAGTTTGTGCCCATGCAACAGGCAGAAATTAACTCAATATAATCACACAATATAATTGCAAGGGTAGTCAATTCTAAAAGCATGGCCACTTAGTGTGAATCCAGAGACTAGCGTCAAGTTTCGAAATGGTATTTGCACCCATCGAAAGTTTGCTCCTCAGTTTTCACTAATGTTGAATTCCAATGGCAGATTGCAAGCGCTCAGCCGGATCACGAAAAAAGCGTGTTGCTCTGACTGACATCGCTCTCACCAAATCTGCTAATGGAATGCGTGCGCTTCCGCGTGGGCACTTAGTACAGGAAAATTAAGCGAGAGGGCGCTAGACTAGACGTGGATCGGGTAGGCCTCACCACCATCACCACCACCATCTGGATCATTCAAACATCCCTTGCGTTAGTTTTTCTTCCGTGTTGGAAGAATCATCCCTGGAGGTTGAACTTATGGTGTCTTGAGTTGGAGCTCTCACTATCCAGGAGCAGGAACAAAAGCACATGGTGCGACGTAGCGTCCATGTGTTCCATATCATTCACAGCTGCCCGCAACCAGAAATAGCAGACCGTGACAGTAAGCCTCTGAGGAAATATGTCACACGGACTTCCAGTCAAATCTGCTGATTTCAGTGGTGCAAATATGTTTGCTCACACAGTGATCCGGAATCGGCGGCTGGTCCCAATCTGCCATTGTAACACAAAACTTATGCTCTCATTCAGCCATCGAAATAGGATTGCTCCATACGGAGCAAAAAAACTTGAGCTGGATCTACCATAGGAATTCAACATTAGCTTTGTCCCACAGTTTGCAAGAAAATCCTTGTGGGAAACCATAAAGTGCCACATCCACCTGTTTCACAGAATGTTTAGAGACAGATACATGCCTCTGGATTTGTGCTAAGTGGACGTAACCTTAAGTGCAGAACTCGGCAACTGCAACAGATACCTTAGAGCAAACTAAATTCGAATGAAGTTTAATTAATGAGTTCATTCATAATTACTGCATAATGTTTTATGTCCATTGATAGATTGGTGCAAGATAGCATGATTGGAATAGCGTGCTTCTGCCTTTTTTCAATATACAGCTGGAATATTCTTTTTCCTCGATCATGCAAGACATGGAAGCTTTTGCCGTGCGCATTTTCCCACATGGGGAACAAAGAAGCAGGATTTCGATGACACTGCTACTGAATGCACCCAACATCCACCATGACCTATGAATATTGACCATCTGCAAAGCCAGGTAAAGACCAAGTATGCTTAACTTCTAAATAACCAGTAGACATCAAGCAGCGTCAACTGACAGCTGCAATAGCAAGTGAACCACAGGTAAAACACTTCTGCTCCCTGCCACTTCTATTGTCATCAAGGCCTGTCAATCAAAGTCATTCTAAAAAACAGCAAATGATACCCTTTTCTTTAACTTGTGATGGCAGATGGCAGAATAGACCCTTAGGTCTAGGTAATGTGTCATTCTATGTCACATATTATTGCAATTACACATAACCTGAACATAACTTATCTCCCGCGATGCTGTTTGTGCTGGCCAAATTAAATTGTGCCAGCCTGCCACCTCCTCGACCCCCCTTTCACGCTTTTGTTCACAACTTTTGGTGTAGAAATGAAGTAGAATGGGATGGAGGCTGCGATATATATAACTCGTCAGGAAGCTTGTGGTTAAGTATTGTGTTTTATGCATAATATGCGTTATGTGCAATAAAGGCACAAAGGCACCAGGGATTTTGCAATCTCATGCCTCTAAGAAAAATAAAATGCCCGGCTAACTTCAATCCACTAAACCAACAGCACATCCGGAACGAGCTCAGCAAAATGCATAAGGAAGAACAGATAGAGATGCACAACTTACATCAGGATTGTCACACCCAATCATCTCGCCATAGGAGACCTGATGGCAAAGGCAATAGGTAGGCTCATTTGGGTCCACAGGCATGTCAAGCACATCAGATGGATGTGATATACTGATGGACTGCAGCAGAGGAACGTCTGTTGGCCTGCAAACATTGCACCAAAACATTGTCAGGTTTACTTTGCAGAGTTCTTTGAAGCTTCCAAAACAGAAAACAAGTTTATTTGACTATGCTAGGCGAGTGTATATTAATAAGTAACTTCATGACACGATTTTGATTTAACGAAGCTTTTGGCTATTTCACGCATATACACTTGGAGCCCATATGGTTAGTAAATCTTGCAAGAAAACTATAAAAATGCTCGCCAAAGAAAATGTTATTTCAAGCGACCTTCTGGATGTAAAGCTTGAGTGGCAAAACTGCCGGGATGTGATAGGAAGGAAACACCGCTGTGCCATTTGTCGCGTCGGTAAACAACTTGCAGAGGCTGCGGGATGCGCCGCAGCTCACAGCGCTCGGAAAAACATGAAAGCTACAATTCCTTCTGCACAAGGGAATGGGGAGGGATGGGAAAGTCGAGTCCTCAAACATGCATCTATCTGCCATATCCTTCTTGTGTGCGTCCATGCCCTGGCCACACGCCATATTATGGAGGTAATCTCTCCGCGGCAAGTGCAAAGCCCAAGCTGAAATCGTTGGTGCCTTCCCGCACATTGTGTTGTTCCCATGCGTCTAGTGTTGGTGGTCGCGTCATCTCAAGTTTCCAAGACAGTGCGAAATGCTCACTCACATTGTGACTGCGAGTTCATGGTCATCCAGTGAGATCTGTTAATGTTTGCTTGAGCGTGCATGACACCAATAAAACTATGAATGTTACTTCGTGCAGTTATCTCTTTGCTATTGCCATCAATTCTCTGCGTTTCTGGCAAAACTGCAACTTTTCTGGGATTCCTTTTTCTTTTTTTGCTCAGGACAAATATCCACACCTTCTTAAGCTCTTTTTTATTTGTGGGTGCCGGCTGTGGGCCCCTAAGCATGATCAGCTATGGCGTCCGAGATTTACGGTACTACACGATGCAACACACACCAATCTCAAATGCTGCAAGTCACATCGATGCATTGCTCTAAGCGCAATCAACACTGCATGTGCTGGCGCTCATAACGATGCTATTATGGTCCGACCTTCTTCCAATTTGTTTATAACTGCTAACTAACATGATACTATCCACCAGGAATGCTCTAGGGAGTTGTCACATTCTTTTTAATGTTGAAACTTTAAAACGTTGAATTAATTTGCAATTTTACGAAGTTCTGCACTGCAAGTACAACTTCGTGATGTCAAGGTTCAACTGTAGTGCCCCATTCGATTCGGTGTTTGAATGGAATAGTCACTATTCATAAATTCCAATATTTTTCATACACTTTTCAGATATTTCTAAATGTCAACTGCGCCGAAATAAATGTAACATTTGAGCAAAAGTATGGTAAATTTTCACTCCCAGGGACATAGTGGTATAGAAATGAAACATAAGAACTTGCGTAGCCATACATTACAGGCTGTACAGCAATCATTCACACTCCCTGAAGAGCCCTGTGCATACAAAGAAACTACCTGTTTGTTCCTAATTATCCATTTTTGCTTTTAATAAACAATGCTTCATAACGTACTATGTAATGACAGAAACTGGCCAACTTTAAGAATACTGGAATGTGAACATTGTTTTATATTAGTTGTGATAATGGCTATTCATTATTCAATTCGTATTTGATTTGGTATCAAAAATCACTATTCGCATACTCCTACTACATAATGGCCCTGTGTCGCACAACAGTTGTACCTTGTAACAATTAGGTTGCATCAGACACGAAAATAACTTTGCCATATTTCACGCAGTCGGCTTCTGATAATTCGAACTTGACAGTACCTACAGAACTGATCAAATTACCTGGTGAGCTGAATTAAAAGAGGAGGTGTAAAAAAACATCCAAACACTCCATTTAGCAGCCTTTGCTCAATTCGAGAACACCCCCAAATCAAATGCATGCCCAGTTTTTATAGTTTAATAGTACAAACAATGCACACCCAAATCATATTGTATTTCATATCAAATTTCATACCATACCATACTTCATAACACATAAAAAAGCAGCATGCCTGTCATGCTGCCTTTTTTAAACTTGTCAAGTTTAACTTGACAAAATAGAAACTTATTTACACTTGATGTCCATTGTATTCAATCTCAAAAAGCTTTTTAATACTGTACATGAACTGCAATATGTTATCCATGTGGTCCACTGTGCTCAACAATCCACAATTCCTGAACAACTCTGCAACCATCATGAACAGGATGGTGGCTTACATCTAGACTAACCGCTTCAGCAGTTTGTCACGCGACGTTCGAAAGTCTCCGCAGTGTCAAAAAGATGTGGCTTTGTTGCTGCTAGCTTAGTATGTAAAACAACTTATCTTTTGAATAAGCCTTTGTAATTAAAGCCAACACGCGGCACATCGTCATCCTATACGAAAACTAGTTCTACCATCTTGCGATGACAATAACGATGACGCTGGCTCTAAAAGTAGGCTGCTGCATTCCGCGAATGCAGTTTCATATGTGATTGTGACACATAGAGAATTTATGGACTACTTTTCTTGAAAAAAAAAAGCACACATTAGAGTCGGATAATAACAGGTAACCATTCATTGTGAGCGCTGCCATTTTTACATTGAAATCTGCCAAAAACAGGCTGAAAATCCTTATTTCCAACATGAGAATGTGTCTTCAATGCATTCACTGTCCCCCAAGCACCTAAAACTGATGCTGACGCTATCAGGGTCTAGATTAAGGTCACCATTTGGGTAAGCCGCTTGCATGCAGACAAGTCCAAATTATCTGACGATGGCCAATCTCAGGATAAAAATAATGAAAGTTTGGGGCCATAGAAATGTATAGGCGCCAGTCTAGACTCCGTTGAGATCGAGTTAAGTGAAAAATTGAATTAGCCGCAGTCGAATCAACAGAGGTCTATTGTACCCGCTATAAGTGTACAAGATGAGATATTTGCAAAAGAAATTTGCGGTCAGGTTTTCGTGGTTTCTTGTTGAACTGCTTTGGACACATGCAAGCCAACCCAATCTCCTTTCATCCAAGACAAGTTTTTGAAAACAAAACAACATTTTTACTACAGTGAACTGTACTTTTATATGTGATACGCAGTTCAGTGGTTTCTATTCAGAAGCATGTCGTCTTCTGAAAACCTGAGCGAGCTGGAAGAATTTTAGCCTGAAAGTGGCGATTAGAACTTACATCCACAAAAACTAGCATTCAAAGAGAGCACAATGTGTGCTGCCATGCAATGAGGGACGCCACAGTTGTGCTGCACCATTCCCCATGGAGGCAGCGTTGCTTCTATACTGTGAACTTTCTTATATCATAATATGTATAGCATAAAGTGCAAATGCCTGAACAATATAAAGAATGCAATTTGAAACAATACATGTGGTGCCCTTAATAACAGTCAACTTACATACAGTGACCTGCGGTCAAGTGGTGGGAATCCAGCCCTAGTACCGAAGTGTCACCGCAAAGCATTGCAACATTTGCGTTGCGACACCAATTGAAAGTATTACCTGTTTAAACAGCAGACAGCATATTCAACTGTATAGCAATAAATCAGTGTCTTTTCCTTTCCACCAAAATCTCACAACACATTCCTGACATGTTCTACATAACAATGGCAAAAATTTACCAAGACGTCCACATAATTGCTATCCCAATAGAAGATAATATAAAGGCAGTACAGCCACAGAAACTTATTTACTTACAGTCACCATTTACTATAGTGTTTATTGCCGTTACAATTTACCGTAACATATACATATACATGCATATTTACCAATGTTGACATTGGTAATTGCGGTATTGTCTTTAAAACTGAATAAATTAAACATTCAGAATGCCGTTATAATGTTTGCAGGGGATACAGGAAAAGCCAATAGATCCAGCACAGTATGTGGAAAAACAGGACAGTGTCATGCATGCATCCTCAAGAAAACTCGGACCTCAACAATTTCTTACAACATACACCTAATACACGAGAACTTCTTTGCTAGCAAGGTAGTGTCATGCCCTGGTGGTAAAACAGTAGAAAAGCACGGCCATACGTGTTAAATGCTCCCAATAGTGCTGCTTTCATGTTAGGGTTCACAATCAGAGCACCAGAATGATTCAACAATGTACTGTGAACGGTAAGTAAGGTTTTACACCACAACATAACTCCACTTTTTGTATAATAGGAGTGCAGTATTCCCACAAGCTGTTAACGATATCACAGTGGTTCTTCTGATTTAAATGTTAAGCATGTAGTTGACGCCCACACAAACATTGTCGCGGATTTGTCACTCAATCAACTCAGTGGCACCTGCAGACGCAGAAAAAGGTGACCATACACATGCATAACACTAGACTCGGCATCTAGTTCCTTAATTACCGAGACCAGTTGGTTTGAATTTTCCATTAGGAACCTCGCTCTGAGGTGAAGGTCAAAAGCACAGCAGTTTGGGCGAGTTCGTATGTGATGACTTTTTTAGGCTTGTAGCGCAACTCAGAACGAGCAAAAGGGAAGGTGGCAGGGGTAACGAAATGGAGCGGAGAACAGGGTAAGCGCTCACCCTGTTCTCCGTTCCTTTTCATTACCCCTGCCACATTCCTTTTTGCTCGTTCTGAGCTGCGCTACAAGACTAAAAAAAAAACTTTCTCTGAGGTTCTTTAGAAACTTCAAAGCAGACTGTGTGAGGCATTTCTTTACAGGTCAAGTAGCTTAAGCTTCTCACAGTTTCTGCAACTCGTGTACCTAGTCAAGGCATTTTTTACCGGCGAGTCTCTGACTTTATCAGGTTAACCCCTGCCATACTATTATCCTGAATTGAAAATGGCCAAATGATTTTTAAACACTCCAGTTGCCAATAGGTTTTACCTCCTCAAAAAGAATCGATTCACTTCTGTTTGTGCTGTCCCATGAATTGTGTGCTGCCATCTACCAAGACCACAACTAAGCACTGAGACAAAAATATGCTCATCCATGACATTGCTAGAAAATGCAAAGTACTGCTGAAGAGATGAGCTCGTCTTTGGCGGTTTTTGCCAGAAACATGTAGATGAACCCAGCTCATCCAAGGTACGATAGGGGTTAATCCAAAAACACAAAGCCCCTACACATAATACAAAACACATACCAAATTCAACAGTGCTGGTTGAAGAAAAAAATTGCACTTACTGCGAGGCCTGACCCTTGAGCTTCTTGCGCGAGGGCTTTGGGACTTCATCATCCGAGGACATTGAGCGCCCACGCTTACTCTTTTTTTTCTCTGCTTTGTCTTGTGTTTTTCTTCCACGTTCTGAAAGAGTACCATAGAAAATCACATGACTATACAGACAGTGCTCAGAAACACATAACTGAATTATTGCTTAACAGAACAAATCCTCAAGCTGTCTGATGTAATGACACGATGTCTACCAAGTTGACATTTCCAAATTCCCTGAGCTTTCCAGGTTTTCCCTGAGCACCTTTGCAAAATTCCCTGAATGAGCCAGAACATTGTTTTATGTCAAGACAGGCTGACACCACGTTGCCCTATGCTGTCACTCTCTAGTAAGCATGTTGAAACAAAAAATTACTTAATCCAGTTTGAATATTAAGGAGAAATATCTATTTTACTTAAAAAGAAAACAGAAGGAAGGTGTTAGTAAAATGCACAGCGAAAGAAATGGCAAAACCGATTCCAAATTGAGTCGAACATTTTCAAATACGAAAGAAAAGGAGATGCATACATAGGTAAATATTTTTGAATATGCACTATTTCTATCAACTGATAGCAAGCTCATCGGTATAAGGCCTGAACTTTGTCACAACTAAGATTCTCTTTCAGCAGCTGGGAAGTCAACCTCAACTGTCCTGACATACTCTTACCCCGTACACATCATCTCAGTGTTGGGTTTCACTGCTTTAAAGAGTTTATTTTGGTTTGGATGAGGGATATCTGCATCTTGGCCTCAGCCAACACTTTGTTTCTTGAGCTCAAGCTCCTTCAAAGCGGTGGTGGCACGCTTCCTTTCCGGTTAATTCCTTAGTGCGTTGGTCTTTTCTGTTCTCATCCTCCTTCTGCCACGCGTTCACTCCATGGATTATTTGAAACATCCTATTGGTCAGTTGTACAGTCAACGTCCAATTTTTCGGACTCCCTCGGGGCCGCAATAACATCCCAAAAAACGGGAATTGCGACAAAAATGAATGCATGTCTTTAACTGCCATTAAGGGCTAAAATTACCACAGGCACGTCCGAAAAAAAAACTCTTAAAACCTTCCAGTACACTTATTAGGTATATCGGTGCTCGTATTGTGACAGAAGACGGGGGCACACGCGTGTATAATTAAGGAATACAGAATACATATGGTGTCCCGTGACAATTGCCCCTTTCCGCGCTTGTTGTGCTTCACCGCGTAACACTGCTGTACTGGGGCAAAGCTAACTTTCGGAGACTGGCATTACGCAACGCGTTGTGCTCTGCCAGCTTCGAAGCCGATCGCGAGGTTTACAAAGGCGGAGTCGATGCCATTGCTGACAGCGGCAAATTCTTTCAATGAAAAACACGGCACCGCACGGCAAGGAGCTTAAAAGCAAACGCAGAAGCAGCTAGGCCTAACGTTGCCGCGGTAGTGGCTACTGCTGCCAGCGGATCTGTGTGCAAGAGTTCCGGTTCGAGGCGCCGAGATGATCAAAATGGCGGCGGTGGTGGCTTTGATTAATGCCATTTCAGACCTACAGTCAGGACAATATACATTAACTATATGGAGTACGTGGTGGTGCCGCAAAGCCGTGCGAATTATCGGGCATCTCCGAAAAATCGGGTACCCGCCGTGGTTGCTCAGTGGTTATGGTGTTGGGCTGCTGAGCACGGGGCCGCGGGATCGAATCCCGGCCACGGCGGTCGCATTTCGATGGGGGGAAAATGCGAAAACACACGTGTCCTTAGATTTAACTGCACGTTAATGAACCCCAGGTGGTCGAAATCTCCGGAGTCCTCCACTATGGCGTGCCTCATAATCAGAAAATGGTTTTGGCACGTAAAATCCCATAAAAAAAAAAAATCCGGCATCTGGAAAATCGGTCGTTAACTACTCTGGCAATACCTCGTGCCGATGACACGGCGTCAATGACTATTCGTCGCGATTCCTCTGTTACTGGAGCCAGTATTAACACGACTTTCGGTCCCTTTCAATAAAGTTACAGCTAATTTTCCCTGATAGAAGCACAAATTTTCTGAGTTTTCCCTGAGTATTTCCAGACTATTCAAATTCCCTGAGAATTCCCGGTTTTCCCGGTTGGCAGACACCCTGAATGATTTCTGCTAAACTGCTTATTTCTTCATATACAACAAATATAGACACGGTATGGTACTACCAGCAAAAATTGAAACGCAAATGATAAAATCAAAATTATACAAAAACCACAGAAGATGACTGTCAAAGTGAATAGCTTTCTGAATCCACTAAGGTATCTGTGAAGGTTGCTGGTGCAACGTTTCTTCCCACTGCTCTGCAGTCATGGCATCTGCATGCCATTGCAGAGCCTCGTGTCTGTTGGTACTACATCTCTTCTCGTTCTTTAGCGGTCATGGCAACCTCCCATTGACACTGAGCGTCACATTGTCTTTACAACTAGAATGTTTCTTGTTACACAGTCATTGCAGCAGCACACAAGCTGCCACTTCGCTGAGCCACAAAGCTCACCAACCTTTGACATCACATTGGTACCTCTCTGACCGACCAGAGAGGTCTGGAAATACTGGCTCCTGTGCCTCTTCCACAGTGATGTACTTTCTGTCCGCTGGCTCTGCCTATGTGGCAAACCTTTCCTCCTCCCTACTTCACTGGTTTCCCCTCATTCTAGGAGGAGAGAAAGTCCAGCCACCGACCACAAAAATGAGGGAACAGAGCCAAAGAAAGCCGTGCAGGCGCAGCATCTTGAAAGCGATCTGCGACATGGCCAAAGCGCGCATCCGCATGGACCTCATTTTCAAAGCGATCTGCAATGTTTGCAGAGTGCATGTAGTACCGGTAGCTTCGTATGCACTGTGCTTTCAACATTTTGTTCACATTGAAGCGAGATGCACGAAGGTCAATTCGCTTGCTGCTGCTGCAACGATTCCTCACTCCGGCATTTTGACAGCGAGTTTCCACAGTCATTGAGTGATATACGTTCACGTTTACCTGAGCGGGCACAGCACCGTGCTTGTTAATTTAGTTAGTAAGTGAATGTTTACAAGTTTATACAGCCGATAAAATTACTATCCTTACTTCGTATAGCTATCTACAAATTTGCTATCACAATCGGTCATTCGCATTTTGGGTGAAACTGCGACTTCTTTAATTCTGGAGTAAAACAAACATTACAAATAGCCCATTTCATGACATTTACAAGTAAGCGCTAGTGCTTACGTTTTTCCCACTGACAGCTACGATGAAATCTTAGCAATTGTAAACGTATGTATTATTAGACATGTACTATCAGCCAAAAAAGTAAACGGACCACGGCTCAAGTGGCCGGAGCGGCTGCGGGGCCACACCGGGGCGCTGCTATCGCGCTCCGCGCGCTGACGACGAGAGTGCTTCGAGTGACGCCAGACTTCGCCCTCACTCTCACGCGGGGCTTCGTCATGCTTGATAAATTTCTAGTGCACCGTTCGGTTGCTCTGCTGCTGACGGTCGCAACGAAGGGGACCGTGCGTCGCCGGTAGTCCAGCACATGGCGCTGCCGTGCAGTGGCGGGCAGCCACAGCGCATCAGAGCGCGTCACTTAGAAGGAACGAAGACCCGTTGTGATTGTTGATTTGCTTATATTCACCTTGTGTTTCATATTATTGCATGTCGCCGGCCTCCACCGCTGCTCGATTTTAGGCAGCATAACGCAGGTAGCCGCAACGACGGCTACAGTGACGCGCGCTCTTTCACGTCCGCGCAATAAGTTAGATAGTGGGAAGCGCTGCGCAGACGTCCGAAGCTATAGTGGCGGCGCTCTACGACTCGATGCCAAGGCGAGTAAGCCAAGTCATCGCGGTCGATGGCAACTTTTCATCGCACTGAGGATCCCTGCAAGCCATGGAATGCTTCCGTGAATAAACTTTCACGACTAACTAGTTTCTCCGATTCGTCTTCCCAATTATCTTTTCCTGGCCGTACTTTTGTAAAGTTTCATAACGGCCTACGCATTGTAGTAGCTAACTAAAGCAGTTTTCAGGGGCGTCACTCATGTAAATAGTAAAGCCACTGCTGGAGACACTGCCGGAAAAGTAACCTTGACAGAAAAGCCGTACCCTCAGTAAAGCTTTGCGCCTGTAACTTATCGGGCTGGCGTGAAAAAGCGTGCATCACTATCACCACCGTTGCTGCTACTTGTGTTATGCAGCCTAAAATGGAGCAGCGGTGGACGCCGGCGACATGCACTAATATGAAACACAAGGTGAACATAAGCAAAACAACAATCAGAACGGGTCTTCATTCCTTCTGAGTCCCGCGCTTCGATGCGCTGCGGCCGCCCGCTACTGCACGACAGCACCATGTGCTGAACTACCGGCAACGCATGGTCCCCTTCGTCGCGACCGTCAGCAGCAGAGCAACCGAATGGTGCACTAGAAATTTATCAAGCGTGACGAGACCCTGCGTGAGAGTGAGGGCGAAGTCTGGCGTCACTCAGGGCACTCTCGCCATCAGCGCGCGGAGCGCGACAGCAACGCCCCGGTGTGGCCCCGCAGCCGCTCCGGCCACTTGAGCCGTGGTCCGTTTACTTTTTTGGCCTATAGTACATGTCATCAGGTGATTATAAAATTGAAATAGCAGAAACAGCCACTTTGTAGTTTGTACACTGCATATACACTTGCAGCAACGTGGCAAACGTCTGTAGTGGCATCTGTCTCCTTTCATTTCATGTAGTGCAGGCAAGAGAACATTGCACATAGTGCCGCTGGGTCTCCATTCGCTGCATGAAGATTGTCTTGAAATTTTGCTTCATGTAGACCAAGCTTAAGAAGAAAAACTGTGTAGGAAAGAGACAAGGGAGCACACTTGGTTCAAATCAATCAAAAGTACACAGTTCTTGCAGCACCGTACGAAGGAGGCACGAAGTTTAGGGGGAACGCCACAGCTTGAGGAGAGGGTAATGTTTAACCACTCATATTTGCATTATTATAGCCCGCTGAGACGAAATTCTAAAGAAGCATTCCTTGAGTGGTACCACTGTGTCTCGGCGTATGACAAAAACCATTTCGGGGACCCTCTATAAGTGTGACACAGCATTACTTGACCACATAAACCATTACTTGACCCCATAAAGCCAACAGACAATGGAGCCAAGGAAAGCATCGGGTAAATTAACTGTGGCTGAATCTGAAAGGTAGAAAAATTATGAAGGGAAATAAAAGTGGACGAAATGATTACTTGTCGCAGGTGGGAACCAAACCCACAGCCTCTGCATTACGCATGCATTGCACTATGGCGACGGCGATCAATTCGTCCACTAACTTTGGTATTCATGTTTACTAAATCTAGCCCTAGAAGTGTTAGCCAGCGCCACTGAGAGCCATTGCGGGGGGATGCGGAACACCTTTTTTTGTCCGATGGCGTCACATAACATGTGATCTTAGGAGAGCAGACACGTGGCTAATAAACTCTCGCATGCTACCTAGTGACATCAAGGATGCCGGATTCAAGACCCTAGCAATGAATAAACAAGAAGGGGAAACGAGAGGCTAAGCATTACTTAGCATTACCTATCAACACATATCTAAACCTGCTGTAGCTGTTGAACTCTATACCTATAATAAACCATGCCAATGTCTTGCACACACTTCCCTTCAGTTTGAGGTAAAACCCAATTTTACCCCACTTTTGGACAATGAGCAGTTTTTGCAGAAAAACAGGCTAAATCTGACTACTACTTGGCAAAAAGTGATCTTGCAGATACTAAAAGAGTTGCCCAAAGAAAAATGCCCAAGCGTCCCATTTGCGGCTTAAATGGCTCCTCCCAGGCCATATAGCAAATTTTGGTTATACGCTGGAAGTTTTTATGTGCCCTTTAGGGAGCATTTTGCCGCAAGAATTTTTCAAATTGGTTCCATTAATAGCAGAGATATAAATATTTCAGTGCCGCTGACCC
Source organism: Dermacentor variabilis (assembly GCF_050947875.1). Lineage (NCBI taxonomy): Eukaryota > Metazoa > Arthropoda > Arachnida > Ixodida > Ixodidae > Dermacentor > Dermacentor variabilis. Next base: position 13,311,245 of record NC_134570.1, read on the forward strand.
ACGATTTCAGGAGGTAAGGGCCACTGACAAGACAGACGCTCTCTACACTTGCGCCGTCTAGCCTCCGCAAGCAAAATTCCTTCCGTAAGTTCTCCCATACCGGAGCTCGAGGATCGCATGATGCATACGTCACCGGCCCCATCATCATTTTTTTTTTTTCATCGCTTGTTTGCTGTGCAGTGAACTTCTGCTGAGAGCGTTGTGCACGAGCTGTTGCGTTTGTCTCATTACACACAGCACACGATTTTGCACGCTGTGCACAAGGACACCTGACTAGTGGTATAAGTCAGTGCTACACGAATACTGAGGCAGACATAAGGGATTCACAGAGCATGATTGCGCCCTGGAAAACGGTAGAAAATTACATACTTTTGTTGTTTGCGTATGCGACTGCACAATGTGGGAACAAGCAGACGAAATGGAAGTACATCTCTCTTGCTGCAGTGCAAATTAAAACAAGAACACGCTGACATTCGGCTTGTGCGTTTTGTTATTTCTCTAAACTTGAATTTGTCTATTGAAGCAACAGATTACACAAATTACAGATGTTGCTTTGAATAATTCTCAAAGTCATTTGTTACGAGCGACGTCACAGCAGTGTAATGTACATAGGTAGGCACACTTGCGCGCCATGCGTTGACTTTCCGCCTGGGAGCGCGGCACCCCTGAGGAGAAAGGCAAAGGGTGTTCGGTTTGAAATTTCAGTTCTTTCCGCGGCGCATAGCGATGTAATACTTACCAGACACGATCATTAGTGCACATTGTATGCACGATGCTTGTCAGCTCAAAATGGCCAGACCTGGTGAGTGTCCCTTTAAACCACTCCTACAGGCAGTCAACAATTCTTAATAGTGCTCAACACCTTGTCATTGCAACCAATATGCCCCCTAAAATAACTGCGATCAGACTAGGCCTTGCCTGTCACCACTACTGAGGAAATACATAACACTGGGAAAGACTACCTTCAAAAAATTTTCTCTCATATACAGGATCTTCTTTTAGACAATACAGAGCTTCTATAAGGCTATAAGCACAGTGAGTGTGGTGTTGTTGCAGACGAGTTCCTGGGCAATGCAGACATATTTTGCCGCTAATAAGTGAACTTCCGAAGACTAACAAAAATGTATTAACATTTTTATTATTTCACCTAATCTTTATTAGTGCATTTATATTAGTGCTTGAATTGTCGATGTTTCAATTCATGCCAAATGCAAAACAGAAAGGCAAGACAGCTGTTGTAGAAGCATTTGACTGGCCATTTCCTTCTATAGGCTGCACATGGAAATACAAAACGGATGATGCAGTGAACCAATAGCTAGCAGTATAAATTTCAGTATAAATGGCAGTATAAAGTGGAGTGACCAGTGCGGCTGATAGAATATGACAATGATTCACACCATGCTGAGACAGGTGAAGTCAAGAAAGCTTACTTTTTGTAGCACCTTCAGAGTCACTCCCCTGGACGTTCAGAACCTTGTCTTTGAGCTCTGCCTCAAAACGGGCTAGATCAGCATCAAGACGTCTGATGTGTTTATCCACCTGTATATATAGCAAACACTTCTGGTGTGGTTAAACTGACGATCAGAAGTACTAAATAAGAAAAAATTTGAGACTCGTAAAAACACCAGCAACATCTACTGCCTCAAATAACCACCATTTCAACAAAAAAAAAACCTTTCCAAAAGCACAAACTTTATGTGTTTAGGGCCTTCTAAAAGTGCATGCCACAATGTTAAAATAAAGCTCCTTCAAGACATTTCATGTCAACCTGTTGTCCCAGACAGATTGTACTTAAGTATGAGATTACAAGACGTATGTTGCAGACAGGTGAGATGTATGGCATGTGCTGAAAGCTGTTTTGAGCAATTTAATATGTTTGTGTGATGCTTTGACCCTGTGTGTTGTTCAGTGGCCATGACATTGCACATCTGAGCACGAAGTCCTGGGTCCGATTCCAAAGAGGATGCAATACAAAGGTCCTCGTGTTCCTCGCTTTAGGTGCTCATTAAAGAACACCATTATTGTAGAGCACAATCCTTTATAACTCACTAGGCCTCTTCAATTTGTGATCCCAAACTGTCCAGGACTGTCTGAGACACTGCATACGCAATGCTCATTGTGTGAGAGTGCCGCCTCTGGCAGCACAGGACTGTCAGGGACAGACAATCAACGAGGCCCACAGTGCAGTTTCAGGATACTGACACCACAACCTAACTTTTTAGCTAATTAATGTAGGTCAATCATGCAAAATTTTAAACATACAATGATACAAGTGTTGAAAAATGATTTCTCGATACAATTACCCATCTGAAATAACACACTCCTAAGGCATATATTTAAAGAGTACTGCAACACACTTAGGAGAAGTGTAAAATATGACTCCACATTAAACTCACACTTAAGACAACATTAAAATTCATTCATTTTCAATCCACATTCACCAAATGTCTTGAAGCTTCTGCGTGTAGCTTAAAAATAGAGATTAGGCTCAGACCCAGACATCTGAGTGATTCGCAATCTGGCAGAAACAGAACAAGCCAGTGCCCGTGGACGCTGCTCGTGCTCAGTGCACCTTCTTTATTTCCAGCATACTCCCGGCTCGACAAATATACAAAGTCTCGAGAAAGAACACTTTTGCGCAGCCTCAATGCATACACCGGACGCTAGCTGCAGCATGCTGAACTAGCATAGTGAGGGAGTCACACTGACAGCTGGAGCAGCAGCCTAAGTGGTCACCTGAACAGTGATTTGATCTGACGATCAATCGAGGTGATGACCTGAGCAGCGATCCGTGTTAGCTTGAGGTAGGTCTTGGTCCTCGAGCTAATAATATGATTCCTTTTGGCTGCGGGGCACGTCACGAGCATTGTAATAAACCTGATGCTGTCTTATTACACTCGCTTGCATTTTGACTTGTTACTGTATGGGCAGTGGCCTTCCACCGCAGTCACCCTTGTCCTGCAAGCACGAACTGTAGTGGCTCAGCAGCACATTTGCGCAGTATGTTTATCGTCACTTGTGTTGAATTTCTTTGCTAAGACGTTGTGCGTCGACATTCTTTCCACAAGGGCGGCACTTGTACACCTGCGTCTCAATGTAGTTGCACAATGGTGTGCTCATACTTGTCGTTGAATAACCGTTCCGAGCGAATCAAACCATCATTGGCAATGGCCTTGAGCGTTTGTCTACTATACTTGCACAGCCTCGTAGGAGCTGAACATTTCTTGCCTTCCGCAATGCTGCTATTGGAGTTGGCTTCCTATGCATGTATGTGGCAGTTGCTGTAGGCTGCGTTTCCTTTTCAGCAACCACACTACTCTTGGGGCTCTTGAGGATGCCTCTTTTGTCCTTTGACGTTCCCTTGTTCTCTTTGTCCACTAAATTAAATTCTGGGGTTTTACGCAACAATAATACAATATGATTACGAGGCACGTTGTAGTGGAGGACTACGGATTACCTTCGACCACCAGGGGGTTCTTTAATGTGCTCCCAGTGCACGGTACACAGGCATCTTTGCATTTTGCCCCCGAAGAAATGGCCACCGAAGCCAAGATTTGATCTCACAACCTCATGCTCAGCAGTGCTCTAGCCACTAAGCAACCATGGTGGGAACTTGCCTTTCTTCTGGGGCATAGTGGCGACTTGTTTCCTTGACAGCAGCAGCCTCACATGAAAACTCGGTGGCTAATGAACAAGCTGTGGCACTGTCCCTGGTCATTTGATGACAAGCAGAACTTTGTACTGGTTGCCCTCCTCAGTAATGTGATGGCCAAATGGTCTTGTTGCCCGATTGTCTCGTCCCTGAGATTCAGGCACGTCTCGTCTACTGACTGCATTCAGGTGCCCCATCGAAGAACTCTCCACTTTCAATGGCACATCATCTGTGGGAGCTTCTCCAGTGCCAGACAGGCTTCGTACAGGTGAACCTTGGGAGAAATCGTGGTCCATCCATCCAAAGTGAGTTCCCGCTGCTGTAACTTGCACCAACATTCAACTTACCTGTAAATTCCAATAAATATTGGAGCCAAGGATGCTTACCTCGTTTTCTCAGAAAGTTGCAGCCTGAGGGCTTGCATGGGTGAGAACAAGACCATGGCATGTCATCATGGAGATGACGGCAAATCAGTTCTGCGGAAGCCCACAAGGTGGAGAAGAGTACATGAAAAAGAAAAATCTCTATTGGTTTCCTTTGAAGCTTCATGCAACAATTCAGGTGGATGCCAACTTTCCCTTTCACAGAGCTGATCTTACTATCTGCTGGTGGACTAGTCACAGCATATATTTTCGAAATTTGTGGTAGTTATTGTGCTGGCTTCAGATTGTGACTGGAATGAGCTTATACATAATTGTCATAGGACGTTGTGTTCTCTCAAAGGTTAATAGGTTAATGTGTTCAATGCCCCACGCACAGGACATTTGAGGAATCCTGCAACGTCCTGCTGAACGAAAGTACACTGGCTTCCTATGTCTCGCTGGTGCGATAGCCTACGCTCTGTTGGTCTGAAGGAATATGGGCATGAGTCCAGTGCCGTTCGCTGATATGGATGCGACTCTAGGTAGCATGTTTATGCAAGCAGACATGCATTCTTGATGTGTCAATGGCAGAAATGCGTTGTCCATACCCCCTCGCTGGCCTTGCACAGAAGTGGGGTTGTCGCACAGCGATGTCAAATGGTGACCAGCACAGCAGGCGGACTGGAAATTTCTGGCTATCCAATAGACACTCGCTAGGTGGTTCCAATTGGTGCAGTAAAAGCAGCGCATCCACACTTGTAGGAAGCACATCCGTACTTTCACCATGTGGTCTGACATGCTAACAGCAAGCAGGGCCGTGTCTACAGCGATCTTACTCCAACTAAGGGAGCCGCGACAAAAGGTGGTCACAGCTACAGAAGCCAGGATTCACATTGATGAGGCAGCTGGTTCGCAGATGAGCTGGTTTGGTCTAGGCAGCTTTCCTCCCTGACCTCAATTTGAATTCGAAGGAAAGTCATGAGGTCTTTTACTTGCCGAGCCTTGTCTGCTGGAAATGCTGCTGTGTCAGCGTGTTTTGACAAAGAAGCCTACTTCAGCTGCTGCTGGTACAGGATACCAAGGTCAGGTGGCAAGATTTTCATTAGCGCGCAGTGCAGAACAGTGGAGTATTCATCTGGGAAAACGGCAAGGGCCTCCAGTGCATTTGTGCAGAACATTATGTCATCATAGAAATCTCAGAGCCTGTTGATGTTGGTGAACTACGAACAGGTGCCATCGCTAGCAGGTAGTCCAGATGGGCATCAACCAGCATGCTGCTATAACCAAAATGCTCAGACAGCACCCTTGATGGCAACGTCAACAGTTTGCGTCAGTGCTGTAGAATCCCTGAATTGCCATCTTATCTGATGTGGTCACGTACGTCAGCAGATATTAAAATTTGTTGACCATGGATGGCATTGATCTTATTGATGTGTTGATCTTGGATGGAGTCATTGCCCTGAATGCTTGCCCGATACTGGTCCCAAATGCTTTGCCACTTGCATCACTCCCCAGAAGAGCTTGGTATGTGCAACTTGGGCAGGACGATTCGGATGCTACCTACACACCCGAAGCTCCAGGTGAGGCACAAGGGCAACTGTTTATGGTGTCACTGCAAGCGGTGCTGTAGTATTTGGAGCAGAGTTTAGGTAGACTCGAAGGGCCAGCGGATGCAGTTCGGTGGCGAGGTGCACGCTTGTCTTGGTGAAACTGACCTTTAACTCATATTCAAAGGCTGTGGTCAGGCCTACCTCCATGTCTGCATCCATGAGCATGTCTTTAATTGTGCAGCTGAACTCGATGAGCTCTGCCTTGCTTTGCCAAGAAGTGTTCTCAGTGCAGTTGCAGCACATACACAGCTGCAGTCTGATCTGCTAGAAGAGCGTCGAGCATAGAAATGGCCTTGATGATGGCCCTCCAGACAAAGCCGCTCTTGATAAGGAGTTGTTCCATTGTTGGAAATCGAGGGCCAGACAACAAGGCGGGTTTCAGCAGCACTTGAAATGTAGCTAAAAGATTAGGATTAGACCTGGACATCTGATTGATTTGTCATCTGGCAGCAACCGAGAGAGCCAGTGCCCATGGCCAACACTCACGCTTAGCACACCTTTTTCTTTATTTACAACATTGCACTCATAAAACAGTATGCTCCTCGAAAAATACTGCATTGTAAAAAAAAAATATTTTATTCTTTGGAACTTATCTCATCCCCAAACAATAATTGTCATCAAGTTTGCTTGCCTTTCGTTTCTGTAACTCTGTGCCCGTTGTACTAAAAATTAAATTGTGGGATTTTACATACAACAACCATGCTTTTATTATTAAGAGGCGTGCCGTAGTGGGGGACTCCGGATTAATCTTGACCACCTGGGTTTCTTTAACTTGCACTCAATACACGATACATGCGCATGTTTGCATTTCACCCCTTTCGAAATTCAGCCATCGTGGCCAGGATTCGATCTTGCACCCTCGGGCTTCCGCACGGCACTTCCAGGTCACAAATGGCAAGCGCGTTATCAGTGCAACATAGCATTCTCTATGGGAAAGAAGCGAGCACAGAGCTTTCAAGAAAGGAAATGCAAGCAAGGCAGATGACAATTGTTGTTTGGGCACAAGATTTGCCCCAAAGAGTGTAAACTTGTTTTAAAGTGCAGTTAGAGAACACCCTTTCATGTTTCTCACATTCTTGAGGACATATTCATCTAAAGCGCACAACATATTAATTTGTATATAGTCCATTTACGTCCTAAAATTTTAATAGATATTCCCTAAACTGCATTTCATGGGCTTTGCACTCATTTAATTTTTTAAAAATGCAGACTGAAAAAACCTCACTTTGTACTTCCTGTGCTCCCATGTGGCATACTGATAGAAGGCAATCAAGAGCAAAATGACAGTGATAGTTGCTGCTGTAGGTACTACCAGAGTCGTGAGGTGCTTTTGACTTTACTCTGACTCATTACATTGGCTCATAGCTACTGTCACCTAAAACAAAGATGGGTGAAGAGAGCAAAAGGAAGCCCGCATATGAAGCACTCAACACATGGCTGTTCCATTGAGCATAGTCTTTCATAATATACGCCAGCGTCAAAGATGAGCATCACTTCTGTGTTCCAAAAAAAGATGTCAACTCAAGAACCATTTCATTCTAGCACATACAAATGTGTGGCTCTCCATGCAGAAGCTCATTGCATTTTAACTTTCCAGCCCAGTGCTGGGGTTCCATATGGGGTTCAATGGGATTGTGCACCAAAGAAAACAGTGCTGAAAGGTGCCCATGCCATGTTTCACATGAAGCCATTGATTAGCATGCTATTTGACAGGATTCGAACTGTGAATTTTGTTTTTGCACAGTCTTAAGTGGTGGCTTTTTTTGCCTGCTTCCTCAAACTTTGCACCTGGCTGGGTTTATTGCCTCTATGCAATGCTATACTCAGTTTCATAAATAGCAGGCAATGCTACGAAGGCTAGAGAGACTTCTGTTAGTGTTCGCATCCACAATCAAAAAAGTTGTGCGTCACATATTAAAGACATTAGGTATGTGCCACATAATTTATTCAATTTTGGGGTTTTACATGCCAGAACCACGATCTGATTATGAGGCATGCTGTAGTGGGGGGCTCTGGAATAATTTGGACCACCTGGGTTCTTTGATCTAAGTACACGGGTGTTTTAACATTTCGCCCCCCTCGAAATGCGGTCGCCGTGCCCGCGATTACATAATTAAATGTGTCAATATCTCACATTGATTTTTTGAGAAATCAGTGCCTACTTGTACAGTTCCTTGTTAATAAAAACGGGCTAGGGTCATTTCATTGTTCAAATCTGGGCAGAAACAATCTCTTCTAAATTACAGACTCATTTCCTTAACTTCTCATGTATGCAAACTCCTTGAACACATAATTTATAAACACATTATCACTTTTCTCGAGTCTAATAATATTTTATGCAGCGCTCAGCATGGATTTCGTAGTGGTTTTAGCACAGTGACTCAATTAACTGAATTTACATATGACATCAGTTTTGCTCTTGATTTAGGTCATCAAGTAGATGCGCTCGTCATGGATTTCTCCAAAGCATTTGATACTGTACAACATCCTAAACTATTACATAAACTAAGCCTTATCCTTAATAACCCTCTTCTCGTTGACTGGCTCCGCAGTTTTCTTTATGATCGTTCACAGTATGTTTCTTTTAATTCATTCAACTCTCCTGACGCATCAGTATCTTCCGGAGTACCCCAAGGTTCTATTTTAGGGCCACTGCTTTTTTTGCTTTATATTAACGACATTCCAAACTCTGTTTCAGTAAAAATGCGGCTTTACGCTGACGACTGCGTTCTCTACAATGTCATTTCTACACCTAATCATCATAACACTCTGAATCAATCTTTTATAAGTTTTTGTGAATGGTGCAAACTCTGGCAAATGAACATTAACTTTAAAAAAACAGTCGCCATGTCCTTTCACAAGCATGCTAATTGCTCATATTTCAATTACCTTTATAAATCCACTTTTCTGCAGCGTGCAAATGAATATAAGTATTTAGACCTTTTTTTCACTCCAAGGTTATCCTGGTCAGAACCTATTTTAAATCTTGCAACCAAGCACTAAAAAAACTTGGTTACCTAACCCGAACCCTACGTGCTGCCCCCAAAGAAACTAAACTCATTACATATAAAACACTCGTAAGACCTATTCTTGAATATGCGGCTACCATATGGAACCCTTACAAAATTTCGAACATCCCCAAAATTGAATCTGTTCAGAAAAAGGCGGTTCGTTTCATATACCGCCGTTATGACAGAATCTTTTCACCGTCATCTCATCTGCATATGCTCGGTTTAACCCCTCTTTCCCACCGTCGTCACATTACTTCTCTGAAACTTCTACGCTCTCTATTTAACTCTCCACATTATGCTTCACCTAACACATATCTGACCTGTGCAACGCCCCTAATCACGAGAAACAGCAATGACTTAAACTTATTTGTCTTTTTTGCTCGCACCAACACTTTTAAATAGTTTTTTTCTTAGGACAATTTAACTCTGGAATGACCTGCCTGGTTCCATCCATTGTTTACCACATAAAGAATTTGGGGATGCTATTGAGTGCTCTCCTTAGCCACGTTACTCACATATGCTTCTTTTGTATGCTGATTTGTATTTTCCACATTTTGTATTCACCCACTCCTGCAATAGCCCTTCTGGGCTGCAGTATTTGTAAATAAATAAATAAATAAATACATGCAGAATTAAGTCTCATACTTTAAAATATATTACATACTTAATATGTGAAAGGCATCAAAGATCCAAATCTATTTACCACCAAATGAGTGGAGTAACATGGTTCTGTGATCAGCGGCCATAGCTCATCATGTGTGCTCACGACAGAAACATAGTACATCGCTTATTAGAAGCACAATATATGAAACTCATATGTGATTCAACATACATCTGCGTCCAAAAGTTGTAGTCGAGATATAGGAAGTAGTTATTTTATACAAGACATTGCAGACCAAGAGCTGCACAGCAAAACATGAGGAGCGAGACTTCTATAGTGGCATTACTTGTGTAGCTTTCGCAGTGTTGCCTGCTCTGTATGAAATGAAGTATTGGGCCTCTCAAATGCTTTGAACATAAGGCATTCTTCGCCTCTCCCAGCCAATTTGCACATGCACTCTTTCTGGCGTCCTCAATAAAGAAAGGTGACGTGTTGGGTGGAGGGATTTCAACCAGGGTCCCCCAACTTAGCAATACCAATGTCAGCTCGTTTGCAGGTTCACATAGTGATGCATTGTTTTACTTTTTGCCTAAAACCATTGCTTCAAACTGTTGCTGTTATAAATTATTGCTCACACAGATGGCACACATTCTACCTCTGAAACCTCATTAACATTTACACGAATTTAGTGGTGAGAAGGCATGTTAAAGGTGTGTTAATTTTAATCAGATTGCATGAGTGGCACATGTTATACATCCTGGAGTCTATGAGAGCATTATCATTTGCTTTAGACCAAACTAACATGAGCCGTGAATTTAGATTCCATCGCTGACGGCCGCGCTAGTAGCTATCGTTGTGGGTTGAATGCTGGTTGCCATTCTGAGCAGAAGTTTGCATAATAAAGAGATAAATTCTTAACTCACACTTTATGGCAGTGTTTCTGGTTCTTCACCATTGCTACAACATAATATAAAGAGAGACAGTGGTTATTTAGGGCCCAGTCAAAATAGAAGACAATGGAAAGCGTGAAAGTGTAAATCAATGCAATTCATAGAAAGCCTGAGCACACAGAGATGTAGTGTGCAGTTCAGTGTTCTCATTTAGGAGTGTGTTAAAAGGAAAAGCTGCAAAAAGCACAATGACACAACACCATGTGCAACTGCAACACAGACCTGCCTGCCAAAATAAAAAAGTCAAAATTTGCATCTACAGATGTTCAAGTGTACACAGGCAACTTGCCCAGGTTGCAGTCCTTACACAAGCAAAACCCTATACTACATGCACAATGTCCAAACTGCTCATTCAGTATGCCGTGTGCAAGTGCACTGTAACATTTGTTTTGCTTTCCAAGCAACAATTCCAAGCAACTAACAACTTTTTATTAATCAACTAATCCCTGCGTGTCTTACCATTTCGTATGTCTGCATGGCCAACTGAACTTTGTCGTCACCATATTCTTTGGCTTTTTCAAACATTTTTCTTACATTTTCCAAATGTTCTGCCCTTTCAGCTGCTGTGTAATTCTTAGCATTAGTCATATATGCATGTGACAACTTTTCAATGTTCTTTGAAAGTCCCTGCACCCTCGTGTCAAGATCACGCATCAAATTGAAGTTTCTCTGAAGTTCTGACGGCAGTGTCTCCAAGCCTAAAAAGAAAGAACAAACAATCCACATTAACTTTCATCCTATGCAGAACGCTGCAGCAATCCTCACTTTTCGATATATTTTTAAGACAATGCAGAAAGACTACAGATAAAAGAAAAAATGGTGCACTGAACAGAGAAGAACAAGGGAGAAAAAGGGGACAGGAACAGAGACATGAAACAATTGTAGAAGATAACACGAGCACGTTTCATCCTTTCGCAGAAATTAGAACCCTCGTAACATGAAGCAGCATGTGGCGAAGCTGGTCTGTAAAGCCTTCAAGGCACATCATTAATCAGAAACGTCGCAATGTTAGCAAATATGAATGCCGTGCACGACCTGACCTTCAGTGTTTCTACAAGGTACTTAGATCCCAACCAGGAAGAAGGGATAAGGTGCAACAAAATACTGACAGAAACGCTGCTGCATTTTCACTAAAGTTACTGCAAAAGTTACTGAAATTTCTGCTATCAAGCAGGCAAGTACAGGTAACAGCGGTTCTACAATAGACGTTATTCCGCTTATATATCTATACGCATATTCATTTGCAAGACTATGTAGCTGTACAATGTTCTGTCTGTTCGTAACATATACAACCATTGTATGATTGTTAAAAGCCCATAGTAAAATACAAGAGACAACAAAGCGAAACGAAACGCTTTATCACACCACTACACGCCACAAAAACAACGTACAACCACATACACATACGAAAATTCTGGACATGAGCGACCTTTGGCGCCAAATACAAGCTACACTCGACGAAGTAAATTCTGGAAAATATTATGAAGCCAGAAAGCACGTACTGTCAAGATAGTGTTCCAAATACACGGCGGTCGCCATTCTTTCATTTCCGCAGACTTTTCGTGATGCCACTTACACTGCAGCTTGCTCATCCACATTCACGAGAACGGAACGTTGTCGTTTCTAGCCAACACCGCGCCTCTAGCTCTGTCGTCCCTAGCGCTACTTTAAACACTTTATTCACGACTTTATTGGCTTTATTAAAATGTGCTAGAAATGTTTGAAAAGTGTTCAAAACAGCGACCTACGCGCGTGATCTTTAGTCTTGGAGGCTATACCATGGCTATGCTATGATGTACTTCAATGGGGAAGGGGAAAGTTTGTGGCAGGGTCACAGAACAGCTAGCAGGGTGTCGGAACCACACACACATAGAGTTAGCAGAACACACACACAACGGTGGTCGGAACCATATAATAATTTTTGTAGGAAACTCTATGGTCGGAACGACCTACTGAACTACAGACCTGCACAGATCTCCCTACTCCAGCTATAGAGTTTCTCACTATAACACTTAGAGGGAAATCTGGCGCCACCGTCTATGGGAGTTTCTTATGGGGGCACCGTGCCGTCATGGGAAAGACGGTATATGCATAGAGGAAACTCTATGGGTATATGTGTCTGCGAGGCTCGTGTTGGCTGGTGTTGTAAGAGGCTTCGTCTAAAACGTGGATATGGCTACGCAAATAACGCGTTCTCAAAGTAAAATCTTCATAAAATGTTTCCATTCACGCATATTACATCTTTACTCACCCACGATGCATGACCAAGCGAAGAAAAGCAAGAACAGACGACCAACTGTTTCAAAGCGAGCGCGAACCTTGTCGTCTGTCCTCCAAATTTAGCGGCCCGCTGATACTTTTTACGTAACATGTAGTCGTACACACAATAACGAGTTCTCATAGTTAAACAAAACATGTTTTCGCGTAATAATAAAGCTAAAACAGCTTTTCACGTGCTGTTCTAGTAGAAAATGAATCATTGTGACAGACGGAACGGTACTTGCCAAGCGCGTCTTCAAGGTCATAGAGTTTCCTACAAGAAATTTTTGTAGGAAACTCTATGTTCAAGGTGTCCTGTCTCCACGAGAACGATGCCAATCCGAATCCACAATATACCGGCATTCCCATGCATGGATGGATGGATGGATGGATGTTATGAGCGTCCCCTTTGGAACGGGGCGGTGGCTTGCGCCACCAAGCTCTTGCTACTATGCTGCCTAATATCCTACCTAGGTTAACCAATGAGAAACAAAAAAAAGACACTATGAACTACCACGTCCAAATTTTCTGATACCCTATTGCGAACTGTGCTTTTGTACGTCTCCGTCTTTTGTCGTTTCCCTACTTTTCTTCCACCAATCCTCCGATCGCCTCTTACTGATGTCTATTGCGGACCTGTTTGCTTTACCATTGCTCCCGCTGAACCCAAGGGCTTCAAGGAGGCCAGTGGTGCCTAAATCGACCGCTGGATAGACGTCTTCACATTCTAATAAAATATGCTCCGTCGTTTCCCTAGCTTTACCGCAGCAAGCACATGCTTCTTCTTCCTTCTTATATCTCGCTTTATAGGTACGTGTTGGTGCTGGTATAGGTGCTGGTGCATACCACAGCGCAGCAGCGCCAGATTTCCCTCTAGGTAATGTAGTGAGAAACTCTTTGGGTAAAGCAAACAGGTCCGCAATAGACATTCACACCGAAAGCGGAGCGTCTAAGCGGCCAAGCGGATTTTCAAAGCGGCGAGGCGGCAAGCGCCCGCGCCTGTTCAGACCGGCCGCGTTGTCTGGCTACCGCGCCGGCGGGAAGGCGGGGCATCTCGCAATTTCTTTAGCAATTTCAAGGACGTGCCGCCATCTCGCGGCACTTTGGGTTTGTGCGCGCACCTTCTATATTTTTTTCTTCGTGGGTGGGCGCGCTCCCGTCCGCTATCTACTTCAGCAAAATGAGCTCAGACGAAGAAGACGAGATCGTTGGCATTTTACTCGCCACTTGTCTAGTCGATTTTCAAGATTTGTTACAGCGCAATACAAGACAAGGACAACAGAATGTATAAAGCGACGACACGGCGCCGTGTCGTCGTTTTATACCTTCTTTTGTCCTTGTCTTGTGTTGCGCTGTAACAAACCTTACTATGAATCCCAACCAACTGGCCCAACTTGCCGTTTTGACGCTTTTGAATAACAGAAGCGAAAAGCCCAGAGAAAGACATTCGTTTACATTCATTCACCAGCGCTTAGTGTCGGGTTCTGATTGGCTGCGGCCAAAGCGGCCAACTTATCCGCGCGGAAAAAATCGGTCCGGGCGCGATCCGGCCAAGCGGCCGCGTATTTTCCGCAAAGCGGAAAATCCGCGGCCGCTTGGCCGGATTCGCTTGTCCGCTTGTCCGCTCCGCCTTCGGTGTGAACGTGCCTTAAGAGGCGATTGGAGGATTGGTGGAAGAAAAGTAGGGAAACGACAAAAGACGGAGACGTACAAAAGCACAGTTCGCAATAGGGTATCAGAAAATTTGGACGTGGTAGTTCATAGTGTTTTTTTTTTTTCATTGGTTAACCTAGGTAGGATATTAGGCAGCATAGTAGCAAGAGCTTGGTGGCGCAAGCCACCGCCCCGTTCCAAAGGGGACGCTCATAACATCCATCCATCCATCCACGTCAGCGCGTGGATTTACACGTCAGCGCGCGGGTCGAGGATTTGGATTTTGTGGCGGATGGACGTGCTTTTCGGGGCTCCGTGGCGACGACGAAATCATAAGTTTTTGTGCATGCTTTGAGCTTGCTTCTGTTTTTATTTGCTGGTTTTTTGCATTTAAATAGTAATTGGGCGTGCGGACGCTCCTGTGTCGAGGCTTCAGCGACTTCGTTCGTAGCTAAGTACTCTTTTTTCTTCTTATTAGCTGATGTTTTTGAAGTGTTTTATTTTGCATGGAGCAGGAGCGCAAATTTTGAATTCGTGGTAAGCGTGGTAAACGTACCGGCTTTGTCTAGGGGCGGAATCTTATAACGGTTCGGAATACGAACCGTCCGCTTCGCCGCTTACGTCATTAGATGTGCCACTCCCAAGCCGGCGGTGGAAGAAGGGGAGTACGCGACCAATAGATGAGAGGGTGCCACCTCTGAAGTGTACGTCATTATATGACGAGCTAATCGAGGAATTGCAGAATGTTTCTGCTTGCTAAATGAAGGTAAAATATAAATTAAATATTATACGCCAAGTTTTGAAATATAAACTTGTGGTGTCAGGCGTTTACGCAATGCAGAAGTAATTTATTAATGTCATTCTTTTTCATTCTCAGCCCACAGGTGGTATCGTAAGCGTAAATGAGTTGGCCACGGAGTTGGCAGAGCGCAGGGCTACGTCGTCTGCTACCAGGAGCTCGCACGATGCATGCAATAGGAACGCACTTCTCAAGTAGCTAGCACGACAAAACCGTGAACTGGTTCTTAGGGACACCTTTACTAGCCGACTATATCAATTTTCCTTCTTTTTTCGCCCTTCGTCATCGGCTCGGACATGACTCGCTCGCCGCCGCGCTGCCGCTATCCCTGCGATCTGCCCCACGGCGCGTCGCGTGATAGAAGCAGTGGAACTTAAATCGAACATTACGGTATACGGGCCCTGCATTGCCTGCGCGAAGTCAAATCGAAGAGTGCGGTGCTGACAGTGCGCGCTGTGCCGTGAAATTGAGAAACAAAGTATGGCACTCCCGAACTAGAGAAAAAAGGCAAGCCAAATAAGAGAGCTCCACAATACCTTCCCGTCCTGACTGTATAGTTTTATCAGCCGAACGAAGGAAGCGCTGAACCAGCCTAGGTTGAACCCTTCTGACTGCTGAACGGCGATCTGCGAGCTATTCACACTGGCGATAGCACTGGGAATTCGATCTCACCATGCAAATATCTCCTTGGCATTGACTTTGAAGCTGAAGTCACGGCAAAGCTCCCCGCAGGGGCGTCTGCGCAAGCAGGCGTTTGGTGTGTTGCGACACCACGTACCCGAGCACACGAGGGTTGGACCCTCCCGCGTGTAGCCGTGCGCGGCTTAGCCGTGTCTGGGGAAAAGGGGATCCTGGGGGTTGAGCCGATGCTGGGTGTTTGGACCTTTAAGGCCCCCCGGCTGAGGCAACACACCCCTTTGGCCTCTGCTTCACATAGACGGCACCCCCAGACTGACCCACCCGGGGGAAATCGGCAGTCGCCTTTTCCTGTCTCTTCCTCTCGAATCTTCGTCTTTATCTCTTACTTTTTGACCTTTCCTGTCCTCTCCTCTCTTCCATTTACTTCATTCTCCTCGGCGGCAAGGGTTAACCTTGTGTGGGATAGCCAACCTTGGTTATAACAGATTTGGTTGTACAGCTGGCGCGTGCAGGCCGTCTTTTCACGGTCCTGCAGCGTCCCCTTGTTGGGCTCCATGGTGGGTGGCTGGCGGCGCTGCCGAATTTTTACACATATCTATGGCAAGTTCTTTTCCAACCCTTCCTGATCGCCCTCATAAACGAGGGCGCACCGAAGAAGTTTTCAAGTTTTTTGGCCGAAATAATGACAATTTTCCAAGATTTCATGTAGTACATTCAGAGAAAAAAGAAAAGGCAGCGAGAATGATCTCACCCTTTCTTGTTGCGAAGACACTTAGTGAAGCTTTTGGCCCAGGCTATAAAGTCTCTAAGTTGGCAAGTGGCGACCTCCTCTTAGAACTGCGTGATAAGACACAGTACGAGAAACTCTCTAATCTAGTATCCTTTGGGAATCTTCCAGTGACGGTCACACCGCACCGCACAATGAACACCACCCGCGGAGTCGTTTCCGATGCCGATCTCATGGAACTGACTGAAGCCGAACTACTGGGGGGCTGGAGCGATCAAAATGTGACCAATGTCAAGAGAATAAAAATCAGGCGCGATGGCAAGGAGATTGAGACAAAGCACTTAATTTTAACTTTTGCATCAAGTATGCTACCTGAGACCATTGAGGCTGGCTACATAAAGATCCGAGTCAGACCGTACATCCCCAATCCTCTCCGATGCTTTAAGTGTCAAAGATTTGGCCACAGTTCACAGAACTGCCGAGGCCGCCAGACTTGCGCAAAATGTAGTGCCCAAGAACACCCATCTGACAATTGCGAGAATGCTCCACACTGCGTGAACTGTGATGGGGAACACGCCGCGTACTCGCGGTCCTGTCCATCATGGAAAAAAGAAAAAGAAATAGTCACAATCAAAGTCAAGGAAAATATATCGTTCAAAGAGGCACGCAGGCGGGTAGCATACCTGCCAAAGAAAAGCTTTGCCGAAGTGGCACGTCAGGGGGCAGCGTCACAACGGCCTCCGGTGGCTGTCCGACCCACACGCAGTGAGTCGGCGGTTACGCCATCTGCCCCCACGGTGGTTGCAGCTAGCGCTGCTCCGCCAACTGAGCAGAAGGGACCATCGACCCCGAAGTTGGGTGCAGCCGAGGCTGCCACAACCTCCCCGGCCCCTTCCAGCGCTGGCCACAGCCGGCGCAGTCAAATCCCTCAGGGAGCCCCATCGACCTCCGGGCTGGTGGGCGCAGGGGTCTTGCCCTCCAAGGCGGGACTCCCTCTGAAAACGTCTCGCTCGCAAGAGCACGTGTCCGGAGCCTCACTAGAGGCAATGGACACAACACCTATCCTCAAGGCGCACCAAGCGCCTAAGGAGCGGCGATGCTCCCTCGAACGCTCCAGAAAGGGCAAAACTCCCGTTACAGGGCCTCGAAAGGGCTCTGTAATTTAATCTCTTATTTTCATAATCACTACTTCTGTTTCTGTACACACAGCACCTACTGACCTCCAATATGGATACACAAATAATTCAGTGGAACATCAGAGGTCTTCTAAGGAACCTTGATGATATGCAAGAGCTTATCCAAAAACACAATCCAACAGTGCTTTGTCTGCAGGAAACACACCTAAAACTACAACATACAAACTTTCTCCGACCGTGTGTCAAGTTTCGCAAAGATCGCGATGATGCAGTCGTATCATCAGGCGGTGTTGCCATTTTGGTTCATAAAAATATTTCCTGTCAGCGTTTACAGCTACAAACGCCCCTTGAAGCAGTGGCGGTTCGAGCTGTTCTTTTAAATAAACTCGTCACCATTTGCTCGCTTTATGTACCCCCACACTTCAAATTAAACAAACATGAATTTCAGTCATTTATAGACGAATTGCCAGAACCTTATGTTGTTCTTGGCGATTTCAATGCGCACAGCTCCCTGTGGGGCGACTCTCGTACAGACGCACGAGGTCGTCTTGCTGAACAGTTCCTTTTTCTTCAGGTGCGTGCTTGCTGAATAAGAAGGAACCCACGTATTACTCCCTAGCAAACAGTACCTTTTCTTCTATTGACCTGAGCATAGTTTCCTCGTCCATTCTGCCTGAACTCGAATGGGAAGTTATGAACAATCCTTACGGAAGCGACCACTTCCCCATACTATTAAGAACACTTAAAGAAAACGAATATCCGCCACAGGCTCCCAGGTGGAAGATTGACACAGCAGACTGGGAGAGGTTCCGAAACTTAACTAGTATATCATGGGATGACATGTCTTCTTTAGAAATCGATGCTGCTGTGGAGTACTTCACAGCCTTCGTAATAGATGCCGCATCTAAATGCATACGTGAATTAAGTGGCTCGGCATGCAAACGGCATGTCCCGTGGTGGAACAATGAATGCAGAATCGCACGTAGGAATCAAAACAAAGCGTGGGGGTTGCTACGCGCTTCGCCCACTGCAGAAAATCTTGTCAACTTTAAAAAAGTAAAATCCCAAGGTAGGAGAACCCGCCGACAGGCCAGAAGAGAAAGCTGGCAAAAGTATCTATCGAGTATTAACTCGTTTAGGGATGAGGCCAAAGCCTGGAACAGAGTAAATAGGATTAGAGGGCGGCAAACACATTCACTCCCCCTGGTAAACACAAAGGGCGATACACTGCAAGACCAGGCAGACTCACTTGGGGAATATTTTGAGAGCGTGTTAAGTCCAACAAATTACACACAGTCCTTTCTCAAATACAAAGAAACAGAAGAACGTAAGCCATTAACAAGAAAAGGTCGAGAGAATGAGCCTTACAACCGTCCTTTTTGTATTGCTGAATTGAGAGCTGCCTTGAGCGTATGCAACAGCTCCGCACCAGGATCTGATAGAATCATGTATGAAATGCTCAAAAACTTACACAATGACACGGAGGTTACACTACTCACACTTTTCAACACCATTTGGGATGCAGGGTACCTTCCAACCGCATGGAAGGAAGCCATTGTGGTCCCTGTTTTGAAACAAGGCAAGGACCCTTCCTCAGTGGCAAGTTGCCGCCCGATAGCCCTCACAAGTTGCATTTGTAAGGTGTTTGAAAAAATGATTAATCGGCGACTCATCCATTTCCTTGAACTGAGCAAAATCCTTGATCCCTATCAGTGCGGCTTCCGAGAAGGGCGCTCCACAACTGACCATCTTGTACGTGTAGAAGCAAATATCCGGGACGCATTTGTACACAAACAATTCTTCTTATCCATATTCCTCGATATGGAGAAGGCGTACGATACGACGTGGCGTTACGGAATCTTAAGAGATTTGTCAGAAATGGGCATCCATGGTAATATGCTAAACCTAATAGAAAGTTATCTGTCCAGTCGTACCTTCCGGGTAAAAGTAGGAAATGTACTTTCGCGTCCTTTTACGCAAGAAACGGGTGTACCGCAAGGAGGCGTGCTCAGCTGCACACTCTTCATCGTGAAGATAAACACGCTTCGCGCTTCATTACCACCGGCAATCTTTTATTCTGTCTACGTGGACGACATACAAATAGCTTTCAAATCCTGTAACCTCGCAGTGTGCGAGAGACAGGTACAGCACGGCCTGAACAAAGTCTCAATGTGGGCAGACAAGAATGGATTTAAGATCAATCCTAACAAAAGCTCTTGTGTTCTTTTTACAAGAAAGAGAGGCCTGGTTCCGAATCCTTCCTTAGAACTGTGTGGACAACGAATACCTATCAGCAAACAGCACAAATTCCTAGGAATCATACTTGACTACAGACTCACTTTCATTCCACACATTAAATATCTGAAAGAAAAATGTCTAAAAACAATGAACTTAATGAAACTTCTATCCCAGACTACATGGGGTAGTGATAGGAAGTGTTTAATGAACATATACAAGAGCCTAATTCGGTCTCGATTGGATTATGGTGCTGTAGTATATAACTCTGCCGCCCCGAGCGCACTAAAGATCCTAGATCCTGTCCACCATATAGGAATCCGACTGGCCACTGGCGCTTTCAGAACGAGTCCCATACAAAGTCTATATGTAGAATCAAATGAATGGTCTCTCCACCTACAGAGATCATACATTAGCTTTACATATTTCCTTAAAGTACGCTCTAATCCTGAACATCCATGTTTTGATACCGTTACTGATATGACGTGCGCTACACTTTTCAGCAATCGTCCCTCCATAAGACAGCCTTTCTCGCTGCGTGTGAAGGAGCTTAGCGATGAAATGCATGTCCCACTCCTCGAGCATCGCTTAATGCACCTAACCAAGCTCTTACCTCCTTGGGAGTGTCAGGTGATACAATGTGACATATCCTTTATAAAAGTTACAAAGCACGCTCCTGAGGCTGAAATCCGAATGCATTTCCTAGAACTCCAGCACAAGCACTCCTGCGCAGAGTTCTACACAGACGCTTCGAAGTCAAATGCCGGGGTATCCTATGCAGCCGTCGGCCCATCGTTTTCGGAATCCGATGTACTGCATCCGGAAACAAGTATTTTTACGGCCGAGGCCTACGCATTACTCTCTGCTGTAAAGCACATAAGAAAATCGAAACTTCCAAAAGCAGCGATCTATACAGACTCTCTCAGCGTCGTGAAGGCCTTAATGTCACTCAGCAAACATAAAAATCCCGTATTTAATGAACTATATTCGGTCTTGTGCAAAGCGTACTCATCTAACCAGAATATCATATGCTGGGTCCCTGGCCATAGGGGAATCGAACATAACGTTCTGGCGGACGAGATGGCCACGTCAATCACATTGCAAGCTGTTAACCCTACCGCTGCGGTGCCTGTCACAGATCTGAGGCCTTTCTTGCGAAG
This sequence comes from Dermacentor variabilis, assembly GCF_050947875.1. Lineage (NCBI taxonomy): Eukaryota > Metazoa > Arthropoda > Arachnida > Ixodida > Ixodidae > Dermacentor > Dermacentor variabilis. Next base: position 13,332,039 of record NC_134570.1, read on the forward strand.
GAGGCTGCGAGATCACTGGCAACACATGTGGGATGCGGAAACGGATAATAAGCTCCACCTGATAAAACCACAGTTAGGATTCTGGCCCTCTACTACAAAATCGCGCCGAACAGATGTCCTATTCTGTCGTCTCAGAATAGGACACACGTTTGGCACCCATAATTTTCTACTCACCGGAAGTGAGCCTCCAACCTGTGGTAGATGCGGGGAGAGGCTGACCGTACTCCACGTCCTCCTGGAGTGTCGGGAAGCCGAATCTGAGAGAAAGAGATATTTTTCCTTAGCATACCGCCGGCACATCCCTCTTCATCCTCTAATGTTTCTCGGTCCAGAACCGCTTTTTTATACAAACAGTGTCCTAGGTTTCCTCAGAGATGTCGTCTTACATGTTATTAGTCCCATGAATTCGTAGCGCCTCCTCTCTCGAGAGGATGCCACTGCGATAATTGTTTTGCGTAGCACATGCCTCCAGGCCCTTGTGCTTCAAGGGCTCTAAGGAGGCAGTAGTGCTCTGGCATTTCTTATAATCGTGATATATTTTACCTATCGTATCATTCTTTTTATATGCATCTAAATTTTCATAGTACAAGTCATACGTCATCGCCATAATTTTATCATACAGATTTTACGCACTTTAGAGCGTATATTTTAAGGCCTCTTTACAGCTACCTCACACCAACTTCATAGCAATCATAATTACACCGCAAACTCATTACCACAGACATGGCGCTCTTTGGCCACACCTGGCCCTTGCGCCATAAAACTCCACACATCATCATCATCATCACGGCAAAGCTGACCCAGCCCTTCAACCGGCCAACACAGTAATTGCGAGAGCAACTTTGTGGACAATGCCGGCAGCAGAGATCTAGGCAATTCCGATTAATGCTTCGCGTCCGACTGAGCTCTTGGAGCTGCAGGCCTGCAGCGATGAACCGCAGCGCGCAATATCCCTTCCTCTGCGTCGAATGGCCACTCGTACGCTTGCACCCGAGTCTCCTCCATTTGATAGCGTAGCTTGCAAAAGGTCTACTTAGAAAGCCAGCAAAGGCGGCGTAACTCATTATCCGTCACTTCTTCGAAAGCGTATCGCATTTCCAGCCGTGGTCGACACCGAAAGAGCAACGCCAAGCAGACGACGAAGGCAAGTAATAGCCTCTGAAGCAACCAACGCACGCGCGCGCGAAGCCCGCGCGTCTCCGGGGGCGCGCGACCGGCGCGCGCGGCCAGGGTCACAAGCCAACAGCCAAGCCACAGCAACAGAACCCAACGCGGACTACCCCTTCTCCGGTTCCTACGACCGGTTCGCTTTGAAGATGATTGACAGATGCGTGACGTATTCGAAAATTGCGATACCGCCCCGCTGCCTCTGACGACCTGTGACGCAATCAAAATTTTGGCCAATCAGGTGAGGCCAAAAGAACGGTTCCCCAACCGAACCGTTATAAGATTCGGCCCTAGGTCTGGCGGTTTCCCTCGTTAGGCCTAGGTGCTAGGCGGGACCTATTTGATAGGCCTATTTAACTATCTCAGCTAGCTCTTCGAAGTGATTTGGCGGACGTGCTCGTTGAGCCTAAGGACGTAGGCCTAGCGATGAAACCAAAGAAAGGGAAGGCCGCGGGGGACGCGGAGCAAGTGCAGTGCGACGAGTGCCTGCGCTGGTGCTCCCTCGACGAGACCAGTTTCCAGAGCTTAGCAGACGCGGAGGAGTCTAGCTCTACGTGCAGGCTGTGCGAAGGGGTCAGGGAAGCAGTCCAAAAACTGGAAGGAAATTGGACAGCCAAGTTCGAGGAGCTGAAAGCAGACCTGAGGGAGGAGCGGGAGAGGCGGTTAGCTTTGCAGGCGAAAGTCGCCGAGTTGGTCAAGGTGGAAGCGGTGCAGGCCGCGCAATTAGTAAGAACCGTGGCCGAGCTTGGAGAAGAGAGGGAAAGGAGAGCAGAACTGCACAGGCGCCTCGATGCGCTTGAGACGAGCGCAGCGGAGAATGATGGATCGGGACACCAAGCCGGTGGCAAAAGCACAGAAAGTAGGGTAGACCCTACATGCGAAGTCGGGGGCAGGGTGGCAGAGCAAGCGGTAGTCAGCTCGCCGCCGGTGAATCGGCGTAGTGATAGCGAAGCAGCGCAACACGCCCCGCGGCAGGCGACGCTGCAGCCACAGGGGCGCCAGCGAGCGCGAGGAGAGGAGGGGAACAAGCTAACCCCAAGGAATGAGCTCATAGTCAATGATAAGCACAACCTGGAAGTTAGGAGGGAGGGAAAGAATGCCGTAGTACTTATCGGTGGTGATTCAAATATGAGGAGGTGCAAAAGAGCTATAATGGAGCGTGCAAAGGGTGATAAGCGGGTAGCAGTCGGGACGTTCCCAGGCAGGACAATGGACGCAGTACTGAGAGAAACAAAAAGCGAGCTTTCTGAGAATGTTGCAGAGCGCGATATGGTAGTGGTAGCGGCGGGGCTAAATGATGTGTTGAATGGTGAAGCTGCAAAAGTAGTGGAAAGATTAGCGGAGGGAGTTGACGATTTAAGGGCGATAGCACAGCAAGTCCAGATCGTGGTATGCACAATGCCGGAGGTGCAAGGAAGGAACGGAGCAATTGCCAAGGACGTTGTGGCTGTAAATTGTGAAATAAGAAAGCGAAGCCAGGAGAAAGGATTTGAAGTGGCAGACATAAACAGAGAAGTGCATAGAGCAGGCTTTGGCGGAGGCTTTACACGAGATGGCATCCACTTCTATGGAAGGCTAGGAGCCGAGATCGGCTGGCGCCTGGCAGGTCGGGCAGTAGCTTTTCTAGGGGGTCCACTGCGCCTCAGGGCGTAGGGGTAGGTAGAAACAGTGTAGAAAGTGCAACAATTGAGGCTGACGCCAATAAAATGGCCACTAGGAGGTCCAGGAAGAAAACTACAAATAAGTTTAACACTAGGATCAGGTACATAAACATGCAAGGCGGTAGAAAGAGAGCGAGGTGGTTAGAAATAGGACAGCAGTTAAAGGACGAAGAAGTAGGTGTATACGCGCTATGCAAAACACACCTCAGGGATCTAGAAGACCCACCGCTTATAGAAGGCTACGTCTGGGAAGGGAGCAATAGAACAACAACGGAGAGAAAGGGAGGAGGAGTAGGTATGCTCATACACCAAGGAACAAATTGGCAAAGAATAAAGTTAACTTGCAAAGAACATGTCTGGGTATCAGGTACAATTGCCGGTAAAAAGGCATGGCTAGGAGTAGTTTATTTAGGGACAGGGGACAAATACAGGCAAGAGAACAAAGATCTAGTGAAGTGTCTCGATGACGATATAAACCAGTTTGGAGAAGGTGCCGATATTTGTCTGCTGGGTGACATGAATGGCCACATCGAGGATCTGGATGGATACACAGATTGTAATGGGAAGTTGATGCTAGACTTCTGTGAACGACACAACCTTGTTATAGTAAATAGAGAAACAAAGTGTGAGGGACAAATCACGTGGGAGTCCCGTAACAGACAAACGACCATTGACTACTGCTTAATGTCGCAGGGATTGTATAGCAAGCTAGCAAAAATGGAAATAGGCGAAGAGGGGAAGCATAGCCTCGGAAGTGATCATAAGCGGATTAGTCTACAGTTGGGAGCCCTACTCAAAAGAGAAATGCAGGGAAGCCAAAAAGAGTACGCAAAATTAAATGACGCGCAAATAGCGCAAATAGCGGCTGGCATAGAGGAAGCAATAAAGAAACATCCCATGGAAAGGTGGGATTATAATCAGTTAGAACTACTCATTAGTACAAAAATAAAAGAGGTAAAAGGAGTAAACCGCTGGAGAGGAAAGGGGAAGCCACGAAGTTGGTGGAATAAGGAAATTAGAGAGGCCATCGAACAACGACGGTGGGCATCTCGGGAACACAGAGAAGCAAAGACGGCGCAGTTATCTGAAGAGGAAATAGGCCAAAAATGGGAATATTATCGACAAAAGAAACAACAAGTGCAGGTCCTCGTCCATGCTAAAATAAAGCAGTCCTCTGACCGCTGGCTGGCTGAAGTTCGCGATGCAACTAAAGGGGGGTCAAGAAAATTCTGGAACCATATAAGCTGGCTGGGTAAAGCTAATCACAGAAAAGAGGAGCAGATTCACGATGCCGAAGGAAATTGTTTAGAGGGAGATGACGCTGTGAACTACATTGGTTCAGTTATAGCAGAGTCATTTAGGAAAGACGATAGGGTAATCGCCCCAAGTGAGGGAGCAACACAGAATAGCATAATAGAAAACAGCTTAGAATTGACCAATCTTAACTGGAAAAAGGCGGAAGCAAATGTTCCAAAATGCACGTCCGCGAGGATAGACGAAATTCCAATCAAGTTAATTAATGAACTTGGCCCAAGAAGCAAGGAAACGCTGATAAAAGCATTGGAGGCAGTCATAACAAATAAGCAAATTCCGCACAGCTGGAAACAGAGTAAAATGAATTTGATTTATAAAGGGAAAGGTGATAAGAAGAACATAAAATCTTTCCGACCAATTACGATAACATCAGTTATATATAGGCTGGCGATGCAGGCGGTGAAATTAAAAATGCAGTCATGGGTAGAAAGTAATAGAATACTTGGAGAACTTCAGAACGGGTTCAGAAGTGGTAGGCGCTTAGATGATAGCCTGTTCGTGCTTACCCAGTGCATAGAAATAGCTAAGGCGGAAAATAGACCTCTGTATTTAGCCTTCCTGGACATAAGTGGTGCATACGACAATGTGAACAGGGAACTCCTGTGGAACATATTAAAAGCTGAAGGTATCGGGAATGAGGTAATTGATTTTCTACAGGAACTATATCGAGAAAATAATGTTGAAATAACATGGGAAGGAATCAAGAGTATGACAACTGTCGAGGTTCACAAAGGATTAAGGCAAGGTTGTCCTCTATCACCGCTGCTGTTCATGCTTTATATGATAAGCATGGAAAGAAGGTTACAACGAAGCAATCTAGGGTATAATCTGTCGTACAGATTAGACGAAAAGGTTGTTGAGCAACGACTACCGGGTTTAATGTATGCGGACGATATTGTACTGTTAGCAGATAGCCAGGAAGATTTGCAAACTCTGGTTAATTACTGTGGGGAGGAAGGAGACAGTTTAGGTTTCAGTTTTAGTGCAGCTAAGTCCGGTGGGATGTTTTTCAACGATACAACTGATCAGGAGCTTACAATACAAGGCCACGAAATACCCCGAGTGGCCGAATACAAGTATCTCGGGCTATGGATAAACAAAGGGCAGATGTACACGGAAAAGCACCAACAGTCTCTAATAGCAAAAGGGCGAAGAGATGCCGGGATAATGAAACATCAGGCATTGTGGGGTTACAACAGGTATGATGTACTGAGAGGCATTTGGAAGGGAGTAATGGTGCCGGGGCTTACTTTCGGGAATGCGGTCCTGTGTTTAAGGGCAGAGGTTCAGTCGAGACTAGAAGTAAATCAGAGAGCTGTGGGAAGGTTAGCACTAGGTGCCCACGGGAAAACCACAAACGAAGCAGTACAGGGAGATATGGGCTGGGCATCATTCGAAGCACGGGAAGCTCAGAGTAAAATCCTATACGAAAAACGTTTGAGGAAATTGGATGATAACAGGTGGGCAGCTAAGGGGTTTAAATACCTATACAGAAAGAGCGTTGACTCACAATGGCGGAAAAGAACTAGGAAGCTAACCAGTAAGTATGCCAGACACGAGGACGAAAAAGGACAGAGGATTAAACGACAGGTTAAAAATGCGGAAGGTAAAAATTGGATAAATTCAATGGAAAAGAAGCATAGTGTGGAACTATATCGATACTGGAAACAGCAGATCAGGAAGGAAGCGTTTTATGATAACTCAAGAGGCAGTGCCCTACTCTTTGAAGCTAGATCAGGATGTCTTAGAACGCGGAGCTATAAAAAGAAATTTAACGAAGAAGAAGACACATGTACTGTGTGTGGTAAATATGTAGAAACGATGGAACACCTCATACTAGAATGTGATGGTATCAATCCCGATGTCGATGCGGCCACAGTCACCCTTCCTGAGGCCCTAGGGTTCAGAGATGATAGTCATGTAAATAAATATGCCGTGGAAATTAGCAAAAGGCGATTGCTCAAAAGCGGAGAGGTGACATAAGGTTAAAAGGGTAGGAAGACGTATTTAAAGAAAATCGAGAAATTCAATAACACACAACACAGATAAAAATAAAAGGCAAAATAAAAATCTGAGCATGGTGGCAACTGCCATCGCCTCGTTTCAAAGGGGACGCTCCTACCTTCCATCCATCCATCCACGTCGCCCGGTGCGAGTTGCGCCGGCTCTGCTGCTTCAGCAACGCCACGCGCCCTGACCTCTGGGAAGTAGTGCTCGTTTCTTTTTCTGCTGCAGCAATTTAAAAACGTAGAAGAGCGCATGCACAAGCCACTTGCCGGCTCAAAGCCTAGCTGTCACTTTACACTGAAATTATTGAGAAACTGAAGAGACAAAAATGCAGAACTTGAAAAGGGCGTTCTCGCAGACCGGTTACACGCCCTTCCACCGAAACAAAGACTTGCTGTTATGCAATGCTTTCAAGCTGCTCGCCAAAAATCAACGAAAGGTATGTAGTACAATCCGGACTGGTTGCTGGATTGCGTGATAATGCTAATGAAAAACTCGAGGCTCGACGAGCATGCGGGCGGGAAGGCATACTCATCCTCCCAAGCGGAAGCTGTTTGAAGGTGCACATGCGGAAATACAAGGATGGGTTTGGCCTCAACCCTGCTATTATCACGGGCATTGAAAGAAAAACCAAATCTATGGAGGAATTCAAGTGCCATGGTGGCCTGATTGTGGACGAAATGAAGCTGTCAGAGTTCTTGAATGTTGGCGCAGGAGGGAAAGTAGAAGGAGTGGTGGACTTGGGGAAAATTCACATTGGAAAATGACAAACATCTTCCCTGCAATCACGGTCTTGTGATCATGTTTCAACCTTTCAGTGGTTCCTAGCTGGCACCAGATATTCGGCGTTTTCGCTTCCAGGGGAGATGTGAAGGCTGCTTTTGTGCAAGATATTAACAGAAGCCGTGTAGCTCGTAGAAAAGGCTGGGCTGAAGGTAGATTATATCACGGCGGACGGAGCTTCATGGAACCGTTCAATGTCGTGGCTTTTTGTGATTTCTGGCTCCTCGACGTCCATAAAATCATCTGCACCATATCCTGTTGACACCGCAAGACGCCTCTTCATTTCGGATTTTCCGAGCGTGATAAAATGTGTTCGAAATGGCCTTCTTAAAGCAAGGTGCAAAAGGCCTGAAGGGTCTGTTTATACTGAGCACATCAGAGCAGCACACATAGAGGATAAGTGTCCACTTACCCTTAAAGTGATGCCGAAGATCACTCTTGCTGACGTGAGACCTAACAACTTTGAAAAGATGAAGGTAAACCTGGCATTGCACCTTTTCATTCCCCAGGTGCTTCGGGGCCTGTTTTTCTACAAGAAGCAATTAAAGGAGCACTGGAGTGTCCCCGCACCAAGTCAAGCCTTTGTTCTGCTAATGTGGAAGCTAGTAAAAGCAATGACAGCACGGATTCCACCTGAGGGATTGAAACCTGACTCTGAACATGAAAGGCACGTCAAGGATGTATGAGACTGCTTAAACCGATAGGAGGCTCACGCGGGAACGTCACCAGCAGGATTTCTTTCAGCAAGCACTGCCAAGGGACTAAGGGTCACCCTTCAGGCCACGCTTGATTTAATGAAGTACCTTCGTGAGAAACTTGGCTTTAAGTAGCTGCTGACGTGCCGGCTGAGGCAAGACTGCCTAGAGAAATTGTTTGGTATCATTAGATGATTTTCTGGTTGCAATGACAATCCCTCTTCTGCCCAATTCTTGCTCTCTGTGAACTGTTTAAGTTTTTACGAATTGGTCAAAGCGCCCAGGAGTGGCAACTGTGAAGGGAGCGATCTGACCTTTCTCCTCAGTGGTTAGGATGCAAGCCAAAGCGGGAAGGTAGAAGAAGCTTCTCACGTGATAAAGAAGTTCGCAATGCTTCCATACCATGAGTACCTTGAAAAGATGAGCGATCCGCGGCTAGTCTTCTACATGGCAGGGTATATGTTGTACACGAGACAATCCTGAAGACTGCGTGCAAGGAATGCTTTGACGAGCTCCTTGTTTTTGCCGACGAAGCCAAAGAATAGCTGGCGATGTTCATCAAGTTCTGCGGGGCCTCATATACCCTTCTGAGAAGCTCTTCTCATATGTAGACGCCCTTGAAACTACTTTTTTCGGTGTGGTTCAGTTACAACGAGCTGCACAGTGACTTCTTGGAAAAGCTTGTCTTCTGCCTGCAAAGAAAAAAAAAATAATAATGACGCCATGCTAGGCTGTGCACAGCATGGCCCCAAATTCACCGACCAGGTTACGAAATTTATTTTGGTCACCCGTTTGCACATTTCTACACGAAGACACTCAACAAAGAGAGCGCGTTTTCCTGTGAAAAGAAGCACCAGAAGCTCAGGCGCGTCACTTAGCAGAGGCTGACAACGTTCTGTTTGAACTGCTTGTAAACTATTTAAACAAAATGTTTTTTTTTGTTGTTGTTCTCGTGAAAAAAAAAGAGCACCAGCTCTGGCGTGTTGCGTATCAAAATATCGTCGATGACTGAGAATGGTTTGCTTTCTACAGATTCTAAGCAATTCTTCAAAATATGAGTTGTTTGTGCAAGCAATGTGTTGAAAATAAAATGCTTGCTTCCGAGTTACCACTGGGAATTTTCTTGCTTTGCGTTCGATAACCAGATAAAACAAGGTGCATTCTACCATCGATGTGCGCTCAATCGGATTGTTACCTTGGCGCCCTGTGATTCGTAAGGAGCTATGCTACTATATAGCAATTTGCAGCCATGAACGAGCGAGCATATACGTAGTGTGAAGCTCTCTTATTTGTTATTGCATTCCTGACCGCGCGCGGATGATCGCATTCCGCGCAGGGCCCCTGCACTGCGGCTGCTAGCCGCCGTCGCTGCCGACGTGGATGGATGGATGGAAGGTAGGAGCGTCCCCTTTGAAACGGGGCGATGGCAGTTGCCACCATGCTCAGATTTTTATTTTGCCTTTTATTTTTATCTGTGTTGTGTGTTATTGAATTTCTCGATTTTCTTTAAATACGTCTTCCTACCCTTTTAACCTTATGTCACCTCTCTGCTTTTGAGCCACCAATCCTCCAATCGCCTTTTGCTAATTTCCACCGCATATTTATTTACATGACTATCATCTCTGAACCCTAGGGCCTCAGGAAGGGTGACTGTGGCCGCATCGACATCGGGATTGATACCATCACCATCATAGAGTTTCTCACTACATTACCTAGAGAGAAATCTGGCGCTGCTGCGCTGTGGTATGCATGGGAATGTCGGTATATTGTGGATTCGGATTGGCATCGTTCCCGTAGAGACAGGACACCTTGAAGACGCGCTTGGCAAGTACCGTTCCGTCTGTCACAATGATTCATTTTCTACTAAAACAGCACATGAAAAGCTGTATTAGCTTTATTATTACGCAAAAACATGTTTTGTTTAACAATGAGAACTTGTTATTACGTGTACGATTATATAATACGTAAAAAGTATCAGCGAGCCGCTAAAGTTGGAGGATAGACGACAAGGTTCGCGCTCGCTTTGAAACAGTTGGTCGTCTGTTCTTGCTTTTCTTCGCTTGGTCATGCATCGTGGGTGAGTAAAGATGTAATATGCGTGAATGGAAACATTTTATGAAGATTTTACTTTGAGAACGCGTTATTTGCGTAGCCATATCCACGTTTTAGACGAAGCCTCTTACAACACCAGCCAACACGAGCCTCACAGACACATATACCGTCATTCCCATGACGGCACGGTGCCCCCTTAAGAAACTCCCATAGACGGTGGCGCCAGATTACCCTCTAGGTGTTATAGTGAGAAACTCTATGATCACCATAGAGAAAGAAATTCAACAAGAGGGGACACTCTTCAAAAGCTGGCAACAGGAAAGACGTCACGCCTAGTTTCAACAACGTCCGTTAGTTGACGCGAGCATCAGAAAAAAAAAGAATGTGAAATAAACTTCCAGACAACGTTTTATCTTTTTTATTCTTTCCCACTAAATGTGAAAAAGTTTTGCGTGTAAATGAACTTACACTTTGCAAATTTTTGTTGCGTTGCCTAGCAACAAGCTAGCGGCACGCCAGACGCGCGTGCATACGTCATGCGCCAGACAAGCCGCAGGAGTGAGCGAGGCCGGCCGTACGTGCGAAGCTCGCGTGCTCGGCGACCCGTCTGTTTTGGATATAGCCCATGTTTTTGGGCTCCCGGCCTTCTCTATGCTTTTCTTGCGTATCGTCTGCATTGCGACACGGCACCACTGCACTACTGGACTACGGCAAGGTGAGAAATTGTGTTTGACAGTGTGCGGCGCATTTTAAGCACATTTAGGCTTAGTTCGAGTGGCGCAGTTAGCGAAAAACAGCTCCGCCGTCCTGGCGCAGTTAATTTGAGTTAATGCCTCGTCCTGGGAGATGTTTGCGACGCTTTCTATGAGCCCCAACATTACTGTAACTTATTTCGGTAGGTTTTGGGCACGCTTGCCGCGCCCGGCTTATTGACGCAGTAAGCGAAAACCGGCTCGGCCGTGTGAGGCATTTGCGCGTGTATGTACAGGGTCGTCCTTTATGAAAGGGAACGCGCGAGCGCGTGGCCCGTGCTCTGCCGAGGCTGCTTACAGCGCCACCAACAGGCAGCAAAGGGAAGCACGTCTGCTTGTGGCGTCATCTGTTGGCGGCTAGAATAACCAGGCATGGCCGATAGGCAAGCGCCTGCTAGAATCAGCTGGAGCACTCCCTCCTCGCATGACTATTACGCAAAGAGCGGGGCCTGCAGCGCAACGTGTGCTGCTAGCAAACCGCGTTGGATACGCAAGCGCACTGGAAATGTTGAAGCGGCAACATAAGCCCGGTAGTTATTAGGTACTCCTGACGTACCTATATTAATGCGTAAGCATTCTAGGGCTTCTTCCCTCGGAACTTTGTCCGTGCATTTCTCTGTCTGTAACGCGTGACACGATGCACTGCATGCATAGGTATACATGATGTCCTACGAAGGTGTGTATGAGAATGCCTTATGAATACCTATGACTGAGACATGATTTTGACTATATATAGTGAGTACTGAGAGGTATAAGTGTAAGTAAAGTTAATAAAGACGTATAAGATTAGTTACAATATAAATAGTTAAATGTAACGGCGATTATTGGAGGGTAATTAGGAATATTGAGGCTAATTAAAATCAACTTGTGCAAAATTATTAGACGAATAAAAAGTTACTAAGGCTAAATCAACAGAGCCTTATCAAGAATTAAGGGTTTATTGAGAATAGTTAGACCTAAATAAGTAATATTAATAATTACAGATATAAACACCTTCGCCATAACTTTAGCTAAGGTTAATGAATTAATTAGCCAAATGCCATCATTATAGAAATAACTAAGCCTGAATAATAAATAAAATATGTTTATTTACCTAAGCTGAAGTTTTATTTTAGTGCATTTCTGTCCTAAACCGCTACAAATCTGGTGAGGTTTATTCATGCTATGGGGGGGAGGGGGGGAGTGGGCAGCCAGGGCTCCGTACTGCAAAAGAAAAGTACGCAGGAACTCTACTGGAGTTGTCAAAGCGTGCATAAGCATACCCCCAAATATAAGTTGGCCCACCCCCAAATTGCGATTTGGCCCACTACCAAATTTAAGTTGGCCCACCCCAAAAATTTCAAGTTGGTCCACCACCAAATTTTAGGCTGGCCCACCCCAAAATATAGGTTGTCCCACCGCCAAATTTATATTGGCCTACACCCAAGTTTCAAGTTGGCCCACCTCCAAATTTCTCCAAATGTCAAGTTGGCACATCCTCAAATCTTAAGTTGGCTCATCCCAAAATTTAAATTGGCCCACTCCCAAATTTATGTTGGCTTACCGCCAAATTTCAAGTTGGCCTACCTCTACCTAGGTTGGCTTCTCCATGCATTTTCTGTGGACCCTGTGTATCTCTAGGGTTATTCTCTCTAATCATTTTTTTAATTGTTCCTCATCGCTTATAAAGCTACCAATAATCTACATCTACATTATTATAATAATTAAATGTCGAAAGTTCGCACATTGCGCATTTTTGTGCAGATACAAGGCATTATACTTTTCGCTTGGCGGACAGATCTTGCTTCGGTACTAGCCAAAGAATGCTTACGCATTGAAATACGCTGGGACTGCCTATTAGCTAGCAGGCATACGTTGGTCCTTGCAAGCTTCCAATGTGCAACCGTACCAAGACTAGGTGGTGTTGACCAAGTGCGGTTTGCTAGCAGCGTCTGGTTGCAGGTCCCGCTTGTTGTGCATCCACCTGGTGTGGAAGGCAGTCACAGCCGCTTGTCTATCAGTCGTGCCTGCTTATTCTGGTCGCCAAGAGATGGCGCTATCAGCAGACGTGCTTCCCCTTGCTGCCTGTTGCTGGCGCTCTAAGCAGCCTCTGCAGAGCACAGGCCACGCGCTCGCGTGTTCCCTTTCATAAAGGACGACCCTGTACATGTATACATGCGTGTACTGCGTCGTAGCGCCTAAGACAGACAAGTTTTCGCGCATTCTGTGGCCCCCAACATTATTGTAACTAGCGTCGTTATATTTGGGGTAGTTTAGAAGCACGGTTGCCGCGCCCGGCTTATTGACGCAGTTAGCGAAAAGCAGCTCGGCTGTGTGCCGCAGTTAGTTTCGCGTGTACTGTATCTTACTGGTAGAAGTTCGCGACGCATTCTCTGACCCGAAAAAGTATTGTAATTTATCTGGTAACTTTTTGGGATATCTTAAGGCCTGCTCGCCGCGCCTGGGGTTGTGAAGGTGTTAGCAAAAAAGCAAGCCGGCCATAGTGAGTTAGTTTTGCGTGTACTGAATTTTAGTGGGACAAGTTTGTGACGCATTTTATAGCCCTGCAACAAGATATACCTTATTTCGGTACTCACGCTTCTCGAAAACGCGACGAGCGATTGCCGAGAGTGATAACACGGGAGTGTTGCATGCGCCGGCAGGACGCGTAAAAGATAACACGGAGGAGCTCAAGAACATGACATTTACGTATGAGCGACTGAAAACAGGCTTTGCACCCACGAGTCTGACTTGAGTGCGATTAGAAGGCATTCTGCGAGCGTGTAACATGGTCCGGCTGAGCCTGTGTGTGTACTTCGCGTACCATCGTGTCGACTGAGGCCAAATTGTTTTGGAAACGCGCAGTCACCCGTGTATTTGTGCACTTAAAGTGCAGGAAATAATGCCAGGGAAAGGAGGGGTGCTTGAAAATCGGATGTTCAGATTTTATGGCATTGTTTCGGAGGAGTCTTTGCTGCGAAATGTACGTAAAAGTGAATTTATCTGTAATGCCGCTCATTCACCACTTAGCAACGTTTCGCCTCTACACGAAATACTCCTGTTAGGTCAATATGCCAAAATGATACATGCTTGTAATTTACTTTCAGCTGATGGGATCCGGTGGAGCATCGTACGGCAACGACTGCTGCTTACCTGGTGCCACAACTTTCGATGAATGCAGAAGCCCGGAACGAGCATTTATATAGAGCAAAATAAACATTTCATCATTTCAGAAGACGTCTTTCGTTTTCTTTATGAAATTGCAGCTGACAGATTCGGTGCAGTCCTGTAAAGGTCAATCGCAATCATTTCTACGTAATAATGAAACGATTCCACGCCAAGGCCACGCGAGGTTCAGCAGAAGCGAAAAAAAAAAAAAATGCCGCGCTGAGCAGCGGAGCCGGCGCGGCGTGTACCAACTGGTGTTCAAAACGCGCGCGCCCAAAACCGAAACCGGAAGGAGTTAACAACATCCGCTTGGTGTGCTACAGTCAATTCGGCCGCTGGGCTCTATGGGAGTGTCCGCTCTTGTTGAAATTTCTTTCTCTATGCCATCACATTCTAGTATGAGGTGTTCCATCGTTTCTACATATTTACCACACACAGTACATGTGTCTTCTTCTTCGTTAAATTTCTTTTTATAGCTCCGCGTTCTAAGACATCCTGATCTAGCTTCAAAGAGTAGGGCACTGCCTCTTGAGTTATCATAAAACGCTTCCTTCCTGATCTGCTGTTTCCAGTATCGATATAGTTCCACACTATGCTTCTTTTCCATTGAATTTATCCAATTTTTACCTTCCGCATTTTTAACCTGTCGTTTAATCCTCTGTCCTTTTTCGTCCTCGTGTCTGGCATACTTACTGGTTAGCTTCCTAGTTCTTTTCCGCCATTGTGAATCAACGCTCTTTCTGTATAGGTATTTAAACACCTTAGCTGCCCACCTGTTATCATCCAATTTCCTCAGACGTTTTTCGTATAGGATTTTACTCTGAGCTTCCCGTGCTTCGAATGATGCCCAGCCCATATCTCCCTGTACTGCTTCGTTTGTGGTATTCCCGTGGGCACCTAGTGCTAACCTTCCCATAGCTCTCTGATTTACTTCTAGTCTCGACTGAACCTCTGCCCTTAAACACAGGACCGCATTCCCTAAAGTAAGCCCCGGCACCATTACTCCCTTCCAAATGCCTCTCAGTACCTCATACCTGTTGTAACTCTTCGCCCTTTTGCTATTAGAGACTGTTCGTGCTTTTCCGTGTACATCTGCCCTTTGTTTATCCATACCCTGAGATACTTGTATTCGGCCACTCGGAGTATTTCGTGGCCTTGTATTGTAAGCTCCTGATCAGTTGTATCGTTGAAAAACATCCCACCCGACTTAGCTGCACTAAAACTGAAACCTAAACTGTCTCCGTCGTCCCCACAGTAATTAACCAGAGTTTGCAAATCTTCCTGGCTATCTTCTAACAGTACAATATCGTCCGCATAAATTAAACCCGGTAGTCGTTGCTCCACAACCTTTTCGCCTAATCTGTACGACAGATTATACCCTAGATTGCTTCGTTGCAACCTTCTTTCCATGCTTATCATATAAAGCATGAACAGCAGCGGTGATAGAGGACAACCTTGCCTTAATCCTTTGTGAACCTCGACAGTTGTCGTACTCTTGATTCCTTCCCATGTTATTTCAACATTATTTTCTCGATATAGTTCCTGTAGAAAATCAATTACCTCATTACCGATACCTTCAGCTTTTAATATGTTCCACAGGAGTTCCCTGTTCACATTGTCGTATGCACCACTTATGTCCAGGAAGGCTAAATACAGAGGTCTATTTTCCGCCTTAGCTATTTCTATGCACTGGGTAAGCACGAACAGGCTATCATCTAAGCGCCTACCACTTCTGAACCCGTTCTGAAGTTCTCCAAGTATTCTATTACTTTCTACCCATAACTGCATTTTTAATTTCACCGCCTGCATCGCCAGCCTATAAATAACTGATGTTATCGTAATTGGTCGGAAAGATTTTATGTTCTTCTTATCACCTTTCCCTTTATAAATCAAATTCATTTTACTCTGTTTCCAGCTGTGCGGAATTTGCTTATTTGTTATGACTGCCTCCAATGCTTTTATCAGCGTTTCCTTGCTTCTTGGGCCAAGTTCATTAATTAACTTGATTGGAATTTCGTCTATCCTCGCGGACGTGCATTTTGGAACATTTGCTTCCGCCTTTTTCCAGTTAAGATTGGTCAATTCTAAGCTGTTTTCTATTATGCTATTCTGTGTTGCTCCCTCACTTGGGGCGATTACCCTATCGTCTTTCCTAAATGACTCTGCTATAACTGAACCAATGTAGTTCACAGCGTCATCTCCCTCTAAACAATTTCCTTCGGCATCGTGAATCTGCTCCTCTTTTCTGTGATTAGCTTTACCCAGCCAGCTTATATGGTTCCAGAATTTTCTTGACCCCCCTTTAGTTGCATCGCGAACTTCAGCCAGCCAGCGGTCAGAGGACTGCTTTATTTTAGCATGGACGAGGACCTGCACTTGTTGTTTCTTTTGTCGATAATATTCCCATTTTTGGCCTATTTCCTCTTCAGATAACTGCGCCCTCTTTGCTTCTCTGTGCTCCCGAGATGCCCACCGTCGTTGTTCGATGGCCTCTCTAATTTCCTTATTCCACCAACTTCGTGGCTTCCCCTTTCCTCTCCAGCGGTTTACTCCTTTTACCTCTTTTATTTTTGTACTAATGAGTAGTTCTAACTGATTATAATCCCACCTTTCCATGGGATGTTTCTTTATTGCTTCCTCTATGCCAGCCGCTATTTGCGCTATTTGCGCGTCATTTAATTTTGCGTACTCTTTTTGGCTTCCCTGCATTTCTCTTTTGAGTAGGGCTCCCAACTGTAGACTAATCCGCTTATGATCACTTCCGAGGCTATGCTTCCCCTCTTCGCCTATTTCCATTTTTGCTAGCTTGCTATACAATCCCTGCGACATTAAGCAGTAGTCAATGGTCGTTTGTCTGTTACGGGACTCCCACGTGATTTGTCCCTCACACTTTGTTTCTCTATTTACTATAACAAGGTTGTGTCGTTCACAGAAGTCTAGCATCAACTTCCCATTACAATCTGTGTATCCATCCAGATCCTCGATGTGGCCATTCATGTCACCCAGCAGACAAATATCGGCACCTTCTCCAAACTGGTTTATATCGTCATCGAGACACTTCACTAGATCTTTGTTCTCTTGCCTGTATTTGTCCCCTGTCCCTAAATAAACTACTCCTAGCCATGCCTTTTTACCGGCAATTGTACCTGATACCCAGACATGTTCTTTGCAAGTTAACTTTATTCTTTGCCAATTTGTTCCTTGGTGTATGAGCATACCTACTCCTCCTCCCTTTCTCTCCGTTGTTGTTCTATTGCTCCCTTCCCAGACGTAGCCTTCAATAAGCGGTGGGTCTTCTTGATCCCTGAGGTGTGTTTCGCATAGCGCGTATACGCCTACTTCTTCGTCCTTTAACTGCTGTTCTATTTCTAACCACCTCGCTCTCTTTCTACCGCCTTGCATGTTTATGTACCTGATCCTGGTGTTAAATTTATTTGTAGTTTTCTTCCTGGACGTGTATGCGTGTGGCAGCGCCCCCTGGAAGCTTCCTTCCAAAGGGCCACGCGCGAGCCGGCGCTAGGGTCCTACCGGCGCGTTCATCACACTTCCCTATTCTAGCCACTGTACCTCAACGTATACATGGGAATGATGGGAAGTACAGGCTTCGGATTGACTTCGATCTTTAGACTAGTGGCGTTTGCTCGCGGCGCATTAAACGAATCTATACTCAAACATTATCGCGTAAAAAACTAATTTTATTTCTGCAGTATGTCATATAATGTACAACACGCTACATAAACATTGTATGACTGTGAGAGGGAAGCACGGTTTACTATGGTTTATCACCAGGACACACCAGGGTATGCATTCTTGTGCGATTCTGTTCCCGATTTAACGCCAGCGAATAATTATTTATTTATTTTTACAACAGCTATAACAACCGTGCATTTACTTATATAAAAATACTCATCAAGTATTTATGGAAATAAAAATGTTGTATTGTGAGAAAGTTTCGCGCCCTTGAGCGGAATGCTGCAAGTGTCGTCTGCTACGACACCTGCTCGTTGCAAACGCGAGACATTTCTCGCAGACGACAGGCACTTGCGAACTCTCTCGCTCTTTCGAAAGGCTGGGTCAGCTGTCACGATTGCTGAACGGCTTCAAGTACTTTTAAGCACATCTGCTGCAGTGCTAGCTAGGACGCTAGTGGCCTGCTACGAGTATATGCTTCATCATACTTTATATTGACGTACCGCTTCCGAAGCGTTATGGCGTGGCTTTGAAATTACCCATTTTGCGACCCTAGACTGCAGCCAGGAAGCAGCAACCTGTAAGTTTGTGTTTTCAAAGTCCTAAAACACGCATTTCAATGAGCACATAAACGAGCAATGCATGATGAAGCCCTCAATAAAATTTTATTGTCAAGCCACTAGAAGTACAACTGTATATGTCTTGTATCAGTAGTGCCTTCTTTTCCCTATTCTGAAGTTTCATAAAGCACGTAACGCTACAGCGCCAACCTAACACACTTAACAAACCAAAGTCCAAACGCTCAAAACATGTTCTTTCAACGTTTACGTTGTCGTCGCTTTCTCGTCAGGACTTCGACACTACACCGCGACACAAACATCGTCTCAGTCGCTGGCCCAGCGCGCTATCGCCACTTCGAGCAACCTAACAAAGGCAGAGAGCTTTGCGTTGCACTGTCCCACTGCAGGTTATAGCAATTGAGCTTGAAGCGAAACCAAAACTGAAAAAAAAAATACTTGTAGACTAGTTCGCCAGTCAATAGAACGCCAATCCGAAGCCTGTACTTCCCATCATTCCCATGATGGTTGAATGATCGCAGCGCCAGATTTCCCTCTAGGTATACTAATATTACAGTGTTCTAGAAGGGGGCAGTGGGCTCACTGTCGTATCCCTGCGCCGCTCCGCCGCGGCGCACTCAGCGTCGACTTCCCGCATGCCCGCCAGGGGCGCTGACGCATGTTTCATCTGAAAAACTTCTCTTGCCTCGTGTTGCGGTTGCGGGGGTGCGCTCGGTACAGCTCGGTTGGTTAGGCGTTGTCGGCGCTCGACTGCAAATACCACCGGCGTTGTATGCGTGGCAATATCTCTCTGTGCCTGTGCTGTGCTTGGTGCTTGGCTCAATGTGCAGTATGTGTGCGTGAGAATGCCTGACCGCCGTCGAAATTAATGTTTCGCGCCCGGGTGCCGGACTGGATACAGTCGTGCGAAGGATGCACCAAAGGCGTCTTTGTTCACCCAATTTCTCATTACGATGATCTGCATGTCTTTTTACAGTTTAGCGAAAACCGTGAGATATGGTAATGCGGATCTATGTGCGGTAGCTGCCTTGCTAAACACACAGCAGAGCAGCGCAAGTTGCTCTACCAGCAACAACTTGTGGGACCAGGTAGATGCTCTCATTGTTTCGGGAAATTTACCAGGCGCCGAAGTAGTGTTGTCTTCGGTCGATCACGACCAGCACATAGAGAGGAGCGACTCTCGGATGACTTACTATATGTCTGGATATGTCGCACAAAACTGCGTAATGAAAACCAACTGCCAGGACTGCATGAATGCGCTAACCGTGTCGTCCGAAGATGAGAATCCTGGGCTTGCTGCGTTGACACTGCACAGGGATAGAGGCGGGCTTCTCTACCCACGTGGAACACTTTTTTCGTTTGTAAAAATGCTTGAAGACATGTTTACTGAATGCTTCAGCAAAAAAACAACTACATGCTGATAGCATCTTGGATGTGCTTAGTCTGGTGAAAGCAAAGTGCTCGCACAAAATTGGTTGCAGTGAGCATTCAGCCGAACTCACCAAGAATGTAATAAGCTTTTATATTACAACGCGGTTCCATTTTTTTTACAAAGGGCATTAACTCGGAAAAACACTAGAGAAGGAAAACAGTCGATCATGCACAGGAAGATCGCGAAAACTTCCTGAGGCGAGTCTGCAGGTGCATGTTTATATCAATTTGTAAACATCTCCACTTATAAACATTCAGCCTTCTTGAGCCTGATTTTTCTGGTCCACATTCCTTCCTCGTTTCTTTGTAAATAAACATTGCATAAATGTACCTGGATTTTGTATTTCCTTTCTATATGCTGTGTCGTATTAACAGTGCGAACGATGTCATGCATATAAATCATGAGCTTAACACTCGAAAAAGCGATTATCTAATGTTAAGTGTCGTGGAAAAAATTTTGCTTTGTAGCGCGCATTCCCGCTGCAGGCCAGCGATTACGAAAAAAGAAGGCAATGCTAAAATTCTGTCCAATATGACTGCTGCATTAGCGAAACCACATTGCACATTTTACTAGCAGGAAATAAAAGAGGATCGTCCGTTGCTTCGCGCCCTGTATATGCGTTAATAGCCAGGCGCGTTCATCCGCGCTTCCGGTACAAGACATCGCCTACGCTCCGTAGATCAGCCACAGCGGCGGTAATTCTTTTCTCTGTACACTGATAAGACGCACCAGAACAAGTATCGCGCATTGCACATCGTGAGTGTTGCATTTCTTTCGGGAAGTGCAGCAATGCGCGGTACCCGTTCTACTCCGACATGGCGGCGAGGTGACGCTGCGAACCGCGCCACCTGTCGGCGGCGACACGAAGTGCGTCAAGCGCCGCCACCATGTGAGCGCACTACCTCCTTCGAGAACAGTGTACTAATATGAAACTCTATGATAGAGTCCATGCATTGAAATCGGGAACCGCAAGACCGCCGCCATGTTGCTACGCGCCGAGGTTGCCAGCTCCTGAGACGCTTGCTGGATTTGGTGACAGTAGTCAGTTTTAATCCGGCAACCGTAGCAGCGTAGCAGCATGGCGTCTCGCTTGTAGAGTCGTGATGTGTGCGTGCAGCGTTTTTGAAAGTTTATTTAACATAATGAACGTATACAATTGCAAAGTACACACTTTTGGGACCCAACAAATTTGTTAAAGGGTCCCTACCGATTGTTATCAGGAAAAAAACACTTCTATGGCAGCTGTTTGTTTTTATACTGCAAAATCACATAAAACCTAAATAGCTGAATAAGTAAAACAAGAAAATACAGTAGTAGGGAAAATTTCACAAATGAGATACATTTTTCTAATAATTTTCTTTGTTACGTCATCGAAAACATCGGCACAGAAAAAAAAAGGAAAGTGAGGGCATGTGCAAGCATGCGCAGTGTTACGCATTGTTAATAAGTGAGAGTTTTAATCGTTTAAGAAATGTATGCAATGTTCTTAGAGTGGTTAGGTCACTATCAAGCTTATTCCAAACTGAGGTACCTGTAAACTGTAGTGTAGAGCGACCGTAATTAGCATAGAGTTTCTCACTATAATGTAGTGGAAAACTCTATGGTAATTAGTATTTACCTTAGGCAATAAAAAACGACAGTGAGATGTGTTTCCAACATGGCGAAGTAAGGGATGGAGCGAGACTGTTGTCAAGGCCAGTTTTTCATGAACTATTTGACGCATGACGGAGGCGATGTTGTATGTTGTCAAATCGTAAATGTTGAAAATGTTAAGAGTTTTAAGTAAATCTTCACTCTTAATATGCATACTGTTGGGTGCTATAATGCGAAGAGCTCTTTCTTGAAGTGTAAATACTGGTGACAGATGAGTTTTGTATGTGCAACTCCAGCTCGCTAAGAAGTAATTAATGTGAGAGTGAACAAATGCGTAGTAAAGATTGATAAGTATGTGGGGAGGGAAATAGTTTCGACATTTCGACAGCACATGCAAGCCATATGAAGCCTTTCGAACTACGGAGCGCACATGAAGGGGGAATATTAAATGGTTATCGATAATAACACCAAGAAATTTTGTCTCACTAGATTGTTTTATCGGATGGTTATTGTAAACGACATCTGAATGAATAGCCGTTTTCCTTTTTTCAGAGTGAAATAAAATAAAAACTGTCTTAGTTGGGTTAAAGTGAAGGGCATTCATTGTACACCAACGGTGCAAAATTCGTAATTCAGAGTTAAGTTTATTAATTAAGTTGCATTCTTCATAATCTGCAATAATAAGGTTAGTATCGTCTGCATAGAGTACAGGGGTAGCACACACAAGCTGCGAAGGCAGGTCATTTATATAGAGTAAAAAAAATAAAGGTCCAAGTACGGATCCCTGGGGAACGCCAAGGTTAATAACGGTGCTGTTGGACTGAAAATCACCTAGTTGAACAATTTGTTGACGATTTTCTAAGTAACTGCGAATTAACGCCAAAGGTATTCCATTAATTCCGTAACGAAGCAATTTATCGCTGAATATAAAATGATTGAGGGAATCGAAAGCTTTCGCAAGATCTATGAACAATCCCGCGACCAGATAACCACTGTCTATTGATTTTCTAATTAAGTCTAGCTGTAAATGTTGAGACTGCAGTTTGTGTGGAAAGGCCGTTTCTAAAACCAAATTGGTGCCGAGAAAGAATGTTGTGCTTGTGCAGGTAGTCATTAAGGCGCCTCGCGAATATTTTTTCGGGTATTTTGCTGAAGAACGGTAGCACTGAAATTGGACGGTAGTTTTCTATTCTATGCTTGTCCTTTGACTTGTACAGTGGCAGCACCTTGGCAATTTTCATCCGTTCTGGAAACACACCCGTGACGAATATAGTATTGACGATATGCACCAGAACTGGTGACACGCTGTCAGTTACAAGTTTAACGACATGCGCCGAAACATTGTCAATTCCAGAGGCTGTGTTTCGCAAATTAGAAATAACTGAAGCCACCTCAAGCTCGTCTGTAGGGTAAAGGTAAAAAGAAGCATTTGTACGTGGAATGTACGTTGCATCAAAATCCTTACTAGTTGAGTTAATGTTGGATGAAAAATAGGCCCTGAAAGCATTACAGATACCTTCCGGTGTAGTGTACACAATATCACTGTATATTATTTTTTATGGGGGATGTGGTTTTATGTCTCGCCCTAGAAACTGAACTGGTTGAGAAGGTAGCAGTTTTTTTTTCGAATCCTTCCCGTTCTGTTGAATGCGATTGCTAAAATAAGCTTTCTTTGCTGCATAAACTGCTCTATTAAGAGTTTGCGAATACGCGGAGTATCTTTCCTTCAAGGAAGTGTTATAAGGTTGCCTTTTTAATTTCCTATACATGTTATATTTCGTTTTAATAGGACGCAAGAGCGCGCCCGTTACCCAAGGACCTCGCGGGATTGCATGTCTATTGCGCACACAGTAAGTGGTGGAGGCGGTGGCGATCGCCTCAGTAAACGTGTCTAAAAACATGTCGTAACTATTGTTAGAATTTTTCGAAGAATACATACGTGACCAATCAATTGCGCGTACATTATTTGCAAATACGTCAGCGTTAAATAATGTCCGCGTAAAACATTTCTTGCTTGAGTTCAGGCAGTTTGACATTACAAAAAGCACAGGGTAGTGATCAGTCATACTAACATCTAAAACTTCCGCATATTTGCAAACAAGAGTGTTAGACAACACGTGGTCTATAAGTGTACTACTGTGTTATGTTACACGCGTTGGTTTGTCTACAAGCAATGAGTAACCATAACTAGTAAAACAAGACACATATTCATAACAAGAAGAAGAATCAATTTGTCACTTACATCAATATTAACATCACTCATTATTACCACACGAGCATTATAACTCAAGAACGCATTAAATATACAGTCAAGGTCATCGCAAAAGCCGTCATAAGATGCAGACGGCGACTTATATATAACGCCCACAATAAGGTTCTGTGACGGCTGCAAATGACTTTTATCCACTTCAATCCAAACTGATTCATAATGAGGTGTTTTAAATTCGGTATCGTGTCGTCTCCTGTACGTAATGCTATCGTCTATGTACAGGGCAGCACCACCATGGGCGATGCCAGATTGGTTGTAGGTTGCGCGGCAGTTCGCTTCTAGCTTGTAAGCAGCTTTATTGTGAAGTCCGACTTCATTTTCCGTCAACCATGTCTCTGATATAAAGGAGAACTTCTTGCTAAATAGGCTAATAAAATTGCGGATTCGGTCCTGGTTTTTCCGTAAACTGCGCGCATTGAAGCGTGCACCCAGCAGCACGTTTTCAGAAACTGTCTTTTGATTGAAATCGTCCTAGTGTTTCGGCTTTATAAGTTGGTTCTTTATTCTATGTTGCGGGACGGTGTGGGTGTGGTCCATGTTGGCCGTACAGGTGGCAGTTATGCAACGGAGGGATGATCCTATTGAAGTTTCCGGCGGTATGCGGTTTTCAGCGGTCACGCCTGTTGCAGGAGTGTCACTCGACGAGGTTACGAGCTCGAAGCTGTGGTCAGATTCCTCGTTGGCGTTCCGTAATTCTCTTCGCACGGGCGCGGTATGTTGCAAAAGCCGCTTTCGCGATCTATCGTGGCGACGATAGACCGGGGCTTTTTTTTTATTATTATGAGTACTAATCCAGCTGCAGGGCACATGTAATCGACAAACGGAAGTCTCAGGAGAGCACCTGAGATTATTGTTGAATTCCAATGGCGGAGTCGGAGCAGCCGACGGACTCCGCGAGCGAGCACTCGGCTCTGGCGTAGAGCAACGCCTCCAAATCCGCGAGTGGAACAGAACCTGCGCCGCCGGAGCAAGGCGGAAGCAGAACTTCTATCTCCGAGTTACCCAGGATGCCTTGGGTGTTGTCATTTCCTTCCGCTGTTCGCTCCCAGCCATAGAGTTTCTCACTACATTACCTAGAGGGAAATCTGGCGCTGCTGCGCTGTGGAATGCATGGGAATGCCGGTATATTGTGACTTCGAATGGGCATCGTTCTCGGAGATACAGAACACCTTGAAGATGCGTTTGGCAAGCACTGTTCCGTCTGTCACAATGATTCATTTTCTACTAAAACAGCACGGCAAATGCTGTTTTGGTTTTATTATTACGCAAAAACATGTTTTGTTTAACTATGAGAACTTATTGCGTGTACGATTACATGATCCGTAAAAAGTATCAGCGGGCCGCTAAAGTTGGAGGACAGACGACAAGGTTCGCGATCGCCTTGAAACAGTTTGTCGTCTGTTCTTGCTTTTCTTCGCTTGGTCATGCATTGTAGGTGAGTAAAGATGTAATATGCGTGAATGGAAACATTTTATAAAGATTTTACTTTGAGAACGCGTTATTTGTGTAGCCATATCCACGTTTTAGACGAAGCCTCGTACAACACCAGCCAACACGACCCTCGCAGACACATATACCGTCATTCCCATGACGGCACGGTGCCCCCTTAAGAAACTCCCATATACGGTGGCGCCAGATTTCCCTCTAGGTGTTATAGTGAGAAACTCTATGCTCCCAGCACCGCCGCACCGGTCACTTGTCTCTTCAGCGCCGTTCAGCTGTTGTTTTTTTTAAATGTGCGGAATGGATATCTCGCCAAGCGTGCAGCAGCTTTTGCTTCCTCGCGAGTCGTGACCGGTGGCGCCTCCCAGCAGACAAACGTGGTAAAGGAAATACGTCACGCAGAGTTCCGGTCCACTCCGCCGATTTTGGCGGAGCATCTTTTTCTGCTCCACGGAGTGAATCCCGCTCTGAATCCCCTCTGACTCTCTCATTGGAACACCTTACTCCCGCCCTCACTCTGTCATTGGAATAAACCTGCTCAGAAACGAGCAGAAAAACTTGCTCCGACTCCGCCATTGGAATTCAACATATAATAAAGCAGGCGGCGCAAGAACTCTAGGGCACCCAAGGGACATGGGGGGGGGGGGGGGGATCAAAGCTCGAAGCAGAACGGTACGTAGGTTGGGGCCGCCGAGGCAGGTGTGTGCCAGGGAGTGTTCGCACGGACAGCTCCCCTGGCACGCGCAGCAGTGCCTCGCAAGGTCGAGATACTCTAAAGGCACCTGCGCCCATGATATCTTCCTTTTGCCTCGGCGCAGTGAGCACGATTAACGAGAATAATATGGAGGGCATCCGGTGCAGTCGCGAATGCGTCATGGCAGATGTAGCTCGCGTCGCCTGGCGTGTGTAGTAATATCAGAGTTGGTTGTATGAACTTTATGCATAATACGCTTTGTTACGGTACCTTAACGGAATGGGTCTAGAGGACGGTGTTGGTACATTTTTTCGTACCGCCCTAATCCTATACCCCCCACTACAAACACACACACACATACTCCCCCCCCCACCTTTTTTTAATGTATGCATACAATTCCTTGTCATGACGGATCATATCACGAGCTTAAGCCAATGTGCGATACACAGACAAAGCAGCTGCTACAACATGAACTGCATTGAGGGCCACACAACACATACGTAATTAAAGGTGCAAAATATAGGGGGAAGCTTCAAAATATGCTCTGTAGCACTGCAGAGTATAACATATATTGTATGTGTTTAATAAATGTTCAAAAAAACAATGCATCAATGTCCCATTTGCCTTCAAGTTTATTATCAAGTTCAAGTTTGCTGAAGTTTATGAGCATATGTACAACAGGAATCTACTGACACACCCGCAGTCAAGGTGGCTGTTCGAGGTGTGCTGGCTGCCTAAACGAAAGAAAAAGAAAGAAATTAGATGAATGTCGATACCAGTGTATTGCTTCTTGCCTCTTACCTGCATTTGCCTCCACGGCCTCTTGGCTTGCGGAGTCTGTATGAGGGAGCTGCTGTGGCTAGGCGTAGGCATCGTCTAAGCAAACAGAAAAGGCCATTCAAATGGGGAATTATGGAAATAAATGCAGTTATGTCTGCTTCTTGCACTCTTCTTGCCTAAAAGTTTTCAAACATAGTGTCCAGTACACACCAGCACTTTGACTGCTTCTGCTTGTTACCTGCAGGTGCTGCTGCGAGATCCTTAGTATGGCTGCGTGCATCATCGTAACACTTGGTGGAGGCATTTGAAGTGGTAGCCGAAAATATAAAGAATCATCCTTGTCTGCATGAATGCTTTCAAATTCTAAATGCAGTGGTAACTATCACTATTAGTGCAAGGCCCCCCTACATCTATGCGGCAAGTGCCATAGCTCGAAACTGAATTTTTCCTTTAGTGTTTCACAAGGCGTCTGATATGTCCACATTAGATGTGATGTGTTTGTTTTTATTTATCCCAGTGTGGAGAGAGCATCATTAAATTGTTTTTTATTTTTGCGTGTCTTGTTTTTTGGTTTATTTCTGAATTTATCAAGCAGCAGCCTCGTGATGCTAAAGTGCCGTATGTAATGGCAATCAGCTTTTGTTTTGCAGAAAAACAACGCATTTCCCGACCCATTGTTTGACATCCCCTCACTCGCATAATTTTGCAGAGTATTCTACCTATATTGACTTGCTTGACCTCCACTAAAGAATCTCGCATTTTCAAATATGACTCTTTCCTTAAAATCATTCGACACTTCTCATCATTTCTGTAAACTTAATATTAACGCACCACCTTCATAAAGCCATCAGGTATGCGTTTTTAGATGACAAAGCATAAGGTGACCTGTACCTGTTTTCAGCTCTTTCAATAATAATTGCGCTGGCCACATTGACCAGTAGCAACAGGGCGGCGCCCTAGAGGTTCCCACTTTTCCGGCCCAGCTTTTCCTCTAGAGTTGTTCTACTAACTCCATAGAGTTTCTCACTACATTACCTAGAGGGAAATCTGGCGCTGCTGCGCTGTGGTATGCATGGGAATGCCGGTATATTGTGACTTCGGATTGGCATCGTTCTCAGAGAGACAGGACACTCTGAAGACGCGCTTGGCAAGTACCGTTCCGTCTGTCACAATGATTCATTTTCTACTAAAACAGCACATGAAAAGCTGTATTAGCTTTATTATTACGCAAAAACATGTTTTGTTTAACAATGAGAACTTGTTATTACGTGTACGATTATATAATACGTAAAAAGTATCAGCGAGCCGCTAAAGTTGGAGGATAGACGACAAGGTTCGCGCTCGCTTTGAAACAGTTGGTCGTCTGTTCTTGCCTTTCTTCGCTTGGTCATGCATTGTAGGTGAGTAAAGATGTAATATGCGTGAATAGAAACATTTTATGGAGATTTTACTTTGAGAACGTGTTATTTGTGTAGCCATATCCACGTTTTAGACGAACCCTCTTACAACACCAGCCAACACGAGCCTCCCAGGCACATATACCCATAGAGTTTCCTAGGAAACTCTATGCATATACCGTCATTCCCATGACGGCGCGGTGCCCCCTTAAGAAACTCCCGTAAACAGTGGCGCCAGATTTCCCTCTAGGTGTTATAGTGAGAAACTCTATGACTAACTCTATGCCTGGTCTAGTTCGCTCCTCTAGGGACAGAACGTACGAGCAGAGTGGCGCTAGTTATAACCTCTTCGCTGTGGTCCGCTTCTGCGATCTGTTCAGCGCTCATGCTGCCATTTCGACAGGCACAAAGCGCTTGTATCGGCGGTAAATAAGTAAATTCACGAATATACAAAAGAAAACCTATATTTGCGAATTCTTTGCGTTTGAATAGTAAAACTAGAAGAGGTGGAGCGGTGCAAGAAATGTAAAGAAAGAGCGTAGGTGGCAACTGCAATGCTAGATCGACGGCATAAATTTCCCCTTCCTAGCCTCCGTAAGAGACTGGAAAAAATGTTTTAAAAGATTCATAGGATAATCTAGCCTTTTTGAGTTGATTACAGATAGCCTAATGTCGTATATGACATTAGGATTTACTGCTGTGTGCTGTCTGGTAAAAGTATAGTAAAAGTATTCACGAGTAAGTCCTCCGCCCCATATGTGCAGTAGGTTGCATGATCGATTCTGTTTCAAGGAAAGGTGAGCATATCTTGTTTTTATTATCGTTGGATATCTATCTCAGTAGAAAGCTTGCAAAAGCGATCCAAGTGCTTTAATACGTGCTGCTCTGCAGGCCTTAAATCGTGTCACGGAACTCTTTTCAAATTCACTTTTTGAACTCACGACGCATTCACGGAAAACTTTTAAGAGTTAAATTGAGTGGTAGTCGTTCTGTCGTCGAACATTACGGTGATTTCAAGTTTCTAAAGAGCGCAGAAACGAATTTTGCAACGTATACAATGAAACTGCTGTGTACTTTACGAACTCTATAAGCAATGTTATTTATAATAATCTGCTTGAAAAAAACAATAGGAGCGGCTATATAACGCTATTTAGAGAGCAGCGGACTACACGCTCCGACATTTTTTGGGTTCGGGCAGTCAACTTTTGGAGCCAACTGACCTATCAAAGCGCTCAACGAGAAGAAAATGGGTTAACCGGGCCGGGGCCCGATATTTATTAGTCATATCATAAGAAAATTAAGCCAACAAACACTGACACCAAGGACAACATAGGGGAAATTACTTGGGCTTAATAAATGAAATAAAGAAATGATAAATTAATGGAAATTGAAGTGCATGAAAAAACAACGTGCCGCAGGTGGGAACCGAACTCACAACCTTCGCATTTCGCATGCGATGCTCTACCAATTAAGCTACCGCGGCGTCGTTTTCCCATCCACTTTCTTGGGTATTTATGTGTCCTAGTAGAACCCTGGGAGTGTTAGCCAGCGCCGCCACTTCCAGACCTTGGCGGCGGACGTGGGACGTCCTTTTTGCCTCAGGCGTCACGAGAGCGTGATCTCTTTTGGGCGAAGGCAACTGGTCAATAAACCCACATATGTTACCTGAAGGCATCAATGTTGCCGCATTCGAGACCCTCGTTATGTAATCAACGGGAAGAAAGGGGGTTAACCGAGGGGCCTGATTTTTATTAGTCATATCATAAGAAGCCAACAAACACTAACACCAAGGACAACAAAGGGGAAATTACTTGTGCTTAATAAATGAAATAAAGAAATGATAAATTAATGGAAATAAAAGTGGATGGAAAAAACAACGTGCCGCAGGTGGGAACCGAACCCACAACCTTCGCATGCGAAGGTTGTGGGTTCGGTTCGGGTCGTGGTCGGAACAGTGTTCGGAACCACGACAGGTCGTGGTCGGAACTGGTCGGAACGAAATGTTTTTCGTTCTGATTTTCGTTTCGTTCCACTGAAAAAAGTTACGTTCCGCTTCTGCTCCGGAACGAAAAAAGAAATGAACCGTAACGGTTCATATTTGGTTCGCATGCAAAAATTTTCGAAGCAATAAAAACATAGTATTTATTTTTCTCAATAATTGAATTATAAAGCCTAAGATCATGCTCAGTGCCTTATGTCAAGGCACTCAGCGGGTACGTTCGATTCGCCTGCACCACTTGAACCAGTTCGCGAGGTGCTGCACCCTGCCATTCGTTTATTCAGCGGTGCAGCAAAGGCGCCCGCAGAACCACGACGTTCGTTTCAAAAGGTACAGGCATACAAGTGCGAAGGAGCGGCGCAGCAGACGACGCAGCACACGGGCGCGAGCACCGTTAAAACCCCGCTTACGCACTGTGGTGTGTATTTACGCCCCAGAAACCAATCATACCTGAAGTTCAGGACCTCTCAAACTTACGCACTCCGTGCACATTAGTCTGACATAGCATAACGCCTAAACCGCGTCTGCACCTTTGCATTCGTTTCGAGTGTTTCGCTGGGCTTGCACCTCCGGAATCGAGCTGCACAGTTTCTGAACTTCTCGTGAACCGCCGTGAACTGGTTCGCAGTGGTGCAGGCGAAACGAACAGACTCAGCATAATTTTAGTGAGCAAGCCTTGTTTTAACTCGCAAGGCTTGCTCACATAGGCCACAGCATTGTCTACACTGCCTCTGAAATAACTGTGTTCAGTGTTCATTCGCTCAGGAGGGCTTGAAGGACCAGAAGTAATTTCCAACAACCTGGCCTCAATCTCACTTCGCAAACTAGCTGTGTTCAAGCGATGGACCACTCGAGCGCTGTTCAATGCCTCTCCCGCACTGACGTTCGGTCTGCTTTGGACACGTACAGCGCCGTTTCGACGAGTGCGTTCAGCAGACGAAATACCCGCGAGAAATTCACCACAATGGGGTGTGACTAATTCCTCCAAATGGTCATGCAAGACCAAAATACCGCTGGAAGAAACATTATACGCATTACAGTGTACATTACATATCGCTAAATAATATATTAAAAGGTAAACAAGGTTAGTGTGGTAGGTACCTCCAAGGGGTCTTAGTTGAGCTTGCAGGAAGCACATTAAGCGTTCCCTTGTTGAAGAGATATTTTATAATATCTAGCGTCGACAACAATGCGACACGTGGCGACTACGTCGTTAGTTGCGAGGCAAAATTTATAGCTTTGTACCTTTCTCTGCCACTTTTGTTTCGCTGGTGATTGTCTGTGAGCTGGTGCTTTGCGTTTCCGTGTAGGTTTCAACAGATAACTTGGGCAATTCGGAAACAGGCGAGGCAGGGCGTCTTCTTTTAGTGTCTATTTGTCGCGCGGTACGACCACAATATCACAGCAAATATTGTGTTCGAAGACCTTGAGGATGTCGTCATTGATGAAGCGGAGGTGGCAGACGGATCACGAGCTTGAAAGCTTTCTGTCAAGACTTGGTACGGTGCGCTCCCACCGTTGAAAACGCTCAGCATACGAGGTGCCCTGAAAAACATGTATATTGTTTTCCATGGATCGCACGGAGTCGTAGCCGCTTTTACAGTCTGGCCCCATATATATACTGGCACGAAGCAGCATGGCATAGTTCAAGCAATTGATAGCGCCATGCACAAGCATTAAATCGCGAGCGCAGACGCGAGAAAAAGACTACACACACACGGCTGCTGCCCAAATGGTGTTGCTACGACTGCTAGGCTAGGCCTTGCCAGGCTGCAGCCGGGTGGTCTCAGTCCAGATTTCTTTCTTAGCGCCCTTCATCCGAACGCTTGCGTAGATTCCGCTTTGTAATACTTGCTTGAAATGAAACGCCGCGCATTCGCAACAAAGCGCCAGTGGTGCCACTTGTAACAGAGGCGAATATCTGGGCTGTTGCACCTCCACTCAACCGCAAGTAAGCGCGAACTCTCGGTTGTGCATAGCTCTAGGTTGCTTGCCGAGCACAGCCGTTCACTTTCTGTTAAACTGTGAGCAGTATCTTATCAGGAGATCAAAACAATGAAATCATTATTGAAAGGGCTGCTTCCGTAATAATGAGTTTGTTTAACGACAAAGAAAAGGAAACTGAGATGTTCCGTGCGCTTCACATTTCTCCGCAAAGCGATGCAATTTCTGAATGAATTTCGATAAATGTAAGACAAACCTGACAACTAAAGTCTTCGGTGCGGCTTTTAGTGTAGGCTTAAGCCAAACGTGAAGTGTTAGTTAGGACCTGTATAGTTGAAACTGCATTGTAATTAGGCAATTGTTTTAGCAAGCAGTCGCTTAGACGCGTCAGTAAGCCCAACACTTATTCTTTGTTACTCGTGGTTTCGATGCAGAAACGATGAGACTAGGTATTTTATAAAGTAAGGTATGTTTATTATAGTTCTTAAGGGGGACGCGGCTTTCGCATGGCTAAAAATGGCAAAAAGATTGATTTTTTGAAAATAACAGTTTCAGTTTCTATAACTCTTTTTCTATCTGATTCCGAAATATCATCCCTATAAACCAAGTAAAACTGCTCCAAAAATTGTTTTATTTGCCAAGGTGGGCAAAATTTAGCGGAAATCAAGAAAGAACAGCGTTTTTCAAGCTACAATAATCTCTGGAACAGCGCACCAAGCATCTTCGTCTCGTTGGAAAGCGCATTTCTCAGTCTTCAAATTTGCCGCTTCAGCTATCTCCTCCGTACAGAAACGAGAGCTCAAAAAGCAAATGATTGAAGGTCGTGCCGGAGTGTGCGATTGGCCGCGCCCGCCACGTGATTCCAGCGCGGCCCGCCATTGGTTCGGTGCTCGCGTCGTCTGCTAGGCTCTTTGCACCTCGCGAGCCTGGTAGTCTCCCAGTCTCTAGACGTGTAAAAACGGGCGCCACTCGGATATCGCAGTAGCGTGGTAGCGTGGCCCATCCTCTGTGTGTGTGGACGTCTCAGACCCGCGGCTAAGCATTCCGAGTACTGGCGACGCGGACTTCGCGACCAAGATTCGCGCGCGGAATCCTCGGACATGCGGCTAGGCCTTTCAGCACTCGGTGTTTCGTAATTCGCGACCAAGCCCATCGCGCACGCAATCCTCCTACCGCGGCTGAGCATTTCGCGCATAGGAGTCTCTGACTCGTCGATAAAGCACATCGCGCGCGAACATCTCGGACCCTCGCCTAAGCATTTTGTGCATCGGCGCCTCTGACTGCGCGACTAGTACATCGATCGTCGACTCCTCGAGCCCGCTTCTAGGCATTTCGCGCGCCGGCACCTCGGACTGCGCGAATAAGCACTGTAATGGTTGGGGTCGGGCATGAAATAGATGGTAGCTGCATGGCCAATGCCGTCGTCCAACTCATCCACGCTGAGGACATTGTTGAAGAGAGAGACTTGTTCTCATCGAGAACGAGGAATACTGGATTTATTTACAGTATCTACATGAGAACGTTACAGTTCATCAGTCTAGCATGACTGAAAGAAGTATGCACTCTCAGCAGCCGCGCCACGGCTGCTTACAAACACGATGTCCTCCCTAGATCCCTAGGTGAGGGAAAACGGTCGTTCAACCGTTGACCAATTCGGAGCCAGCAACTCTCTTATTAACTCCTTGAATAAATGTTTCTACCACCACCACCACCAAAGTCCTCGTAGCCGACCCGCGTTTGAGGGGGAGGGTTTACGCACTCACTTCCGCACAGATTTCACTAACCACAACGAGGTGAGTAGGTTCTCGCAGACACGGTGCTGCTCCGAGCAAGCGCCTCTTTATCCCATAGTCGACTCCGCAGACCGGGGCCGCCGCGTCTGTCCATTGACTGACGACTCCTAAGCTGCGTGAGACGGCACCGCAACATATCTTCCAGGAGCTCCCCTGCTCCAAACAGACCGTGCCGCGGACGGCGTGCACACTACCAATACTTGCTCCGCCGCCCGCCCCTAGACATCGCGGCGCCGTCTGGCTGGGGACTGACGTATTGTTGTCCATTCAAAACGAGTCGCCGCCGCAGCCATGGTGGTGCCGATGTCCTGTCGACTCTAGAGTTACTGTATATGCTACCAAAGGTAGCATATAACTCTAGTTGACTCGGCGCATCGTTGTTCTCACAAGGTGAGTCATCGCAGCGGGGTCAGGCAGATTTCGTCCTTTCAAAGCGAGTCGTTCCAGCAGACATGGTGGCGCCTTTGCGACGGTCGCTTCCCCGAAGATCGCCGGCCTCCGCAGGTCGAACGTAACGGCGCATCGAGTGTCGACTCCTCGATCCCGCGTCTAGGCATTTCGCGCGTCGGCACCTCGGACTGCGTAAATAAGCGCATCGAGTGACGACTCCTTGTATCTGCGGCTAGGCATTTCGCGCGTCGGCACCTTGGGCCCGCAACCAAGCATATGGCACATTCACTCTATTATCATATTGCTACGGGCTAGTATTCCCAATGACGAAGAGCCGAGTAGGAAGAAGACCAAGACGACGATTGGAAGCTAGCGCGGGCTGTTGCCTCTTGGTCAACTGCGGCGTATTGCCTTGTAAATATACTTGTAAATAGCTTTTCGTCGGCGTCTTCCTACGTAACATATTTGGTGGAGGTGGACGTTCCCTGTACCTCGTCACGGAGCTTCGCAGTGGACGGTACGTCGAGCCTACCTTCATGGCTCCCGGCGACGACAACCCGACTCCGCCGGCTCCGACACCTGCTGCCACTTCTGCCTGCACTGTCTGCCTGCCAGTGGTCAATTTTGGCTTGACGACACAAGTGCTGCCACGCGGGATGTCTCTGGCCCAACTTTGCTCATTCGAGGATCACTCTGTAGCATCGATTTCAGTAGACGACAATTCAACCGATCCTCCTCTACCAACGCAGTCGGCCACTTGTACCATCGCCAACTTACAGAAAATGATTGCACCCGACATGCCGTCCGAGCACGCTCGTGCGCTCTACCGCGTTCTGATTTCCTACCAAGATATTTTTGACTTTAACGGTCGTCCTTTGGCCCAAACAACAGCTGTTCAACATCGCATTAATACCGGAGATGCCCCTCCTATTCATCGCCGCCCGTATCGAGTATCACCGGCTGAGCGTCAAGTTATTCACACCGAAGTTCGCAAAATGCTTGCCACGAACATTATTGAACCGTCATGTAGTCCATGGGCGTCACCGGTTGTGCTGGTAAAAAAGAAGGATGGCTCATGGCGTTTTTGCGTGGATTATCGGCACCTTAACAGGGTTACCAAAAAGGACGTGTATCCCCTACCTCGGATTGATGACGCCCTTGACTGCCTCCACGGTGCTCGCTATTTCTCCTCTATTGACCTTCGCTCCGGCTATTGGCAGATTGTTGTGGACGCTCTCGACCGCGAGAAGACTGCCTTTGTAACACCCGACGGTCTTTATCACTTCAAGGTGAGGCCGTTCGGCCTATGAAACGCTCCTGCCACTTTTGAACGCATGATGGACTCCCTTCTTCACGGTTTCAAATGGTCCACGTGCCTGTGCTACTTGGATGACGTTATGGTATTCTCCCCAACATTCGCTACGCACCTCGAGCGCCTCTCAGCAGTCCTGGACGTTTTTCGGCGAGCCGGTCTGCAACTCAACGCATCGAAGTGCCAATTCGGCCGTCGTCAGATTACCGTCCTTGGACATCTCGTTGACGCGAACGGAGTGCAGCCGGACCCAGGCAAGATCCATGCTGTTACGCACTTCCCTGTTCCGAAGTGTGTCAAGGATGTGCGCAGCTTCATCGGCCTTTGCTCGTACTTCCGCCGTTTCGTCAAAAATTTCGCGGCCATAGCACGACCACTAACCGAGCTTTTGAAAAAAGACGCCCCTTTCCAGTGGGGCGATAACGAGGCCTCTGCATTCTCGCTTCTCATCGATCTTCTCACAACGCCTCCCGTTCTGGCCCATTTCGATCCTTCTGCGCCTACCGAAGTCCGTACTGATGCCAGCGGTCACGGAATTGGCGCAGTACTGGCACAACGCCAGCGTGGCCACGACCGTGTTATCGCTTACGCCAGCAGGCTCCTCTCGCCCGCGGAGCGCAACTATTCCATCACTGAGCGTGAATGTCTGGCCCTAGTTTGGGCGGTTGCGAAGTTCCGCCCATACTTATATGGCCGACCCTTTTCCGTTATCACAGACCATCACGCGCTTTGTTGGTTATGCTCATTGAAAGACCGTTCAGGAAGACTTGGTCGCTGGGCCTTACGCCTCCAAGAACATTCGTTCTATGTCACCTACAAATCTGGCCGACTACACAAGGACGCTGACTGCCTGTCTCGCTACCCGGTAGACGAGCCTGACGACGCCGACAGTAGTACCGCCGACGGCATTTTCTCTGTGTCTGCCTTCGGTAACATCGCCGATGAGCAGTACCGAGACCTATCGCTGCGAGCACTTATCGAGCGTCTGCGCTCTACACCTACCGACGCATCCGTTCGCCGATATGTCCTCCAGGGCGGCATTCTGTACCGAAGGAGCTTCCTCCCTGATGGCCCTGATCTTCTTCTTGTCGTGCCCAAACATCTACGACAGACTGTGCTCTTTGAGATGCATGACGCACCCACTGCAGGACATCTTGGGGTAACCCGCACGTACGACCGCGTCCGCCGCCGCTTCTATTGGCCTGGTCTCGCTCGCTCCGTCCGACGCTATATTGCTGCCTGTGATCCCTGCCAGCGTCGGAAAACGCCTCAGGTGCTCCCTTCCGGTCATCTCCAGCCGATCACCGTCCCTGTGGAACCGTTTTTTCGTGTTGGCTTAGACCTCCTCGTTCCCTTTCCCACGTCATCCTCTGGGAACAAATGGGTAGCCGTCGCAACTGATTACGCCACCCGATACGCTATCACGCGGGCTCTACCTACCAGTTGCGCCACTGACGTCGCGGACTTTCTCTTGCGTGACATTATCTTAGTGCATGGCGCCCCGCGACAGCTGCTTACTGACCGTGGTCGTAACTTCCTCTCGAAAGTTATCGCCGACATTGTGCGTTCCTGCTCTATTCAACACAAGCTGGCTACCTCATACCATCCTCAAACCAATGGCCTGACAGAGCGGTTAAACCGTACTCTTACCGACATGCTGTCCAAGTACGTTTCGAAGGACCACCACAACTGGGACGTTGCCCTTCCTTACGTCACCTTTGCTTACAATTCTTCCCGGCACGACACCGCCGGATTTTCTCCAATTTATCTACTCTACGGTCGCGAACCGACCTTGCCCCTTGACACGGTACTTCCTCCTGCTGCGACCTCAACAACCGAGTATGCGCGCGACGCCATCACCCTCGCCGATCATGCACGCCAGCTTGCCCGTGCTCGACTGACGGACTCGCAAACCACGCAGCAGCGTCAGTACAACGCCCGCCACCGTGACGTACAGTTTTCGCCTGGTGCACTCGTGCTCCTGTGGTCGCCCTGTCGTCACGTCGGACTTTCCGAAAAGCTCCTTTCGCGATACACAGGGCCCTACCGCGTGCTGCGCCAGGTGACGCCTGTGACTTATGAAATTGCTCCTGTGAGCTCAACCTCGTCATCTACTCTGGTCACAGAACACCTATGCTCTGGTGTCTAGTGATGTCGTGCACGTCAGTAGGCTCAAGAGCTACTACACTGCTTCAGAGTCCGGCCTTTAGTCGCTCCGGGACGGCGCTTTTGCCGCCGGGGGTAGTGCTACGGGGTAGTATTCCCAATGACGAAGAGCCGAGTAGGAAGAAGACGAAGACGACGATTGGAAACTAGCGCGGGCTGTTGCCTCTTGGTCAACTGCGGCGTATTGCCTTGTAAATATACTTGTAAATAGCTTTTCGTCGGCGTCTTCCTACGTAACAATATTGTCACGATAGCTCGAACAAT
Organism: Dermacentor variabilis; assembly: GCF_050947875.1. Classification (NCBI taxonomy): domain Eukaryota; kingdom Metazoa; phylum Arthropoda; class Arachnida; order Ixodida; family Ixodidae; genus Dermacentor; species Dermacentor variabilis. Next base: position 13,369,361 of record NC_134570.1, read on the forward strand.
ATCTATCATCCCACCCCTTCATAACGAGAACCACATCATGGGCTGGCACAGACACCTGGCTGGAGAAGTGATCGAGGCATCATACAAAAGTACAATTCTGGAAAGCACCTAGCAGCTGCATATCTATCACTGGCTCTCTGATCATGAGTTCCACAGCCATTGTCAGGTGAAAATGACTTGGAAGGCTGCTGACACTCAGAGCCTTCATTCAGTAACATGGTCAATTCTACCAAAAGAAAAAAAAATGCCTCACTGATTGTACTGGAGACTGCTGTCAATAAGGCAGCTTGCAGGTACAGCAGTGAAGCTATATTCATGCCCACACAGAGTTCTGCACCTCAGTATGAAACCCAGGCACCACGCTCTTTGTGGAGCAGCAGCCAAGAATGCCATACAAAAGAAAGGAGGTGGGTACGAAAGCACACGAGTCCAGAGGCCACATGTACCAGAATCACAAAACATCCGAACTACAAATTTGGTGCCATTTAGAGAAGTGAACAGAAGGTAAAAACTGTTTTTTTTTCTTTTTGCATTTCTGCTCAGTTTCTGGAAGCTGATTTCTTCGTTACCGTTTAACATATTCTGACTCCGTTTTCTTCGTCACGTTCCTTGGGCTACAGTGCAGGTCGTGACATTCTCGCTTTCTTATTTTGACCCTTAGTAAGTTTACGATGTGGCTATTCGTCTACGCCGAAAGTGTGCTTGATTCGAAGGTAACAAAAAAATGGCACTCCAAAAAATTTGTGTTGCAAAAAAAAAAATTCAGGAATGCCACGACCTTCAGCTAGCACTTAGCTATGCAGTCAATACTTTACAAGCCTTCTACCACGTTTCTTAAGTTCCCGAGGCTGCCCAGAAAGTTCGAGGGCGAAAAATACAGCTCAATAAAACGGTCTCAAGATATCGCTCTGAAACATTTATGGAAGCATCAGGCCAGCATCAAACAAGCACCAAACATAAAAAATTTGTGCCAATTTTCTCCAAAATCCATGAAGAAATAACGAAGTTGATTTTCAAAGCCACGTCCCCCCTTTACGTGCAACTATTTGCAAGAGGGTAAATTATTCTAATCGCCAGTTCTTATATTTTTGCCATGGTCGAAGAATGGAAAAACCATCGTTCACTTTCACCTTTTATCTTTGCTTCAATCAGTATTTGAACCATAGTTTTCTCCCGGTATATTTCACATTTTCTGGCTACTTCATCCTGCGGCAACTGTGCTTTTTTTGCCTGCCTGTGCTCTCTGGATGCTTTCCGTCATTGGGCGATCGCTTCTCGTATCTCCCTGTTCCAGCAGCTCTTCGGTTTCTTTTTTTTTATTTCCAATGAGCATGTTGCTCCTCTTTCCGTATTTCTGTCATTATTACACTTAGAAGCTCACTATATTCCCATTCTTTGCTTGGCCATTTGACAAGTTCTTCCTTGGCTCCTTTTTGTTATTTGTTCAGCGTTGAAATTTGGACTGGCCATTTTGCGCTCCTTGCTCCCTTTTACAACTACATACTCCATTTCCAAAATGTGTTTATGATCACTCCCTACGCTGCTATATATATATACCCTTTCTCTTCAATGACCATTTCTCTCAGCTTATCATGAATTACTTCCGTCATCAAACAATAATCAATGGTCGATTGCCGGTATCCCACTTCTCACGTGGTATGCCCGACACACTTAGGCCCTGTATCACAGTATTCACAATAGCAGCAATTAGGCAATTCACTAACTCTTGATTCTTCTCTCTGCAATCATTTCCAGTCCACAAATACGTTACGCCCAGCCAAGTTTTCTTTCCACTCATTGTACAGGATAACCAAAGATGCTCTTGACCATATTGAGGTTGCTCTTTTCCACTTAGCTCCCTGATGGATGGGCATTCAAACTTCCCGTCCCTTTCTTTCTGATTTAGTTCTGTTGTACCCTTCCCAAACATAATTCTCAATCCACTAGCAGCTGTTCCCCGTCTCCAAGGTGTTTCTGTAAACGCATATACTCCTATTAGTTCTCTATTTAACTGCTCCTCAATCTCTACCCACTTTTCCTTTCTTCTGCCGCCCTGCATGTTTATGTAGTCTATTGCATGGTTAGCTCTCTTTCTTGTTTTCCTCCTCTTTCTGCTATTGACGGCGATGCTATTCTGAGGTTTCCCTAGGGGACCTTCTTCATTACTACCTCCACTGGCCTCCTGAGCGCCCATGGGCCACCCAATAATGCAACCTCGCAACAAGCAAGTCGCCAGTCCACTTCTCGTCCAAGCCTGTGATTGAAGTGGATCCCATACTGTTCAAAACCACCACACCTCACTTCCCAGTTAACTTCTACAATCTCGAAACCTTTCTCTCGGCTCATTGTCCATATAACCTCATTAACATCCACTACGGCTTTTTGTACGTGATTGTCACGTACAGGCACCCCCGGCACCGTGCGCACCACGATCTGCACCTGAGGGGACAGCTCGCGCAAGTTGTACACTCCCCTTCGCCAAGTTCTGGGCTCTTCTGCTTAGGACGTCACTTAGCACTACATTGACAAGGTTGCGTCTGTGGACATATTCCGCGACCTTTGCTTTTGCTAGCTCTACGACAGGGCCCAATGCTTGTCCTAGAAATGTCACTCTTTTATCGCCTTTTACCCTCTCCACAATTGCTTCCGAGCACCTAGCCAGGTTTGAGTCACCGACGATAATTACTCTCTTTCCTACTGCCAAGCAGTCTTCCTGCTTCCCTTTGTTATACTTTTCCGTGCAATCCGGTCTTGACAAGAGGCATTGAGTCCTGCGTTCCTGCTTTTCCTTTGTGGCCACCTCAAGGTAGGTCTTTCCAGCTAACCCCTCCCCACGTTGCACGCATTCCACGTGCTTTGCTGACACTCCCTGCCGCATCACGTCGCGAGCCTGTATTCCATTGTCACGACCATACTCGTTCACGATGGCAGCCCTGCTCAGCTTTCCTTTGGCTGCCTGAAGCCCTTTTTTTCCTACCACCCTCCGTGCATCACGCTCCATATTTAGCCCATTTTGGAGCTCTTCGACCTGTTCCACAAGCTCATCCTGGAAATCCTCCATTTTTTCTTTAGCCCAGCATCGACATCAGTGTCTGCCGACTGATTCGATTTCCTCTCCATTCTCATCCATCCCCTCGTCTACCCTTGAGGCACAACCCGCAAGCTGCAGGCTTTGCAGTCTTTATTGCCATGTGTTGCACTTTGCTTTCACTAAGGCAAACATCGAAGCTTTCAGAGCACGTGCCGTCTAGCAAAGGCCGATATGCACAGAATCCAAATCCTTAAAATGCCGCAACGTAATTGTCACTAATGTTTTAGAAGCAATAAATGCCGTACAGACTTAAGGTATGACGTGTTCGAACACACAGCCACGCTCTCACTGTCCTACCGGCAGCATTTTGTATACCAATGCACACACACACACACTAAAACCACTAACAGCTGATAGTCCTGCCACTTGCAAACTTCTGTTTACAGGCTATAAAGACTTAATGTCCCACACGGTTCCACGTGTTGAAACAGGTGGCACAAATGACGCTCTTATCCTACAAAACCAAATTTACACGAAAAAAGAAAAAAAACTAGGCAATTACTTTTTAAAGGCTAAAAAATCAGCGAATCAAAAACAGACGCAAGCTTAAGAGGGAGCTTTAGCTCGGGTGCTCCTATCTAAATACATGTAAAAGGAGAATTCGTTTTTCTCGGCAACCACTGCACCAAATTTGACAAGGTTTGTTGAATTTAAAAGAAAAACTTAAAATCTAGTGACTGTTTGTTTCCAATTTTTGATTTATGTCGTAAATTTTTATTAAAAATTGGCGAAAATTCGAAATTTTCAGAAAACGAAACTATCGAGTTTACAGCTCTGTAACCTAGCAAGGAAGAATGATAAAGAATGATATCACAATTCTGGGAATTGGATCTGATAGTACATCTAAAGCGGACAAAATTGATATGTTACACATGCATCTAAAAAATTGTATTGTGTAAATACAGCGTTTGCAGAACCCTTGTATACAACATAACAACTTCACGTAAAATATAAATTGGCATACCGAATTTGTCCACTTTGAACGATCTAATGCATACCATTTATAGAACCACGATATCTGTTCTTGATGCAGAGCCATTAATTTATAAACTTCGTGCGTCTATATTTTTAAACTTTTGAAGTTTTCAAAATCCTTTTAATCAAATTCAGGCCCTTAATCGAAATCCTGCTTCCAACAGTCACTAGAATTTAACTTTCTCTCTCAAATGCAACACATTTAATTAAAATCGACCCTTGGGTTATCTCAGAAAAAGGTTTTTGCGTTTTACATGTATTTGAATAGGCCGCGTCGGAGTTGGGCCCGAGCTAAAGCTTCCTCTTATAGCATGCACAAAAAACTTATGTGCCCTTGAAAACCGTGACCGTCTGCCACAAACATCACCGAAAGCAAAATGCTGAGCCCCACTTGTTTTCTAACCACGAACTCTCATTCATGTCCCTACATGTCCCAATCCTGTAGTGCCCCTCGCGGGAGACTTGGCATGGATGTTATGAGCGTCCCCCTTGGAATGGGGCGGTGGGCTGCGCCAAGCTACTGCCATTGTACTGCCTAATGTCGTACCTAGGTTAAACAATAAAAACAGAAAGAAAAACACTATGGACTACCACACCTAAATTTTCTGATCCCCTATTGCGAACTGTGCTCCGTCTTTCGTCGTTTCACTACTTTTCTTCCTCCAATCGCCTCTTACTAATGTCAATTGCAGACATGTTTACTTTACCACTGCTCCCGCTGAACCCAAGGGCTTCAAGGAGGCCAGTGGTGCCTAAATTGACCGTTGGGTAGACGTCTTCACATTCTAATAAAACATGCTCCATAGTTTCCCTAGCTTTACCGCAGCAAGCACATGCTTCTTCTTCCTTCTTATATCTCGCTTTATAGGTGCGTGTTCAAAGGCATCCCGATCTCGTTTCGAAAAGTAATGAGCTTCCCTTTGAGTTATCATAAATGGTTTCTTTCCTGATTCCTTTTTTTTCCACTTACGTAGTTACTCATGGCAGGTTTCTTTTCCATTGCCACCACCCACGAGATTATTCCAGCCTCTCTGACTTTCCCCTTGACCTTCTTTGTTTCTGAGTTTCCCACCCTACAGGCCGCATACTTGCTGGTAAGCTTCCTAGTTCTTTTCCTCCACTGTGAATCAATGTTTTTCCTGTACAGATACCTGAACACTCTCCCAGCCCATTTACTTTCTTCCATATTCCTCAACCGTTCTTCATACTCAATTTTACTGCGAGTTTCCCTCACTTCAAAACTAGTCCAGCCCATATCATTCTGCACAGCTTAATTTGTAGTCTTCCCGTGAGCGCCCAATGCGAGGCGACCCACTGACCTTTGGTTCCCGTCGAGTCCTGACTGTACCCCTGATTTTAAGCAAACAACCGCATTTCCAAAAGTAAGTCCTGGAACCAATACACATTTCCACATACCTCGGAGGACCTCGTACCTATTGTATCCCCATAGCGCTCTGTGCTTCATTATGGCTGAATTTCTCTTCCCCTTCACTGTTGTTTTTTCCTGTGTTTCCATATGTCTATTGCCTTCGTTTATCCATATACCAATTGGTATTTATATTCTGTTACCCGAGGCATTTCCTGGCCCTGTATCGCCACTGTCTGTTTACTGTTTTCATTGAATACCATAACACCTGATTTTCAAACACTGAATTTCAAACCTAAGTTGTTGCCTTCCTGTGCACAGATATCAGCCAGATGTTGCAAATCACTTTGCTTGTTAGCTAGCAACACAATGTCATTTGCATAAAATAAACCTGGGAGCTGCTGCTCTATTACCGTACCCGCCTGTTTGTATGAGAGATTAAACCCGATATTACTTCCTTCTTGCGCCCTCTCCATTCTCACCATGTACATCATAAATAGCAGCGGGGATAAAGGGCACCCCTGCCTCAGTCCCTTCTTGATATGAACTTTCTCCTCGCTCCTCATCCCTTCCCATTCAACGCAAACGGTATTTTCTAGGTAAATCTCTCTCAAAAGCTGTAGACAATCGTCACCTAAGCCTTCCCCTTCCAGAATATCCCACAAAATGTTGCGGTCTACGTTGTCATAGGCTCCTGTAATGTCTAAAAAGGGCACATACAACGGTCTGCTTTCTACTTTTGATATTTAAATACACTGAGTAAGAACAAACAAGTTATCATCCAAACGCCTACCTATACTGAAGCCATTCTGAAGGTCTCCCAAAATGTCATTATTCTCTGCCCATGCTTGAAGCTTTAATTTGATTGCCTGCATTGCTAGCCTGTACATTACCGATGTTATGGTCAACGGTCTATACGAGTGAATTCTAGGTTCCTCCCCCTTACCTTTATAAATTAAATTCATTCCACTTTGTCGCCAACTGTCTGGCATTCGTATAACTTTTAAAGTATTTTTCACTGCTTTCACCAGAGCTTCCTTACTTTTTGGTCCTAGTTCATTAATCAGCGTAACTGGAACCTCGTCTAGCCACGTGGCTGTGTGCTTAGGAATTTTCTCTTCCGCTTTCTTCCAGTTGAAATTTGTCAGCACCAGCTCCTTTTCCACTTCGGTCTCTTCTATGCTCTTTTTTTCTTCAAATACAACCTTGTCATTGTCTTGGAAAGATTCAGCTGTTACTTTTCGGATGTAATTTATTGCCGCTTCTTCCAGTCTGTTTTCATCTTCGTCTAGAATATGCGCATGGTTGTATTGTTGTTGACTTCCTGCCTAATAATTTTATGTGCTTCCAAAATATTCTAGGTGCGGCCTTCTTTTTCTCACGTATTTCTGACAACCAACGTTCACTTTCACCTTATTTTGCTTGCACCAGTATTTGAACCATAGACTTTTTCTCCCGGTATATTTCCCATTTACTGGTTACTTAATCCTGCGGCAAATGCGCCTTCTTTGCCTGCCTGTGCTCTCGACATGCTTTCCGTCGTTCGGAAATCGTTTCTCGTACCTCTGTTCCACCAGCTTTTCGGTTTCTTTTTTCCTTTCCAACGAACATGTTGTTTCTCTTTCCGTATTTACGTCGTTATTACACTTAGCTCACCAAATTCCCATTCTTGGCCATTTGCCAAGTTCTTCCTCGACTCTACTGATTATATTTGCTATTTGTTCAAATTTGGACTGGCCCTTTTGTGCTCCTTGCTCTTTCCCAACTACATATCCCATTTTCAACATGATGCGTTTATAGTCACTCCTTATGCTGCTAAACCCTTTCTCATCGACGACCATTTCTCTCAACTTATCATAAATTCCTTCTGTCATCAGACAGTAATAAATTCCTTCTGTCATCAGACAGTAATCAATGGCTGATTGCCGGTTTCCCACTTCCCACGTGATCTGGCCTTCACACTTAGGCCCTGTATTCACGATAATGAGGTCATGTTGCTCACAAAGTTCTAGCATTGACTTCCCGTCGTTGTCGGTATAGCCATCTAAATCCTGTATGTGGGCATTCATGTCACCTAATAGGACAATTTCAGCATCATTTCCGAAACCCTTTATGTCAGCGCTTATGCATTCCACTAACTATTTTTCTCTGTGCAATTATTTCCGGTCCACAAATACGTAAAGCCCAGCCAAGTTTATTTTCCCACTCATTGTACCTGATAACCAAAGATGCTCTTGACATTGGGAATTTACTCTTTTCCATTTGGCTCCCCGATGGATGAGCATTCAGACTTCCCCTCCCTTTCTTTCCGACTTAGTTCTGTTGCACCCTTCCACTACGCAGAGCCAAGTGCCATCTGGTGGTGTTGCAAGAAACCCAGTAGCGTGCACAAGCAATACCACAGCAGCAGCAGTGCCCGTAAAGCCGCGAGAAGAGGCAAAGAAAGCTTCGCTTGAAAAACCCTAAATATGAATACCGGCAAAAGAACGCCGGCGGCAGAAAAGCCATACTGCTGTTGTCATGGGGAAATCGTCGGCCCACGTGTCGTCCGAACACGACCACAATGATTTAACCGGTGGTCACGACGCCCGCACGACGTCGTCTGCCGACCACCGGCAGGCGGTCGGCAAATAGGCTGGCCATTTACAAAAATCAAGCCCGACTCGACCCAGATGGCCAAGATCGGGGCCATCTACAACTGACAATAGGTGGCAACCTTATCACTCACTGAGCTCATTTCTTTGCTTGGGGTGCATAGCAGTGCTGCAACATTGAAATCACTTGCTAGGCTGGTTATCTTATATACAAAAGGCTAGGGATGTCGCTTCCCACGTCGCACGCTGCCCCGCAACAGGAATATTTACAGGGTAACGTACGAGCACTACATGCTTCGCATTATCAGGAGCACCTTATCAATGATGTGGTTCAGATGCTTACAAGCTTGTTCTTTATGAAGCGTATGCTTTTTGTATGTTGTATGCGCAATTCCAAAAAAAAAACGTACCATGCAGTGCTCTTTCCGAGTGCTTCTAGCCTCCGTACTAGGGGGTTAAGAGCCATTACACTGCCCTGTACTGCCGCCGGTATCAGCCCATTATTGTTTTCTGTCGATGTAATGCCATGAATCCCCGGATCCTAGCCATTGACAGCTTCACTGTAGAAAGAGCCCCCCGTGCGTTGGAGCGTTGTGTTACACGCGACGGCTTCAAATTTGCTGTCATTGTGAAGTTTTGTCATCTGATATAGAGTGCGCGTTCTTTGCGTAAATGCAGTTGCAGAAAATTCGTAAATTTGTCTATTTGCTCTCGTACACCCACGACTCCTGTCGGTCGGTACTAATTGTAATTTTAGCCTGGTAAACTGCTGTCTTCAATAGTTGTTTTCGAAGTAATATTGTCACGGTAGCCACCAATGTGCAAATGAAGCTATGCAAGAAAATAAAACTGGTATCATGTTTCACGCTCGTTTTTTTGTTGGTGCAATATTAAAAATAAATGACCTTCATATTCAATGACACAATTACTATACGTACAAAAGTTTCTGTACAAACTGCTCATAAATTTGAAGGCTGGTAAAATTTGAGTCTGCACTCAGATTTTCGCCAACGAAAAAAAAGAAAACAAGTGTAGGGAAAATTTTTTATTGCAACTGCACATGTTTTTAGAAACTTTTTTTTTGTACCTGTACAAAGTTAGTGACACCTGCCAAAGTACCAACTGAAATCACAGTACAAAAGAAGGCAACCAGCCACAACTGATGCATGCCATCAAAAAGATGTTAACAAATGGTTGCATGCAAACAGCTCCAATCAATAGATGTCATCAAATGCATGCAGACATGCCAAAAACTGAACATTGATGGTATCTGCCTACACTGCACAAACAATACAGTGCTAGGGGAGGAAAACAAGGCAGCACAAAGCTTTATGTAAAAGTGCCCTAGGTTCTTTTACCACCCTGTGAGAACGAAATGTTAACGAGAGAGCCAGTGAGGTGGCAAACCATGTTTGGCAAGTTTTTTTTTTCTTCATCTCCTATGCCCTTGCGCTGCAACTTTGGCCTGACGCGTGGCGCTTCTGCTAGTTTTTCACAGCAGCAGAAAGGCTGCATTTTGGTCTCTTTTTTGCATCATTTTCAAGGAGGGGAGTGCTTTCAGTGTCACACTTCCTGCTGTTGTCTTTTTTCTCTAAGAGATGGTTCTCATTGTTGCTTCCTTTTGCTTGTAGATGTTCACAAAACATGTGCATGTCGTCAGATGTTATCGTGACAAAGGACAACTCGTTGCGACGGCAAGAAATAAAATGCCGAAAAGGGGGGTGGAGGAAGTGGTGGTGGTGGTGACTGCCAGAACAGATGAAAAAATCAAGTCCCAGGCAGAAAAAGGGGGTGGGGGAGGACAGCCAGCAAGGGGGACCCAGCCGCCTGGGGGCTGCTGCACGGGAAGAAACACGCTTGTCCGCTCCAACATGCACTCTTTCACAGGCATACCAAACAAAGAACAACAAAAAAAATTTGCTATTATGAAACAAGCCACCGCTCCCTTGTCTTGGCTCCAGACTTGCACTCAGTGAGAGCCTGGCGTGTCTTGACATTTTTACACTGATACACTAAGGAGTTTTACAAAAAACGCAGCCAAACAAAAGGAAAGTGCTTTGGACAACTTTGTTCCAGCACCTTAAATAACCGATGACAAAAACAAGTGCAGCAAAACCAGAGCCAGCAGCCCTCTTCTCCTCCTGGCAGTTCTTCACGGGCAAAGTACACTTGGGTGTAAAAAGCAGAACCCTCTTCTCGCCAGCCCCCCTTGGCTATGACATCATTAAAGCTTTGGTAGCCGACTAAGCACACACGCACACACACTCAAACGTGAAAAGAGGTTTTCTGGTCGAAAGGCGTGTTCTTTTCCTTCTCTCTCCCATCTCCGTGCTGCCGACGCTCCAAGCGGTGGGGCATCCCCTCATCGCAGGTTGGTGGTGGTTAAGGAGGGGAACGTGCACCTCAAGAAAAACAGAGTTGCTGCTGCCCAGGTGTTTCAACCTTCAGGCTGACACCGTGCCTTCAACAACTGCTGAAGAGGATGACGACTCAAGGCTCCCTGAAGGGGCTGCTGCACCGTTGCTGGTGGCTTCACTCCCTCCACTGGCTGCCTGCAGGGTCCATGCCAAAAGAACTGTAAAGCTCACTGCCTGGCTTTCACAGCAAGCTCCAATAGTAATTAGGAGGGCTCAAATTAACACACACCCAGACAAAGAAGACAGGATGAGCACCTACCATGTGTGTGTGTGTGCTTATGTGTGCCCTTCTAATAGCTATGCATTACCAACTCGCCGAACAAATACTCAGGGTGTCTACCAAGTTGACATTTCCAAATTCCCAGAGTTTTCCAGGTTTTCCCGGAGTGCCTTTGCCCATTTCCCTGAGTGATGCAGAACTATATTTTATGTCAAGACGGGCTGAAACCATATCGCCTGATGCTGTCACTCTCGAGTAAGCACATGAAAAATATTAAAAAGCGACTTAATCCACCTTGAATACTAAGGAGTAGTGTTTATGTTATTCAAAAAGAGAATAGAAGCAGGGGTTAGTAAAATGCACAGCAAATAAAGTGTCTTCGAAAAAAATTGCAAATAACTCGGACATTCACAAATACGAATAAAAAGGCGATGCATATAGAAGCAAATATATTCGAAGATGAGCTATTTCTATCAACTGATAGCAAGCTCAGTGGTATGAGGCCCGAACTCTGTCACAATTGAGATTCTCTCTCAACCGCTCGTAAGTCAACCTCAACTGTCCTGACATACTCTCAGCCCGCGCACGACGCCTGAGTGTTGTGTTTCACTGCTTTAAAGAGTTTATTTTGGTTTGGATGCGGAACACCTGCATCTCGGCATCAGCAAAACTTTCTCTTTTGAGCTCAAGCTCCTTCAAAACGGCGGCAGCAAGCTTCCTTTCCCGTTTATTCCTCAATGCGTACATCATTTCTGTTCTTGTCCACCTTCTGCTACTCGTTCGCCCCAAGGACCATCTGAAGCTCCTTGGTCAGTTGCACAGTCGTCGGCCAATTTTTAGAACTCCCTAGGGGTCGCGAAAATGTTCGAAAAATCGGCCAGTTGGAAAAAAGTAAATGCGTGTCATTTACTGCCCTTAGGGGCTCAAACCGCCACAGGCACGTTCGAAAACGCTCTGAAGGCCTGTCGGTACACATAGTAGGCATATCGGCGCTCGTACTGTGACAGGAAATACCGGGTGCACGTGTGTATAATTAAGGAATACATACTGTTTTCCGTGGCAATAGCCCCTTCCCACGCTTGTTATGCCTCACTGCAATACTTTTGCGTATGCTTCCCCATGTAACATTTCTGTACAAAGGCGAAGCTGACTTTCGGGAACTGGCATTATGCAACGCACCGTGTTTTCTAAGTTTCTAAGCCAATCGCGAGGACCACAAAAGCGGTGTCCGTGCCATTGCTGACAGCAGCTAATTCTTTCAATAAAAAACTTGGCACCCAACGGCAAGAAGCTTCATAGCGAACGTCGAAGCAGCTAGGCCTAGCGTTGCTGCAGTGGTGGCAACGGCTGCCAGCGGATCTGCGTGCGAAAGTGCCAGTTCGAGGTGGCGAAGTAATCAAAACGGCAGCGGTGGTGCCTTTGATTATTGCAGTTTCAGACCTGCGGTCACGGCAAAACGTCCGGAAAATCGGACGACGAAGGGTTCTTGCGTCAGAAATTTCACATGTTCTGATACGTTGACTCTATGGGGTACGTGGTGGTGCCACAAAGCCGTCCAAATTATCGGGAATCCGGAAAGTCGGTCGTTGACTGCACACTGGCAACTCATCCAGCCGACGACAGGGCATCAAAGACGATTCATTGCGATTCCTGTCTGTTGCTCGAGCCAGAACGCGACTTTCGACCCTTCCAATAAAATTGCCGCTAATTTTCCTTGATAGAGGCCCAAATTCCCCGAGTTTTCCCTGACTTTTTCCAGACTACTCAAAATCCCTGAGAATTGCCGGTTTTCCCGGTTGGTAGACACCCTGGTACTCCTCCGATAGTAACAGACCAAGTGGCTCCACCCGTCCCCAATAGTGACTCCTTTCACCACCACTACTGTCTGCAGTGACCAGCACTACTATAAGCACAACACACAAAACACATAATACACAACAAGGTGCATGAAGAAAAGGCATGCGTACCTTGCTTCCTTGCCGGCCATTTCCAGCCGATTCCCTCCGAGGTGACTTGTCCTTAGCTGGTCGCTCCTCCCTAGACTTGTCCCTTGGGGGCTTGTCTTCACGAGACTGCCCACCGCCGCCACTGCCGGGAGACCCGGCACCATCATCATCCTGTGTCTGGGACCCTGGACGCTGTCCACGGCGGCGTGGTCGTGGGCGGAAGGGTGGTCTCCGACGCTGGCTCCCTGTTTGGCCACCACGCTCCCTCTCGGGGCCTGGCTGGGTCTCACCTTCACTTTCCTGCAGAAAAACACTGATTGTGCTCCACACACCACTGTACACATCACCATCACCAGCCTGTTTTATGTCCAGTGCAGCACGAAGGCCTCTCCCTGCGATGTTCAATTACCCCTGTCCTGCGCCAACCGATTCCAACTAGTGGCCGCCAATTTCCTAATTTCATAGCTCCACCTTGTCTTCTGCCGTTCTCAACTGAGTTTCCCTTCTCGCTGTACCCATTCTGTAACCCTAATGGTCCAACAGTTATCTAACCTGCGCGTTATATGACCTGCCCAGCTCCAGTTTTTTCTCTTAATGTCAATTAGAATATCGGCTATACCAGTTTGCTCTCTGATCCAAACCACTGTCATTCTGTCAATATTAAGGCTCATTCACACCGGTGACTTGACAGTGGTCGCTTTTTGAGAAAAGTGACCATTTTGGGCCAGTCGCTAGCTGCTCGATTTTTCAGTAGTGCGACCACGGTCGCAAAACTGATAAACCAATCAGCGGCACACCGGAAGTGATCTTTCATGTGTCTACGTCCGGCCTCCTCCCGCGTCGCGGCAAATTCCGCGTAGATTCCGAGAGTTCTCGCTGAGAACGATAATCTCCGGGATTGCGACTTGTGGGTCGCGCTCAAGCCAGGCTTGCCGGCATGAACATCAGTCGCCTTCGGTCGCTTTTTGGTCGCGAGTTGCAAATGGTCGCGCGACCTCCTCAAGTCGCCGGTGTGAATGAGCCATTAATGTTATGCCTAGCAATATACGTTCTATCGCTCTATGCGAGGTCCTTAACTTGGTCTCAAGCTTTTTTTGTCAGTCTCCAAGTCTCTGCCCCATATGTCAGTACCGGTAGAATGCAGTGATATAACACCTATCTTTTCAATCACAGTGGTAAGCTCCCAGTCAGAATCTGGCAGTGCCTGCCGTATGCGCTCCAGCCAATTTTTATTCCTTTATGAATTTCCTTCTCATGATCAGGGTTCCTTGTGACTAATTGACCTACGTAAACATACTTCTTCACAAACTAGAGGCTGACTGGCAAACCTGAACTCTTGTTCCCTTGCCCGGCTATTCATCATTATCTTTGTCTTCTGCATATTAATCTTCAACCTCACTCTCACACTCTCTCTGTTAAAGCCCTCAATCATTTGTTGCAACTCGTCTGCATTGTTGCTGAACAGAACAATGTCATCGGCAAACCGAAGGTTGCCGAGATATTCACTGTCGATCTTTACTCCTAAGCCTTCCCAGTTTAATAGCTTGAATACTTCTTCCAAGCACGCAGTGAATAGCACTGGAGAGATTGCGTCTCCCTGTCTGACCCCTTCCTTTATAGGTATCTTTCTACTTTTCTTGTGTAGAATTAAGGTAGCTGCGGAACCTCTGTAGATATTTTCCAAGATATTTACGTAAGTGGTCTGTATTCCTTGATTACGTAATGCCTCTATGAATGCTGTTATCTCTACTAAATCAAATGCTTTTTTGTAATCTATCAAAGCCATATAGAGAGGCTTATTGCACTCTGCAGAGTTCTGAGCCCCGCCTAAAATATGCGACCTTGGAAGCGGCCTTGCTCGTTGGTTTAAAAGCGCTCATACGACGGCTCCCTTAAGCTACAGGGTAAGCTTCTGCTTGCGAATTTCTCAGTAACCCGATCAATGACATGGATGTGATCCACTGTAGAGTATCCTTTCCTGAAGCCAGCCTGTTCCTTGGTTGACTAAAGTCCAGTGTTGCCCTTATTCTATTGGAGATTATTTTGGTAAATATTTTATATAATACTGGGAGTAAGCTAATGGGCCTATAATCTAGTGCAAATAGCCAAGCACTGCCATTGGCACAAATACTGACTTCTTTTTTTTCTATTATGTTCAGCTCAGAAGTGCACAAGGCTGCGAGCACAAATGCATTGCTGAGAACACAGCAACCAAACCTTCCTTGGTTTTCCCTTTCTTGCCAAACATGGAATTAAAGAGGAAGCAGAAAGTACTGCTTACTACACGCCTGAACAGTCTTGAATCGTCACAGCTTTGCTTGCCCCCCAAAGTGACAGTGTCAGCGAATGTGCAACAGTATGGCACAATCGATCATTTGGAGTGCATACACAAAACAATTTCGAAAAAATGAGCCACAAAGTTTTGGATTCTGATAACCTATACTAAATGTTCTCAAGATTAAAACATTTCGTGTTCTTGTCGGCAAGCAAGCTCTTCCGCCTCTCCTTTTGGATTCGGCACAGTTTAGAAAGGAGCCTTTCTCGTTCACTGCAGATGCCCTGCAGAGTGCAAGGGCACCAAACTGTATGCTAATGTAAAGCCCTCTGGACAGTTGTGCCATTTTTGCAGGCGCAGAACTTATCAGGCAGCCTAAATATTTTGGTATTGGAGTGGCAAAGATTCACAATCACATCTCAATTACATATGTCAAAGCATGAACTTTTGTGAGTGAAAAACTGCCCCAGTCAAGAACGGCAGCTTCATGCAAACTAAGCTGCTGACAATGTTTCCCATCATCCACTTATGTAGGAGGAACAAGTGCACTGCTCTGCTAATGGTGATATAGGCTTAATGCACGAACATGAACCCGTGGCCGGATAAATAGGCAAGAACAAGCGTGGCAGATTATCTAAGTTAAGATGGCAGCCGTGCATTGTAGATGACCTAATGTCCAAGGGCAATTAATTGCATCGCTGTTGCTTCGTTATTGATGCAGTATGCAAGTGCATGACGCGTTGACGACTTGTTCGGTCTGGAGCAATCTGATCACCGGCTCCTGTGAACCTTGCAATAAACTGCCTCCTCTTTGCTGCTGTAGGAAGCAGAGCAGGCTCGCACTGCGCTTTGCCTTCTGTAGGAATGTCCAGTTTCAAGCTTTTATTCTCTCCCCCCCCCCCCCCCTAGCGAGTGTTGATTCAGTGCCTACGAACATGGTGTGATCTCGTGCGATAAGCACAGAAATGGCAGGTCAACAATATTTTGAAGCATACCCAGCAGGCAAGCACTCCATAGGCAGCGTCTGTGTACCAATTGCTATAGCAACAGCCAATCAGAAGACGTCATGTCTTAAATGCTGCATCAACAGGAGGGCTGCATGCACTGCAAACTTCGTGAGGGCGGCTCCCGATTTTTTTTTATGTCTGCAAGGAATGAAACCACAGACCACCTAAGCAAAACTTTGGACTTTTGAATTATGCCAAGACGGCTTCATCAACTCAAGTGTTTTTGCAAGATTTTGAGCTACATTCTCATGACATTGTCCACGCTGACAATGATTTTTTTTTTTAACACATAGAGTGCGTTTTAAGCTAAATTGTTCTGATGCAGCGTGGATTACGCATTGCAAATGCTAGAATAAGTGGTCTCCCAATATATACATTAGTGATATGATTCCAATGTCTTTGCTTTAGATAAATAAATGATGGCTCTTAAAAATACGCATGAATGTTGTGAACAGCAAACATCTACTTCCCTACTTATTTTTGAACTAAGAAAGAGAAGCATGTAAGAGCAGATATCTGCATTTTTATCGAGTCAGCATGACTATGCTACAAATTTTTCGTAAGTCAGCAGCTGTTGGGGCAAGGTAACTCTTTCGCTACCAGGGGAAAAAGGGCAGTTTTTACTAGGTAGAAGGAAATATTTTTTGGCGGCTACGCACGAATGTCTTATTTACATTGTTTCGTATCAACATGTAGCTAAGGGAATGTACTGTTAAATAACATAAATATTGCATATGTATTTATTACACAAATTAATGAAAAAATGTTTATAAAGTAAAAATTTATACAGTCAGCACATCACTCTGCTGGAAAAAGGTGCACAACTTGAAAAATATCAGGGGTAAAAAAATTTGAAGATATAAATTTTGTAGCCATATATGTTCTAAAGAAATTACACAAGTTTCAGAAAGTTTTTCAGAAAACTGTTCTTTCCACAAAAAAAAAAAAAAGTTAGCGTGGTTGAGTGGCATGCCATTCTCCAAAGCAGTCCCTCGTCGGGATGAAACAGAGATGCACACCGCATGGCTCACAAAAAACTGCCATCTTCATCTCTACTTTGGTTTTTTCATAGCAGAGCTTGCAGTTACGGCGCTTTTCTTGCACCTGGGGCTTGTGCTCAGATTTCTTTGGAGGAGGTGGAGGGTGACTAGGTCTGTCGTCCAACCCAAAAATCTGGTTTACCAGCTCAATTCGAAATGAAAGCTGGTCAAAGCCAGCCTTTCTGGAGAGCTCCTCTATCTCGGGGTGATGCTCCCTGTGTTCCTGGAAAATGATGAAGCTGTTGACGACAGCAATGTCAATTCAGTGGAAGAACAGTGTCTTCCACCACCTGACAAACTTCATCAAGACATTATAGGAAGCAATAAGTTGATCAGATTTGTCAACACCAAGCATGCCCTTATTATAGTCTTCTATCAAAAGCGGCTTCTTGATGGGGAGGTTTGTCCATTGGTCTCCTCTCTTCACTTTTCGCATTGCAGTGACGTGATTGCTGGCAGTGTGTGCTGTGCTTATCATGTTTACAGCGCGCTTGTCTTTCTACTGCAAGTACAGCACATCACGGCACCGCAGCCAGCGAATGTCACCTCGAGTTGCTTTGTTCTCCCAAGTGGAGTCTTTCAACTGGGAGGGAAATCCACGACGATCTTTGCGCGTTGTTCCGCAAGAGAGAGTCTTCCTTTCAAGGAGATGTTCAAAGAGGGAGGTGGACGTGTAGAAGTTGTCAAGGTAGACAATGTAGCCTTGATCCAAATATGCATCACAAAGGCAGGTTACAACGTCATAAGCCAGTCCCTTTGAGCTGGGTGTTTCTCGCTTCCGGGTGTAAACAGTGAATTGAACAGTGTAGCCTGTTCTTGAGTCAGCGAGGACCCATAACTTATACCCCCACTTGACCCCCTTGCCCCGCATATACTGCCGAATTCCCGATCGTCCTTTTGATTTAACCATTCGTTCGTCGACGCACAAATTTCGATATGGCTGGAAAAGCTGACCTGACACGTCGTTCATATGCTGCAGTAAATGAGCGATCCTGTGCAGCTTGCCATCGCGGACAGGATCAGTCTTCTCCGGGTCCATGACACTCAAGAAAACCAAGGAACGAAAAAAATCTGCTCCTGGGCATAATCTTTGGAGGAATGAGGCCCGAAAACAATTCCGAGGTATTCCAGTATAGATGGAGGCGAGGCAGTTCCACGATTCCCATGTATATCAGGATTCCAATGCATTGCATTATTTCACCCGGATTGAAATTTCTCCATGAGCCGTCGTTTTCTGCGCAAGTCTGCGACTCTAAAATATGCGTCCACGCATATTTGTTGGTGTTTTCGCAGATAACGTTGATTATCTCTGCTGTGAAAAATAGCTGGAAGACATCGATGGCCCGTATGAAGTGCCGTGCATTACTCCGGAGCGCGCCGCCAACTTCGACCCCCGGGTTTCTTCTCGAAAAAAACTGCACGCGCTTTACAGCTGCTGGCAGGGAATTGTGTCCGTATGACGTTGAGACCCTGAAAATACATAATACAGCTGTGAGTACATGCTCCACTGTCCATAACTATATATTAGCAATCGCTATGTGCGCCGCACATAGAACTGACACTCACCCGCTAGATGTTCCGGCTTGATTTGATGCATCCTTGTCATCGGTGCTGAATTCTGATGTGTCCACGTCTTCTTCAGGCTCACTACTACCGATTACATCCGCAAAATCAGCTACAGAAGCGCTCGATTGTCGAGAAACACGTCGTCTTTTAGGAGCGTCTGCGCGCGATGACGACGCCATGATCGACGCGCTCGCCGGACAATGCGAAACTTTTTGCGGCGCACGGAGACGAACCGGAAAGTAAAAAACCGACAAAACATAGCAGAAATCGTTGTGTGCTTCCCACTTTCTAACCTAGATGGCGCTAGGCGCTCGCAAGCCGCGCGAGAATTTGAACTTGAAATGCGTTGATCAAATTGATCGATCTGAATAGGCGCGGTAGCGAAAGAGTTAAAGGGGCCCAAATCACCCCCTGGGCTTCGTGAAATAACATAGTCCACGGGTAGCATATGTCGCTATGAACATCTCAGCCAAGTTTTGCTATCATACGCGGTGCGTGGAGCTTGCAAGCAGATCACGAAGCCACCTTTCTTTAAAAGGATTTCTTGGACAAGTTCGTGCTTAGATTTCCTTTTTTTCAGGCTGTCATTAAACAGTTGGTAGTTTGGCTGCTTCACTGTCTTCCTTTCTTCTGTACCTTTTCAAAAAATGTATTTTGTGCCACAAAGTATACCTAGGTCACCTTTCTCTCAAACGCTTTCTTTTCAACAGCACTCTTCTATGCACACTATTTCCGTCTTTGTACACACTACTTTGTCATTCCTTTAGATGGCTGCTATTGACCGATAGCCGTCATCAAGCTGCAGTTGGCTACATGGCACAGATACCATGGCTGCCGCGAAGTGCCGCCACAAGTCCACTGGCTAAGTGCACAGCGGCTTGCTGAGGACAACCGCATTTGGCTTATGTTTAGCCCATCGCATCATAAGCACCAAAGGCGGAAGTCGTGGCATCTACCGTTAACATCCAAAATGAAATTTGAACTGCGTACCACAGTGACAATAGGAAGGCGGAGCGTTGTGGGCACGCCACACTGAGCTGTAGCCTTCACAGTGCATTGAAGAAAAAAACGGGAGCATAGCAGAGGCAGTGTTTGATTGCCAATAACTCTGCTTCTGCTGAACGCATTGAAGGGCATTAAACATGCCTTGCGAATCACATTAGAAGTATTTTTTGAGGTACAGTGTTTCTGAAATAGCCTATATTTCGAACCACTTCGATAAAAAGTGGTTCAGTACCCCTTTAAGGATAGTGTACTATGAAATGCAATCATACAATGTTAACGAGAGTAGGACAAGGTTTTTTTTATACCAGCATAGAACTAGCAGCATTTGTAAATAATGAATGTTAAAGGGAAGCTGAAACGGTTTTCAATTTCCACGAATTGCTGGGATTGGGAAGAACAGACCTAATAATTTACGGTTCCGAAATTTTTTTCTTCGTTTTGTTAATGTAAGAGGCGGAAATCGCTTTCTAAATCACCCCCGCGGACACGCTCCCATCGCTTCCCGGAGCGCCGGGTGAGGTGGTTGCCAGAGGAGAGAACCGGCGAGAGTGACGTGCCGCGCGGGGACCGAGCTGCCGGACCAGCGTGCTGGCATGTGTTGGCATGCCTCTTTCCGTCCTGCGCTTTACTGAACGACGCTACGAGAGATTTGCCGCCGCCGCTCACGTTTGTTTTCTTTTGCGATTTTCGTAAACTGTTCTTTCCTTCGGTGCTGCGTGAGTGCCTACAGCCAAGGGCGCCCAACATGCCCTCGTTCTATGCAGCATTCGGCTGCGCAAACACAGGCGGGCGAGACGATGTGGTGTTTCACAGGTTCCCGAAGGACAAGAAGCTTGCAGCGCAGTGCGGTGAGGAGAGATAAGTTCGTGCCGACAAAATCAACTGTGCTGTGCTCGGACCATTTCCGCGATAGCCGGATAGCCTTACGACAAATGCGGAAACGCGTTGTTGCCAGCGTTGCTATACTCCGTTTCATACATCAGGTGCAATGCTGTGGAGGCTTGAGATACTTCTTGCAGTGGCTGCGTTCGCACTTAGAAAAAGTTCGGTGCTTCTTGACCCAATTTTTTAGAAAATTTTTCAATATAAGCTCAGTTCTGAATGAAAAAAAAAAAGAAAAAAGAAGAATTTACCCATAGAAACAATAAGGCTACTAACACGTTCTTTTAAATCAATTTTCTTTTTGGCATTTTTTTAATTGCAGCCCGTCGCGGCAGCTTCACGTGCATGCTCGCGCGAGCAAACGCCGCTGGCAGACTGTGAAGCATAGACGGAAACGCGCGCAGTAATAGATTTTGGTGACCGGACTTCGTGCGTAGCTTCCACAGCGTTGCACCTGAGGTATGAAATGGAGTATAGGCTTGCCTAGTGACATTCGACGTACGCTTGCAGTTATCGTGTTTACCACACGGCGGTGCTGAAACTGCCTAATATCTTTATGTCAACACTAGCATGGAGCACGCATACCGATTCTTGATTGAGCCACAATCGCAAAGTCGTCGAACCGTAGTATGAATATTGCACATATTGCACTCTGGCCATCTCTGGATGTGTATGATAAGCAACTTACATGACTGTGCCTCGCAGCACTGCATGTGCGCGCTTTGAAATGCAGCACTTATGTTCGCAATCGTGTATGAACACTAAAAAAACCACGAGACTTTAGACAAGCAGCGGCAAGGTGCTTGACATCGCGGAATTGAACCCGTGTTTACAATCTAATGAGAAGTTAGTGCTTCGGCATTCTTCCAGCAGCAAGTTCCCAGTGACACATTAGCGAATTTTTTCTCCCGTCATTGGAACGTGCAGCTACATGAAAAAAAAAAAAAAAAAAGAAACAACAACAACATACGTGCCAGCTAAGATTTCCAACGCGCGAGAAGGTGCACACATCGCTCTCACTTTTGGCATACTCAACATCGTTGTTGCCGCCATCGTTTTCCGTATCGGCTGTCGGTTCGAACATGTAAGGCGAAAATACAAGCTGTCCGAGACAGTGAGAACGTTCCATAATGCTTACAACTCAGCTATGAAGCCAGAACAGAACAGCGTGCTTACGCTCTGAAACGGTGGCGCCGACCGGCGACTGCCGCGAGTGACGTCACAGCAGCCCTGACCAATCACGGGCAACAGTGGCGTTCGCACGATACCCTGAGGCGCTGGTGCGCGTTTTCATGAAAAAACAGCCGCTTGCGCTTGTTTCCGCCCTTTTTGAACCAGATATTCGTGTTCAGGGGACTCAAAACTGTAGAATGCCGTAGAGAATTCATTTTTTTCGAAAAGTGTTTCAACTTCCCTTTAAGCATATTTCCTGTTTACATGTGGTGCTCCTGCAATGGTGAGATACTTTGCAAACTACTACATGATCACACAAAATTGTTCTAAATACTTTAGTATGAAGATATCAAGTAGGCACACTCCATGCCTTTTGTTTACAGCTGCAGAACTATGGAACTGCAGTCATTAAATGTGGACAAAGCATATGACACTACATGCAAGCTCATTCTTCATTAACATGCCATGCAACAGAAGAGACAACTAGGTAAATAATGGCAAGCATTCCATGCAAGTGCACATCCATCATGTATGCAAGTGATACCAATACTGAGAAATAATAGCTTGAAGTTCAAGTATCTGGAAAACAATGGCCCCTCCCCAGAGCCCAAGAAGAAATACAAAAATACACTACAAATGAACATTCAGTGAACAACCTACGCACTACTGAAATGGAGCTCTTGTGCAGCTTTCAACAATGAAGTGCATGCTCTGCAGTGCATGCCAAGCATGCACGGATATGTCTATGCATGTTCGGCCTATACTACAGGCATGTCTGTGGACATGCAATCAGCTTACACAATGTCAGAAGTTTGCCAACCAGCAAACCAACAATACGTACACTTCTAAAAAGCCAGAGCAAGCCAGACAGCCATCACATACAAATGCTAACCATATAAAAAAGTAGAGGCACAATGAGTCTGGCGGATTGTTTTGATATTTGCTGCATACAGCAGGTAATGACTTCACCTTCCCACATGCTGCAACTTAAAAAATGAAAGAAACTGCAGCACTATGCTACAGTTGCACCAAGCTGTAGCACTATGCGTGCTGACATATGTTTGAAAAGCAAGCTTTTGTTCAGCTAGAACTATATTCAATTTTACGCATTACATGCAATGTTGTGGAGGTGAGAAAGTCTGTTTGCAGTGGCTGCATTTGCACTAAGAAAAAGTTCGTTTTTTGAGCAAATATATGAAACTATTCTTTATTTAGGCTCAGTAATCACTGAAAAAGCTTTAACCCTTTGAGAATTGTCGCAGGCGAAAACAAACGTCAAATGATCATGGCCGTATATGTACAGCAACAACTGAAGGTTTAAAAATAATGCATGCTTTTGGTAACGAAGTGTAGCTGAATGCTACTCCAGAGGTGCAGCCATATATATATATGTGTGAAGAAAATCAGCATCGCCTCACTGTTTACCGCATGCACACACACAGCTGTGTTTGTACATTTAGTGGTGCCAATGAAGAACTGAGGTTTGGAGCAATGCTTGGAGCAGCAAAGTTAATTTTGAAGCAGTTTGTAGCCCTTAAGTAGATTTCGGAGAACTTTGGAGCAAAGAATTGCTAAACGCTGCACACATCTAAGGCACTTTAAACATTTCAAATTGACAAGCGTTGTTCTAGAAAATACTTGTTGGCTGTAAAACAAAGCTGCTCTGCCTCCAAGTACAAAAAGACAAATTTGAATACCACTTTAATGTAAATGGAGACAAAAATACCTGTTAACACAGCCCACTGTAATTCATTTACAGTACATTTCTGTTGAAAATAATTCAACTCCGAATAATTCAATTTTATGGTTAATTTGACTTCCACCGCAGGTTCCAGCCAGCACGCATGCATTTCTATGGGCCCAAACTTTCCTTATTGTGATCCTAAAATTGGCCTTTGACAGATAACTAGGACTTGACCATTCACCGCGCACGTACCTGACCCCTATGGTGACCTAAATAGCGAGCCCTTTAGGGATCACTACAAAATCACGGCCCTTGTGTTGCCAGGGGTAAGATTCGATGCGTGCATTGACTGTACTGTCATCTACCTGTGGTGACAGCATGACAACAATATAGATGAAGACTGCATGACATCGCAGCCAGACGAAGGTGCATACAGCAACATGTCGTCATACATGGGCCTTATTTTTTGACGATCACTTTGTGGCTAGCATCGAACACGTCAATGGACATTATGCGTTTCTGTTTCTGGTACAGATAAGAATATCGTCACTCACATCAAGCTGAGGTGTCCGACTCACTAGTCAGACGAAAGTACCAAGAATACAGCAGGCTTGCTTAACCAAACTTGGTGCTGAGCTAGCTGGTCCATGACTTAGGAAAAAAGGGTATGGTGCTAAGCAGACGAAGACGAAGTGAGACACAAACGATACATGTGTTTCACTTCGTCTACTTGACGTCGTACAGTCATTTGTGGCGAATCTGATTTGTTTATCCTTTTTGCTACTGATATTTCACTTTTAGGTGGTCCCCATCGATCCCAAATTATTGTTTACAAATAGTTAATGGGGAGTTCCAATATTTTAAACCATTTTAGTCATGCATGCTATGAAACGCTGTAGACCAATATGGCTGTACACATTTTGATCAGTTGCTAGTTTTGGCGCACATAGGCATAAAATCATGTTTCTTTTTTATCAGGATGGTGTAGGAAATGTATGGCACAAATTGGTGCAAGAGTAGGAGCAACGCACGCACACAATCAGTATTTTTGCCTCTTTCAATTCCAGTGAACCCTTTGAGGGTACCGGTAGTCACTTGCATCTAACGCACGCATTTTTTCCAGAGAAATTGTGTCTGAAAACTACCAGTGCATTAAAATCGGATATGAAACCAAAACTGTGTCTGCAGTGTTGGCAACAGCCAGAGTCAGAGCTGTCAGATGCAGCTTCATTTCCATCACAAAATGACGACAGAGCATGTTTTTGTGAAGATTGCTGTTGGTTCATTTTGTGCTCGACTACAATATAGAGCGGTATTTTCGGCCAATTACTTTCAGATATGCTATCACTTTTGCGAGATTTCGTGCGACTCAGCCCCAGATGTGTAGGCAAAATTGCCCCCAACGTTTCTGGCACCATGCCAAGCTTGCTCTCTGCGCACAGTGCCGGGAACACGGTTGGATGCATATTTCGACAAATTTGATGCAGAGTCTCTCGAAAGTGATAGTCTAAATGTTATCACTGAAGAATAGCACTCATGTGTGCTTGGCATCTGTGGCCACTGACTGAAGCACAAATAGTAGCAACAATGCACCACTTTCATTATCCACTTCGGAGCAAAGAACTGCCAACTGCTGGACACTTTCTGCCTGTGAATCTCAATTCTGTGCATTTTGGATTCTCTGACAGAGAACATGGAAGGCATGCTATATTTTTCTATTAGAACCAGCAGCATTCTATATTCAGGTGCACTTTTTATATTTTCATGAAGTGCTAGAATGAGGTATCAAAATTAACATGATTTTTATTTTTTGCAAAAAGCGACCTTTAGCACCAATTTTTTAAATTGCAGAATTAAAATCTTCAGAGGGAGCTATTAAGAAAAAAATTTACTGCAATTGTTTTAGAGTGATCCTAAAGTGACAAATATTTTTCGTAGTAAACATGCGTTGTTTATCCATGAATACAGCTGGGCTTGCATAAATACTTAAAATCAAAATTAAGAAAAGCATACACTAGAATAGACATATTCTGATCCAGCACACCACATCAAAGGAATTGCCACTTCACTCACTTGAACAAGGGCAACTGATGCACACGTCTAAAGTGCAATCGAACTGTGCATGCGAGTGCACGCAGGAAAACTATGATTACGCACGTCAGAAAAACCAAACAAGTCGGCAACTTGCAGTAGTCCTACGTCCCATGGCACCTGAGGAGGCAGTTAGTTTGAAAACAAATGCAAGCATGGCAGCATCGTTCATACACGGTGGCATTGTTTGTAATATCAGCAAGTAAACAAACTCTTGTATCCACACAGGATGGCAGCACTTACTGTGCAACGAAGTTAAAATATTGGTGCACTTTTCAAACATACAGAGGGCATCTTAAATATACAACGCGGACAATTTCAGACTTGCTTGCGTGCTGTAAATTTACGTCGTAGACCTTCAAAGGGTTAAGGGCGACAGGAGAACTGATTTCCATCTTGTTCCTTACCAGTAAAGGCACTAGTGCGAGTCGCCTGCCCACGTGGCTCACCCAGAGGTGCGCGCTCACAAACTGGCGATACTGCTACACATTTGGCGGTTTTCGCAAAGCGCACGAGGGCTGAGAGAACCCAATCTGGAGATCTATAATTTTGATTACTGCAAGTTCCTCACTCGTTTCGTTTCTATAATGGGCGCCACTCTGGCTGCAGCTGGGCATCCATAGGCCTGTATGCTCTAACGATACACATAATTTTCCATTCTTCCGACTCTGTTATCGGTTCAGGTGAGGATCAGAGGCTGCCACATCGCTGTTTTTGCAGGGGTGGCATCCTCAGAGTGACACATGATAAACACAGAACGTATTAAAATGCAAGTCCTAGCTGCATTAAATATACCAGATGTTCCAGTTAACACTTTAGAAAATATTTTAACATTGCCTGTGGCCTGATAGCACAATTTTAATCCATGAGCTGGCCTACTCGAAGAGGCGGACATTACCTGCACAAGAAATTGAAATGCATATTCAATTAAAATTTCACTGATTAAGTTTTTAACTAGTTACCTTATAGCACATATTGCAATTTACTAATTCTAGCCAGGGGGTTTCACAAGGCGGATCCAACTGGAACGAATTCTCAGGATGACGCCAGTTTCGAGATATTAATTCCCGAACATTGGGGAGAAATGCATTGGTGATTTAGTTACTTTTGTGCTTCAATGCATAAAATGATGTTTTGTTAACGTAAGTGGAACAGTACTTCTTTACCACAAGTTTGACGACACATACCTCGTAAACGATGTCATCCACAGTTTTTTTTTCAAGTGGATACGCCTTGCAGTCACACCTGCTAGAATTTGTAAATTGCAATATGTACCATAAAGTAATTAGTTAAAACTTAATTAGTTAATTTTTGTTCATTAGTTTACTATCCATTTCAATTCATTGTGCACGTAATGTTCACCTCTTCGAGCAGACCAGCTCATGGACTAAAATTGTGCTACCTGCCAGTTTATTTCTAAAAATTTTTTAAAGCATTCGCTGAAACACCCTATATATATTTGATAATATATTGAAATATTACTACATTTGTAAAAAAATAAATATTTTTTATGTATCGATCTAACCTTAAACCAAATGTAGAATGAAGAAAAAAAAAATTTTCTCGAACTTGGTCGCTCTAAAGAATTTAATTCTGCAATAAAAGAAATGCGGTTCTTAATGGGTTAATACTTAAATATGAACTATGCTGTACAGCTAATAGGCTCGTTTAGATCATTTTGCTTCAAATGTTTTGATGCAAAAATGTCAAATGGCTCATTGAATGAAAAAGCTGGCGTATGCAGAAATTCCCATGGGCTACGACGCCACAGTATGAGCACACATTGATGGAGGAGAGCGGGCAAAAAGGAACACCTGCTGCCACAGTATAGCGCAAGGGAAGAGGGCATCACCCACGACGCATGACCCTCACTTTCGGAAGCCCCTGCTATCTGCCGAAGCTCTCGCTCGCATTCTAACTGCGGCTGGATAATGCCAAATCAAATGTGCCAAGCACTTCAATGCGCTCGCTTGCCCACGAGGAGTTAACTCAAAGGATCACTCAGTGGCACTCAATTGGACATTTTTGCCTACACAACTCATAAGAACTGCTTAGGTGTCATCGGATTTTCTTTTTTCCTGTACCTCTAAGCGCATGAATAGCACTAAGAGTTCTCATCAAGAATATCGGTAAGAATATGGCTAGGAGCAAGCATAGCCTATGCGCAATTATGAGCAACACACAATTTCTTACTCCTTTCAAACTCATAAGAAGTGCTTAAGTGTCCTTGGATTTTTTAGGTGTGTGTAAGTATTTGAAACCTCCGAATAATGAACTGAATAGTGTCCTATCCGTAAATGCAAATACCTTTCAAATACTTCAATACGTCAACTGGACCC
This sequence comes from Dermacentor variabilis, assembly GCF_050947875.1. Taxonomy (NCBI): domain Eukaryota; kingdom Metazoa; phylum Arthropoda; class Arachnida; order Ixodida; family Ixodidae; genus Dermacentor; species Dermacentor variabilis. The sequence continues at coordinate 13,397,032 of NC_134570.1, forward strand.
AATTAAGCACAATACTGGAGCAAAAGCATGGTAAATTTTCAACCCCGCAGGCATAGTATAGACGTAAAACATGGAACTTCCACAGTGGAGCAGGCTACAACACCTAGGTAGCCAGCTTTACAGGCCACACAGCCATCAATCGCGCTTTCTGAAGAGTCCTGTGCATGCAAAGAAACTAGCGTATTTAATCGATTGTAACCAGTTTTTCACAATTTTCGTTGCCTGAACTCGACCCTCGTATTACGTTCAAAATAACAGCAAGATTTATTACTTTAAAATAAGGATTCTAAGCTCTGCAGATTTTAACATTACGTTGGTAACATTTACCTTTACATCCCGACTCAATGCAGAAGAGTTGACTGAAGTGAACTTTTTTGTTGGATTCGATTTTCGCTTTGCTTGCGACTGGTGAAGCAGTTACAGTGCTGCATTATCCTGCAGCCTTTCACGGTTCAACTGTGTTAATTTGCAATTTTATGGCCACGCAGAGCGTTCGGTATGACGGCTGAGGAGCTGGGAATCTCCACTGTGACTTGGTGTCAATGAGATGACGATTCTCGGATGGTAGCACCAATGGGAGACCTTTTGTAAATACGAGGCTGGTTGGAAGAGCGTTGCACTGGCCTGCCTCGTACTGTTTCTGAATGAAATGGTTCCGAGTTCTTTTAAAAAGTGCTTGACTTCAAACGAGCTCGATGCGACGGATGACTTGATTCTCGGGCGGTGACTTTCGGAAATAGTTTCTCTTTTGCAAGATGTTTCGGCAACGAACCACTTGAAGTACATGGCCGACAGCACGCTTGGCACCGATAATGAGCTTGGCACAGTGCCAGAAACACTTGTCAGGGGCACTTTTGTGCAAAGTCACACAAATTTTTGCTAAAGTAAAACTATGTCCTAAAGTGATTGCCCAAGACTACCACCACCCAAGGAAAGCTTTGTCTCCTTCTCAGACAACGATGACAAGTGAAGAGAACTTGTTTCAGACTTGATTCCTTGAATAAAGGTACTATTTCCTTCTGTTTTTTTTGCATTACATTCATGGGTTTATATTTTTCTTTATTTCACGAACCTTTGAAAAGTTTACCCTCACATTGCAATTGCATTACATTTGAGTAAATACGGAACTTGTTTGCTCCTAATGCTCCATTTCTGCTTTGAATACACAGTGCTCCATGAAATAATACAGTCGAACCCACATATATCAAAGTCGCATATAATGAACTACTGTGTAGAACAAAGAGCTGTGAAATCCTTGAAAACTATTGTATAAAATCTTTATTTTATATATCAAATTATCTACATATCTAACTTTTTTTTTTGTGATCCCCTTCAGGTTCGCTATATCTAGGTTCGTCCGTACGTAATGACACAAACGTTCTAACTAGGATGTGAACATCGTTTTATATTAATTGATAACGGCCGTTCACTAATCGAAAGCACTTCGATTTGCTACTGGCAGTGTTCGATTCGAATTTGGTCTCAAAAATTCCTATTCGAACACCCCCTAGTTTTATGCTTGTCATTTCCAGCCTGTTGCTGCAGCATGATGTGCATATGCTGTCGGCGACAAGCCAAGCATTGACTGGCCAATGGCTGCACCTACTTTGCAATGTAGTACGTAATATTGCAAATCTAGTATGATGCCTAAAAGATGCTGTGCAGAGTTCACACAAGGCAAACGTTTGTCAGTGAAAAGAAAAAAAAAAGTCAAAGGAAAAGGAAAAAGTATCAAGACGAGGGTCACACCTATGCGTGTTTGTTCCAAAGCTAGATGCCTGACCACTTGACCACGAAGCGCACAGAGTGGCATATTTTGACGGCCAAACTTTTTGTGCAGCTTCCACAGTGCCACACGGTAAGTAATTAGAGCAGAATACAGTTGATCCTGGATATAACAAATTACTGTCTATATTGAAAACTTGTAACATCCCCTTCGAAAGCCCATGCAAAAGTGTACAGCTCTGACCCCTCATAATGTAACCGCACATTGGTGGCGAGGACTTACGGAGTCGCCATCTGTTGGAAGCGCCTCGCTTGCGTAACATAGGTTTGACTGTTGGCGCTCAATAAAAACACCACGCGAGAGCCCTCCTGGTTATTTCTGTAAGTACTCTCGAAACAATGGAAGTTCTTTACTGTCTAAGCAATAATCTTGGGCAAACAGAAAGCATAGAATGGTATACAGATGGTATCGCTTTACCAAATACATGCAGTGAATGCTCACTGCGCTTGGTCACTGTGATGGATCTAGTCCCCCGAACTGGTTTCTTGCGTGAAAAGCAGGCAATTGCTGAGAGCAAACTACTTATAGCAGGCCGTCTGGATAACCAAATGGAGCACAACAGAACGAAGTCTCAATGCAGCGATCGCACAGGTTTGCAGTAACTGACTGCACATCTGCATGCATGTCTCCACACAATGTTTCGATTTCAGTAAGAGCGCGTTTTTGCACCGTTCTGTGCGCTTTAGGCCGCAGCATATGAACATTTCACAGTATACAAGCAACCATTGTTGTGTGGACGCTATCAGAGTTGTTTAAAGATAACTGTTATATCTAGACTTCAATGCCAATGGCGACTTGTGATGTGCTGTTGTGACAATTTAATTTTTTTTCCGTTTCTTCTAAACTCTTGGACGTTCCAATATCATTATTTTGCAAGTTGCATCACACTATGATTATCGGTCTTCTCAGGGAGCAATTTCCTGCTGCTTCCTTTTCTTAATCCAGCATATTCTTCGTTGCCAACACAAACACAAGCATATGCCATGCCTTTTCTTAACGTGCTTCTTACAGTTCCCTTTCCATTCCAGTGAACTTGCCAGTGTCTAGCATCAACAAGTTCAGAGATCAAGGCTTCATGACATTAGCCAGGCAGTGTGGACGAGTGTCTTACTGCGCGCTTTCTGCTACTCATAAACATCACAGCACCGCGGCTGCAGCAGAAATCTTCCTCTTGGAGGTACGTGCCTTGGAGACGTAACTCAGTAAATTCTCCCTTTTCATGATCTTTGAAAACTGCCGAGACATGCAGAGGTTTCAGATAAGCTTCAGATAGGCACATTTTGTATTTCGAATTGTTGATATATTCAACTATTACGCGACCCCCTTCTAGTCCTTCACATCCGGCATTGACTTTAGTGTCTTGTGCCAACACAGCCTTCTCATCCTCCAAACACGTGGCTGTAGTTACCAAGAATTGCAATCAAAATGGATTTAACATCATTTGTAAATCTTGCTTTGGGACACAAGGAAACAAGGACACACACACAAAAAAAAGAAATCTTAGTCTCTGGCCACAAGATTTTTTAAACACAGCTTTGAATTCAAGATTGCATGGTCTCTGGACATGTCCTGTATAGAACCCCCGGGAGAAAAATTTATAGCACAACTACTACTCCACCAACACACTCACAGGTGACAAAAGAAAGGCGAAAGAAAGAGGTTGGGGCGAAAGGTGCCCTCAGCCGCACCTTCGCTTCCCCGTCGAGGCCGCTCTGACTGCCTTCAGTGTCACTGCGTGGTCGCCGCGGCCGGCGCCTGAAGTAGCGGCCATAAAACTTGCGAGGCTGGGGGGGCCTCCGAGAGCCACCATCGGCTCGGCCGCCCGAGTAGTCCCCGTCCTCGTCATCACCGCGATCCAGGTCCTAGGAAGAAGCACCCACACTCGTGTGCCCTACTTCTTTTTCGGCTGTGGGCACTGACTGGCTGAAGTAACGCAAGTGGCCGCACTCTTTCAGAAAGCACATCACTAAGTGCAGAAAATGTATATCTGAATAAAGAAGTGTTACCAGATAACAAAATGCTATAAGCTTCTCCTCACAAGCACACTATAGGCAAATTAAAGGTTTCACTTTCAGCCATAACTACTACAAATGCGCCGACATTAAATTGCAGTGGGATACCCAGTTGCTGAAGCACATCATTTGGGACCACAACATGGCAACTACATCTGCACCAAGTCCACTTGCATTGCTTCAACACACCCTCACAGGGGTCAATTGAACACATAGGGTCCAAAGCAAAGCATGAAAAGGCAACACGAGCAGCCACTGCACCATCCAATACACGATGCAAGAAGTACAATTCTGCACATGTATAATCGACTCAAGCTTAGCCTATTACTGGAGCTAAAACAAAGTTGCAGTTTCACACAAAATGTGAAACACTGGTACCCACAAGTGGCACGTTAGGACTCCTATGGAACCTGTACAAAATATTTTCACCAGTGTTGTAGAGAACTACAGCTTTGGTCCTTCTTACATTCCATTCTTCAGTACTTCTAGACAACTTATGCCTGTAACTTATACGTCACTGCTGGCTTATCATCCAGGGCACCACAGTACACCGTGACTGCTCCCTTGAGAGGAAATTCTGCTTCACAGTCCCTTATATACGGCACAGACTCGCATGAGAGCCGAACAGCAACCCAATATATATATATATATATATATATATATATATATAAACTTCATTGGAGAAGCATTTTCGTTCGGTGCCCCAATGTGGCACATGCGTATTGGCGAATTTTCTCGAGTGTAGCTACTAGAAGGCAAGAGCCGGGGTGTGCACAATTCACCGGTTGTGCCAGCACTATCCTCACGAAAAGGTTCGGCCCCGCATCACACATCAAAATAATGGGGGGGGGGGGGGGGGGCAGCAGCCCTTACACAAGTTTGCTAATGGGGAGGACAGCAGCCCTTACACAAGTTTACAGGAGTTACACAGAACTGGCCTGTTTTTCCCTGGTAACTGTCATTTTTCTAAAATATTATGAATCTAAGCACCAGTAACCCCTATGCTGAAAAAAAAAAAAGTCTGCCATGAACAATGTGTTTACAAGAAACGAACAAGTTTCATTGCACTTCTCTAACCCTTTATGGAGAGTGTTGCCTGCAGGCAACATACCAGAAAAGTTCTTGATATTGGGTACCAAGTTTCTGGCCAATTGTCTTCGGCCAACACTGAACAAGAAGAAGAGAAATGGGCTCGATCTTTATTAATCCCAACCATATAGAGCCAACAGGCAATGAAGCGAAGGAAAAGTTTGGGGTAATTAACAGTCGTTGAAATTGTAATGTGTAAAATAATGAAGGGGAAATGAAAGTGGACGAAAAGACAACTTGTTGCTGGTGGGATCTTAACCCACAATTTTTGCATTACACATGTAATGCACTACTAACTGTGCTACAGCGGCAGTCATCAATCCGTTCAGTAACTTGCATATTTATGTGCACTAGATCTAGCCCTGGAGGTGTTAGCCACCGCAACTCAAGGCCATGGCCGGCAGACGCGGAACAAAATTTTTTGCCCGAAAGGGCATATCTGAAGGTTGTGGGTTCAGTCTCCAATGGTGAAGTTATCTTTTCGTCCACTTTTATTTACCCATTCTTCATTATGTTCTACATTTCAATTTCTCCCACCGCTAATTACCCCAATGCTTTCCTTGGCTTCATTGCCTGATGGCCTTATTTGGCCAACATTGAATCACAGGCAGCAAGCGTCATTTGTTGGTTTAAAACAGGAACGCAGGACGAGGAAGAAGGCTTGGCAAGTAATTTGCTTGCTTTTGAAAAGCACGATCAGAGGAGATAGACCAATGCAAGGTCTCCAGATGCAGTGGTGTCACACATATGATGTAAAACTAATGAAATGCACATCTATGGTTCACATGACAGAAACTGTCTGCACAAATTCCAAACAAAACCGTAAGCAGGGATTGAAATGGTCAAGGTAGTTTAGGAGCAGCTCTGGGAGCAGAAAATTTGGAACTTTGGACCAGGTTTGGAGCATGAATTGTCCGTACCGGAGCAGTAAACACACGCTTTGGTGGTAAAGGTCAATACAAGTGAAATACAGGCATATGAAGAAAAGGTGTTTCTTATTCGACTTTGCAGAACACTATCAGGTTACGACAGATCAGTTCTGTGGAAACTAGCAAGATGAGCAGAATTCATGACAGGGAAGAATTATCATCCACGCGACTTAGCAAGAAGTTGCAAAGGAAACCCACACAGGTTTCTCAGAAACCACCATTAAGTTACATACCGGATGTGCCAACTAAATGTGACAAAAAAAATTAAAATAACCAAGGGCTTTCTGTGAACAGTTCCACTCTATGTTGATAGGCTTGCGTAAATGATAGTCCAGTTTTTATTATTAACAAGAAACTAGCATTTATTTTAATTAACCAACATTTATTACCTACTTATTAAATAAAGTGACAAAGCAAAAGTTGTGGAATACCCTGAGAAATGACCGACAACCGTGTATGCAGCAACCTAGGTCTTATGTGGTCATTTTCTTTTTCGTTAAAAAAAGAGGGGGGGGGGAGGAAGAAAGCACAATAAGGAAAAGCCTGCGAATTAAAAAAAAAAATCCTGACAATGCGTACCTGCACCAGTAATATAAATGTTCTCGGATGTAAACATCGTCATTTATAGTGCAAGGTTTATATTACAAACATGCAAACCTCGGGCACGATCTTGCAATGGTTCGGAAACGGTACCTTTACAAGATTACGCTACTTCACTTTTGATAGTGACTGAAGATGTGCACCAAAAACTGCTGACGTGGTGAGAAAAAGAGCGGCAGCTCGTTCCCAGTGCCCCTTATTTGATTAGGTTTACATAAAGATCGCGGCAATTTTTTGTGCACAGAAGCGTTGCCATGGTCACAGCATTTTTTTCTTTAACCCTTTCACTGTCACGGACGTACCGTTACGTTCTCTATCGTGCGTTAAAAATTTCGCGCCTAAGCGCAAAGCTGGCGCTCCTGGACTGGCCACGCCATCTGCTGACTCTTTCTACAAGTTCGTATTTTCGCCTCGACCTGTGTTAGTACATGTATTGAAGAGTACAGTGGGACTGCCACTCGCCCCTCTCTTTTTGCTGAACGGCACGGTGGCTCCACGTTCGCTGTATCATGCGTGGCTGGCGCGCGTGTTTATGGGTTCAAGCGTTGTTCTGCCGTCGCCGCTGGTTTGAAGGTTTTTATTTTTCTTCTGTTGGTGTGTCTGCTACGGCGCATCAAGTTCAGGGGCACGCGCCGTTGCCTCTCCGAAAAGAGTGACTCGACTGCTGCTTTCGCTCTCTCGCCGCACCCTCGTTTCCAACTTGCAGCAGTAAATGTAAAGCCCTTCGAACTCTGTTTTAGCTTTTTTCCATCTCCCTCTGTCTTCTTGATTCCAGAACGTCCCATTTCTGTCCGTTGTGCGGGCGACTGAAAGTGCATCCTCCCTGCGCGCGGTTACTTTCGGATGGCTGAGCGCGTGGACCTTCGTCTGCTCATTGGGGCAGCGGCTCAATTCCTATTCAGAATATGAGCCGAGCTCAGATTCACAGTGGGTTCACAAAACACAGTGGGTCAACCAAAAACGAGAAATTTGCTCGAATTAAGGGGAGACACTCCTCAAAACGACATTTTTAAAATATTTGTTTTAGAGATTTGAAAATCCATCCACTTCTATATATAGAACATCACAGTCGCCGACAGATAAATTGGACACTGATAATCCAGACCGCTTCGCGGCACCGCCAATGGCCCCATAGACGTAATGTGTAAAGACAACCGATATTTCAGACAGCCGCCAGGTCTACATTTGATTATTCGGACTCGATCCGTGGCTACAGCACACACCGACTCTGCTGCCATTATCTCCTCTGGCAACCTTAACGAGACATCAAGTATGGCCTCAGAGATTACACCCTAAATGATAATTCCTGAGGCTTTGCTCTGGTCGCAGCATTGTGCCATTGTGCAGCATTGTGCAAGAGATTTAACTGCAAATTCTTATCTTGGAGGCGTTACCTGAATTCCTGAATTATGAGGTCGCATCAACATCGAGATTATCAAGTCCATTCCGGCACCACCGCTTGTTTGTTGAATTTGCTTTCTGAACAGTGTTCCGCCATTCTGTGCTTGTTTGTTTAGTACAGTCGCCGACCGTTTATTCGGACCTCACGGGGACTGCGGAAATGTCCGAATAAACAGGTGTCCGAAAAAGCAGATTAAGAAAAAAAAAAAAAAAGAAATCCTTTATTTCCACGCACTTATTCGGGCTCGGCAGTAGGCTTGAAGAAATCGTGAGTGCGCCGTTGCACGCTGCTCCGTTTACGCGCAATCAGATAAGCCTGAATCTCGGAGAGGGTCGTACGGTCACTATAGGCGGCTGAAAGCGCAGTCACTGCTTGTGCACGCTCCGCATGCGACGGCAGCGTAGCACATGATGCGTCATCGTCCGGCGGTGCAGCAGAAACCTGACGAATGATCTCGCCGTCGTCGAGTTCTGCGCATGTCAGTACAGCAGTGTCAGCACCTGTGAAACTGTCAAATGAGACGGTGTCCGGAATCGCAATGCAACCACTGCGCAGGTCTCGGCAGAACATTTTCCGCATCAGTAGGGACAATGCCTCCTTTGGTAGGGAGCACATCGGAAGGCGACAAATCTTAGGCCTCCCGGCACCCGCTTGCCGGCATTCCCCAGCGAAATCTGCGCGGGCACTGTCGGCGCCATTAGACACTTGACGCGATGTTTCCGTACGCCGCGTTGGATCACCGAAACCTCGACACAGCACACGAAGCAAGTACCACCGTGCCGACACCAGTCGCACAAACGAAAAACGTGACCTGCTCGCAGCGACATGCGCGAAAGAAACAAATCAGCTGCTGGATTGTCTTGACATGGCTTACTAAGCTGAAACCGGAACCGCTACTCTATCGAACCAGGCAGAAACGATGATGAAACCAGGCAGAAACGAAGTAGCGCCACTTCGTGGGGCATCAAGGAGGCTTCGTTCAAAACAAAAATGGCGTTCAGTAAGTCGAACCAATTGGTCAGATTATGCACCGGTCAGAGTCGGTGCATGGTGCCCTCGATCGAGTTGGCTCAAGGAGTGTCCGAAAAATCAGACTGGAGGTTGCAAGGTGTCCGAACTTTCGGCAGTTGTTATATATTATGGTCTATGAGGAGAATGGCGGTGCCGCGAAGCTGACCGAATAATCGGGTATGTACGAATTTTTGGAGTCCGGAAAATCGGTCGGCGACTGTATGCGTTCCAGACAGCACTCTGCTGGCTTCAAGAAGACTTTCTCGTGAAGTTATGGACCGTTCATGCCAAATGGTACCAACAGTGCTCTCGCAGTCCACGACTCTAAAGGAGTTGAGTCGTAGTCCAAATCAGCCCGGCTTAGCAATTGAGGAGCTCGAACTGCTGCCTACAGCAACGAGCTCAAATGCAGACATCATTGGTGTCCTGCATGACTGCGGTGTTCCGATTCCTGCCGCCATTACATTTCAAGACTGTGCAGATGTCGGCAGCGCGGTGTCGTGTGCCAGATGATGATCATGTGCCGTGTGCTCTGGAGCCTTCACATGCGGATCCGACTCGAGCCTCTTCAGTTTTCAGTGTAAGCGGAGGTGCGTCCAGCAATGAACTGACCACTTCTTTGCACAAGGGCCTTAAAACGTAAATAATCTTTTTTGGATACATTTGTTTTTTTCGGACATTCGATACTTCGGGCTTACTTACGTTCCCCACAGAGTCCATATTATCACTCGTCGACTGTACAAGCAGATTTCAAATATGGCATTACTATCTGTGTAACCGCTATACTTCTTGAGTTATTTCCTCAGGGTGTCTACCAAGTTGACATTTTCAAATTCCCAGAGTTTTCCAGGTTTTCTCTGTGCACCTTTGCGAAATTCCCTGAATGAGCCAGAACTTCGTTTTATGTCAAGGCAGGCTGACACCATGTTGCTCGATGCTGTCACTTTCTAGTAAGCATGTTGAAACAAAACAATGACTTAATCCAGTTTGAATAGTAAGGAGTAGTATCTATTTTATGTAAAAAGAAAACAGAGGGCATAGCGAAAAAAATAGTAAAACCCATTCCAAATTGAGTCGAACATGTTCAAATAAGATTGAAAAGAAGATGCATGCACAAGTAAATATTTTTGAATATGAGCTATTTCTATAAACTGACAGCAAGCTCATCGGTATGAGGCCTAAACTTTTGTCACAACTAAGATTCTCTCTCAGCAGCTGGAAAGTCAACCTCAACTGTCCTGACATCCTCTCAGCTCGTGCACAACATCTCAGTGTTCGGTTTCACTGCTTTAAAGAGTTTATTTTGATTTGAATGAGGGACACCTGCACCTCGGTGTCAGCCAACACTGTTTCTTGAGCTCAAACTCCTTCAAAGAGGCGACGGCACGCTTCCTTTACCGTTAATTCCTCAGTGCATCGGTCCTTTCCGTTCTCATCCTGCTCCTGCCACGCATTCACCCAATAGATCATTTAAAGCATCCTCTTGGTCAGTTGTACAGTCAAAGTTCTATTTTTCGGACTCCCTAGGGGCCACAAAAACATACGAAAAATCAGACAGTCAGAAAAAATGAATGCATGTCTTTAACTGCCCTTAAGGGCTAAAATTGCTACAGGCACGTCCGAAAAAGCTCTTAAGGCCTGCCAGTACACTCGTTAGGCATATCGGTGCTCATACTGTGACAGGAGATGGCGGTGCACGCATGTATAATTACCGTATTTACACGATTGTAAGTCGACTCGAATGTAAGTCGACCCCCCCCCCCCCCATATCGCTTGACCAGAAAAAAAAAAAAAAAAAAACGAGGGCGCATTCGATAACGAAAATTTATTAGTAGCTGAAATGGTCACTGAACTACTCGTCTTCACTAGTGCTGCCATCGTCATCGTTGCTGCGATCCCACAGCGCGTCGTGGTCCAGCGAAATTCCAAATTTGGCAAACGACCGCACCAGGACATCTTGCAGAACAGCAGCCCACGCCAAATGCACCCAACCACACGCAGCTGTCAGGGAGGCTCTTTTGACAGGTCCGGTTGGCGTAATTTCGCAGTCTTCTGCCGCCAGCCACTCGTACTCATGGCGGAGCAGAACCTTAAAATTAAGGCGAAGGTCCGGGCTTGTTTCATGACCACGTCACACTTCACTGGCAGGGACCGATCACGCATTTCAGCGACGCTGCCGCAAGCTTAGCCTACAGCTCCGGAAAGCGTCCAGACTTCGGCACGTGGGAAATTTCTCACTTGCCACTACAGGGTGAAAATTTCGCTTCGCTGCAGTCGCCACTCTCGCACCACCCGTTTAGAAACATCGAAATTGCGGCCCGCAGCGCAGTGGTTTGTTTCTTCGGCATAAAGGATGGCAGCCCTCTTGAACGCTGCTGTGAACGAGTGCCGAAAGATTAGTGGGTCTGCAGCACTCATGACGACTGGGGAAGCATAGAAGTAGCACGTAGCCGGCAGTCAAGTGGAGCGCGTCAAAAAGTTGGTCAAACCAATGCCAATGCCTTTAAACAGAGAAAGAGAAACCCGCGAACGGTGTCTGCTCTTCCATGAACTACCGATACTCCCCGCAAGCGCCGCCGCAAATGGGAACAGCGGCGCTTCCATCAACTATCGACACCCCCCATGAGTGTTGCATGCACTGTAAGACTCTCAAAAATGTTGAAAAACCCTTCCGAAAAGCAAACAAACACTCAGGATAGCGAAAAGATACGGGTAGGACCATAGAGCAAACATAAAATTGTAACTACGTTGTAGCTCTCGTTGGTATCGCTTATTTTTTTGGCGGGGCCATGTTTTGGTTTCGATTGTAAGTCGACCATCCAACTTCAGACTTTCAAATTTTAAAAATGGGGTCGACTTACAATCATGTAAATACGGTAAGGACTACATAGTGTCCCGTGACAATTGCCCCTTCCCACACTTGTCCTTCACCGCGTAATACTGCTGTACTAAGGGAAAGCTAACTCTCAGAGACTGGCATTACGTAACGCTCTGTGAGCTTTGAAGCCATTCGTGAGGATTACAAGACCGGAGTCGGTGCCATTGCTAACAACAACAACAACAACAAAAAAAATGAAAAAGATTGCACTTAACGGCAAGAAGCTTAATAATGAATGTCGAAGCAGCTAGGTCGAGCGTTGCCGCAGTGGTGGCTACGGCTGCCAGCAGACCCGCATGTGAGAGTGCCAGTTTGAGGTGGCAAGGTAATAAAAAACAGCAGCAGTGGTGGCTTTTGATTAATGGCATTTCGGACCTGCGGTCGGCACAAGAAGCGACAGGAAATCGGATGGCAAAGGGTTCTTGCGTCCGAAATTTCAGGCATTCTAATACATTGACTCTATGGGGTGTGTGGTGGTGCCGCGAAGCTGTCCAAATTATCGGGCATCCGGAAAGTCGGTCATTTACTGTGCACTGGCAACTCCTCCAGCTGACAACAGGGTGTCAAAGACGATTCATTACAATTCATGTCTGTTACTCGAGCTAGCATTACCGGGACTTTCAACCCTTTCAATAAAATTTTCCCTGACAGAGGCACAAATTCCCTGAGAATTCCAGGTTTTCCTGGTTGATGGACACCCTGTGCATGCTTAACTCTTTGAAATCCATCACCGGTGATCGATGCTTTAGATCTCCGATTTCGACATATTGAACCATCCAGTAGTTACCACAGGCACTGCACTTTCAGAATCTAAGTTTTCACACCCTGGCAATGTGATTTTTGACGGACCTTTTTGTGAACTAATGTGCGTATGTTCTGGCGAAAAGAGACATGGCTGCCACCTTCTGCCGCGCTTGAGAAAAAAGCATGCCGTTCACGATTACGCCAAACTAGCATCAAAATTTTGTAATCAAATGGCACCCTGCAAGTCGTGAATTAAATTATATTGCCAGCTTTGCTGTCCAACAGTGCTGAGCAGTGATAATTAACCAAAAATGTCGCTACCTATTTACTAGTGAGCTTTCATATAGAGTCCGAGTCATCTTATTACACTGAAGTATATTTCTGAAGGCCCGCTGCATGTCCAACACGTGGACCTGGCATTTTCAACCAGTTTCCAAGAGTTTCAGTGGCGCTTGCCTCGTAAAATCCAGGCAAGGGGTGCTGCCAGTGTCACTGCGCAGTTATTGAAAGTCGCTCCCATGGCGTCGTCTTGCATGGCTGTGTCGTGAAAAATGTGTCACACTCGAAACTATGCTGCAGCAGCACTTGAATTTAGTGATGAGGACTCGAGTTATGATTCTGAATATGACTGCAAAGCAGATTCAAGCTCTGACGGCAACAATGTTTTGAGTCAGTGTGGGACATACACAGCTGTTCACCGGCGAGTTTCCCTAACGGCCTTGAGCGGTCTCCTTCTTGTGCGCGCTTAACTGTTTTTATCTTTTTGCACGACCTGAGAACTCTACTGAATATCTTCAGCATGCATACTTTGCTTTGCCATGATGTGCTGCCATCGTCAGCAAAAAAACTTCCGTTCACGTCAAGAAAACTCCCCGTAGCACACCTCGGCCCAGCACTACGAAGCAGCGCAAGACAATTTACAACAGCGTCAGGTTTCTTTCTACTCTACTTGTGTGCAGATGTGATAAAGAATCTGCAAAAATGCAAACAGATATGCTTGGATGCATAATCTTGTAGTCGTCCAGCTTCGCTGAGAGCAATCAAACCTGGAAAGAGGTGCATGACTCTAGACGAACTGGTGAAGTATGTTCCTTGGACTTCTCATCAGACCATCCTCAGAATATGCCGAAACGGAACTGCAAAATGTGTGACGAGGACTACGAAACGGAACAGACATTTTGTGGGAAAAGTGCGGAGGGCATCTACCCTTCACAATATCCAGGAACTGCCTCACTGCGTGGCATGAGCGATAAAATGGTCCTAATTTCTTTTTTGCATCTGAAGAGTGACTGTGTACTAAGCATTTATTTTTTCAGACACTATTCCAGGGTTATTTATCTTTGAAATTTATATTCTGAATTTCCTTTGAAATTTATGTTTTTGTAGATACCATGTCTTTAATTATTTTTATCAACTTGCAGCAAAAATGCTGCTTTCAAGAGTTTTTGTTCTACGTCATAATATTTTTTGTTCGGTGACGTATGCTTTTGGAAGGAGCACGTCATTACATACAATATGCTAAGCTGCAATGCTAGCTGGAACATTATTTGTAGTGGTAAATAATTTTTTTTTCTGAGACCTATACAAACACTACCATTTTCTCAGGGTATTGAAAGAGTTAACCGAAAGTTTGAATTATCTCGACTCTACTCTTGCAAACTTTGCAGCTGAAGCGACACAGCCGCCTTTGCACCTCAAGTCAGTGCCATCTTCTACTAACTGGGTTGTATGCTGCTATCGCTATGGGACCATACTACTACTGCTTTCTGCTTCTGTGACACATGCTGAGAGAGAGGGAGGGAGGAGGAGATCCTAACTGGATGGGCACCGCTTTGCTTTTCTTTCTTTCCTTTGCTCTCTCTCTTTGGGCACATGGAGCATGACCATGGGTGACACGGATACAAAGAAGCTGGTGTTATCTCGTGTCACGCTGTGCCAACTCGCGATGCTCTGTGTGGCTTTCACTACTGGTGTGTATCGTGGTGGAATCCAGGGAAAATAGCAATAGCATGAGAAGAGAGACAACAGTGATGCTTTCGTGCATAGCTCAATTGATGCATTGATGTATGCATTGGTGTATACAATACTGCAGCGCACCAAACGGGAAAGGCTAGTCCAGGGGTCTGAAATGAAGTGATACCAATGCTAGCAGATTTCTATCCTTTGAGAAAGGGGAGTTACAGACTTCCTGCACAATGCTTGACCATTTCAGACGCGCAATTTCAGAAAAGAGAGTACTGTTTCCAAGCAGGTTCCAAGGAACCAGCTGCAAAAAAACTCAGGTGACATATGGAGAGGGGTGCTGCTTTTTCAAGTTGTGGTCAAGATGGCTGTGAATGCGCCAATCACTTTATGCTTTGTAGCAGCAGCATACACAAACATGTAAACTTCTTTTTTTTTTTTCCAGTTAGACCTTCAATCAAGTTTCATTATTTTCAACATGCCCCGTTGTTCTTCATGTTGCTGGAAGAGCCAGTCTAAACCTGCATTTAAATGCAGAAAGCTGTGCTCTTGACATTTCCATAGCAAACAGGCTGCATGCATTTTTCAGAGAAGTAAAACACATCAAAACAGCTAACAGCATGTATGGAAATCGTCAGAAACAAGTTACATGAGAGCAACATCGGAATGTGGATAGTGCTGTCATGCCGCTGCGCAGTTGTAACAAAATTGCCTATCGACTACTTGATAACTTCGCTGCTGCACTACTGACACAGCCATCAGCACACTGCAATGGCTGGCAACACTAGAGACTGCCATCACTGGCAGTAGGGAAACCAAGAAACCAAGATCAGCGGACAGCAATTTTAGTGTGACTATGCCTTAATCAACATACATAAAAGCATGGGCCATAACATTGTTGCAAACATTTTTAGACACTGAAAGGACCGCGGAAGTGGCAAATGCACACTCTGTAGAAGAACTTTTCACCACAAGAGCAGTGTTAAAAGACTCTTAGGTCGAGTACTGAAAGCCACATGTTCAGACCAGTTGCACTGAAGCACTAGCAAAGCCACAAAACAAAACCGGGGTGAGCAATGAAAAATGGTGCGAGTACTAGTGGTTACCATGGTGCTTTGGTGAGTGAACAAACCTCCGAAAGTCGAGAAGAGTGACTGTGCGAAAGGGAGCATGCAAACTGGGAGCACAGACTGTGCCTGGCAAAAGTACTTGCCTCCCCTTGAAGGCTGGCACGGTCTCCTCCCGAGTTGCGGGGAATGCCTCGTGGCCGGCGGAAGTAGCGTCGGTAGAAAGGCCTCCGGGGTGGGGGTCCCCTTCGGGGCTGCCGGTTGGAACCACCATTGTCATCTTCACCCGCAAGCTCTGCCCCCTCGCTGTCCTCCTGGTCCTAAAAGAAAGGGAGGCACATTTCATGCCATGGAGTTCTGTTCAAAATCATGCCCTCGTACTTCACATTATGCATGGGATTACTTTACTGCGCAAGCCGGTAAAAATCTATTATACAGTTAAGCCTCCATATAATATGTAGGTAAAGTCACCAATCTGCTTCGTTATATCAAAATTTCGTTGTATTGAAATTCGACCTTTTATGCAAATAAGTAATCGCCGATAGATTTTTCTTACACTGAAAGAGGCCGCAGAATTTTCAGAATTATCGGGCAATAAAAAAGAAAAAGCACATTTGAATGAGAAAACAATTCATTTTGATAAATTTTGGAGACAGCAACAAATGATACGGTTTCGTGCCACTTTGACGATACCTTCACATCGGCGGTTTGAATTAGGCATCAGCGTTTGAATGGACACGGTCGTGTTCGTGTTGGCGCTGTGATAAGACGCCGCCGATCCCATAACCACTGACATCGGTTCTGACCTCTGTAGGTGCGGACGGGTCAAAGTGGGCCAAGGCCGGTGGATTGGTAAGAATCGTGATAAGGCATGAAAATGTGGCAGCCTGACGGGAACCTCACTTAAAAGGCACGTCTTTCTTCAGAAGTTCAGTGAGTGGTCGAGCGATTGCTGCGAAATCTTTCACGAACCGTGGAAATAAGAACAGAGATCCACAAAACTCCGGACGTCTTTGACAGACTGAGGTACAGGAAAAGCCGTTACTACTTGAACAAGGGATGTCTGACCAAGTGATCGATTGGCAGTGTCAAACAATTCGCGGTAGGAAAGCAAAAGGCAATATAGGGCGGCTGCTTGGTCAGGTGCGAGGTCTGGAGCGACCATGGGACGTAATGGGCCATCGAGGTTCAAGGTATCCTGCAGGTAATGAGGAGGATCTGGAGACGCGTTGGCTGCAAATGCAGTGACGTGGTCGTCTGTCACTGACCAGAGCGTGGCCACCGCTATGCCTCTAGGTAACACTTGCTTCGTCAAGCCAAAATTGATAATGGGAAGACACACCTGATTCGCAGCAAGGGTTATGACAGAGTGTGGCACAGAGATGTCGCGCGCCAGGAGGACATTACGAATAGGCGTGACGACATAGGCACCATCAGGCACGGTTGCCATTGAGGCCAACTCGACGAAGGTTAGGGCTTTTGGAGGTAAGCGAACAAACACTGTAGCGCAGAGGGTGTTCGGTTGTTTGGGGCGAACGTCTGAAAGAAGAGGAAGCTCGAGGCACAGTGTGCCGATGGAACAGTCGATGAGGGCAAAATGCATCGTCAGAAAGTCGAGCCCGAAGATTATGTCATGAGGGCAACTGGTCAGCACAGTGAACATGACTGGAACTTGGCGGCCAGCCATTCCTATGCGAGCAGTGCACATACCCCTGATGGCAACAGTGGCATTGGCGAGGCGTACGGCTCGAGTGGTGGCAGGCGTAAGAACTTTCTTGAGGCGACGATATAGGTTAGCGCTCATTATGGACACTTGGGCTCCGGTATCAATTAATGCCGCCAACAGAGTATTTGGACAGGACGAACGTGATGCAGCACTACCTCCAAGAGCTGCATGGCCCACCATATTTACACGATTGTAAGTAGACTCGAATGCAAGTTGACCCCCCTCCCCATATCGTGTGACAGGGAAAAAAAAAAAAAAAAAAAGAGCATACCCGAGGGAGCATTCGATAACGAAAATTTATTAATAGCTGACATGGTCACTGGACTACTCATCTTCACTAGTGCTGCCATAGTCATCGTTGCTGCAGTCCCACAGCGCGTCGTCGTCCCAAAAAATTTCACATTTGGCAAACCACCGCATCACGACATCTTGTGGAACAGCAGCCCACGCCGAATACACCCAACCACATGCAGCAGCCAGGGAGCCTCTTTTGACAGGTCCGGTTGGCGTAATTTTGCGGTCTTCTGCCGCCAGCCACTCGTACTCACTGCGAAGCAGGTCTTTAAAAGGTGAAGATCCGGGCTTGTTTCTTGACCATGTCGCACTTCACCGGCAGGGACCGATCGTGCATTTCAGCGACGTATGCCGCAAGCTTAGCCTACAGCTCCGGAAAGCATCCAGACTTCGGCACATCGGAAATTCCTCACTTGATGTCACAGGTGAAAATTTCGCTTCACTGCAGTCGCCACTCTCACACCACCCGTTCAGAAACATGGAACTTGCGGCCTGCTGCGCAGCGATTTGTTTCTTCGGCATAAAGGATGGCAGCCCTCTTGAACATTGCTGTGAACGAGTGCCAAATGATTAGTGGGCCTGGAGCGCTCATGACAACTGAGGAAGCATAGAAGTAGCACGTAGCCTGCAGTCAAGTGGAACGCGTCAAACCAATGCCTTTCGTCAAGAAAGCTAAGCGCAACAGGCAAAGAGAAACCCGCGAGCAGTGTCTACTCTTCCATGAACTACCGATGCTCCCCACAAGCGCCACCGTTCTGAGGGTGCCGCCGCAAATGGAGCAGTGGCGCTTCCATCAACTATCGACACCCTCTCATGAGTGTTGTGTGCACTGTAAAACTCTCAAAAATGTTGAAAAACTCTTCCGAAAAGCGAACAAACATGCGGGATAGCAAAAAGCTAATGACATTTAACGGACGACAATCTCAAATTGGACACACCTTATTAATAACAGCACGATTGAGACTTCCACTTCCTACAAATATCTTGGCCTTCATTTCCAGTCTGACCTAACGTGGCATCACCATATAAATTTAACCCTGGTAGCTGCTAACCGTACTCTTGGAATACTTAAACGAACCCTCATGCAAGCGCCACCACTCGTAAGAAAACAGGCATATACCACAATCATTTGCCCGAAAATTGAATATGCAATTTGGGATCCCCATCAGGTATATATAGCCTCTAACCTTGAAGCCCTGCAGAACCATGCTGCTCGATTTATTTTTTTCAGATTATTCAACATTCACCAGCGTTACATGTTTAAATAAACGTGCCGGTTTGCAATCCTTGAGCCTTCATTGAAAACATTCTCGCTTATCACTATTTAATAAAATTTTCCACCCCTCCTCACTTCGTGATGATTTTTTTCAGTCACCGCCGATTACCTTTCCTCGTCGCAATCACCCTAACAAAGTGAAACGCATTTTGTGTCGGTCATCAACTTTCGCTCAATCCTTCGTACCACACACTATCACCGATTGGAACGATTTACCCTCATACATAGCCATGGAAACTGACATAGCCAAACTTAAGGAAACAATCTGCACTACTGTGACGTGCTCTTAAAAATGTTGTGTTTTCTTCTTGTGTTTCCCTGGTATTTTTGATGCTTTGTGAGTTGTTGCTTGCTCCTGATGTTTTTATGTGCGTTGCTTCCCCCCCCCCTTTTTTTTGTTTCTTGGTTCAATAACTACACTGCCTTGTTGAGCGGGAAAAAAGAAATCTCTTGAAAATGTTTTTCTTTTTATGTATGCGGTACCTGAATGTACACTTGTGTTCTTTCTTGTGGCCTGTTGTCTCGGAACGCATTTTTTCGCTAGTAGTGGTGCTGGGGAAGGTGATATCTCGAGAACCGCTCTCCAGATTTGCATGCCGTTTTTTTTTTATTCTGTTCCTGAATGACTTTGCCAGGGGGTAACAGGCTTCTTTTTTTGAAAGCTGGTGCAGTTAATTTGTAATAAGCAATTAATCTTTGATAAATGTGGTCCCCATTACTGGCTACATAAAATCCAAAGTTGTCTTAAAACTTTTTGGAGGGAAAATTAAAGAAAAGGGCTCTGTAGCCCCCTGGGATATCTATCAAGGGACCATCACAGTGAATTTCAGCTTCCTACGATGTCCTGGCATTTCTCCAGGCTCTTCTTCAGGCATATACATGAACCACCTAGTTAGACCTCAATAACTCTGGAACTAATAAACACATCTTCATGAAACATTGCAGTTCGTCATAGTTCGGTGGTGTGAACACACCCTGAAAGGTTCATCGGGATATCCTAAAAAATAAGAAAGTTCGGTCTCCAGGCTTCCCTGGAATCTGAACTTAATAGTTTGGAATTTACAGATTGCTTCACATGTTTACAGCTAAAAACCACAGAAAACTGCCTGCATTATGACTGGGAGGTCACAATACGAGTATTTGTGTGACGTCCTTCCTTTCCATTGATGTGGCCTTGCACTATAAATGTAAAATGTCACACCTACAAAACTGAGCATCCACCCTTACATTTCAAAAGCTTTTTTGAATGCTGGGCAGGTTTGATTATAAGCACATTTCGACAGTAAATCTGCATCACCTTAATAGAAGCACGATGTAAAAGGATGTTTGTGCATAGCCGAGCTGTTCTAGCATCCCTGCTACAGCAGCGCCCGATGGCACCGTATAGCTCAGGTGTAACAGTGAACAAATAGTCAAGAAAGGGGCTGATACAAAGCTGACCCATATGTAGAAGCATTATATTATCTAAGCCACATGCAAAGTTGCTCTCAGTGTACAGAATTACCACAGCTTTGATTTGTCAAGTTATATTACTGCACACACACAGCGCTGAAGCAGTCTGTACAATGGTGAGGCTTTTGGCGGCAAGGAAAGAAAGGTTACTTATAATGTGCGGATTTGAATAGCACATGTGAATGCATACCCAATTCAACAGTATGAGTGCTTTCTTGTGGAACAATTTTACATTTGGCACAGATGCTGAGCCACTGTGGCCTCTTGACTACAAATTTCTGTGCTCTCTTTCACAGTACTCATGGGGGTGTCATTCATTTGGCTACCTGAAGAGTGCATTGATAATGGAGCACACCAATCTTGCAGTTTTACACGGACAACCTTGAGCATTATTCACAAAACTGAACCCAAGGAACTACTCGCTGGTTTGTTATGAAAAAAAATGCAATGAATGTTTCCTCTTTGTGTGCGGCCCTGTCTTCTGCCATATGAGCCTTCATTTCATTGTCATGTGCACGTTAAGGCAGGAAGTGGGTATTGTGACCTTCATTAAGACCCCATTAATCAAATTTAATGAAACTGCACAGCCTTGCTCAGTTTTTTATGCTGATTCCAAATATGCAATTGTTCTGAAAATATGCAATCCTAAAGTTAACTATAATTAATTAGCATTGTTTATGGGAACAAAGGAGCAAAAGCTCCACAAAATCTCGCTTTAGCAACATAGCTGGATACTAGGAACCACAAGCTTCACAATGGTAGGAATAGTTTTTGGGTATAACAATCATTAACAATTACAGTCGAACTCGCAAAAAAACGCCTCGAACTCGCAAAAAAACGCCTATCAGTTCGATATAAGCCTGCTAAATAAATGGGTCATAAAAGCACATACCATTTATAATATCACTTTATTGATTAAACTAGCTTAGTTTTGCACGAAATAGTCCTGCATTTTCTTCTGCTTTGGCAATTTCGCTGCCTGCGACGCACGCACTTTTTCACATTAAGGAGTCTGAGCAGCTGAGGCCACAACTTTCCGCATTCGCGCAGAAGCACCGGACTAGTGCGAGCGCACCAATCACTTCGGCGGATGTGGGCCAAGGACCGTCGTTGCTTTCCTCATTGTGCCCACTTTCACTTGTGCTCGGTACGATGTTGGCAATGTAGTCTTCGTTTTCGGGCTCTCCCGTGGTAGCGACACATCATTTGCGCTCACAAACTCATCCACCGTTCATTCGTCAACAGCTTCCGGAAATTCTGACAGTTCGCTCCAAACTTCGGCAACACTGGCAACGGCCTCGTCGCATTCATCAAAATTTACGGTCATCACCGAGCACGCGGAAGTCGGCACGGCTTAAGCAATTTCAGATTAACCACTCGTACACGGCCGTGCGTACGGGTCGGGCGCCACGGGCACCGGTCGTGAGTTTGGACGCTTTAGCTCTAATCTCCCCCTTATTCTTCACGATCGTGCCGAGAGTGCTCCTCGGAATCTTGTGCTCTGCGGGGACATCCGACTTCTCACCGTGTTCGACACGATTTATGATTGCGAGCTTCACGACGAAAGGCAAATTCTTTCGCTTCATCACGGCAACACTGCGAGAGAAGGCCTACAAGGCACACGCAAAAACAGCGAGACAAGTCGCACTTTCGCCATCTTGCATGACGAGGGCACAAGAGCATCTGATTGGCTGTCTGTGGGCGGGCCAGGATCATTTTTTGCAGGGGGGGGGGGGGGGGGGGTGCCGACGGCTCGTCCGAGGCAGCGCGGTCGGGCGCGGTCACGGTAGGGAGTGCGGTTGGATGGAGCCGCGCAGCCGGGTTTTCTCCGCCACCGCGAGGGAAAGCCAACTTCTGGGGGCACTTTCCGCCGCTTGACGTTCGATATATCGGGTGTCGCTGCTATTTTTGTTCGATGTAAGCGTAATTTTTGCGATATATACTCATTGTAACTATATCGTGTCCAGAAATTGTTCGATATTTAGAATAATTTCATGTAAACGGGTTCGATATAGTCTGGTTCGACTGTATATAGCACATCAAAGCTTTCTGTTCGAAATGGGTTCAAAGTGGCTATATAATGTACGGACAATAAAAAAAAATACTAAAACTGAGATACAAAAATCTGGTACTACCATTGTGCGCATTATTCATGTAGCTCAGTACTGCAACAAAAATTACACTTCTAGGTGCCCCGATTACTACGAAATCGCTCCCGGAAGGATGCAAATATTCAAAAGTATGTTCTGAGAAACGAAAGAAAAAAAAAACGGACAAGCTCATATTTATTAAAATATAACAAAAAGTATTGATATATCCACATATCTAAATGGTCAGTAGCCACCAAGGATGTAATCTGTCTGCCTACAGCTACCCAAATGGCGTTTTTTGAAGGCTTGTCGCAGATTTTGTGCAAATGCACGCTTGCAAGCTGCTGCTCACCGGTTATCTTGCTCGGCTATTCTCACGCTGTTCGGTAGCCCCGGATTCCTGGAGCTCCTGGAGCATGGCAGATGAAGCTCTCTCGATCCCCAAATTAAATTTCATTACTGCCTCAGCCACAGCAGCTCCAACAGCAAAAAGAGAGGCATGCTGTTCCTCATACAGGTGCCAATGCCCAAATCATGGAATGCAAGCATTCATTAGACAGCTTTAGTTTAGCGTACGTAACTATAGCGTACGCTATACGCTATCATATAGACCCTTTTCATGCTTACAAACATAGTTCCCAGAAGACTTCCGGTTAAACATTCCGGAGAAACGTAAGTTACAGTAGCCTAAAAATTTATAGGACCTTACATCTGGCACCAGTTTCATTGCAGTGTAGGAGTGTTTGGCAAGTCAATTGCAGTGTTAAATGCAACAAAAAAACGCGTATACATGAGCTCGACATACGGCGCACATTTTTTATATCTGAAAACATCAAGAATATGTGCCTACATTATACTATGCGGCAAAATACTTATTTTTTTCTGGGCTTACTGTACTTTCGAAAATGACTGACCGGAAGTTCTGTGGGGTCATGCACGCACTGCTGCCACACCGCGGATGAAAAAGGTCTATAAGCGTACGCTAAGCAGCGCACGTTTTCTACAATTTTAGTTGGCCGGCGATATCTTCGGATCTCAGAGGCCATATGCCGTCGTTGCGGCTACTTCGCGCCTGTAGCTATAGGTGGCGCTGACATCTCGAACGTTTCTTTCGTTAGGCTTAGACTCGTTCGAAACGATCTCTAAAACACCACGAGGTTATCCATAATACTGTGTCGTTGAAGCGGCCTGAGACTAAGCGAAAGCCGTTTACACAGTCATTTGCTACGAACGAAGTGCATTTTACAAAAGCAACACCAAATTCAATTCGAAGCGGGCAGCCGGGACCGCCGCCATGTTTCCCGCAAACTCCGTAAACCCCGCAAAAACGCTAACTCGTTTGCGTTGCGTACGCCCGCTATACCCGCTATTTCGTTTAGCGTTCAGCGCATGCGCAGACGACCCGCTACTTTTTAGCGTACGCAATGGAATAGCGTACGCTATGCTAAAACTGTCTATTATTGTTTAGGGTCATGCTGCGCTGGCACCTTTGAAGCAATTTTTCTTGTCAGAGGCGCTGATACACTGGTAGAAGGGCTTGACAAACATGGACAGGCAAATTATATCAATGCTTTGGGATGGGCTCATTTTTTGCTTGCGCAGCATTCTGACGGCACCAAGAGTCTGGACTAGATGGACCAAGGCTGTGGTTTGAAAAACTGTCGTTTGACATGATGTGGTGGTATGTTGGTTGCCATCACAGCCTTCTGCATAGCCTTCACATCTCCTTTGTTGAATTTTAGTGCCCATCCATAGTAGGCACGGAGTTTGGTGATCAGGTCACCCATCAATTTTCCTTTGCCACCAAGTGTTTCGGAAATAGAGCACTTGTGTTTGGCAACGAGAATGCACAAAGCAGTCCCCATCCTTTTTTGGACGTGATTCAAGCAATCTTCCTTCTCGACTGGCACAAAGCTATACACTTTGGCTTGTCTAAGAGCAAGAAATGCACGACTATCACCATCTGAGAGGACTGTGGTATACCTCAGTTTGTGCCGCTGAAGTGACCTCTGGAACAGTATAAGCGCCGCTTCAACTTCCATCTCCCCTGATTTTTTTTCTGTATTTTCTTGGCACATATGGCTTGCCTTCCAATCTTGGTAGTCCGGGTCACCAGGCTTCCGGCCGCGCACACACGCAGCACAGAAGTTGCTCAGGACAACGTAATCAAGCACAAGCCCGGAGAACAGTTCGATGACCATGCCGTCTCCGCTGTGCGACAAATGGCCGCGCATCATCCACGAGCCATCATAGAATACCGCTATATTCCCGGAGTTCACAAGTTTCAAGTCATTATACAATAACATCACTGATGGCGCGCACACGCCCATCAGCTTTTGGGCTGCAGATGCCGACACAGCTTCTGCTTGAGATAGCCTTGCCACATTTTGTTATGAAGGCAACAGTGTGGGATATTCATTGCAGCAAGAATGTGGATCATCACTGTTTGTGGATTTCCAGTGCTAATCATCGCACGAGCGGCGAAAATGTTCACTACGAAGGGGTTGACCGTTTTGCTGTTCCTCACACGCGGCAAGCTCCACTCGGAAACAACATTGCCACAGTTTTCACAAATGACGAGAAGCTTGACAGCTAGGCCGTAGTCTCGCCCCTCTGAGTCAATAGTCACAGATATGCCACAAGGAGTGCACTTTAGATGCAGGACCAAAACACTTATCGCTTCTGCACTGATAACATAAAAGTGTGACTCCATCTCTGCCGGCCCGTCCGCACCGTCGTCGACGCTCGCACACGTCTAATTTCCACTTCGCTGCCGAAGTTCCGGCCAGTTGTTGGAGGTTTTCCCCTATTTGAGCCTGCTGTTGGAGCAATTCCGCTGGCTGCACCATCTTTGTGTCGTGCCGAATGCTGCTCCTGCAATCACTATCAGCTGGCGACGTCGTTGGGCCTAGCTCACTCGTGCCAGGTTTGTTGCATCCCGCGTCGTAGCCGTCACTTGAAACCACCGGCGGGTGATCGTCACTGAGTTTTTCAACAGGGCCAGAGCACTTTTCGAAGTTGTAGCGCGCTCGCTTTCTTTTCTTGCCAAACTTGTTTTGAGTGGCAAACTTCAGACATCACTACATGCTATGCTAGCGGCTTTCAAAATGGCATCGTGGTTCACTTTTCAAGCCTGTTCATGCGACGTAGCAGACGTTGCCAGCCACCTAAGCCAATCGCAGGACTTTAGTCACATTCACTGAATGAACGAATGGGGTGGGACGCTGGGACTTTTTTCGTTGCGGTATTTCTAAATAGCAAATAGGGGGACGAACAAAAAATGTGGTGGAAAATTGAAGAGAAGTAGTTCTTTCCAACAAACCAAGATGGCCACGACAGCATACGTCGTTCAGCAGTGGCATGGCATGAAAAAAGCCCAGTTTTTATGCTTCTTTTTGTCAGAATAAAGCTCGCGGCGGTTACATAAATTGATATTGCGGCTAAAATATGAATTGAAGAAACCCATTTCTCTCAATTTTTTTGGTCTCTAAGACCCGTGTCGCCTTAAAGCAGCTACTAATAAAAAACGACAAACACAAAACCACAAACTGCATTAACCTTTTCACAGCACGAGAGGCCACTGAACTCCTAAGCTAAGTCACTTCATAAGCTTAGTTTCCTTTCAAATACTACAGTCGCTGACCGTTTATTCGGACCTCACGGGGACTGCGAAAATGTCCGAATAAACAGGTGTCCGAAAAAGCAGATTAAGAAAAAAAAAAAAAAAAAACGAAATCCTTTATTTCCACGCACTTATTCGGGCTCGGCAGTAGGCTTGAAGAAATCGTGAGTGCGCCGTTGCACGCTGCTCCGTTTACGCGCAATCAGATAAGCCTGAATCTCTGAGAGGGTCGTACGGTCACTATAGGCGGCTGAAAGCGCAGTCACTGCTTGTGCACGCTCCGCATGCGACGGCAGCGTAGCACATGATGCGTCATCGTCCGGCGGTGCAGCAGAAACCTGACGAATGATCTCGCCGTCGTCGAGTTCTGCGCATGTCAGTACAGCAGTGTCAGCACCTGTGAAACTGTCAAATGAGACGGTGTCCGGAATCGCAATGCCACCACTGCGCAGGTCTTGGCAGAACATTTTCCGCGTCAGTAGGGAGCACATCAGAAGGCGACAAATCTTAGGCCTCCCGGCACCCGCTTGCCGGCATTCCCCAGCGCAGTCTGCGTGGGCACTGTCGGCGCCATTAGACCCTTGACGCGATGTTTCCGTATGCCGTGTTGCATCACCGAAACCTTGATACAGCGCACAAAGCAAACACCACCGTGCCGACACCAGTCGCACAAACGAAAAACGCGGCCTGCTCGCAGCGTCTTGCGCGAGGAAACAAATCAGCTGCTGGATTGTCTTGACATGGCTTACTAAGCTGAAACCGGAACTGCTGCAGAGCCGCTCTATCTAACCAGGCAGAAACTATGATGATGAGAGGGGATTTCTAGTAGCGCCACTTCGTGGGGCAGCAAGGAAGCTCCGTTCAAAATAAAAATGGCGTTCAGCAAGTCGAACCATGCACCGGTCAGAGTCGGTGCATGGTGCTCTCGACCGAGTTAGCTAAAGGAGTGTTAGAAAAATCAGACGAGAGGTTGCAAGGTGTCCGAACTTTCGGCAGTTGTTATACATTATGGTCTATGGGGAGAATGGCGGTGCCGCGAAGCTGACCGAATAATCTGGCACGTCCGAATTTTTGGAGTCCGGAAAATCGGTCGGCGACTGTATACAGATACTGGCCAGCTGTCTATGTAATGCCATGCATGTTTAATTTTCTTAAAATATGGCTGTGCATCAGCTAGATAGGTTGTTACTGCATAAATACATAAATAATGTGCAGCCCATGCCCAACTAACTCAAATAACCTGAGTAGAGCTTACAACAGTTGACGTATCATGTGCACCCTGTGTGAGCTCATTTTTTATATGTAGAGTAAACAAAATAGAACACGTATGTATGAAGCTGACAGGATAGAGCAGTCTCAAGTCGGTTATCCTTGGTTGCTGCCATGGTTGAGAGAGGGAATATGCTGGTCATGGTACTGCTTAATTTTGTGCAATTTGATAATGTTTTGTACATCGTTTAAATGCTAAATTACCATAAAAACCAAACTATAGGTTGGACCGGAATATAGGTTGATCCCCCTACTAACGAATTCTAAAAATGAAAGAAATCTTTTTCAATGGCAAAAGTACCGAAACACGCTCTTACCTTGAAACAACTGCGACTCATGCACAATAGTGACAATACTTATTTAAATGCTGCTCGCATGTGCACCCGGCCAATTTTTAACAGTATCGTGCGACCATTGACCCGTGTGCTTGTCAGCACCTTATTAACGGCGCTGAGCGGCGAAACAAACGAGATATGTGCACGTGTACACGTGCGCTTACTTTCGCTATTTCGCCGCTCCGTGCCGTGATGATAAGGTGCTGACAAACACACGGGTCGATGGTCGCGCGATACTGTTAAAAATTGGCCGGGTGTACAGTACGCAGAAGGGCACGAAGCGCGCAAGCGCTACTCCGAATCAGAGCAACGGGTTTCATTAGAGTGGTCCGAACTAGAGTCGTATGATGAGTACTTCTCGCTGCCCAGTCTAGAGGCGCATGCGATTTCTACCGCTTTCAAACGGATGGATTCGGCTGTCACAGGCAGATCTTACATGCAGCTCCCGGACGAACTACGCAACCTTGTCTTCCAGTTTTGCGATCCACCCACGAAATGACGTTTTCTGTTGGTTTGCTGCTTCTGTCTCCGCCAGTACCGAATGATCTTTTCGGATAATCTAAATTCGCGCTGTGCCGCGAGGTTGCTGTGGGCTTCCGCGCACTCAATCGCCTTTTTCTTGAAGGCGACGGTGACTTGTCGTCGGCTTCCGCTCATTTTGAAACAAAATGTCAAAAAGCAGCCCTTAACCAATATAACTGTGACAATGTAAACGCAAATTGGCGGTGCCACAATGTCGCCACGACGCGCTGCTGCTGCTGGCGATGGCGCTTCTTTACTTCATCCGCCCATTGTTGCAAGGCTTCCGTAGTTTTTCCGCCAATGTCCGGTATACAGTCGAACCCGACTATATCGAACCCGTTTACATCGAATTATTCTATATATCGAACAATTTGTGGTCATGGTATAGTTACAATGAGTATATATAGCAAAAATTACGCTTACATCGAACAAATATTGCAGTGACTCCCGATATATCGAACGCCAAGCGGCGGAAAAGTGCCCGCAGAAGTTGGCTTTCCCTCGCGGTAGCGGGGAAACCCGGCGGCGCGGCTCCATCCAACCGCTCTCCCTACCGTGACCGCGCTGCCTCGGGCTTTTCGGGCGAGCCGTCGACACTCCCCGTGTCGCGCATAGTGGAGTCTATTAGGTCAGGCCACATCCTCTTTTTCTATCATCTTTCACTTGCCACCCCCTCTCCCCTGACGACGCTTCGCAGTGCTCCCACACGGATTACAGAATCAAGCGTCCTTCCTTTCTTTAGATCACTATCTAGCGACACTCTCCAGCAAAAGATGATCCTGGCCCGCCTACAGCGCTTGCTCAGACAGCCAATCAGAAGCTCTTGTGCTCTCTTCGTGCAAGATGGCGAAAGTGCGAGTTGTCTGGCTGCTTCTCTGGTTTATCGTGTTTGCGCCTTGTGGGCCTTCTCCCGCAGTGTTGCCGTGACGAAGCGGCAGAATTCGCCTTTCGTCGTGAAGCTCGAAATCATAAATCGCATCGAACGCGATGAGAAGTTGGATGTCCCCGCAGCGTGCAAGATTCCGAGGAGCAGTCTCGGCACGATTAGGGCTAAAGTGGCCAGACTCGCAACCCGGTGCCCATGGCGCCCAACGCATACGCACGGCCGTGTACGAGGGGTTCTTCATACGTGCCGGTTTCCGCGTGCTCGGTGAGAACTGTAAATTCTGATGAATGCGACGAAGCCGTTGCCGGTGTTGCCGAAGTTTGGAGCGAGCTGTCAAAATTTCCGGGACATTCGAATCAATGGTGGACGAGTTTGTGAGTGCAGATGATGGTGTCGCGACCACGGTGGAGCCCGGAAACGAAGACTACATCGCCAACATCGTACCGAGCACAAATGACAGTAGGCACATTGAGGAAAGCAACTACGGTCCTTTGCCCATATCCTCCGAAGTGATTGGTACACTCGCATTAGTCCGGCGCTTCTGCGAGAATGCGGAAGGTTGCGGCCTCAGCTGCGCCGACTCCTTAGACAACGTGGGGAAGTGCGTGCGTCGCAGGCAGCGAAATTGCCCAAGCAGAAGAAAATGAAGGACTAATTTATGCCAAACTAAGCTAGTTTCGTTAATAAAGTGATTTTATAAATGGTATGTGCTTTTATGACATCCAATTATTTAGCAGGCTTATATCGAATTATGCTCTATATCGAACTGATAGGCGTTTTTTTGCGAGTTCGATATAGCCGGGTTTGACTGTATAAGACGAGGGTAGACTTTTCGCAATAGTTTATTGAAAAAAAGTTAGACCTATATTCCGGGTTTTACGGTAGGTATGTCTAAGTAGTAAGTTGGCAACAGACTGGCCACCCAGGCCGGCAAGAAAGAATGTAATTATTTGATTTCACTTGAACTTGTTCTATTAGCAATATAGATTATTTGCTTTGAAATAAATATTCTACTTGAAAACATTTGATGGGTATATATCTGCATAAGGTCACCGCTACACGCACATATTGCTGTTATGCCAGTCATAATGAATTGTGCACTCAATGCTTAACCTTCAATTCCTTGCTGCATAAAGTTAAGGGGGGACGCGGGGATCAACTCTGGAAAAACGACCCAAAAATCACTTTTTAGAAAGTTGCAGATTTCGAATCTTTGACCCCTTTTCTATAAGTTTTCCAAGTATTTCCGCTGAAAACGACTGCTAAGTACCATAAATAAATATATACATAAGGCAATACAGCGAAAATTTCGTGAAAATCGGTGGAAAAGTCGCGGTTTTCGAGCGTCCCTAGCTCCGGAACGGCAGTACGCGGCGCGGCCATGCTGGTACCGTTGAAAAGCGCGCCTCTTCGCCTTTTGACTCCTCTCTTTCATTTCCTGATAGAGAGAAGAGAAAGCATAAAAAAAGCAAAAAGTCTGGAGGTCGCGGAGCTGCTTGTCGCGGCCGCCGATTGGCTTGCTCCGTCACGTGCGTTCTATGAGCCGCCCCATTGGCCGGGTCTGGAAGCGAGCTGCTGCGGCGTCTGCTTCTCCCGTTTCTTCGCGCGCTGGCTGCTGCCCTTTTGTTTACGTGTTAGATATTCGAGGTACGCCGCCGCTTCATCGCTTTATTCGGATTTTAGTTTTCTATTTCATTTTGTGGTTTCGAGCATGACTTGGCGGACGTGGACGACGAAATACGCGACCAAGCACTGCTTCGGCAGCCGCAAGCGCAAGCCGCCGAACATCCGAAGGATAAGTAGTCCTAGCAGAGTTGCGTCCGTGCGCAAGCTTAGACTGTCGACGCATTGCCGGGCAATTCGCAGGCTGTTGCAGCCTTGAGTTCCAGTGGTGATGATACCGAACTAATAACCGCCTTTTCCGATGCTTCCGGGCCTGCAACGCCCTGTAAATGCTCCGCGACGTACCCCGATTGTGCCACCACCGTCACCGAGATGAACGACGAAAGTGCGGTCCAAGCGCGAGCGTCTGCGGCCGTGAAGACGAACCGTGCATCAGCAACGGTCGCACCATGCAGTCGCATCTTGAGTCACAATTCACTTGTCGGAGGTGTTGAATATGACCGCCGCCACTGTCCGCGCGTCACTTGGTTCTGTGCCGGCAACCGAACGGAAGATAGGGTTTACGGCTGGAGGAGCATGCTCGGTGGCGACGGACTCGAGCGAGTCGAGCAGCTGAGAAAGATGCCTTGCGCAAGAAGAGGGCACAAAAAGCACATGAAAGCGAGCATAAAAGATCCAAGAAGCCAAGAGATCAACCTGACACCTGTACCTACAAGGCCGGTAGCTTCTAGTCGAATAAACATGGCCCAAAACTTCAAACACCTTTTTCTCAGAACTTTTTTCTACCACCAAGGTCAACTTGCAAAGCCAATATCTCAGCCACCGTTATGAATATTTTTACACCGTTTGTTTTGTTACACTCATTGTGCACCACTGCACACAGTGACATGTTTTCTTTTCAAAATAGTTGCTTCAATAATTTGTTATCTTTTGTTTTCACAGTCGAGATTTTCATGCAACTGAAGTAGCTGTAAAAGAATGAAAATATAAAAAAATTCTGTTAGGCAAAAAAAATTACAGGAATGTCACTGTGTGGAGGATACATATAGGAGTGATATCAATGTTTGTTTGAACTCCTAGCACCTATATACAGGTGTGCAGGCATTTTGCAAAAATGAAAGCAGAACAATTTTGTAAACAAAAAAGTACTTCAGATATTGCAGCCATATTTTCACCATATTTTCACAGTTTTGTTTATGTGGTATTATTAACATCTGTGCAAAATTTAATCAAAATCGGATGCTAAATAAAAAAGTTAGCTTTGATCCCCATATCCCCCCTTAACCATTTATGCACAACCTTTCTGCACACGGTGAGAACTTCATCGCTGAGCACATCATGTAAGGTTATATTTTGTTTGGAATGTTTACAAGCAACAATTATTAAATTAATAATATACAGGTTTGATGCCTCACTCATATTTGGTGGCTTAATACATGTATAAAAAAATATGAAAAGGCATTTTGTGCATCGAAGCACACTTAAAATTTGCAGAATGACAAAAAAGCAATATAACATGCGCAAGCAAATGCAAGCAGCACTCGGGAGCCTCACGTGCGTTCGACCGTCCTATTCGTACCGCTTCCTCGTGTGAGCTGTTCGAAAACCTCGTCTTTCATCTCGTGGATTTGTGGTTTGATGTGTGGAGCAGCCGTGTCAACACCGCAGAATGCCGAGGGTCTGCTGTGCGCATGTGAAAACGGCAGGCAGCGGTAGTCTTTTTTTCGTGTACTTGTTCACGCTGTAGTTTTGCGCACAGGTGCCGTTTGACCGTAATTTGTCGTTTGTACGACGTTCTGAGCCAGATGTTAGGCCAATTCTGCCAGAATGAATTGAAATCCGCATCGTCTGAAGCGACGGCTGACGAAAAAAAATTCGCCGACATGAGACTTGTGGCGCCATCTCGTTTGCACCAAGGGAAGGAGTGCTCGGCTGCGATGAAACAACGGGACGTTGAAACCGCTGCGCATGTACTCGTAACAAGACGCTCCCTGCTTACAGAGGCATTTCAGTCACTGCACATGCCTGGCTTCAATCCTCACCCGTTGCTTCATCGCATCTATTCCCAATAATAGCTACTTGCGCGCATCAAGCACCTGCCGCACAAGAGTCGGCAGCTGACTTATGCTCACGCCGCCGGCCACACCTGCTCCGATGGCGTAGGTATAGGGAGGTCTACACGCGTCAATATCTTCAACGATTTCTACGTTCTGTTTTTTTTGTACAGTGTGTACTCACGGCACCTGTATTGTGCATTGGTAGCTCTCATATTTTCCGCGCTAGCAGCTACCCATCCAAGCGGGCGGAGCAAGCCGCTTTGCGCAGAACGCAGAGTAAATTCCTTACGTCGCCTGACATTGCATAGCCTGAGGCATAAGCGTCCTCATTCTGTTGAAACCAAACATGGCGAAGCGTTTGCGTGAGTGAATCACGCTGGGCGCACCGCCACGGATGCAACACTGTCAATGAGGCGTGCGCCTCTCGTCTCACTAACTCATTCGTGACAGGTGCGAGCTTGAGATCCGAGCCGCAGGAACCGCGTTTATATCTGGTTTCCACCTATGATGCCGCCCCTGATCTCTCAAGGCGAACGCGTGTACATGGAATGCACAGTGTAAACACCACTTTGCTGGTCCAGACTCCCTCGCCACCGCGTAGGGGAACTGCAGCGGCGGGTCGTCGGCATACACCTTTATCGTTCATGGTCGTTCAGTAGGCCGCTCATCCAAGTCGGAGTCATAATCTCCGCTCATGCTATCACGCTCACTAGAACTTTGCATTTTGCACTGCACAGCGCGAGGAAAACAAAACTGCGCAGCCAATCAGTTCGCTCCGCGGCTGCCAGGGTAGGTGTGACGTCAGATCCGCCGGCTTCTTGTCGGGGGCGCTTTGCGAGTGATGCGGTGGCCGCTCATAGAGTCAAAAATAAAGCCATCCGCTCAAAAGTAACGCGAATAATGACTATATACTATAACAATTGTGTCTTAGGAATGCAATTGTGGGGCTTTCTCTATATTCTTCGATTTTTATTCTGTATCCCTTTAACGTAGAACGCAGCACATTGGATAGTTCATGAGGTTTTGCTGAACCAGACAAGGCAGCGGACATTGAAAGTAGTCATTTGAGCATACGTCCCATGTTTCGACATGACGCGATTGCAATGCATTTTTTAAAAGAGGCAGAGATAAGATGATAAGATGTGCAGTGTTTCGAACAAGGATGACGGTGCCAATACAACAGATTCATGCGGCCGCCTAGAGTCGCATTTTTACTGGGATGCAGAAACTTATAATTGCATCTGCAAAAATACCTTATTTACTCGCATAATGATCACACATTTTTGTCAAAAAAATTGAAGCAAATTCAGGGGTGCTATCATTACACATGGCGGGCTTGCTGCGGAAACTGCGGCATTTGTCTTCACTGCTATCCTAATATGGCACATTTCCGCTAAGGGTGGGCGAATATCTTAGCTGCGTTAGAAGCGTCGGCGTGTGAATAGGGTACACTTCTCACGTATCAGTGTAAATGTGGCCACTATCGTTGCCATTCGCGAATTGTTGCGTGCCCACGAGTGCAGATGGGAAGAATCAAAAGGCGCCCTTTATGTTGTTGTTGACCAATACCATTATGAAGCCCACAAATAATAAAGCCGAGGCAAGTTTGGTTGTAGCTTTTCTTTTTTTTCATGGAAGTGCGGAAAGGAATGAAATGGGGCATCTGCTTAAGAATGTTGGGTGCGTGCGGACCACTTGGCATGTCTTTTAAGAGTCATCCACGTAGCATTAGACAGATGGTAAGCGCGATCATCATTAGCCAGACTTGGCACACGACATATTGCTGCAAGTTCAGGGTGCGCTCATTTCATGGGAAAGAAAACAAAATTGAATTTTGACGACAAAATTCAGGTGAGCGATCATTATGTGAATAAATACGGCATGCCAGTACAGTAAAACCTCGTTAAACCGTACCCGCTTAAACAGTAGTTTCGTTTTAAAAGTAGTCAAGTCAAATCCCCGACTCAGCGGCCATTGAACATAATGTGTTTCGTATCCGCATAAACTGTACCAGCTTACTGCGTACGCATCGGTTAAAACATTGCGTTTGAACTTTTCGTCGCGCAAACACGGCGCTGCGCCGTCTCCATCGGGCGGCTCGGCAGAACAACACGCCTCAGAGATCGGAACGGCCTCCAAGCGCCCTGTGCGTTTGCGCATGAAGCCACATCAACATCATTTCGACGCGGTGCCAGAGAGCATTATGGCGTCGTGCAAGCGAGGACTCGCGTTGTTCCGAAGCTTGGATAAAAAAGACGCCAGGTGCTCAGCATAGAAGAAAAATTAGACATCGTCCGTATTATCGAACGTGACACGAAGAAGTCTGCACTGACACGCAACAGGGATCTGCTGTTGACTACAGTGTGTGGCATTTGGAATGCGAAGAAGTTGCTCGGCAGCGCTGCTGCTACCGCGAAGATATGTCGGCTACGAGGTTCGACTTTTCGCCATCGTTGCCTCTGTTGTTGCCAAAGTGTCGACTAGCGACAGTGACGAGGACGACATGGAAAGCGATAGCACGGGCGATTCAGGCCCGACAGTGGCATAAGCTGCGCGTTGCGTCAGCCTCATGAATGCAATCGTCGCGACTACAATAGGGGCGCGATAACGTAACTCTATTCCAAATGAAAATTATTCCAAACTCCGGCACCTGTAATGAAAAAGGCGCCCTTGGGACTTCTGCAGCACTACTGCGCACGTGCACGCTGAATACGTAACGCCAACGAGGAATCTGCCATGCGAGTGTTTGCCGAGAAGAGGGGGCTGACTGAAAAGCTGGCACGCAGCTTCAGTAAGTTTGAGGGCGCTGTCGTCGGCGTGCTAGGCCGCCGCGGCATCAAACGAAAATAACGCTTTTGTCGCGCGAAGTGAATAAATACTGCATGTTTTTTCCCCTTTCATCGCACTCTCTCTGAATTCCGTTTTCGACAGGTAAGTGGGCGATCTCATGCTATTCGGTTAAACAGTACTACCGTGTAGTACGTACCTTTCCCGAGCTACCTTTCCCAACTACGGTTTAACGAGGTTTCACTGTATCGTCTGCTGCAATGCCTGCTGTCATAGATAGCTGCCAACCTTGAACACCTTTGCTCCGCCTAATGGTTGCCAGCTGTAAACAGACCGCACTGTCCAATAGAAATGCGCATGCGATCCGCCTGCGCAGATGAACGCTCGCCGTCTATGCGGCAAGCATCGGCGGTGTAACCAAGTTAATGAGCACAACAAAGAAAAATGATAGACACGAACTGCAAACAGAGGAGACCAATGAAAGCAGCCCCTTCAGTGATATGCGTGTGTGAGAAACTGGTTTCATTCGGACTCGCCCGACCACTCGATGTGTACTCGTATTTGGCTTCAGCTCTCGCTCGTGCTTTTTTGGTTTGTGACTGTTTTGTAATCTGATTGTATCAGAGTTTTTCTTGGATAAAAATGAGCAGGGACAGCAGCAGCAACAAACAACTCTGTGCCCAACTCACCCCAGTGGACTGCCTTGGGGGTGGCCTTCTGCGCTGCGCCATCCAGCGACCCCTGAAGCGCCCCCTCCTGCGGTCGGCCGCATAGGGGCTGCCCTTAACAGGCACCCCTTCTGGGCCAGTCACATTGGCAGCCTCGTTGCCCTGTAAGGACACCAGAAATACCTGTCACACACTTCTACTAGAACAGCGGGTGCACTTAATATCGCACATGCAGTTTGTAAAAGCAAAGTGTTTGCCACTATAAAAACAAGGTACCAGAGACAAAGCATGTTACTCGAAAGCTCTAGCCATGCCCACAGTACGGATAGAAAGGCATTTCACAGCAAGGACATGCTACCACTGACAAGACTTTGTGCCGGACTTTAGCAAGTGGAGTCTAGACTACCCCGATTACAGAGCCTTGCTGGACTTTTTCAAATCTATGCTTAAGACAGCCCTCCTCGAAATAAAAAGAAAGCCTAATAAGAACCTACATACTCAATGCTAATAAGGCAAGTAGGGCTGTAATTTGGACCCCTTGGTTATACATTATACTGGATAAATGCACTGTTTTGCATGGGACAGAAGACACCAAACACAGAGTGCAAATGAACAATTTGAGTTAATACATTTATACACGTGTGAACAAAATGATCAACAGAAAGATGAAGGTACAAGTATTACATTTACTTTGCATTCCCCAAAAGTAGGCAGTAGTATGATCAGCAGTTACCTTTACTATGTTCACTGCCATAAGTAATTTCTTCAGACAAAAGAGCTATTGAAGGCATGCTTATGCATTCTCCTGCACATGCAAGTGCCATGGTATATTCCTAACTTTTAGTTCAATCATGGTCATGACAGTAGTTTTATTAAAACTGTGGCGTACACATATATTGTGACACGTGATGGTACGTTACCTGGATGGTTTATCTGCAGGCAGTTATACCAATGCCCTTTTAGCCATGTACTAACAGATTGGTCAGAGTTTCAACACAATTTGTAATTACTGGACAGTCCCTCTAGACTAAGCAGAAGCAACCATTTTTTTTCTGAGAGAGAACCTCAATGAAAAGTTTTAGATGCTTAACTAGTACATTTTGCATATTTGCATTTGTCCATATTTGCAAGTTGTAAAGACAAGCAACGTATTCACAGTATAATGTTCACAAGGTAAAAAAAGTTTGCATGATATGAAACCTTGAAAAACCTAGTATATACTAAAGGACAAAAAACACTGCCACCTTAACAGTGAATCCTGTGCCAGCACTTAAAGGGACACTAAAGGTTAATATTAAGTCAACGTGGACTGTTGAAATACCATCCCAGAAACCTCGAAACACTTGTTTCGTGCGAAGAAGAGACATTTTAAGGGAAAATGCGTTCTGAAGCGTCCACGTACCTCTAACTCAATTAAATCCCCCGCCCTCCGATCGAGGAGTATTGACGTCATGGTCTCATAGTGACGTTGTGCCGTCGGTGAGTAAAACGGCTCCCGCAGACAGCGCTATCTATGGTGGCTCCATAACGGGGCTATGGCTTTTTTGCACAAAACGCAAACGTGCGGCCAGAAACAGAGCCAAGACAGAGACGACAGCAGCGTGAAAGCGGAACTATGGTGGCTAGCGGAAGGGAAAGCGCACGACGATAAGCTGGTTCTTTATTTTATGATGCCAACTTCGACGCTTGTTGCAATAGATGACCTTGACAACGACACATTAGCTTGTGATGCTGGGCTCGACTTCAGCGATTAAGCACTGATGAACGTGACCTGCAGTTGAGGGCTTGCGCTGCAGGGCGTCGTTGCGTACTACTACAACGACGGCGTGCTTTAAAAGGCACTTCACGCGACTTCAGTAAGTCGACGTTGAACTCGTAATTCTCTGGGCGAAAGTGCAGCGAGCACACAACGTGATTTTTCTGCTCTTTGCCAGTGCGCTGTGACAGAGGTACGGCACTTAACCACTTCGAACGGAGAGGTTCACTCATTGGCACACAGTGATAAGTAACGTTGGATTCGCCGCTGCAACTGCCCTTGGCCAAGTTCTGCGGACCGTTCGCGCATCCCACGACATCACATGGACGTGGCATTCTCGCTGCTTGTTCCAATGCAAGTTTCGCGAGCCAGCAGGACCACCGCAGCACGACTCAATAAAGAAACAACTGAAACTCCAAAGTGCGCGCGGGGCAAAGCCGAATGCGCATAGTCGAGCGAAAATGAAACCTTTCTATCACCCACGCTACTCAAGGGTAACGTAATTTTTTTTTTCCTTAGAACCGAATAGAAGTAGACAAGTAGCATTCTCTTCAGTCTTATAATCTAATGAAACAATCTTTTTAATACGAGTAGCTGAGTACTAGTGACATAAAATATGATGAGGAGTGCTTTCGTCATCAGACTAGTACCGGAATGTCACTGGGGGGTCTCAAATCGTGTCGTGCATTTACCTCAATTTCTCGGTTACTAAAGCTCTGTTCGCGATTATATTGACGCCTTAGACGTTCTAGAGCATTGCTTTATCACTTTAACTTGACTTTCTGGCAACCTTTAGTGTCCCTTTAAGATGGAGAGCAGGGGCCATATTCTGAAACATTCGCCTTCCGCAAAAGTCACATTCAATAAGCCAAGTGACTGCTTACCCGTGACGTCAGCGTGCACTACCAACGCGCGTTCTCGAACACTTCACATCGCATGAGAGATCGCGCCCGGCGAGTGCAGAGCGGCTCGGGTGTGTTGTTTTCGAGTGTAGTGGCCGCAGTACGGGTTCTGCGCACTGACTACATTGAGGCCTTTACTTGAGGCCTTACGACCTCAAGTAATATAAATTGAATAAGGAGGTGTGAAATGTTTTATTTTATATGTATCAACAAACACCACCGCGAAACAACGCGTGTAAACTACCACCTATCTTATCTCTACTACCCTCCACCACCAACCGAACGCCACGAGATGCCAAAAGACGTTCATTTATTCAATACATATTGAGAGCACCCATCGGCACCATGACATTAAAATGACGTGGGCCGGAACTACTAGATGGTGCTGTCTAATTTCCGGTTTTGCTAAAATCTCCAATCAGCGCGCGCCGTTGGCAGAAGCGTGGCCAGGGCAAAACTTTCGCGGAAGGCGAACGTTTCAGAATACGGCCCCAGAAGAGGCAGTAAGAAACAATAAACAATCGTTTCAAAGTGTGCACACACTGAACAACTTGACAGCATCATCACAACAGTGTGATGCTTTTAACAAATGGTATTTTGCTGACGAGTGCTGCTTTACTAACAATTTCAGCCTGTTTGTTACACAGCAATACTTGTGGCTGCTCGTTATAATCTATCCGCACATGCATGCCTAATAACTCCAACTTTTTGTAGATAGATTTGCACTAACACTATTATTTAAAGAATTCCAATGTGATGAAATCACTGGATACTAAATACACAAGCAACTCTGTTTCTTTGTTCATCCAGAAAAGCCTTAACACAATCCAGAAACAGTTGAACACGAGACATTAATGAAATCCATTTACTTATTCTGGTTTCCATCTACATTATGCAATGAAAGACCAGAACTGAACAGACGGCAAGACATGAGCCACATATTCCACAACAGCTCGGTGAACACACCGAATGCAAAAAAGCCCTACATTATATGCAGTGCACCTAATGTTGTCCTCTACAGGATTTGCTTCTTGCCTTTCAATCAGTGTGATCGCTTAATTTTCCACAGCCAAGGCTCTAGTTGGCAGCAAGCGACCTGCTATTTTGAGAATAAGCTGGAAGTGACTACAGAAGTTATGTGTTACTACAGGCGCACGCACACACACACACACACACACACACACACACACACACAAATGCTTGCTTCAAAATAACTGCAGTTCCAAGTTACTGCACTTTGATGACCCCTAATGAAATATCTGCCTGTTACAAGATGCTTCACATATCTGTTAAGCGTTTACCATTTCAGATAACAGCACCTGAACTGGTGACTTTTATTCTTCACCGTGCCTGCTTTGCTTATGAGCTATTACTCTGCATAACAATAGAGTATGTGTGCATGTACTTCACAAATTGTTGGTACCCACTACACGCACACTAATGACAGCCGTACAGAGTACTCGCCTTTTCACCGACGACGACGTCAAACTCAACGGTCTCTCCTTCACCCACGCTTCTGACAACTTTTAGAGGGTTGTTTTTCGTTATTGCAGTCTGCAAACAAAAACATGAGCATGCGTTACGTGTGTAGATTATTTTGATGGTTTTTGTTCACAAATTGCAACCACAAGCTCAATCGAGTGGCTGCAGACGCATACCTGATGAACAAAGATGTCTTCTTTTGTATCATTTCTGCAAGAGAAACAAATTAGGTGCATGAAATTGACCTGAGAATTAACGTTTTTTTTGTCTTACCTATTTATAAATCCGTATCCATTTTTCACGTTAAACCATTTCACTGTTCCCAAAACTCTTTCAGCTGAAAAGAAAAAAAGAAAAGCGAAACGTACGACCGATTAGTATACAACATGCAACGAACGCACAAGCGTCGCATACCACAATTTTTGTTCTCTCCCTCATTAATCCCAACTGAATCTTGCTTCATTTTGTCCCTCAATTCTTCAGTGAAGCGAAGGCGCTGAGAAGTTTGTGGAAGCTGCCGCCATGTGATAAGGCGTGAAGTAGCCACGCCTTCCATAATATGAATTGAGTGCGCATGAGAAAGTGTTCACAGCTTGAACTATCAACATCGCCGGCACATTTGGAGCGAAGCTTAACATGCTTGCTGTGCAGAACAGCAAGTGCAAAACATACAGGCTGAAGGTATGCCACTAGCAGTTATACATGCTACACTTTTAGTCGGAACTCAAGCTGACATCAAAGAAAAAGCGTACGCACACAAGAGTTGCTAAGTAATCACAGAAGTGTTCGGTTAATTTGTTTAGTTAGAGCTTTATTAGTTACGTCTTCGCCAGTTCCACTAACTAAAACCCCTACAACAAATCACCTCTTATAGTTCTGAAAGCACGTGAAAAAAATTAATCACATTACGTAGCATGAGGCGGGTTATTTATAAAGATTCTGCTCGTAGCGTGCATCAGCTAGGCCTAAAAACACACACCGCAGCTAGGCTTAAGCATTCTAAGTTTGTACGCGCGCGGACGTTCCCACTAGCGAAAATGCTTAGGTCGGTGCATGCGAGAACCACAAGCCATTCTCGTTACTTGCAATCCGTGCAGTCGCCAACGTGTCCGCAGCGTAGTGGCGCGTGTCAATCAAGAGCGTGCGACCGCTAATCATGCATTTGCGGTGTGCGAGAAGCCTTCTGAGCAAAACGCGCATCGGATTCGTTATGTACTGTACATTACCGAGCACTTCCTTTTTCTTTCTTGAAACTGGTTCCTCTGAACCGATCTCGGTCTCGGCCATGATTTTAAGCGTTCCCGTCCTACGATGTTATTCACACTATACCGGCCTCCTTCCGCCAGCGCCGATGGAACGACTCCCGTCCTTTACTTTGTTCTCCCTCCCCAGTTCTAACCGTGCATGCTGCACATAGAACGCCGGTCAGCTTCTGCATGATTGGCCCAAAGAACCATGACGTAGGGGCAAAACAGAAACAGAAAAGTATGCACGTTTCTCATTCGTTCGTCAGTCACTGGCCGCATTCCCGTATCTGACCGAGTAAAAGCAGAAACCGAAACCGACCATTCTGCATATGCCTTACTTTTTAAAATACTTGAAGTGAATAATAAAATCAATCTATATCAAAAATATTACTTTATAAATGCATGTTTTAGAGTTTATTTTAATTTTTTAGCCTTTATTATTTTGAGAAGTTTGTGGCACAGCTTCGTGTCACCTTTTACATAGAGCAGTGCTTCCGAAAACGTGGAGCGAAAGCGCAGCTATCCCTTTTCCACTAGCAGCCGGACGAGTCACATGTAAGTTTTCAATGGGGCGCTCCATATGCAGCTGATATTTCACGTAATGTTAAATAGCAGCCTTCTTTTGGTGTTTCTGGCCATTTGCATTCGCTTGCTTCACTCGCACGTGCGTGTTGCACGCGGTTTGGGTGCGTTTTGAGGAATATACAGGTTATGTAAAATTAGGCCTAGGGGATGTCTCGCGCCATGACAATTTCTTGCGCCTATTTAGGAGATCCGGGTGTTCATTTAGTGCATGTGCACTTTAAAAAAAGCTTGGCTGTTTCTCCCATATATGTAGTGAACAGCGCAAACGATTGTCGAACTGACGTTTCGGCGGTGGCTTGTTTCGATTCCCGCCGCCTTGCTCTGCGAAAAGTGGCCGTTCATTTCGCCGGCTGGCCGTGTTTGTGACTGGCGCCGTCTTTTGTCAACGCTGCACCACAGACTTACCGACGTGTGGAGGACTAAGGTTAGGCCTAATGAGTTTTTACTGTCGGTTTCGTTTGCTTTCAATGTCGTCCCGGAGTCCGATATGACATCGTTTGGTCGACTTCTTTCATCCCATTGTTGCTAGTAGCCATGCGCGAATGAGCAGGCGCGTGGACGCCGTGTGACGGCCCTCTGTGCTGTCTCGTGCTCGAGCCGGCAGCATCTGGTATCGGCCTCGCGTTCGCTGCGCTGTGTCGCCGTCGTGTTCTAACGTGCTTGCGACTCTGGGAACGCATTGTTTATTGTATTTTTTTCCAGCCTGCACGAGGGCAGCTCTTTGTCTCAGCTTCCACCGAGACCTTTTTCACCGCTGCCACCCGGGACTAGGGCAGCAGGGGCGCGTCCCGGACCGCGGTTTGGCTTGGTCTCGGTCTTCCCTGTGCTTGTGTGCTGTGGTTAGCATTTACTTTGTTGCTACAGCGTGACGGTGCTATGCAGTGCATCTTATGGCTTAGGAGCCTTGCAAGCCTATGGCGACGACCCAGTTTGACCTCCATCAGCCCTATCTGCCAGAAGTGTTCATTGTATTGGGGATGGGAATGAATGGTTTCTTCAAAGCCAGCGCCATGCTTCCGTGGTACAACGCTTATCGCCAGGCGTGTTCATTTGACACGTGCGTAGACCTGCCCGTCGTGGCCGCCCTTCTTTCGGCTTGCGCCAAATTCTTGCGTTCATAGTATCGTGAACATCTGTCTTGAAGTGCGTTTTATAGTTTCCTTTCGGTGTTATCGGCGATTGATAATACCCTCTTCTGCAGAACTAGTCGGCTCCGTGCATGCATATGATCTGGGCCTCGGTAAACAGTTCCGTACAGTGCAAGCTGTTGGTAGCTCGTGGTGTGTTATGGGCTCAGTCTGCGCATTCACGTTCATCTGCACTTGCGTTGTGGTCGGTGCGTTCTACCGCGTTGACCGCAATGCCTTGTTCGCGAGCGATCAAGGCCGGCTCGTCGGCCGAACGGTTCTCGCACGTGGCTGCATTATGTGGAAAACGCTGTTAAATAGTTTTTTCTCCCAATATTTTGCGTGCGTTTTTAACACTGCCCGAGATTTCGCAACCTTTTCACTATTTGGTATGTCATTCCATTATATTGCATGATTGACAGCTGTGTCAGTACCTAATTGGGTGCACAACTTAAATTCATCACTGGAAGCCTTATACATCCGTGTGCAGTTATGTGCATGACTGTTGGAACCTTGATGTGCTATTATTGTCATAATAATCTGCATCCTTGTGGCTTTGTTGTTGAAGTGTTGCTCTAACTGCAGTGGCACTGAGGGAGCATCATGGATGACACAGAGCAGTACCAGGCAGCAGGGTCTGGTGCCTCCCAGACGTACCCTGTGCAATGCTCTTCCCTTCGCAAGAACGGATTCGTCATGCTCAAGGGCAGGCCCTGCCGCATTGTAGAGATGACCACATCCAAGACTGGCAAGCATGGCCACGCCAAGGTATTTGACCATCTACTGTGAGCAGTACATTGAATTTACAGCAGTGCAGCTGTGGTTCTTGCCTGCCACAATTGTTACTGGCCAATATTCTTTGCATTTTGCCGTGATTTGCATAATTGTCTAGTCATTCAGAGCTGAAGACTTCCACATTGTGTGCATGAATAGTAGGCACAAGACTTGAAATGGCTTGCTTAAGTATATACACCAGTAAACAGACGTGCATGATTTATTCTTTGGCAACATGGAGTGGAAACCTGGGCAGATCGTAATAATCTTTATTGTAGCAAGACAATCTGCCCAGGTTTCCACTCCATGTTGCCAGAGAATAAATCATGCTCTTCTGTTTACTGGTGTATAAAGATTATAGACATGGCTGCATAAAGCAAGATGGAAAAAAACTTGAATGCAAATATTCAGTCAAGCTATATTAATGTGGCTCATTAGGCTTTGAACGCATTTTCTAAACAGTTTTCATAAGAGTATTACATAAACACGCGACAAGACTGGCATTGCCACTTTTGGAGTTCCTCCACACTGGGTGCCTGTGGTATCATGTTTGGACAACGCCTGCTTGTGAATAAAATTTTCTTAATTGGGGGTTATTTTGCACAATACAGGAACCAAGCACTCAATTTAGGGCTTTGAACTCTGCATATAAATTGGACACTACAATGCTTTTGGCCTAAGCTTTTTTTTTCACCTAGCTCGAGCAATGGTTCAGGACCCCTTTAAGAGTACTGACACAAAAATTCTGTATCTCATTTTATGGTTTGTTCGAGTTGCACCAATTTTGTAATGACAGTACGGTGCCAGAATTCCTCTTTGAAAAATTGCCTCAATTTATGGTTTATTCAAGTTGCACCAATTTTTCATGACAGTACGATGCCAGAATTCCTTTGTTCTGTAGGGTGCGTTGTCAAGAG
Source organism: Dermacentor variabilis (assembly GCF_050947875.1). Taxonomy (NCBI): domain Eukaryota; kingdom Metazoa; phylum Arthropoda; class Arachnida; order Ixodida; family Ixodidae; genus Dermacentor; species Dermacentor variabilis. Next base: position 13,441,909 of record NC_134570.1, read on the forward strand.
CACCTTCTTGCGTGGTGAAAATCAAAGGTAGTAATTGTATTTTATTGCAAACCATTGACTCGCGTGCCAGCCTGGTTAATGTGTAGTGGCAGAAACTGGCTAGCTTGCCATAAACTGCTGTGTCTTCTTACTGACCGAACCACATGCACCACATCTCAAATGGTGAAACTGTCATTGAGGTGCACCAGTGCGAAGCATGTTTTGTATATGTAATGCCCTGCTGTGCACCATGTAGAATAAGAGCAGTCATGTTTTGCTCAAGTAAGGGTATGATCCTCATTAAGATGTAGTGCTGTGTAGTCAAACCTTGTTACACTGAAATACTTCATATAACGAGACAAGTGAAATTCCCCTTGAGATTCTTATATTCATAGTGCAGTACATGAAATAATGAACTTTGTCATAACGAGGTCTTACTGATTAGCAAGAAATGTGTGCCTCCTAGCTGCCCCAAAATGTCTGCCGCAGTGGCATAAAATAAACTCAGAATTTTTGCAGTAAATCCCTTGGTTGTGGTGGCCTACTATGAAAATATTGTGAGCTTTAAAGATGGTTAGTTGTTGAAATATTATTTTGGTTGCACTTCAGTATCTGCAGATTCTATGTGTGAAAGTGGTAGCAATTTTTTAATATGGTTTTCATATTGTGTATGTGTGAAACTAGAAATTGCTGCTGCCATTGCAGAAACCAAGCTCACAGTGATGAGTTCATTTCAATCACGATGGTCTTCTGAAAATGGTATGAGGACACAGATTGAATCTGAGTGAGCTTGGGTTAAGTGTGAAGGCAGGTCTTGCCATAGCAAACTTGCAATTATTTTTTAGTAGCCCAGAAGGCGAAACACTTGGTTTCTAGCTTGTCACTGTAACTGAAGGTACCATGCTGGTAGAGGTTCAACTTGGGGCTGGCAGTTGCTGGAGCAGCGTTAGCATTATTTTGGGTTTTCATTCTTGCCTGTCAATTTGATGGGTAAGTTCCAACTTCCTTGATTGGTTTGGCCCCTGGCACTATTTCGCAGCTGTAAGAAATTGAACCAGGGTGTCTATCAACCGGGAAAACCGGTAATTCTCAGGGATTTTGAGTAGTCTGGAAAAACTCGGGGAATTTGTCTCTATCAGGGAAAATTAGCTGTAATTTTATTGAAAGGGTTGAAAGTCGCGGTAATGCTGGCTTGAGCAACAGGCAGGAATCGTAATGAATCTTCTTTGACGTCCTGTCGTCGGCTGGAGGAGTTGCCAGTGTACAGTTGATGTCCGACTTTGTGGATTTCCGATAATTTGGATGGCTTGACGGCAACACCACGTGCCCCATAGAGTCAATGTGTCAGATTGTCTGAAATTTCGGACGCAACGACTCTTCGCCGTCCGATTTTGCAGATGTTTTGCCATGACCGCAGGTCCGAAACGGCATTAACGCCACCACTGCTGCCGTTTTGATTACCTCGCCGCCTCAAATCAGCGCTCTGGCACACAGATCCACTGGCAGCTGTAGCCACCATTGCGGCAATGCTAGGCTTAGCTGCGTCGACGTTCGCTGCGAAGCTTCTTGTTGTTGGGTGCTGTGTTTTTTATCGAAAGAATTCGCTGCTGCCAGGATTGGCACGGACTCCGCCTTTGCGGTCCTTGCGATTGGATTAGAAGTTTCGAACGCATGGTGCATTGTATAATGCCAGTTCCCGAAAGTCAGCTTCGCCTCTATACAGATATGTTACTTGGTGAAGCATACGCAGAAGTATTGCAGTGAAGCATAACAAGCCTGGGCAGAGGCTATTGCCATGGGACATAGTATGTATTCCTTAATTATACGTGCATGCACCCGGTATTTCCTCTCACAGTACGAGCACAGATATTCCTAATACAGTCGACTGAATTTTCGGACATGCCTGATATTTCGGACGTCTTCGCGGCACCGCCACGAGCCCCATAGAATCAATGTATAAGGACATCTGAAGTTTCGGACGCTCCAACCCCCCGCCGTCCAATTTTCCCGACTTTTTGACGCAACGGAAGGTCCTTTGGCTCCTTGTGCAGCGCCCTTGCAAAGGAAATCGACTTGCAGCCGAAGCGTATCACTGCTTTGAACGACAACTAGCCGAATCTAGCAGTCGCACGCCGATTTAGTCTGGCCACGCTGGCTATGTTCATCGCCGCAAATGGCCGTACTTCCGCTTACGGCGGAATTTCCGGAGCGGCACTATTTCGTTTGCGTAGGCCACGTTGTGGCTAGCACGACCTACTAGCGCTACTAGGTCGTGGTGGCTAGCGTGGTGTGTGGTTGTACTGTTAAGTGTGCACTGCGACGCTAGGCCTAGGTGCTTCGACGCTCGTCAGCGAACTCCACTGTTCGCAACTTGAGGATTTCGCTTGCCTTCGATGGCCCCCACTCCGTCTTCGTCGTCCTCGCCGATGGCATCGAAGCACGGAAAGCAGTACCGTACCCACGGAAATAACTTTTGAACAGTTTGTTGACGCTGACGAGCTCAACTTCTGTGCAGGACTGACTGACAAGGGAATAGTCCGTCAGGTTGTGGGGGATTCAGAAGACTCCGATGTTGAAAATGAGGAGCCAATGCCTGCGCCGCCTACAAGCGCCGAGTTGACATGAGCACTGTTTACTTTTCCATTGGTGTACAGTGCTGACATGACCCTTGCTCAGATCGAGGCGCATATGATCGCATGCAACCGGAACGCCGTCCAAACAACAATCAACAAGTTCTTCAAGCCACTGCAGCAATAACACTGGCTGCCCGACGATGCACATGTACATAATAAACTGGCAGTCAGCTGCATACAGTTTTCGAACGCCTCTTTTTATAGCACCTTCATTGATGCTTTGGCAGGGTTTCGGAAGATTGGTACTTCGCGCTTTACCTCTAGATCAGAGAAAAAAAGGTGCTGTTTTTTGCGTGCATTCATTTTTTTTTTTTTTGGACTGCCTGAATTTTCGTACGTTTTTGCGTTCCCTAGAGGGTCTGAAAAATCGGTCGTTGACTGTACGTGTACCGACAGGCCTTCAGAGCGTTTTCGAATGTGCCTGTGGCGGTTTGAGCCCTTAAGGGCAGTAAATGACCAGCATTTATTTTTTTCCAACTGGACAAATTTTTGGACGTTTTTGCGGCCCCTAAGAAGTTCAATAACTCGGGCGTGGACTGTGCAACTGACCAAGAAGATGCTTCAAATCGTCTGTGGGGGGAACGAGTGGCGGAAGGAGTACAAGAGCAGAAAGGACGAACGCATTCAGGAATGAACTGGAAAGGAAGCATGCTGTCGCCATTTTGAAGGAGGTAGAGCTCAAAAAAGTGTTGGCTGATGCCGAGATGGAAGTGTCCCTCATCCAAACCAAAATTAACTCTTTAAAGCTGTTAAACACAACACTGAGGCGTTGTGCGCAGGCCGAGACTGTCAGGACAGTTGAGGTTGACTTACGAGCTGTTGAGAGAGAATCTCATTTGTGACAAAGTTCGGGCCTCATACCACTGAACTTGCTATCAGTTGATAGAAATAGCTCATATTCGAAAATATTTGCTTCTGTATGCATCTCCTTTTTTATTCGTATTTGAGAATGTCTGACTCGATTTTCAATTTTTTTTCGATAACATTTTATTTGTTGTGCATTTTACTAACCCCTGCCTTCTATTCTCTTTTTGAATAACATACACTACTCCTTAGTATTCAGATTGGATTAAGCCGGGTTTTAAAAAAAATTTTTGATATGCTTACTAGAGTGTGACAGCAATGGGCGATATGGTTTCAGCTTGTCTTGACAAAAAACATTGTTCTGCATCACTGAGGGAATTTCGCAAAGGCACTCAGGAAAAACCTGGAAAACTCAGGTAATTTGGAAATGTCAACTTGGTAGACACCCTGTGAACACCAGGATACAGAAGATGGCATCACTTCAGCTACAGCTGAAATTCGCATGATACATTGGCCATTCAGTTGTGCTGTCATTCTTAACCCCTTCATGTGCTATGTGCCCAATTGTGCCGTGAATATAGTACATCAAAATCAAAAGCACTGACAAAGGCTATTTAAACCAGTTCAGTACAGCAAACTGTCCTTCCCTGTGGCCACATGCCCCATGGTGCTATGAACATGCCTGGATGGCGCACGCGTAGACTGTCAGGAGGTGGAAGAAATGGGCTCCCTGGCTCATGAGACAGAAATCGGTTGTTAGAATGCAGGTCTTTGGTGCCCATTTCGCGTCGCCGTAGCCAGGGCCAGCACGCATCTCTAGCTGCGTGAGATACTGGCACCATCTCTCGCGCACGGTGCGAGCCTTGCTCTCTTCGCTTCTCCAATGCCACCCCTTTGTGGCAGCAATTAGAGCGCCGGCTCGGTGGCGGTTGGTGCAGCTCTTTGGAGCCCGTTGCGCGTCGCCGTTGTGCCTCGCTGTAACCAGCTCCGTAGCCAGGGCCAGCGCGTATCTCTAGCTGCGCATGGTTCAGCCTTGCTCTCTTCGCTTCTCCAATGCCGCCCCTGTGCGGCAGCAATCAAAGTGCCAGTTCAGTGGTGGTTGATCTCTATGTGCTGCTGCCCAAGCCAAAACTCATCACCACCGTTCGCCATTGCGTGTGCCCCTCCCCCTTCCTCCATGACAGAGAGCGCGTGGCATTCTCCGGTTGCTGAAGCGCCGGCTCACTATCAACAGCTCACGGTACCCGCTTCCCAAGCCAAAACGCAGAGCCACCTTCAGTTCACTCGCTAGCAGCGTTCACTCGCTAGCAGCGTCAGTCAGTCACTGCCATCTCTTTGCTGCGCAACTTTTTTATGCACCTACACGCTGCCTCCCACGAACTCCTGATAAGCGAGGCAGTTGCTCCAAACTACGCTCCGTTTGCGGCGGCTGGTGTGAAATGTTCCGCACAAGGCTGATTGTCCAAGGTTCACAAACGGTTGATATTATAATCCGTCTGCCTATATAGATTATTCTCAGCCATTTCTGAGCCATGAGCAAGCCAACCCGTGGAAGTCCTTCGTCTGCCGCTGCTGCTAAATGAGCTGCCCGAGCAGAGGCCTAGCGCCGTTGCTGCCAGAATCCAGAGGTACACTATGCCGAACCAGGCATATATCCAACCATAGTTTCCTTCATGACAATCAAGAATTGGTAGTGCAGTGTTTCTTGAAGGAGTGTGTGAAGAATAAAAAGTGGTCTGGACTGTCTTGCTCGAATTCTTTGCCTCAATATATTGAAAAGCCGAAACAGCTGAAGAGCTGCACTCACATTTAGCATTGGGAAGTAATGTAGTCGTTGGCAATTTTTTTTTTAAATATTAATATCAACTTTCATCTACAGCTTGCGGTCTCCTCGCTATGCTCATATTGCACGTGCCAGCCAACCACTGAGTTTGAGCACTCCAAGTTACCATGGATATAGGGTGGCGTGCCTGCTCTGGCCCACTCCGTGTGCCGACGCATCGCTTCACGCCTCGCTGATCCCAGCTAGGGGAAGGCGAGACTATGCGCGCAGCAAGGGAGACCCTGGGTGAAACTCTCTAGAAGCAACAGAACATTTATTAAGCTCTGGTGTTCGATATAAACAAGTTTCAACAAGACGTCGGAATCTAAATCTAATCGCGACACAGTACATGGCCAAATGGTCGCCGGTGGCCGCTGAGTAAGATGCTGCCCATCCTTTGGCCAGTGCCTGCCATCATGTACCCACACAGCAGAGGAAATAAAAACAAAGAAACGGAACAGATGAGGGCAAGATAGGAAGGCTGCCCGTACCTGCCAGCGGCAGACAAAGGGGGCTGCCACCGGCGGAGAGGAACACGTAAGCACCTTCAGACGCTCCAATGTGGTCTCCTTGGGCCCAGTCTTGCGCGCACGTACCCAGAGCGCAGGCAGGGCCCAACTCCTGCCAAAATGTCGGCCAATGGTTGAAGCCCGTTGACCTTCCCGTGGGCGGAATGACAGCAGAGTGACAGTGTCTCAAAATGAAACATTACTGTCAAAATTCTGTTAGCCTACTTAGGCACGCTTTGCGAGATTTTTTGTAACTCTGGACTGGACGCGGAGCAACAGTGCTCCATGCATGCACCAGCATTTCTCCAGCACACGCTGTCACCTCTAGATGCCAACACATCCAGTGCCGAGCATGAAAGTGATAGTGTCTTGTATACCCAAAGGCAATAGATTGAGTTTTGCAAATCTGCGTCCAGCGCTGGATTTGTATGCTATGCCTGTTGGGTGACACCAAAACCAGTTTTCTTGAAGCAAGAGGTGCGTATTCTCGGACAATCTCAATCGCAGCCCGATACATAACACTCCATGCTGTGGCTGCCATCTCAAGTGCCATAAACAACTCGTCAGTGGGACGGGGATTTCCTTGCTCTTGCTGCATTTTTCTCATCGAGGCACACATCTGTCGCATGCTAGTAGCAACATGCGTGCCTCTTCGAATAGGTTAACAAACAAGCTGGCGGCGATGATGCATCTCCAGCGCTTGGCCATTTTTGTAAACAAAAATGGCGACGCATGCAAGTGAAATGTGGTATTTTGCATGATTTTAGTGCAAAGCCATAGCATTTGAGAAAATTTGGAGTCTGCTAACCTGGCGCAACCAAGTACAGTCGCCGACCGATTTTCCGGACTCCAAAAATTCGGACATGCTCAATTATTCGGTCTGCTTCGCGGCACTGCTATTCTCCCCATAGAGCATAATGTATAACAACTGCCGAAAGTTCAGACACCTTGCAACCCCTCGTCCGATTTTTCGGACACTCCTTGAGCCAACTCGATCGAGAGCACCATGCACCGACTCTGACCGGTGCGCGGTTAACTTGCTGAACGCCATTTTTGTTTGGAACGGAGCCTCCTTGCTGCCCCACGCAGTGGCGCTACTGCAAATCGCCGCTCATCATCGTTTCTGGCTGGTTCGATAGAGTGGCTCTACAGCAGTTCCGGTTACAGCTTAGTAAGCCATGTCAAGACAATCCAGCAGCTGATTTTTTTCGCGCAAGACACTGCGAGTAGGCCGCGTTTTTCGTTTGTGCGACTGGTGTCGGCATGGTGGTGTTTGCTTTGTGCGCTGTGTCGAGGTTTCGGTGATGCAACACGGCATACGGAAACATCGCTTCAAGTGTCTAATGGCGCCGACAGTGCCCGTGCAGACTGCGCTGGGGAATGCCGGCAAGCGGGTGCCGGGAGGCCTAAGATTTGTCGCCTTCTGATGTGCTCCCTACTGACGCGGAAAATGTTCTGCCAAGACCTGCGCAGTGGTGGCATTGCGATTCCGGACACCGTCTCATTTGACAGTTTCATAGGTGCTGACACTGCTGTATTGACATGCACAGAACTCTACGACGGCAAGATCATTCGTTAGGTTTCTGCTGCGCCGCCGGACGATGACTCAGAGTCGGAAGAAGACGCACCATGTGCTACGCTGCCGTCGCATGCGGAGCGTGTACAAGCAGTGACTGTGCTTTCAGCCGCCAATAGTGACCGTACGACCCTCTCCGAGATTCAGGCTTATCTGATTGCGCGTAAACGGAACAGCGTGCAGCGCATTCACGATTTCTTCCAAGGCTACTGCCGAGCCCGAATAAGTGCGTGGAAATAAAGGATTTCATTTTTTTTCTTAATCTGCTTTTTCGGACACCTGTTTATTTGGACATTTCCGCAGTCCCCATGAGGTCTGAATAAACGGTCGGCGACTGTACTGTATTGGCCAGGGATGCACAAATATTTCATTGTAGCATTTTGTTATCGCAGGCTTCAACTACTCTATTCGTATTCATTGTTTCAGATATTCGCAAACACCGAGTAAGTAATGCTGGTTTTCTGTGTGCTGATTTATAAACTCAAATTTTCACTGTCGCAACTGAATTATTGTAAGACTTTTCACTTCGTAAATCTCCATTACAATTTAGCGGCTTTGCAAAATTTGACAAATTTGTTGTGAATATATTGAAGTCAAAAAGATTATCCTGTTTAATATACTAATATAAGGATTACATGTGACAACCGTGAAGTAACATGATGCAAACAAGTCTGAAACAAAGACGGATTTGGGTTAATGGTCAGTGTTCGAATGGGTAGGGCATCAAGCTGCTGTGCTGAGGGAGCAAGGTTTGAAATCAACCATGGGATCATCTTGCGTTAGAGAGTATGTGGTAATGTGTGCATTCATGCCATTCTTCATTGAACCTCTTTCACACCGACATGGTTCACAGTAATGCAGGACTCAGTGGATGCTGCTGTTCAAAGCTCTTTCACGACGACTTTGATCACTCGGTGTGTGCCCTCTCCTACAAGTTTCTTTGACGCCAACTTGGTAACTACGATGGTTGATCCAGAAATAAGGTTCCCATCAATTTTAGAAATAGAAAACATTGTTTATTCTCACTAAAATTTACATCATTGGAAAGATGAAACTTTGCTCTAGTTTTCTGCATAATCGCCATCTTTATTTACCCATTTTTGCTGACTGCTCCAATTTCTGTGTCCCAATGTCGTGGAATTCTTCCGCCAACCCATTAAGGAAGCGTTTCACCTCTGCCTTCATCATTGCTTCAGAAGCGTTGGCCACTCAGATGTTCCTTTAACTTGGGGAGCAAGTGATAATCAGTAGGCGCGAGGTCAGGACTGTATGGTAGGTGGGGCATGACAGTACACCCAAAGCTTGTCAAAAGTTCCTGTGTTTGACGGGACACGCGAGGGCGGGCGTCTTGAAGCAGGGTTATACCGGCTGCCAGTCCACACCGGCGGTTCTGGATAGCTTGCCTGAGTTTTCTTATTGTTGCACACTGCGTTTATTGTTGGCCCACGTTCCACGAAATCAATCGGTAGTATCCCCTTACGATTCCAAAAAACGCTGGCCATAACTGGCGACTCTGGGTAATGCCACTGTTTGGTTTTTTGTTTCATTTCGGGAGTGAAATGAAACTCCTACGTTTTATCTCCCATAGCAATGGAGTCCAGCAGTCCTTCATTATCTTCTTGAAACTTTTGAAGAAACTGGCAAGCAGTCAAGGTGTTTCTCCTTGTAGTATGTCAATAGCTGCGGTTACCCATCGAGCACACTTGTGATACCCCAATTTGTCTGCCAAAGCTCTTTCCGCTGTACCGTAAGGATTCCCAGGAATCTGAGCAACAAGTACATGGACAGTGATCCTCCTGTTTTGAAGCCCTTCGCTTGGGACCATCTCGATGACCGCCTCCGAAACTAATGGTCTTCCACTCCGTTCTTCATTGTGGATTTCTGACCGGCACTAAACTCCCTGCACCACTTTCCGACAAGTTGAATGGACATGCACTTGTCGCCATACACCTCCGTCAGCTGACGAATATCCACTGGAGAGTCCCTTTGCTGTCCAAAAAAGAAAATTACGGAACGAATCTCGCACTTGGCGGGAGCAACAATGGGAACCTCCATATCGGACAGCTGCTGAGCAAAGAATGAGTACCTCAACCGGCGAGAAATCAAGATTGGGGAAACAGCCGCATGCAACAGTGTTGCCGGATTTCGCCTCGGACCTTCCCGTGAGGCTGGAGCTCTTTGAAAACATTATTTGTGGATCAACCCTTGCAGTTAGGGCCGCCCTGCAATGATGAAAAAAGGTCCCTTAAATTTCTTATACTCCATGGAATCTCACCCATACCAAGAGAGTTCCTCAGGGATAGCAACCTGATGCATTAGCAGGCTGTGCAACAAATGCCACCTTTCAATGAACGACTCGCCACCATGGGTAATTGGATAGGGCACTGAATGTGCAGCAAGGGAACATTTTTCCGTGTGCACGGGCGCCAGCAAACCACGTTTTCTAGAGCAGACTTCTAGGTAGTGCCACTGATAGTGTAGTGTGTCCAGAAAGCTCGAGAGGAGCCCGGTTGCTGCATCACACATTTCTTAGTGTGATGCAGGAACCCTGCTGTAATACTCCTCATACATAACTAGTTTCAGCGGTGGCAATACGTTGGTGCCATACTGATTGTGCTCAACACATCACTGTCGGCAGTCATCATGAGATGGGTTCTGCGGAATTTTTTCCTCCTTTTTCGAAGCACAATGCAAGCTGCTTGAGTAAATTTTTCGTGTCAGCTCCATTTCAACGATTACAGAGCGCCTTAGAAAATGTATTATGGGAAAGAAGCAGAGGTACAGCTGTTGCAAAAAGCTGTGCTAATAAACCATTTGGTTTTCCTCTCTGTGTCCTGGCATGAGTCATGTTCTCATGGGGTGCACCTACTAAAAAATAACCTGCCTTTTTCATTTTCCTGTGCTGCGCTCTGTCGCGCATGCAGGTTGATTTGTGTACCTGCGCCCACGTTGATTGCGTGCCGGTTGTGCATTTTGTGGATCGCTAATCATTATTAATGGCTTCTTTGGGACTGCATGTCGTTCATGGAAGCCATGTAGCACTCACAGACTACTGGGTGAGCAGGCCTGAGTGCGCTGTTCTGCAAACAGTGCGGCCGGTAAAGGCTCGCTGAGTTCCGTTTGGAGACACGGCTGCCTTGGCATTTATCACTGGTTTCTGCACTTCGGCATCACTTTCTGTAGTATTTTTACACATTATTTAGACATTTCGCATATTCAAGAAGTCTTCGAGCGCAGCTTTCTGCGTCGGATTTATCAAAGCGGTGCATTTGTTTACGTTACCAGTCGTGGTTGCTCAGTGGCTAAGGTGGTGCCAGGCTAACCTTCGCTGAACAGGATCGACATTGGCTGAAACTTCATGGGCACAGCTTGAGAGTGTTAAAGCTTGTGCATTTAAACTTGGTAGGCGTGTGACTCATTTTGAGCACGATTAATTACATGTACAAGCGAATACGCTATTGTGTTGCCTGTTCGACGGCCGATCGCACGGGTTCTGTCAAACAATGATCGGCACGCTGATTTTGCCGGCGCCATCGATAAGAAAGCCCATCCCAGTACAACTCGCGCTCGTCGGTTGCGTCGTTGTCGACCTGGTATAATGAAAAATCTTCAGGGATGCACAATAGTCGGGCAATTGTTGGAGTGAGTCTTGTCGGTCTCGTATTGACCCAGTGTTGCCGCACCTTACAAGTATGTGCAGTCAGGCACGCGCTGCCACCACCAGCAAGTGAGGACCGATGCTGCAAGAAGACTGCGTCAGCAACGTGATGTACATAAGTGTCGCCCAAGTGTAACATACGGGTTTTTCGTTAAATTTGCTAGCCATCAATGAAAGGTGGCAACTGCCTGGCTCATGGTGCAGTCCGGACAACTCAGGTGATGCCATGGCCGCTTTCTCTTTTAAAATGGAGTTGCAGTCTTACGCTAGGCATGTTTTCGGCACCGCATCGATGTCAAGCAACCAGTAGAGTTTAGCGCGGTACACGGCACAAATGTTTGCAGCAGCATGCGTCCAAGCACTTTCTTGTTGGTTTTTTTTTTTTTTTTTTTTTTTTTTTTTTTTTTCGGGGGAGACTTACCGGCGCGCGGCCCCTCCAAAACGTTTTGTGACTAATCCGCTAGGGCAGGGCGCATGCGCTGTCGTGCCATGAAAGAGGCGGATTATTTCGAAAAATCGCTTATGCATTGAGCACCTGTTTGCATCCTGTATCCTTGGATCATTTCGTGACAACACCAGTAACCCCCCATTTTTGAGTTCGGCTTTGGGCGCGGCCTAAGAATTTCGGCTTAGGTTTAGTTCTAGCTGGAATTGCAGCACGGCTTTCTGTTCGGGTTGAAACCCTAATTTGAACTGTCGCAAACATTTGACGTGTAAATTGTTCTAGTCAATTGAGTTGGATGTTTAGCTGGACGGTTGTCCTTGGTGTCTTCATGTAGGGAGTTCACATCTTTCATTGTTTTTAGAATGTTTTACATTGGGCATATATTTCAACTGTCTGGATAGGTGGTTTCCGAATGTGCTAAACTTGAAATTGTCGTTATCTGCAAGTCACATTCCCATGAGCAGTTTTCGCATGTCCACATTCTGTAACCTTCAGAAAGCTTGTTGAATTCAAAAATCCTGATTCGTTCTCCAGCTGTGCAGTTTTAATAATTACGAATTTACAAGAGGTGTAATGAAAGTAATTTTTTAATGGACAGCAGTAATTGGTGCCTGAAGGGGTTGAGCAGCAACTCTCTTGATGCACTGTGATTGCTTAGTGGCTATGCTGTTAGGCTCCTAAGCATGAGGTCACTGGATAGATTCCCAGCCACAGCAGCTGCATTTTGATGGCGGCGAAACACGAAAACACCCATGTACTTAGATTTAGGTGTACATTAAGAACCCCAGGTGGTCCAAATTTCCAGTCCCCAACTACATGCCTCGTAATCGGATTGTGGTGTTAGCACGTAAAAACCGCGTAATTTAATTTAAACGGGAACTCTCTTGGCAGTTCACGCAGTCATGTTGTGAATATACAATTCTGCAGGTTCATCTAGTGGGCCTGGACATCTTTACCGCAAAGAAACATGAGGATCTGTGCCCTTCAACCCACAACATTGATGTGCCCAATGTCAACCGCTGCGACTTCCAGGTCAGTGCTGCTTTGTGAACCACGTCTCATGAGTAACCGTGTTTGCTCACATTTGCTTAGTATAGGAAGTTACTGCTTCACGTCTTCCTAGTTAAGGGGGACATGGCAATGAAAATGTTTTTTTTTTTTTATTTATGAGAATAAATTGGGGTGAAATGGGGTATACAGGTGTGATTTCTTATGCTGATATCATAACTGAAATTAGTTTTGTGCTATTATAGTTTTCGAGTTGCAACTGACAGGCTCTAATTGTCATGTCCAAATTAATTACACATAAGTTTGCCAAGGTTTTCACATCTGCATGTCTAATTACCTTTGCAAAAAACCCATTCTAAATTTTTTTATGAGGTGCAGTTAAAAAGGGACAGCTTTATTGCACTCATCAATGTTTCAGCGTCTAAGTGGAAATGAGAATGATTTTGTCTTCATTCATTGTAAAATGGCTCTGGGATGACTGAAAGCAACTGCACAAAAAATGCAAGCTGTGAAAACGGAGCTCAGTTTCATTTGTTGTGAGCATTTAAATCTTTATTTTGAGCACCTAAAACCCGCCTGGAATTTAGTCCTTTGCCTGTGGGGACACATTTGCTTTACATTTTGATGTAGTTTTTGCGTTCTTGCAGCAGTTTTGTGCACCTTAGTTTCCTTTTTTGGTCATCGTGAATTTATTCGTTGGCAGAGGCAGGCACACTCAAAACATCCGGTCTTGTCTCTCATTGCGCAACCTCTTTATTAGTGGAGTTCGAGCTGAAATCCGCCGTTGAATATTCGACGCGACAACTTCTGCTCCACCAATGTCACATTGCTGTCATGACCACACGCGGACGTAACGTCTCCATCGCTCACGGTTGCGCCTTCACGTGACATAGCTTGCAGGCGCGCCGTCACCATCGCTCGCGGTCGCGTAGGTGTTCTGTGGTTGCGTCGTCAGCAGGGCACGCTATCGCAGAAAACGTGCGTATGCTGCCACGAATGTCAATCACGTCAACAAGAACGCACAGCTCGCTGCTGTGCAAATGTGCGCGAGGGAGGTTGGTCAGCAATTCAAATCTACAACAGCCAATAGGCGCACGCCCTGTGCCCCATGGGACTGCTACGGCCAGTCGCAAAGCCACACGTGCCTTTTTTACGCTTCCGTTTGCTGGTTTATTTTTCTGTAGAGAAATGCGTCGCTCCGGCTAGCTTTACCTCCGATCTCTCCTCTTTACGCTGATACCAAGATGGCGGGGCTGCGTCAATGGATAGCCGGGCGATACGCTGTGCGGCGGGGCCTTCCGAAGCCCAGTTTTTTATAACAGCACTCTACGAAAGTGCTGTTTTCTCTATTTCTACCGGGTAATTTATTATATTTCGCTATGGAGGTAAATAAAGGTTGGATTGCGGGAAAAAAATTTAAAAATCTAAAATTTTTACAATTTGACCACTTCAGTTGCCGTGTCCCCCCTTCCCCGACGCCGCAAGAAGTGCTCTATAAAATTTTTATCAGCCAAGGTGGCGAAAAATTTCGCGGAAATAAAGAAAGAGCCGCGTTTTTCAAGCCACAATATCTCTGGAGCACCGCCATCTTGGTCTAGTTGGAAAGTGTATTTCTTAGTCTTCAAATTTGGCGCGTCAGCTATCTCCTCCATACAAAAACAAGCGCACAAAAAGCAAATGATTGAAGATCGTGTCGGAGTCTGCGATTGCAGACTCTGGCTCAGACCCACGGCAAAGTATTCCGATCATCAGTGACGCGGACTTCGCAACCAAGATTCGTGCGCAGAATCCTCGGACATGCAGTTAGGCCTTTCAGCACACTGTGTTTCGAAATTTGTGAACAAGCACATTGCGCATGCAATCCCCGTACCGCGGCTAAGCATTTCGTGCATAGGAGTTTCAGACTCATTAATCAAGCACATCGCGCGTGGACATCTCGGGCCCTCGCCTAAGCATGTTGTGCACTGGCGCCTCCGACTGCGCGATTAAGTACATGGAGCGTCAACTCCTCGAGCCCGCGGCTAGAAATTTCGCGCGTCGGCATAGAGTGTAGACTCCTTGAGCCCGCGTCTGGGCAATTCGCGCGTCGGCACCTCGGACCCGCAACCGAGCATATTGCGCGTTCACTCTGGTAATATTGTCACGATAGCTCGTAACAATACCTATCATACCCCCCCCTTCATGAAGAGAACCTAGTCATGAGCTCTGTTTACTACACCCGTTGGGCTGGCACATCTGGCTGCAGAAGTGATCAAGGCATCATACAAAATTACAAATCTGGAAAGCACCTAGCAGCTGCATATCTATCACTGGCTCTCTGATCATGAGTTCCACAGCCATTGTCAGGTGAATATGACATGGAAGGCTACTTACACTCGGAGCCTTCATTCAGTAACATCGTCAATTCTACCAAATGAAAAAAATGCCTCACTGATTGTAATGGAGACTATCAATCAGGCAGCCTGCAGGTACAACACTGGAACTATATTAATGCCCATACACTAGGTTTGAAACCCAGGCACCATGCTATTTGTAGAGCATGGTGCCTAATATAGTTTCTTGTGCTGGTTCAGTGGCCAGTGTGCTATTATTTTGAGTGTGCAGTCACACATTTAGTATGGCCATTCTTACAAAACATAGAGCTTCAAAATGGTGCCATTTGTATTGCTGTGGATTCACTTCAGCAAAAGCTACATTTGTATGAAACTTCAAATTTCAAAATTTCAATTTTCAAAACTTCAATATTTACCATAATTTTTCTAGGGGGACCGTAAAGTGAGAAAGAAATATTTTGCATTGCTATATATGTACTCTTCATTCATGAATAACAATAAGAAAGGAAATAAACTTATACTTCCAAATTTGATGCATTGTTATACACATACTTACAGCTATCAAAAATCTAATTACAGATCTGAAATCAGCACGAAAAGTTACCCCAGACAGTGGGGTTTATTAAAGATTCACCCAAAAATAAGAAAAATGTTTAGGACCCACGTCCCCCCTCAAGGGGGGAGGAGGGGATCAGAATTAACTTTTTTGTTTCTTGACAGAAAGGGCTGAAATTTGGCACACACACTGCACATTGCAATAAAAAGACAAATCTAAAATTTCATTAGGATATCTTAATTAGTTTTTGTTTCATAAGAATTTATAAGTCCCTTGCTTGTGGAAAGCCTGGCACAGTAACGAAACATGATAGGGAGCTGGGAATACTTTGCATGTTTGCACAGATGTCTAATCTACATCAAGAGAATGTTCGATTTTTTTTTAAAAGCACTAATAATTTTTTGCTCAACATAACATGCACATGACTGTGCTTCACTGCATGGAGCCATGTACTAATTGTGAAATAAATAATGGAAAGATAAAGAAACATTTCAAGACTATTCAAATACAGCACAGCTTCTGGATCACAGCAAAACAAACTGGGCCAAAATCAGTGCAGCCATTGTTGTGCTACACTTTCCACGAGCGAGGTGATTGACAAAAAAAATGCAATTGAGAACTGGCTGCAAAGTTTTAAAAGCACTGCAAATTTATTCAAAAGCACCAGGGCAGTAATATTTTGAATCATTGATGTCAGGCATCTTCTCACACCTTTGCCTCATTGTTTGGTGGGCTTTGGATGCCTTCTTCAGGCGTTCTTTATCCTTTTCTTGCGCCATCTGGAGTGGTGCATGACCACCATTTTCACTGCCAGACCGAGCCTGGTATCGCAGTGTACACCCACAGAGCGCTGTTGGCATCTTGGGCACAGAGTTTTAGCGATCAGAGTTCATCGCGGAAACAGGCATAAGAATGAACTCGCAGTCACAAGGGGCCGAAATTCGTTCTTGGCATTGCTGCTTCCGCTCAGTCGCGGACACTGCGCGAAGGGAGTCGCGAACGCTGCATGCCTGCGCTTCTGCAGTCACCGCTGACACAAAACGCGGCACGAGGAGAGTCTAAATCGTGCGACGGTTCGTCTGGTGAGCCTTGAGTCACCATACAGTATGTAGCTCGTCGACGGTTGGGGCTCGCAGGCTGCGTGTCCCTGTTGCACGATGCATCGGAAACTCACACAGTCTCAGCCGGCGACAGAGACCTTCGACCCGCGTCGCCTCCAACAACGCGATCTCTGTTGCTGACTCGCGGGGCCGTACGCACAGGTGCGAGAGCCTCCGTTGGCACGTCTTCCGGTGGCTTGGTTATCAGTGTCGATGTCACGGGGCGATTGTCGGCTTCGCTGCTGGAATCGCATGGTGCAAGATAACTCTGCACGTTATCCGCGTGTTCCGTCGGGTTCTCCTCTTCTCCCGCTGGCCGCCGTCATTTTCTCGCCGTAGGAGGCTTGCGCTTCCGTTTTCCGAAGGCATGCTTCATTTAAAAGTTATTTTCGAACGAGCAACGATCCATCACTGACCTGGGAGCTTTCACAAATCCGAAATCTGCCGGCGTGGTTTTCAAAGCAGACAACTGCGGTCCGCTGTGGTTGCCAGCTTGGCCGCTGCTGCAGCAGCAACCAATGGCGAGACGCCTTTCAGTACGGCAACCAGTCGGATGCCCGCTTTCATCGCAGGGCCTGTGTGACCACCTCTAGCAGACCCGCGCTTCTTTTGTGTTTGTGTGTTTGTTACAAGATGGCGACGACCGAAGAATTCAGAAACAGAATGGCGAAACTTGGAGCTTTCGAACGATACCAAGATGGCGGCATTCAGTGGCGGGAAAGACGAGTTAGCGCTCCACGAACTGCGGTGATTTTACGCGATTTAAAACTGTTTTCCCGCACTACGCACTGATAAATTAATTTTTTTCGGGCACTTTTAGTGTGTTTTCAGTCAAACCATTTTGATACAATGTAGGCATTGCAGATACTGAAACGAATCGTTGCCAAAAATCAATCTTTTTTGCGATTTTTGCTATCTGATCCCCGCGTCCCCCCTTGGGGGGGGGGAGCAGGGATCAGATCGCGATGTTCGTGAAAAAATTCGATTTTTGAAAAGTACGCTTTTCAGAATCAACAGCATCATTTCTATCATGTACTGAAATATTTCACCGAAAAACAAACTCTAAGCAGTAAAAATAAATATATTTGTCGGTGCCGGCGTCCACACATCCGCCCGAAATCACGAAAAAGCCGCAAAGTTCAATGCGCAACTGCTCGGCTTTCCCGCCACGGAGCGCCGCCATTTTTGTATCTTCGGAAAGCCAGACTCTTTGTCCCAGCACTTCCCTTCCTCCCTGCCAGCCAGCAAGCGCACAAAAAACTAGAAACCGGAGGGTGGCAGCACGGAGCAGCCAATTGCTGCCGCGCCCTGATTGGCTCTGCGCCGCGGCGCATTGTAAGGTGCCTCCTCATTGGCCGACGCCACGGCATAATGGCGGCTGAGGCAAGGAGCGTCTGCTTTTGTCCGCTGCTGGGAAGCGTTCCTGGCCTTTCTTTCTCTTGTGTTTCGAGGACTTCGACCACGTGCAATGGATCCGCGCACGTTCGAAAAGAAGTACCGGACGAAGCATGCCTACGGGAAGCGGAAACGCAAGCCCGTCACAGCAAGGAAGAAGCGGCGATTGTCAGCAGGTGGTTCGGATGAGCCGAGCGTCCGTTCAGAATCGGCGGAGTATGAGCCCAACGTGCTGCGGGATCTTGCGCCGAGTCGAGCACCAGCCAGCAGTAGTGAGACGAGCCATGATCTTTCGCCGTCTAAGCGCGGGCGCAGTGTTACTTTACCGGTGATGATCGAAATACCAGTGAGTCTCGCCGTATGCGAGCGTCCCACCATACGCCAGCGTCCCGTCGCAAGTTCATCCAGCACAGATCATGGAGTGGGCTTGCAGCGGTCATCGCTGCCCGACTGCAGAGCATCAAAGACGCGCTTCCGCGGTGAGTTGTTCAACGCTGAGACGTCTCCGCACCCAACAACCGCCAGTGAAGGCAGTCCCATGTTATCGACGAGTTCCGGTGCTTCAACGGAGCTGCAATGCGGGCGCACGCTCGCTGCCGCCGATGCGCCGGCAGCCGTCCTTGCCGCTCATCGCAGTGTTGACTGTTCAGCCAGTGAATGTCGCACTATTCAGGCTCACCTGAAAACGCGATTTGTGTCCGCGGAAACTGCAGAACTGCAAGCGTCGAGAGTTCGCGAATCGCTTTGTGCGGTTTCAGCAACGGAGCGCAAGTTTGGGCTGACTGGCCCACAGGAAAATGCCATTCCCGCACCTCCAGAAGAGGAGTTTATGCTTGTTCAAGTTGCTGCTTTGAACTCTCTGATTGGTTCCACTCTTTGCCCAACTTGTCAGCAGCCCGGCCTAGCAGTGCACCGCGAGACTGAACTGGGGCTAGCTGTGAAGATGGTACTTTCACGCATTTCCTGTGGTACCTTGCAGTGTGAGTGGTCCTCACAAAGGAAGAGCGGCTCTAGAGCTTTTGAGGTCAACATCAGAGCTATGCATGCAATAAGAAGCATTGGGAAAGGACCAACTGCTCTTAATGACTTCTGGGCCAACATGAATGTCTCTCCTCGCGGGTTACACCACAAAACATATGATGAGCACCTCAAAAAGACTTTCAAGCCTGCGGCAGCGGCAGGTGCACACATCTTCACAGATGCTGTAGAGGCAGTGAAAAAGGTGTACACTGAAATGGAGACTACATTTTCAAAACATCACAGTAGTGTATGATGGCACATGGTTGACACGCGGCCACAGCTTCCATACAGGGCTTGTGTTGGACTGCGTAGTTCTGTCCAACTTCTGCCTTGGGTGCAGCCTACAGCCAGCAGAAAGTGACCCCAACTATGCTGAATGGAAGCAGCAACACCAGTGCCAGAAAAACACTGATGTGAATTCTGGAAGAATGGAGGTTGAGGCTGCACTACAGCTCTTCAGGCGCTCCTTGAGCAGAAATGATTTACGTTACACATAGTTTGTGATGGGGACAGCCGCATGTTTTGCACTCTATGTTATGAAGAAGTCTATGGTTTTGTGCAGCTATCTAAAGAAGACTGCATAAATCATGTGAAAAAACGAATGGGGGCTGCACTTCGCTCTTTGGTAGCCAAGGCAAAGAAAGGAGAGCCACTAGGTGGAAATGGGGGCCTGACACAGCAGCTCATCAAAAAACTGACGAACTACTATGGCCTCGCTCTGCGGAACCACTCAGAAGTCGAGGAAATGCAAAGGGCAGTAATGGCAACCTACTACCACATCATATCGACAGATGGTGAGCCCCATCATGAGCTGTCCCCCTGGCCCCCTTAGCTGGTGCAACCACCGATCAGCTGAGGCAGAAGGGCAGCCAGCACCAGCTCACAAGTACAAGCTTTCAGCTAAAGTTGCTGAAGCACTTCTGCCTGTGTACCAGCGCCTCTCACACCCTCAATTGCTGGCCCGGTGCAGAGGCAAAACTCAAGTGCGGCTGAGAGTCTCCATTCAGTGATATGGTAATTAATATCAAAAGACCAGCGTGCCTCACTGTTTGCCGTGAAAACAGCAGTGCACGAGGCAATTTCAAGGTACAACTCGGGCAGTCTGAAAGCTTATTCAGACCTGTGCACAACATTGGGCCTGCACCCTGGTGCCCTCTCTTCAGCGGGCTGTCGAGAAAGATTCCCAGCGAATGAAGAAGGCACACAGTCCATCTCCTGAAAGGACAGAGGGCTAAGAAGTCACCTGCTGCCAAGGACAGCAAATTTTACAATGCAGGAGCATTCTAGACAGTGTGTCAGTATGGAACTTTGAGGCTTGTTTTCTCAACAGTTTGTTTTGGGCTTATCACCTCGCTCGTGGAAAGCATAGCACAGCAATGGGAGCACAGATTTTACTCCTGTTTGTTTTGTTGCAATTGCTGAAGTGTGCCTTATGTCAAGACTTTCGATAGAATAAGCGCCAAAATTGATGGCACACAAGAAGAAATACAGACAGGACAAGGCGCTCCTGTCTGTATTTCTTGTGTGCCATCAATTTTGGCGCTTATTCTATCAAAAGCTATGCACCAACTAGCCCCACAACGTGTTTTACTTATGTCAAGACAGTCTCAGATTTACCATTTCGGCTCACCATTTTTATTACACAATAATTGGAGCATGATACATTCTAAACATAAAGAAAAGGTGCATACTATGTTGTTTAGAAGAGCAGAGAAATTTAAAAAGAAATTAAGAGAGTCTTGACTTAGACTATACTTCCTAGTAACTATTAAAAACATTTACAGACCCATAACCCATTTTGCTGTCAAGCTAGGCTTTCCACGAGCAAGCAACATGTGAGCAATATATAATAAAATGAAAATTACTGAAGATATTATTGTGAAACTTTGTAAACATTGTATTGTGAAACTTTGTATTGTAAACGTTGGTGGCAGAACGATGCCTAGGGGACACCATAACTTCCCGTGTATAACCAAAATCTGCTATGGGGCCTGGTGAGGGGACCTTTAACCCTTCAAGGGTCGATTTTTTTTTGTTGCAGATTCCAATTCTTCTTAGGGACTTATTTCGAAAAAAAATTTGCCATAATTTTTCTAGGGGGACCGTAAAGTGAGCAAGAAATTTTGCATTGCTATATATGTACTCTTCATTCATGAATAACAATAAGAAAGGAAATAAAGTTCCAAATTTGATGCATTGTTATACACATAGTTCAAGGCTTTGAAAATGCGCACACGAGAATATTTTACGAGACTCAAGTGTTCCTGCTCTTACACTATGTACATCCATAGCATAATAGAACTGTATAGGTGCATGCACTCAAGAAAACTGTGTGGTTGTGTGCCCATCAAAAAAGCAAAATGTGTGACAAACTTTCGTTAATCTTCATCTTATCGCCAACCAGAGGCAATAAGTTTTTGCGACTCGCTAAAAAGAAAATAAAGCAACGGAAAGCACGCACGGTGGCATCCTTCCTATGTGCACCCCTGTGAGCACTAAACGAGCAAGAACCAAGCAATCGTCCTTTGAGTGATTAGTAATGAGCTAGCAATCAGTTGTGCAAGCGCAAGAAGCTGAAACAGCCCGTGGAACAAAGTACAAGCTGCCGCACGCTCGCCAATGTGCAAGCGGTAGTATATAGACGCGCGGGAGCAAACTAACTCTAGAGCAAACCATGCAACAAAAGCTGAGAGGGTGGCATGGAAAAAAAAATTCCTTGTCATCACGCATAGGGGCAGCACATAACAGAAAAGAGAAAGTTAAGACATTGGCGCACTTTTTAAGCATACAGACGGCACTAAATATACGGCATCGACCATTTTGAACTTGTTTGTGGCGCTGTATATACCCTTATTTGACCCTGAAAGGGTTATAAGAGGGGATGCATCGCGAAAAATGGCCAAAAAAAGTTTTTTCTTTAACTCGCATTATCAGTTTTTATAAAGCTTTTTGTGACTCTGAAGTATCGCCAGAAGGGCTCTAAAATATTGGTTGTACAGTAGAACCCTGCTGTTACGTTCCTCACTGCTGCGTTTTCCCGGCTGCTACGTCGTTTTCATCCGGTCCCGGCATAGCTTCCATAGGATCCAATGTATAAGGAACCCCGCTGTTACGTAGTAGCTGTGAAAACGTTCCCGCATGATACGTCACAGCTTAGCACCACGAACCCGCCTGGGCTAAAGTAGTTAACGCGCTCCAACCGCCATTTTGGCTTTTGACAAGTTTTGGCCGGGCTAGGCCGGGCTTGGCTATAGAACTGGCTGCAAGAAGCCGCACGCCAGTTCGAGGGACCACCACTAAGTGGCCATTCGTGAAAAATGCTCTCACTATCATCACTGTGATTAAGGGCACCGCATGGTTTTTGGACGGTTCGACTCGCGGAGGAAGGAAACTCAGGAGAGGCCCTGACGTCACTCTTTGTGAAGCTAAAGTGAAACCGGAAGTTGGCGTTGCTCCGCCTATCGGGCCAGCTCTCCTCCCTTGTTTACATTTCTCGCGAAACCGCGCTGCGCGCGCTCTGCAGCAATACTAAACAATCATTAGCACGGTTACGCCAAAGAGGGCAAAATTTCACGCGGATATTCCTTCGTCCGTTGCCATTGCTGTGGCACGGTGACGACGAGGAGCACGAGCCGCATGATGGCGGGGAGTTGCCAAATCCTAGCTTTGGAGAAGCCGTCGCGGCTCTGGACCACCTCCGCAGGAACGTCACAGCGACGCTGACAGCAATGCGGCCTTCCAGGCTATTGAGAAACGTGTGATTTCTAGCAAGCAAAAGAAATGGCAAGCCACCATTCTAGACTTCTTTAAGTTCTAAGCACACTCTGTGGAAATAAATTGTCTATAGTTGAAGCTGCACTTTTGTCATTCATTTTCGAAGGTTTCCTCACTGTTGCGTTTTCCCGGCTGTTACGTTTTTTTTCCCCGGTCCGGCGAAAAACGTATGAACGAGGTTCCACTGTATCTACCAAGGTGGCGAAAAATTCGTGAACGCGAGAAAAGTTAAGCCTCAATATTTCCGGAACAGAGCAACTGAGCCCCGCCATCTTGGTCTTTTTTCTTTCTTTCTTTCTTTTTTTTTTCTTTCTTTTTTTTCTTTTTTTTTTTTTTTTTTTTTGAAAGTGCATTTTTTTGTCTTCAAATTTACTGCTTCAGCTCTCCTCCATACAGAAACAAGCACACAAAAGGGAAATGACTGAAGGTTGTACCAGTGTCTGTGATTGGTCTGGCACTCGTGTCTGCACTCCTTTTCGCACCTTGCAAGCTCTGGACAGACTACTCTCCGTAATCTGAGTGTCGAAATGGGCGCTATGCAGACTTCAGTAGTAAGGCCGATCCTCCATTTGTGGACGTCTCGGACCCATGTCTAGGCATTCCAAGCATCAGCGGTGCTGACTTGGTGACAAAGCTTCGCGTGCGGAATCCTTGGACACGCGGCTAGGCATTTCGCACGTTGGCAGCTCGGACCTGCGGCCCTGCACAATGTGCGCAGACTCTGTTATCATATGGTCACATCTCTTAACAATATCTATGATACCACCCCTTTATAAAGAGTTGCTCCTCATGAGCTCTGTTCACTAGGCCTTGGTTGGCACAGAAACCTGGCTGCAGAAGTGAGGCATCATACAAGAGTACAAGGTGGAAAGCACCTAGTAGCCGCATGTAGTGGCTCTTTCATTCCACAGCCATTGTCAAGGGAAGTGACTCGGTAGGCTGCTGGGAGCCTTCATTCAGTAACAAGGTCAATTCTACGGGGAGGCTGTCAATGAGGCAGTCTGCAGGTATAACACAAACTATATGCCCATAGAGCGCTGCACCTCACTTAGGGTTTCGAACCCAGGCACCATGCACTTTCTAGAGCAGCAGCAGAAAATGCCATACAAAAAAGGGGGGGGGGGGGAAGAGAACATAGGTACACCAGACCAGAGTCCAAATCTCCAAAAAGCCCCACATCATAAAACACACCAATGACTACAAATTCCGTGCCTTTTAGAAAACTGAGACCTTGCCTCTGCTGTCAGCTTCATTGACATGCTGGAGATCCTTCTGTCACAATCTTTGCTCAGCACAACTAGTTCCCTAGTGGGAAGCACTCCTAGTTCCTGCAGAACTTGGTCATAGCCTTTGTGACCTTGGTTATACCAGAAGACAGCGAGTGCTGTTGCCATCTCCATGACTGTGCACGAGGCAAACCTCGTTTTGGGGCACAACAGCCAAATCTTGCTGTTCAATGATTTGGCTCCATTCCGAGTTTTTCCCTTGACACACCGAGTGAGTAGCTTTTTCTGTCAGCCTTTTGTATAAGGGCAGCATTGTCTCACCTTGGCTGTTTGCGAGAATAGGGGTGTGCGCTGGGGCTGCCTGACCCAACGCTTCTGCCCGCTTGAATTTGCACCATGAGTCGTCTCCACCACTGTTGACAGTGATGGCTACCTGAAAGTAGCTCTGTAGCTTCTGAATGACTGCATCTGTAAGCTTCTGCCCTTGTGGCACTTTCAGCTTTCGCAGGGCAGTCCCAAGCCGCTTGGCTACATGTTTGGTGCAGTCTTTTGTGATAGGCACACTTCCATACACTTTTGCCACTGACACAGCTGTATAAGCCTTGCTATTGCCATCGCTGACTAAGGTTGTAAACCTTAGTAAAGTACTGTAGGACTCAATCTTCCATATCCTCAAAGCAGCATTAGTCGCCATGGCATTTGCTGAGCAATCTACATTTTTTTCGCACACTAGCATATGAAAAACTTGCCATATTTCTTCCTCCTCTTTGCTTTCAAATGGCTTTGTGTACTGCAACTCTGGCAATAGTTGGACAGAACTTCAGTCTAGGCAAAGCCCTGTTCCTACAGAATTCGCTGTGTGTATGCCATTACGACTCTTGTGGCCTCGTTTCTGCCAAGTACCATCAAACATAACAGCTAGATTGGCAGATCCCACTTCCTGTGCTGTTACTTTCCAAGCCAACTCCAAGTTATCAGCCACTGCTTTTGTAGCAGCGAGGTGCACTTTCTTTGTTATGGTGGTGAACGATTTATGGTGCATCAGTTTTGGCAAACCAAGAACTGCACAAAATCGGACGAGTTGATTGTGTCCAGCTCCAATAGTATGCGCTGCAACCACTGCCTTGATATTCACGGCGAAACTCTTGGGCTGGCCAAAGGGTGTGCTCCACCGTTAGCGTCGTCTGCCGGAGATGCACGCCACGATGAATACGTTGATGAGATAACGGACGTGGTACACGCTGCTTTTGTTGCAACACAACTCCAAGAACAACGCGAGTCCTTACAGTTCTTTTTTTTTTTTTCTTTTTGCCAATTTGCGGATTAAAAACTTGCGCATGCCGGACATGCCGCGGCCGTGATATCTACGCGATGTAGCCGACCACAGCTTGATGTCAGCTATTGGCCAATAGCAGCTGCCTAAGTAATGACGAAGTAGTGCATCTATAAGAGTGAGGCCAGGGCCTTCTTTTGAAAAAAGCGTTTGAGAGAATGTGACTTCACAATTTTTGCTTGTGAGCTCACGCACCGTGTACAACAAAGCTTGGCTGAAATGTTCACAGCAACGTATGCGATCCGTGGACTGTTATTTTGCCAAGCCCGAGGGGTAGATCAGGGCCCCTTTAAGGGGGGACATGGCTTTGAAAATCTTTCCTTATTCATGTATTTTGAAAATTTTCACAAATGTTTAGAATGTCTCCCTAGTGCTTCCATAAAAGTAGCAGAGCTTGTTAAGTGTAGACTGCATAGCTAAATCCCTGCTGAAGGTCGCGACTTTTTTTGCAGCACAAATGTTTTGGAGTGTCACTTTTTGTTACCTTCGCATCAAGCACACTTTCAGGGTAGATGAAAAGCCATATCGTAAACTTACAAAGAGTCAAGATAAGAATGTTACCACCTGCACTGTAGCCCAAGAATATGACCATAAAAAAGTCAAAATATGCTAAACGGTAATAAAGAAATCAACTCGGGAAACTGAGCAGAAAGGCAAAAAAATTCTAAAAAACGGCTCTCAAAGTTTCACCTTCTCTTCAGTTCTCTAAAAGACACCAAATTTGTCTTTGGGGTGTTTCGTGATGTGGGACTTGTACATGTGGCCTCTGGTCTGGTATGCCTTCGTCGTTGTCGCCCCCCTTTCTTTTTTCTATGGCATTCTTTGCTACTGCTCTGCAAAGAGCATGGTGCCTGGGTTCCAAACCAAGTGAGGTGCGGAACTCTGTGTGGGCATGAATATAGTTCAAATGTTGTACCTGCAGGCTGCCTGATTGATAGCAGTTTCCAGTGCATACCTGTCAACTGTTGCAAATTTTCCGTAAAATGAGCAAATTTCAAGCAGTCTTACAATATTACGGCGTGAAATTTTATGGAAAACATTTTATTTGCGAAAAAAATGTGAAAATGTAGTAAAACTACACCATGGTGCCTTGCGCCGCCATGAGAGAGCAATGCGTATGCGTGGTATCAGCAGCAGCAGCTGCAAGCTTGTAGTGACTTCTGTCGTCTACTGGGGGGCTCACGAATCCATGTCCAAAGCTCGATAGTGCCTCTGCAAACCTGTTGCCATGCTGTTGCCTTTGTTCATGCCGGCCCACAGGTTAGGACTTCAGTCAGCTTTAGTCGCTGCAGTGTTGGCCTCGCCTTTTGTGTGACTAGCTGCCGCATCGGGCGCAGTGCGACTCTGGCCTTTTGCTTTCACAGTGCTCTGCTCTGGCCTTTCACAGTGAAACGACGGGCTCAAAGCCCCGACAGTACTTCCAAGTGTTTTTGAAATCGTACATTGTAGAATTTCAGTGCTTTGTCCCATCAGAGAAAGCGAAGTTCAGATTCTGCACCACATGTGCCTGTGATGCCAGCCAAGCCTAGCAAGTTTTGTATGCAGCGGCGACCTTGGTGTGATTCATGCAGAATGCCTCTTCACGGAGTTTTTAGTTGAACACAACATCCCTCTGAGTGTTGGCAATCATGCCGGACCACTTTTCCGGAAGATGTTCCCCAAGTGCGAAGAAGCGAAATGCTACACCTGTGGACGAACAAAGATGACTTCAATTGTTCGGGAAAAAACTGCCAACGCGGAGACTCCTTCCTTGGATGCCCTAAATCAGCAAGTATTTTCCATTGCTGTGGATGGCAGTAACAATAGGTATACACAGCTGTACTCTATTGTTGCGACATATTTTGTTAAAGAAATGAGTAGAGTTGAGAGACGCCACCTTTGCCTTAGGACAATTCAAGGGGAAGAGACAGGTCACAAGATTGCAAATCTGGTTCTGGATGAGATTCCACCGCCTTTGCCGTAGGACAATTCAAGGGGAATTGACGGCTCACAAGATTGCAAATCGGGTTCTGGATGAGATTCTCAGAATTTGCCTGTAGGAAATCTGTTCGCTATGTGTTTGGACAATGTTGATGTCATGATCTGCAAGAAAGTGTTTCTACTGTATTGAGTGGCTGAACCAGGTTTGATAGGGTTTGGTTGCCCATGCCATTGGTTTGCTAATAATCCGGCAGGCACAGAACTTACAGACCTATGACTCAACAGAATCGCGATAGCAGGCGATGCTGATGCAACCTCACAATTCCGGCAAAGCCTCAAAGATTCGCGTTAGCATTTAAGGGGGACACGGCTCTTATGGGCGGGGAAAAAAAATCACAAAAATGTAGACTTTTCAAGTTTCTGAAATATGCAGCTATTTTTCCGCAACTACAGTTTCTTGACTCTTGAATCTGTATTTTATCCACATTTTGTCGGTAACTGCAGAATTGAAACCAAAGTTATTGCAAAAACTACTTTTTTGATGAGGTGCAGCTGCCATTTCATGCATCGTGGCCTGGCCATCTTGGTGTAATTTAAAAAGCAATATTTCTTAAAATTGACGTCAACTCCTGTGCCAAATACTGTGCCAAGAGTCCCAGCATACCCCCTTATTGGTTGTCTAGCGCAAGTGACTTGTGCTCTGCATACGATTGGCGGGATTCCTTTCTTGTCTGCATCGCGCTCATCCACACGGTCAGCTGTGCGCTATAGTGTCAGTGTCAAATCATTGCAAGTGACACCGTACTATGCGATGGCCCATCAGAATTTACATACAATGAATAAGTTTGGTGCACAATAGGAGAGATGTGCTCTTATGGACATCAAAAAGGTCGCGTCTCCCTTTGCACCCGCTTCTGCTGGCACCGCCAATGTAGGCCTAACAAGCCAGTTGCCGTGCAAAGGTGCGAAAGGTCGCATACGTCGCGATACGAAGTTCATGAAGCCCGCAGAATTGGAAAAGAGCAAAAAAAAAAAAAAACCAAGAGAAGCTTCAGCGGCTGTCGTCCACTCCCGTGAAGGAAAGGAAGCAAGATCTTCATAGTAACACCAATGCCACAGCTGAACCCGTTGAGCCACTTAATGGGATCGTGTTTACAATAGTAAGTTTAGATGCGGTGAACATTCTGCTTGCACGAATGAAGTGCAAGGTGTGCAGTGGTGGGGATATGAAAATCGTCAGAGGTGAGCACAAATACTTGACTCTGTCAAGTTGATTCTTATGTGCGGGAACTGTGATGCGACGTCAAGGAACTCGCCGCGCATCTGCGGCGAACAGAAATTGAACCTATTCGCTGTGAACGTTCTCGCCGCTTGCAGAATGCAAGCAAGGGGAAGCCGGTGAACAGCCCTCATAGATGTTTCCCACTATGAAGATTAGCCGTTGCAGACTTTACATGATTTGGCAACACTACGTGAAGGAAAAGCTGGCTCCTGCCGCCGATCATGCTGCCCGAAATGTGAAGAGTGTGCATGTTCAGTTGGTGAACTTTGGCTAATTGTTTCAAAGAGCCTGGGCGCATCACGGTGTTGTACGATGGGCTGTGGACGACCTGCGGACTGTTTCACGGACGACCCGTGATTGAACTGTTTACAGGTTTTTGGTTAGATTACATTGTTTTGAGTAGTTTCTGTGCACAATGCGAGATGGGCCCAAAGGAAAGTAATTCTTCTTTTGGAAACTGGAAGAGGAATCGTCAGTGCTAGGAAAAATGAAGAATGGAAGTGGAGGCCGCCCTCATTTTGTTCAAGAGGTCCCTCGGGCGGCCACAAGCTCCGTTACACCACTATGTTGAGTGATCGGGATAGCCGTACCTATCTTGCACTACAAGAGGAAAATGTTTACCGTTATTTGTAAATAGACAAGGATTGCATAAACCACGTCCAGAAATGCATGGATATGGATGTGGCGACTTACTATCGCATCACCTCCAATGACTGAATTTAACCACAGATTTTGTCCAACAGGCCCCAACTCGTGCCATCAAAATGCTGCAGAGGCTAGGGGCGAGCCGGCACCGAACTGTCCTCGCAACCTGCCTCCTCATGTTTGCCAGGTGTTGCTGTCCATTTACGAGTGTTTGAGTGACAAGAAGTTGCTTGAAAGGTGCCAGAAGGGAAAGACCCAAAGCAGCAACGAAAGCCATCTGGTCTCTAGCACCGAAGGATCGTCATGCCTCTGTTTACTGTACAGGCAGCTGTGGCGGAGGCAGTGCTGAAGTATAATGCACGGAACGTCACAGCACCTGCATATATAAGGCTAGAGATGAGCCTCAACCCCAGCTCATTATGCAGTGGCTCATTGCATGGCTAAAAAGGTCAGTGGCAATTGAAAGCTTCAGCTCGAAAGCTTGCATCAGCCGAAAACATGCATCAACCCCTGAAAAAATGCTACACGGGCAACAATTCTCAAACTGTGTGCCAGGGGGATACTGACCTGTTACAGCTGGTAACTTGTAAACATTTTGAAATATTTCTCTATAGAGCTCTTTTCGTTTTTCTCGATTTTCGCAAAAGCTTTTTATTCACTAGGCCCATTCAGAGCAACGATATCTCAATTTGTAGGACAGCTACAGCTGCATTTTTTTTTTTTTTTTTTACTATAGCAGCTAAATGAATAAAGCTTGAAGAAGTAAAAGCATATTCTTCTTTCTCTACGCCTTTTTTTTTTTTTTCTTTTAGTAGCTGTGCTGTAAACACTGAACTTTTGATAAGCTGCTAAATTGCTATTTGTTGTTGGATTGGAGAACCTGGTCAGTGTATTTTTATCTGCTTCACCAAATAATAAGGAACATTTAATTACATCAGCCATAAAAAAAGTAGTTGACTTTTCAAAATCAGCCCAAGAAAGCACATCTGTGCATTTAGGTTGAAATTGCTCAATAAATTACGAGACCTCCAGAAAGCTCGTGCAGACATCCACACACTGCCACGCTAGAAGAGGAGACGCGTGGCAACATGCCCCCACTTCCTCCCCTAACACGGGCACAGTACCGCCAACTCGCTCCCCTTTCACCTTGCTCACGTGAGATGGCGCTCACCTAGTCGCCACCTTTCTTGGCTCACCCATGCATGCTGTCCCTCTTACCCAAAGCATACAGTGCACTGGGTAGGATGGCACCCTATTCCACTTGAATGCAATTTGTAGCGTGCAATTTGAGTGCAATGTAGTGTGCTATTTGAGTGCTGCGCCCAGTGGCCTAGCTAGGTCGTCTGGCACCCGGGGCCCATAAGTTTTCTGTCATTAAGCTTGTGCCAGCAAAAGCTAGCCCTACTCTTGGTATGCACTCTCAATAGAGAGTATGGAGATATTGCCGTCACTGGTGCACTATTTCAATTCTTTAGGTACTGCCAAACTGGGCCGCCTGCAGTGTCATAGTACTGCAGGCTCTAGCACCCAAGACAATCTTGTTTAGAGCAGATTTTTGTTGACCTAATAGTATGAATTGCGCTCCTGAATTCCCGAAATGCAATGTTTCCTCTATGATTGCTAATTAAGCAGTTCTTTAAGATATCTCTATTATCTGCCATATTCTGCACAATAAGAGTTCCTAGTGGTCACGGACACATAACCTGATAGAATATTTGAAAATAACTTCACAAAATACACCTTTTTATAAAGTTCTGTGCAGCTGAATCAACCCACTGTATTTGATACATGAAGTCACACATGATAGAGAGGCTGTTAGCTAGGACTAGGAGACACCTTTTTTATTCAACACCGCGAAACTGATAAAAGAATACAATCGATACAAAACTGATAAATGGAACGCCATGTACATACTGACGACAAAAAAAAAACATTTAGCAAATTAAATTTTAGCCTGCACATTCGTGCAATTATTACGCAAGATGTTGATAAAGCTGCAGCTGACAATTCCGCAGCACTACACATCAGGTACTTCGGCTACATGAGCTTGGGCTGCTGGTTACCGGAGCATTCTTTTCCGTTTACGCCCAGTCAAGCAGTTGCTTTTGGCCATCTGAGTCCATAGAAATTTCCATTTGTGTCTGTATTCCTTTGCGATGAAATTGTGTGTACTTAAATATATAGAGTTTTAACTGTATATCTCTTGGGTAATGGTGTCATATTGTCCAAAGCAGTCTTATAAACTGTACAACACTGTTCTAGTTGAAGTTTCCAATTGGCTGCACTTGGCTGTCTGTAGTTCAACAGCTTCATTTGGGCTTCTTACTTACAAAGGGGAACATCAATTTCTTGTGCTTTCACTGATACCGTACTTACCATGACGAACAATTTTCAATCACGATGGTCTTCTGAAAACATGAGGACACAGATTTAATCTGAGTGAGCTATGGTTCACTATGAAGGCAGAAGAAATCGACAAATTATTTCTTGAGGTACGACTCATCTGTTTGGCTTTCTGGTCAAGACTGCTTCAACATTATATTAGGATCTTCTGCATCTCATGCAATAGTTTGAAATAGTGTAGCTTTGTCTTTTTTGCCAGTTTATGTAGTTGGCAGCCAGACATCGTACACCGATGAAAAGGCACAAGCTCTTGCATAACTGATCTGTGCAGGGTTCATACACCTTCTTAAGATCCTGGAAGACTCTTGACTTTGAAGATTAAGGACTCTTAAAACTCCTGAAAATAAATGTGTTCTTTGGAATTTTTGAAAAAGAGTTGAGGGCAACATTTGAACATCCAAAGTGGAAAAACTTCAGGAACGCTGAAAGCAATTGAAAGCAATACCATATTTATTCGAATCTAGGCCAATAGTATTTTTTCTCCAAATAATCATATGCTAGACTCTAGGGTCAGCTTAGATTCGAGGGTTTTAAAGAATGTCAGTTCTTAATTGAAATTTCAATGCCAGAAAACGATTGACATCACAATGGGAAACTGAACTTAAGAGACTTAAGAGTTTGAACTGTGCGTCCAACTCTACAGCTGCTTAGCTGCAAGAAATTCCAGTGAAGAGGGGGATTTATTTGTCAGTGTATGTCTGAATAAGGTTTGTTTCCTCCTTGAATGGGGGCCTTTGTCATTCTTAAATCATCTTTGATATTGTTATGTGTGGGAAGACTCAGACGAAAGAAAATATTTACAGGCTATTTACACTGAAGCCAGAGAGCCAGGCTAACGCTCGCGCCAAGGGCACAGACTCACTTAGTCATTCTCGCGGCGGCTCGTCTCATGAGCATCTCGCGGATATCGTAATGCTACCCCCTCCCCCCCAGCAGCAAAAGCGCTGTCATGGTGCTGTACATATTTGATCAAAAAAAAATATCCATAAAATATCCAAAGCGCTTGGAGAGGTGTAGGGCTCGAGTTGGGTGATGTGGACAATGTCATTGGTTGTCGCAGCGGAGAGCGTGTGCGGTTCTCCTCCGTGCTCTTGGGACAAAGGAACGACAACACTGTAATGCAAACAGTCACAAGCCAAGATAGCAAAAGTTGGGGTACAGTGGATGTTAGAGATCCGAAAAAAAAAAACAGAAATGCCTCTAATTTTGGGAACACATAAGGCAACAGAGTAAGAAGACAGAGGTGATTCAGCACTCACTGACCACACCAGAAGGAACAAAGGTAGAGTGAGAGGAAGCTCAGGAATATATTAGGTTAACAATAGAGGCAGCATTTGCAGAGCCAGTGGGTAGCGAAATGGAGAACAATGACAACAGCAGGACAGAATTAGAGTACAGAAGGATGACAAGTAAGGAATGGAACAGAATTGAACACAAGGTCCCCGTCAGAACAGCGACAGGACCTGATGGCATACCTATGAAATCGATAAGCATATTAGGCCAGAAAAGTAAATTAAAATTACGACAACTTATTGAACAAATAGTAGTAGGGGGAAATGTTCCACAGGACTGGAAATCAAGCAGAATGATATTAGTTTACAAAGGTAAGGGAAGCAAGGACAACATTAAATCCTACAGGCCAATAACTGTCACATCAGTCATATACAGAGTAGCAATGCAGATGGTGAAAAAGAGAATGGAGGAATGGGCAGAACGTGAAGAGATCTTGGGAGAACTGCAGAATGGATTAGACATGGATTAGACTTTTTAGACATTAGAGGAGCCTATGATAATATAAACCGAGAAAAGTTATAGAGCCAGTTGAGGGAATATGGTTTAGATAGAAAGATGGTTGAGTTCCTACAACAAGTTTATACAAATAATGAGGTAGATAACATGGGAGGGGGAAACTACAAAGTCAGCTAAAATAAAGAGGTCTCAGGCAGGGCTGTCCATTGTCGCCTCTGCTTTTTATGATTTACATGAGCCAAATGGAAAAGAGACTAGAACAGAGCACATTAGGAACCGACATAAGCTATATGCTGGAAGGGCAAAAGGTAGCTCAAGTACTAGCCGGACTGATGTAGGCAGACGATATTGTACTGCTTGCTGACACCCGAGTAGGGCTACAGGAACTAATGAGCATATGTGGAGAGGAGGGAGAAAAATTGGGACTGCAGTTCAGTGAGAGGTCTGGGATAATAGTATACAATGAAGAAAGTGGGGAACCATTGGAAATACAAAGCACTTAAGATTGATCATGTTGAAAAATACAAGTATTTGGGCATATGGCTAAACGAGGGCAAAAAGTACTTGGAAGAACAGGAAAAAATTATGATTGAAAAAGTGAAAAGGAACTCGGCTGTAATGAAACACAAGGCACGATGGAACTATAATAGGTACGAGGTGGTTAGGGGCGTATGGAAAGGGGTTATGAGTACCTGGCCTCGCATTCGGAAATTCAGTACTGTGCGTGAAATCGGAAGTTCAAGCATGCATGGAAACGAGACAGAGAAGTGTAGGCAGGTTGGCCTTAGGAGCACACGGGAACACCCCTAATGAGGGAGTGCAGGAGGACATAGGATGGACGTCATTCGAAGGTAGAGAGGCAATAAGTAAGCTAAAATATGAACAGAGACTCCCAGCACTGGAGGAAAAAAGGTGGGCAGGAAAAGTGTACAAATATCTGTACATGAAAAGTTTGAACACAAAGGGGACACTCAGAACGAGGAAGCTGAGGAATAGATACCTACAGCCGAGGGAGGGGGTCCAACATGGTTCTAGTGTGGGAAAGGAGGTGAAGGAGACAGAAACATCTGGGAAGAAAGAATGCTAGGAAAGCCAGCGCTATCTATGTATAGGTCACAAAAACGGGAGATTAAGAGAGCTCTTATTTGATAACTCGCGGGGCAGCTCACTATTATTCGAAGCTAGGACGGGGGTTTTGAGAACGAAAACATACAGGACTAAATTTGAAGACGTGGACCTTTGGTGCACAGCTTGCGGAGCCGAAATGGAGACCACTGAGCATATATTGCTGAGATGCACAGACCTTCGCCCGACTCTGGCAGAGGGAACAGTGGCAGATATGGAAGGGGCATTGGGTTTTCCCGGGGAACGAGGGCAAATAGACAAGAAAAGAGTGGCAGTAACGAAGGGGAGGCTAGAGGATTGGTGGAGGAAGTCAAGGGAGAGATACCATAAATCGGGGAGATAATGTTTCCTCTACTTTTTTAGATAGTTATTTTGGGGTAGGAGGGGAGTGAAAACTAGTTTAAGGAAAAGAGGATATAAACAAAGGAAAAAAATAGGAGGGGGAGCAAAAGGCTAGGTGGCGCCAGCCGCCGCCCGTTACGAAGGGTATAGCCGCCATCCATCCACAAGGGCATTTATTGCACCTTTCATAGATCAATGCCAGCTAGCTGAGTTGCTATCCACAAAACATGCCGATGGGCACGCGACAAATCTAGAAGTCCGACTCACCGCGACTGGACAGCTAGCGAATATGTTCGCCCCATGCTGGATCCCAATGCCTGGTTGTTCGCGTGTACGGTCACACGAACGGGGGCGCGTTCCAAGGCGGCCACGCAAGACGGTCTTGCAGAAGCATGGATCGGCGCGGAACGGCACTTCCGCACTGCTTGTTGTCCCGAACCCAAAAGAGAGCGCCTTGTCTTTCCCGCACCCAAGTAACCCCGCAGCAGCGCAACACTCGCGCCATCTCTCGCACTGCGCTTGTACCACTCTGACCGCCACGGGTGCCAGGCCACGTGGCGAAGCCACACTGCAGGTGGGAGTCGCGCATCCCCACATACGTAGTGGGTGTGGCTAGAACGATTTCATAGGTGACATCGGTCACTTGGCAGAGCACGTGATACGGGCCTGTGTGACAAGAAAGCATTTTTTTGCAAAGGGCAATTGTACACGATGGTGACCAAAGCAACACGAGGGTGCCGGGCGCAAAATGGACATCACGGTGACGGAGGTCGTAGCGTTGCTTCTGTTTGTCTTGAGACACTTGCAGATGAGCGTGCGCAAGTTGGCGAGCATGTTCAGCATGGGCGATTGCATCACGGGCATAACTGCTAGTTGAAGATGTAGTGGACGGAAGCAGTGTCCAGTGGTAGCATCGGTTCTCGGCGATACAAGAGGTAAAAAGGGGAAAAGCCAGCAGTTTTGAGACGGGAAGAGTTGTACGCAAAGATAATGTAAGGTAGAGCCAGGTCCCAGTCACGGTGGTCATCTGAAACGTATTTGGATAGCATGTCTGTAAGGGTGCGGTTCAAACGCTCAGTGAGGTCGTTGGTTTCAGGGTAGTAGGGTAATTTATGCTGTATTGAGCAAGCACGCACGATGTCGTCAATGACTTTGGCCAAAAACGTACGGCTACGGTCCATTAGCAATTGACGCAGAGCACCGTGCATCAAAATATCATGTACAGTTAACGACCAATATTTCGGACCCTCTAGGGAACATAAAACCGTCCGAAAATTCAGGCAGTCCGAAAAACAATGCATGCAAAGAAACGCAGCTTTTTTTTTTTCTTCTCGGATCTAGAGGGTAAAGGGCGAAGTACCAGGCATCCGAAACCCTGGCAAAGCGTCAGTGAAGTGGCTATAAAGAGATGCATTCAAAAACTCTGTATGCAGCCGACTGCCGGTTTATTATGTACATGGGCATCGTCGGGCAGCCGGTGTTGTTGCTGCAGTGGCTTGAAGAACTTGTTGATTGTTGTTTGGACGGCATTCCGGTTGGATGCGATCATATTCACCTCGATATGAGCAAGGGTCATGTCAGCACTGTCCAACAGTGCTCGCGTCAACTCGGCGCTTGTAGACGGCACAGGCATTGGCTCCTCATTTTCAACATCGGAGTCTTCCCCGACGGTACTGCTTTCTGCGCTTCGATGCCATTGGCGAGGACGACGAAGACTGAGTGGGAGCCATCGAAGGCATACGAAATCCTCAAGTTGCGAACAGTGGAGTTCGCTGACGAGTGTCGAAGCACCTAGGCCTAGCGGTGCAGAGCGCACTTGACACAACCACACACCCCGCTAGCCATAACGTGGCCTGCGCAAACAAACGAAATGGCGCCGCTCCGTAAACTCCGCTAAACGCGGAAGTGCAGTGATGAACATAGCCAGCGTGGCCAGACCACATTGATGTGTGACGGCTAGATTCCGCTAGTTGTGGCTCAAAGTGTTAATATGCTTTAGCTGCAAGTCGATTTCCTTCGCAAGGGCGCTGCGTGAGGAGCCAAAGGACCTTTCATCACGTCAAAAAGTCTGGAAAATTGGACGGCGGGTGGTTAGAGCGTCCGATACTTAAGATGTCCTTATACATTGATTCTATGGGGCTCGTGGCGGTGCCGCGAAGACCTCCGATATATCATGCATGTCCGAAAATTCAGTCGTTAACTGTTACAGGAAGTCCGCAACATCAGGTCCAAGGCATCGGGTCCATCAGAAGGTCGAAGCCGACACGATGGAAGGGCTCGGCAGGGATGTCAAGCGGCTGCAGGTAACCAGCGGGCAGCTGGAAAGGCTTGTTGCGTCGTTGGCAAAGTTCAGAAGCAGCGACGGGAACGTACAGAAGGGGCAAGGCCCAGCCAGAAAAAAATGGTGACGTACATGGTCATAGGTTCGAGATACGCCGAGGTGTCCTGCCGTTGGTGCGTCCTGAAGCTCTTCTAGAAAGGTTGAGTAGAGGTGTTTAGGTATGACGAGTAGAAACTCAGAACCGTCCGGATCAAGGTTACAGCGGTACAGAGTACCGTCGCGGAGGACGAAGAGGCCTACAGTTGCATCGGCCAGAGAGTGTTCAAAACGATCGATGAGTGCTCTGGTGCAGGTGTCACGATGTTGCTTGTCGGCAAAATGAAGCAGCTGTGTTACAGAGAATGCGCAAGCAGCATTGGCAACATTGGAGGAGTTGGTCGTCAACAGGGTAACACGACAAGCTGTCATCGCCTTGGTGTGGGCGGCCAGACTTGTATACCACGGAATATGAAATTTCTTGTAGCCTCAAAGCCCATCGACAAACGCCGGCCTGTAGGATCTTTCAGCGATGAGAGCCAGCCGAAAGCATGATGGTCAGTGACCAGGAAAAAGGGTGACTGTAAAGGTAAGGACGCAACTTCGCAACCGCCCATACAACAGCAAGGCATTCTCGTTCCATAATTGAATAGTTGCGCTCTGAAGGTGCGAGGAGGCGGCGGCTCGCATAGGCAATAAGATCTTGGCCATGCTGACGCTGGGCTAAGACGGCACCTACACCATAAGCGCTGGCATCTGTACGCAATTCTGTAGTTGCATCAGGGTCGAAGTGGGTGAGAATGGGTGGTGAGGTTAGAAGAGAGACGAGAGAAGGTGACAACTTCCGAAGTACCCCACGAGAATTTTACGCGTTTCTGCAAAAGATTAGCGAGGGGTCTAGCAATTACCCCAAAATCTTGAACAAAACTACGAAAGTATGAGCATAGCCCTGCAAAACTTCGAACGTCTGAGGCTGTCTTTGGAAGCGAAAAGTCCCATACAGCGCGAATTTTGACGGGATCAGGCTGTACTCCGGAAGCGTCAGAAGAGTACTTTGGCGGTGGCCAAAATGACATTTGGACGAGTTAAGTTACAGCTTCGCCTTTCAAAATACATAAAGTACAGTTGTTAGACTCTCAAGGTGAGTGTTGAACGTTGGTGAGAAGACGATGACATGAGACGTAGCATAGGCACATATACCACTTGAAACAACAGCAATCTGCCAGTATACAGTAGAACCCCGCTGTTACGTTCCTCACTGCTGCGTTTTCCCGGCTGCTACGTCGTTTTCATCCGGTCCCGGCATAGCTTCCATAGGATCCAATGTATAAGGAACCCCGCTGTTAAGTAGTAGCTGTGAAAACTTTCCCATATGATGCGTCGCAACCCGAACTTGCCTGGGCTAAAGTAGGCAACGCGCTCCAACCGCCATTTTGGCTTTCGACGAGTTTTGACCGCGCTTGGCTATGGAACTGGCTGCAAGAAGCCGCACACCAGTTCGAGAGGCCGCCACTAGGTGGCCATTTGTGAAAAATGCTCTCACTATCATCACTGTGATTATGGTCACCGCATGGTTTGTTGGACGGGTCAACTCACGGAGAAAGGAAACTCAGGAGAGGCCCTGACGTCACTCTTTGTGAAGCTAAAGTGAAACCGGAAGTTGGCGTTGCTCCGCCTATTGGGCCAGCTCTCCTCCCTTGTTTACATTTCTCGCGAAACCGCGCTGCGCGCGCTCTGCAGCAATACTAAACAATCATTAGCACGATTACGCCAAAGAGGGCAAAATTTCCCGCAGATATTCCTTCGTCCGTTGCCATTGCTGTGGCGCGGTGACGACGAGGAGCACGAGCCGCATGATGCCGGGGAGTTGCCAAATCCTAGCTTTGGAGAAGCCGTCACGGCTCTGGACCTCCTCCGCAGGAACGTCGCACCTCACAGCGACGCTGACAGCAATGCGGCCTTCCAGGCTATTGAGAAACGTGTAGTGATTTCTAGCGAGCGAAACGGCAAGCCACCATTTACTTTTAAGTTCTAAGCGCACTCTGGTGGAAATAAATTGTCTATAGTTGAAGCTGCACTTTTTTCATTCATTTTCGGAGCTTTCCTCACTGTTGCGTTTTCCTGGCTGTTACGTTTTTTTTCCTCGGTCCGGTGAAAAACGTATGAACAGCGTTCCACTGTAGCTGGAACCGTGCAGGCATTCAAGGGCGTCGTCTATACGTGGGAGCGGGTAGGCGTCTTTCTTAGTAATGTTGTTCAGATGATGGTAGTCTACACAGAAGCGCCACATGCCGTGCTTCTTAACCAACACCATAGGTGGCACCCAGGGGCTCGAAGAAGGCTCAATGTTCTTATCTAGCATTTTGTTCACTTCACTTTGAACTACTCGACGTTCCGATGCAGGCACTCCATACGGTTGTCGGCGAATAGATGTAGCATCGCCAGTAAGAATCCGATGCTTGACCGTGAGCGTCTGGCTTAAAGGGCGATCGTTGAAGTCGAAAATATCTCGGTAGGACGATAATACTTTGCAAATGTCTTCGGTCTGCGCAGAGGACAGGTCTGTCACAACCATTTTCTAAATGTTGGGGTTGGCGCCCGAGGCTGGCATGGGGGGCCTGCTGAGCTCACAAGAACCATCGGCCAATAACGCTGCCACGTGATGGTCGCCGAGACAATCAACATTGGCAAGGCAAATACCTTGCGGTAGAATTTGCTTTGCCAATGCAAAGTTAAAGACAAGCATGCGAGTACGATTTGCAGTAGTAAGTATACTGTGAGGCACAGTAACGTCAAACTGTAGTGGAATGTTGGGCAGAGGAGTGACGAGGTACTCACTTGCCATAAGGAACTGGTGGGGAAGACAACAGTTCAATATAGGGTATTGACTTTGGCGGCATGCCGAAGCTAGTTGAGCATAAGCGGCACTGGGGTGCGTCAGAAGGTTCTGCAAGAATCAGTAACTCGAGGCGAAGGGCAGGCGAGGCAGAGCAGTACTGGCAGCAGAATGCGCGAAGAAAAAAATTGAGGCCGAGGATTAGGTCGTGGGGGCAATGAGCAATCACAGTGAAGAGCGCAGGAGTGTGGCAGCTGGTGATGCTGACACATGCCGTACACATTCCGATGATAGGCACAGTACTGCCATCCGCAATGCAGACACGTGCCGACGCTGAGGTGAGGAGCTTGTTCAGCCGTCATTGGAATGAAGCACTCATAATAGAAAGATGTGCTCCTGTATCGATCAGTGCCGTGGCAGGATAGCAGTCACCGTCAAGAAGGTTTTGGTTCGTAGGTAACATGAGCAGAGGATTTGAAAGCAGGGTCGACAATGCAGCTTCACCTCCAGAAGCTGCAGTGCCTAGATTTCCAGCTGGGTCCGGGAGGCGAAAGGTGGAGAAGAGAAGCGGCGAGGTTGGGGCGAACGAGACTGATGGCGTCGAAGGGAGGGCGAACGGCTGTAGCGAAGGTTCTGAGCAGGAGCATCAGTGGGAGTGGGCTCATGGCAGGTAGTGTAGGGAACAGAAGGTCGAAAGGTGCGGGAATAAGCAGCAGCGCATGTTCGAAGGTGGTGGCCATCGGTTGGGCAGTGACGAGCGACGTGGCAGATGCGACAGCAGTGGAAGCAGATCGGCCTGTCATTAGGGGTATGCTATTCGGACGGGTTGCGGCGAGATGTGGAAGAAAAAGACTGCCGGGGGCGAGGAGGGCCGCTAGAAAACTGGAGAACACTGGGTGGAGAAGCTGAACACACGGAGTTCAGACCCATGTTCTCAAATTCCTGTAGGACGACAGGCCTGAGCATCGCAATCGTGGTTGCTGGTGGATTGGGAGGCGTTGCTGGGAAAGCTGGTGAACAGGCGGCCTTGAGTTCGCGGCAAACAATACGGGTTACGTCTTCACAGGTGGTAGTCTAACGCGGGCGACCCTCACATGTTGATGTAGCAGCAGTGTTGGGTAGCCGCATCATGTCGTGTGAGATACGGTGGCTCTTCGCTTGTTCAAGGCAACGACGTTCTTTTGTGATGGTGTCGATAGTCGAGACGTTGCCAAAAACAAGCAAATGTAGATGTGTAGGTCTGACCAATACTCGATCACTCCATTCTACAGATGGCGGTGGTCTAGTTGGAACACAGCGTTTTGACGTCTATTATGAATCCCAACATACTACAGAGCTACAGGCTAGCTACTACAGTGCTAAGTGAAACTGACAATCTTTGCTAAGTAAGAAAAGCAGATAATCAAAACCCACGGTAACAAAAACCTGAGAATGAAATTCTTGCCACAACAAAATTTTGTTGGATCCCCGGCTTATACTCAATCTGTTTCATATCTTACGCCAAACTTTTTATGATAGCAGTCTGGCCTAACAATATTTTGTAAACTTAGAATAGTGGCTAGCCGGGCTTGTTTGTACGAACGCACACTTCAGCAAACGGTGCAAAAACGGGACATAGGAAAGGGGCACATGACATATCTACAGCAACAGTCAGTATATTACCTTCTCACGTAACACTAATAGTGTCCAAAAGCTGCTCAAGTGAACTGGTGGTAACTACCTCCGCAGTGTGCTCATGTGGCTGCTGCCATTTTTGCTTACAAAGCAGCAGCAGTGGTACAGTTGCATCTGGCAACAGGTGATGATGATTGTGGTTTTTCTTTCTCCTTTTATTCCCTTTACTCTTTTCCCCAGCACAGGCTAGCCTGCCGGTACTTACACTGGCTAACCTCCCTGTCTTTCCTTCCCTTTTGTATATGCAGTGAAAGCTCATTAATTCGACTTCCGTTAATTCGGAAAATCCAAAAATTCTACCTTCGAGTCTGGTCCCTACAATTATATATAGGAGTCTATGGGAAGAAACTCTCATTAATTCGGACGGATTCCAGCCCACCTCGGATAATTCGGACGATTTCGGGCAGCCACCGAGGCTCAAAAACTAAAATATGGCAAACGCGGCACAAAAGTGATACCCAAACCAACGCCTCATTGCCCAAAGGCAGCATCGCCATTGACATCAAGTGGCTGAAATTTGGCCAATCCAATCCAATTGGCTCGACTTGTGGCTGGATGGGTGCTTTTCCTTGTTTTTTCATGTGTCGTCGTTATTGACGGGGCCATTTTGTCGCTTTGTTGCTGTTGGTGCACTACATCCTTGCACACTGTATTGCCGAGGACCACTGGATTTAGCGCAGCTCAGTTATTGAACTTTATTGGTGCTTTTCTGTTGTGCGCCTGTGTCACTGCATTCTCTGCCGATGGCAACACCGGCGAAGTGGCCAAAATACGAGGCGAAGGACTTGGCTACCAAGGTGGAAATTTTGCGGGCCCTGAAGGATGGACTCTCTCGACAAGAAGCCATGAAGAAGTACGACATGAAAAGAAGTACCTTGAGCACGTATGTGGAAAATGAACAGATTCTTCAGGCGTTCGAAAGCGAGAAGTTTCGAACGTCACGAAAGTGTCTGCGAACAGCAGCTCATCCAGTTGGAAGAGGCTTTGCTTCGGTGGGTGGTTGACTCGCGTAATGCGAATCTGCCATTGAGTGGACCCCTCATCATAGTGCAAGCCGAGAGGTTTGCACTGATGATGCATATCGATGCATTCAAGGCATCAAAAGGGTGGTGTGCGCTCTTCAAAGAGCGACATGGCCTCATTTTTGACTGTGTGCGGCGAAAGAGGCGCTGTCAACGAAGACATTGCCAACAACTGGAAGGATCGCCGCCTACGATCCAAATGACATATTTAATGCTG
Organism: Dermacentor variabilis; assembly: GCF_050947875.1. Lineage (NCBI taxonomy): Eukaryota > Metazoa > Arthropoda > Arachnida > Ixodida > Ixodidae > Dermacentor > Dermacentor variabilis. Next base: position 13,484,612 of record NC_134570.1, read on the forward strand.
ATGAAACAGCACTTTTCTTTAAGGCTTTGCCAGACAAAACTGACCATTAAAGGAGATCCGTGCATCGGTGGCAAAAGATCCAAGGAACGCGTCACCATTCTTTTAGCCGCCAACATGACAGGAACAGAGCGTTTGCCGCTTGTCATTGGAAAGGCACAAAAGCCACGGTGCTTTAAGAACGTGCCTGCTCTTTCGGTGGAATACCGAGCGAATAAAAAGGCCTGGATGACGTCGGAAATTTTTCGTGGCTGGATGCAGAAGTTAGACCGACAGTTTTCCGCAAAGTGTTAATGGTGCTGGACAATTGTAGTGCGCATAAGTGTCACCAGACTGGACAACGGTGAAGTTTTCTTGCCGCCGAATACAACATCGGCCCTCCAACCGATGGACCAAGGCATAATTCAGCATGTCAAGACCAAATACCGCAGGCGCGTGCTGGAACGGATGCTCCTGTGCCATGAAGTCGGCATGCAATACGACGTGAATCTTTTGAGCGCGGTCAACATTCTTGCCTACGTTTGGCACAACACGCCCGCGCGCGTCGTCGCCAACTGTTTTAGACACAGTGGCTTCGTTGTGCGTGAGCCTGGCGATGATGCAGTGGCCGAAGTGTCGCTAGATGACAATGGAGATGACTGCGAGGATTTTGGAGTTCTGCCGGATGCGGTGACGCTCGCTGATTACGTCGGCATTGATGGCGGCGTTGTTACAGCCAGCTCGCTTACCGAAGAAGAAATTGTGAGGGACGTGCTGCACAGCGAAGATTCTGAGGAGGAAGAGGAGCCGCGAGAGGAGCAGCCTTGGCCCCCTCGCACTGTGAAGGAAGCTGCGGAGGCCCTCGCTGTGTTGGAAGAATTTTGTTGGGACACTCCAGACAGCATGCGAGCTTCTAAGCACATGGAAGGACTTCGTAAAATAGTATCCGCGCGGGTTTCTGCTCGAAAGCAGACGAGCATCCTTGATTACTTTGCTCGGTAAAGGTTTGTTGATGAAAGTTCGATAATTCGGACATAATTACGGTAATTCGATAATTATAATTGACGATAATTCGGACATTCGGTTAATTCGGACATAATTTACGGTCCCTAGAAGTCCGAATTAACGAGCTTTTACTGTAGACTGTGTGGCATGCCTATAATGATAATCACTGACTAGCGAAATCCACATTCATACGTGAAGGCTCCAATAATGTTTTGTGTACCCTGCACATGGTCGTGTTAGGTGGTGTCAACTGTCTGTGGCAGTTGTACTGTCTGCTTTGCCAGGATGCCACCCACCTCCAACCAAAAAGTGGAAATTTTTGTTGCTACAAGATCATGGCTGCAATTGTCCTGGTTGAAAAGGGCAGGAAGAAGATGGAGATCGTTGACAAAATTGGAGTTGCCTCCAGTTCTCTGTATACAATATTTAAAAACAAGGTTTCCCTCTAGGGCATGCTTGGAAATGGTGCGATAAAATGTTTGGCAGTGATTGCAAATTGCTTTAATCACGGCGACTTAATTCCCACTCAGCAGGCATCATGTGCAGATCCAGTGGCACCGGAGTAGGGTCTGCCGTAATGCTCACTCTGATTAGTGCTGCCGCCTCTGACCAATGCGTGGGGTGTACTTTATGGCATGAAAACTAAGTTGCAGATGGCTTCATTGTCAACAAGTTCGTTTGTGTAGAGGAAGACATTGTGCACAAGGAGATCACCAACGAGGTCATTGGAAGTAACATGCACAAAGCTGGTGATGCCTCTAGCGGCCAGTCGCGCAGCAATTTTGCATGTGCTCGCGGGCTTCTATCACGCTCGGAAAAACTTTTATGTAGCCTGTATTGAACAACAGAGCTGTATCTGGAGTTTTTCTTGTCTACAATTTTCTCATTGACACCTTTCATCTAATTATAATGTTTGAGAAGTGTATTAATTTGGACTAATTAATTAATTATAACGAAACAAATCAAAGTAATCAAAGCAACGCCAAACATGCCTTTGTTCTATCCAGCTACGTGGCATTTGCATGTTTTTAAACTTGCTAAGTTACGTGAGACACCCTGTAAAATGAGTGAAATCTTGTTAAACCATAAATGGCTGGAGCAAGGAAAAAGTGCGTATTAAACGGCACTACTGCTTAACCAAAACAGCGTGAGATCACCCACATACTGTCAAAAATGGAACTTTGAGAGAGCGCTATGAAAGGGCAAAAAACATGCAGTATTTGTTCATTTCACGCGACAAGTCTTTCTTTCAATGTCACAGCAGCCTAGCAGCAATAACACCCCAATAACTCCCCTTAAGCAGCAAGCCTGTATATCCGCCAACCTGGTTTCGCAACAAATACCTGTATGAGGCTGACATAACGTGCAGCTTCTGCCACAGTCGAGCCTGAATTGCCCGTGCTGTCACTTTCTGTCGTCACTGTCATTGGGAAACACTTTGGCAACAGCAGAGGCAACGATGGTTAAAAGTCGAATCTCTGGAAGTTGAACTTCGTAGCAGTCATCATTTTGCAGTCCCAGCAGCACTGCCGAGCATCTTCGCCTTCCAAATGCCATGCACCATAGTCAACGGTAGATCCCTCTCACATGCCAGCACAGACTTCGTGCCGCATTCAGTGGCATGAACAATGTCAGTTTTTATTTTGTTTATTTATTTATTTACGCTGACCACCCGGTTTTTGCCCTAGGTTTTGCACAACGCTACAGCGCTCTCTGGCTCAGCATGAAATGATGTTGATGTTAATGTGGCTTCAGCTTCCAAGCGCTGTCTGCATTTGCACTTGGAGGCCGTTCTGATCTGAGGCTCATTCTGCCTGGCTGACCTACTGCTGTTATTGCGCTATGAAAAGTGCAAACACTAAATGTGAATGGATACGTACACAATAAGCTGGCACAGTTTATGCAGATACAAAATATGTTCATTAGCCGCTGAGTCGGGGATCTGACTTTACTACTTCTAAAACGAAACTACTGTAAGCGGGTATGTTTTAATGAGGTTTTACTGTATATCTGCGTTCAACTAGTGCAGTCAAGTTGTGTCAAACAAAGTGTCAAACGGAGTGTATTCATATCCATGGTTACTGAGCAGTACTGGCACTACGTGCCTTGACTTCTGTCAAATGTCCATGCAGTATGAAAGCTCATACATGATCTTTCTTTTTCTTTGCAGTTGATTGACATAAGTGATGATGGCTATGTCACACTAATGAACGACAAAGGTGACACTCGTGATGACCTCAAGCTTCCAGATGGGGAACTGGGCCAAAGGATCCGCGAAGAATTCCACAAGGAAGACAACAGTGTCATTGTAAGTTTGTATACTATTCTATGAGAATGTTTGGTGTCCTATGCAGGCTGACAGGAACAAAGCAGTGCTCTACCACTCATAAATAACAGCATGTCATGCCTGCAAACTGTCCTGAATTCTTTGTAAACTTTACAGATTTGGGCCTGTTTTACTGTTTTACAAAAAAATAATTCAGTTCGTAAAAGTTTCAAAAGCGTCAAAGGATGGACCGGTTTGGGATTGCAAGAAATGCATGCAAAAATAAATTGATACTTGCACCACCTTCTTGTCAGTGCAAGGCCCATAAATAATGGTGGGTACTTGTTTCCAGCATGTTTCTTCGGTATACCGTAAAATTGCAAGCAAGCGGGCCCCCTCAAGCAAGGCGAAATTACTGGCTAGGGGGTGGGGGGGGGTTCAAAATTGCGCAGAAACACTAGAGTTCACAGAGCTATTGCTCGTCTTTCGCGCTGTTGGGCGCCACCATCTTGGTATCGTCCGAGAGTTCTGCCTTTCAGTTTCCCACATCCTTGCCAGTGATAGCCGTATAGATGAGCGTAAAACCACTACCTACTGACATTCCGACCTGCACAGATGTCCCTTCAATTTTTTATTTGTCCGCTAGGGACAACGTATGGACAGAGTGGTGCTAGTTGTAAGGAGTTGTATCGTATGACAGTTGTTGCTCAGATGGAAGGGCTGTTCGGTATACATGCAACTTTGGGCTAGTCACGTTTTAGTCATGCTATTCATCTATGCAAGAGCACATTGGAGTACAGAATAAGATTTTGTTTGCTGTTTTCTGCAATGCTGTCTTTCTTTGCTTTATCCTATAAATATTGTAAGCATTTGGATAAACCTACTTTGCAGGTTTGTATGAATTTGACATTTTGGAATTGGTCACTTTTCCAGGACCATTTCCACTGAAGCTAAAGCATGATTGTGTTGAAGCTTATACGCCTGTCGAGCAGGCAAGTGCACTTACAGAGTGTCACTCGGATTAAAGGGCAACTCCGGCATTTTTTAAACCATGTTAGGATATTGTCATTTTCAAATGGATTTGATAGTCCCGTCACTGGTAGGGTGGTTCGATTTGCTTTGAAATTCATTACTAATTTTAAATAAGCAATAAATGAGATATTGAAACGGGTAGCTGCTTCGTGCAACGTCACAATGAGTCACTGACGTCGGACCATACATCACCATAACGTAAACACTCGGAATGTGTGCTAAAAATGCAGTACATGTGGCGCTAACGCCAAAGAAACAAAGCTGATGTCTCCTGACACCAGGAGCTTTTACAGAGTTTCTGAAGCAGCAGCGATTTCAGTGCGGGGTAGTCTCTGTGACAAACGCAGGGTGGCATTAACAAGTCATGAGTTAAAATCGCAACCAATCTTCAAAATTCAATTTCAGGAAAACTAAATGATTTGCCATATTGTTTGGCACTGATAATCAGAGTGCAAAAGAGAACATATATTCATACTTTTGTTAAGATCCGTGGACATAGAAAAATTGCCGGAGTTGCCCTGTAAGTGCACTTTGCCAAATCTAAATGTGGGAGTGCGCATGCAGAGTCAACTCAGGTTGGAGTGCGTTCATGGAACACTTAGCTGGCCGAGTGCATAGCCTCGCCACCAGCGGTTTAAATGGTACAAAATTAAGGCATAAAAAGGGGGTACTGAAGTTCATTTTAGTCATTCAAAAGCTTTTAAGAGAATTGCAACAGAACTCGCTCATCTTGTGTTTTAGCAGGATGAAATGCCATTAGCACGCTACCATGTTCTGGTTTGACTTATGATTATGGTTATTTATAATACAATTAAAACAATCACTTAGATTTTTCTTTTTAATCTACATCTTCAAAACCTCTTAGTCTGTCGCCTTTTTTACTGCGAGTGCACTCTGTTTTCTCAAAGTGCAAAACTTGCCCGCTTGCCGGGGTATAGGGCTTTGTAGCTGTCAGTCGCATTGCTGCGGTTAATTCTAAATAGTTGCTGTAAAAGTTGAAGTCTTTGTTTTCTGTCCTAAAGTAAGCTTCCGTCTCTTACACTGATCTAAATTTGGAATATGGTGTTCCAAAATGCAGGTTTGGTGCACAGTGCTTTTGGCAAATCCAAACTGATGCACAAATTAGTCCAAGAATTTTGAGGTCTGACTTGCTTTGGCTGCTAGTGGAGCCCTGAAATGCTGTTTACAGATGTGTCCAGTTCAGCATCCCGTTCGGCATCCTTAGTGATAGGTCAATATGTCTGTTGTCCACTGTGTAACAAAATAAATATAAATTTTGTTGGTCATGCTTTATTTCAGCGGAGCATTCTCAGCTATAACAAAATGAAAAATCAGAGCTAGTATCAGTTATAGCAAAGCAAACTTTTTTTGCTTGTGCTTCAACATTTATATTCTGGTTGCCAACAAATTTTTGGACCTGTGCGTTTCCCTTAGCACTGCCAGAAAATTTCAATGTGGTGTTTCGGGCACAAACACAACTGTGAACGAAGTTGCTGCCCTGTCGACTAGCACAAAACTGCCAATATGTTCAATTCGTGATCAGAAATGTCAAGCCTAAGCATACAGGCTACACTGGTTGCTGTAGTATAGTGTGAATCCACTAGTGTACGCTTTTTGTTTGCACTTCTGTGTTCGATGAAGTGCCTGCAAAAGTTACACACACTTGTTGCTTGGGATGTTGCTAAATATGTGCAGTGTGCATGGTTCCAGTGCCTCGCTATTACGCACAGATTTGATTCCTCACTTCTTATTTTTGCAGGTGACTGTAATGTGTGCAGTTGGCATGGAATGTATCATTGCGTGCAAGAATGCCAACTAAGCAAGACCAGAGGGAAAACACCCAGCCCATGAAATGTAGCCGCTGCCACTCAAAAAGAAAAACAGAACATGGAGGAAAAGAATTCCGGTTGTCACGGCCATACACATGTCCGACACAAAGGGGATGAAGGAAAAGTGGTGCATCAAAACTGTGCAAAGAGGAAGTTCCCCATCCTCCATCCAAAGTCTGGGATGGGTACAGCAAGGAGTGACGGCTGGTGGAAATCTATGATCACACTAGTGTGCTTGTTTTTGCTGACTGTATCTGACTTTTTCTTTTGAATGCTATAGGTGTTTTGTTTTTCAAAATTCCCGAGAGGACTGGTATTTTTCTGGATGACATGGGGGGGTTTATGGTGTCGCGTGTAACCACAACCTCGTCTTGTCCAAGAGAGGAAATGTGAGAGTGCCTGTTAGCTCCGCAACTTTTTTTTTTTTTTTCATGAAGGTTTGAGTTTTTTTTTTTTTTTTTTTTTTTTACATGTGCACATCTCTGTAAAGCTTTTTATTATCATTGTGAGCTGGTCTAGCAAGGGTCTGGGTTTCATTGAGCTCTGTGACTCTTTGTATATGAAGAGTTTTTGGGCTTTAGGACAACAAATTCAGGATGGTACTACAGAGCTGGTGTTGCCTTTTTTTTTTTTCTGGAGTTCAGGTATTTTCAGTGCAGCAAGCTCTTCTGTGTCATGGTCTTCATTTTGTTTAATAAGTTGGATGTTTTAATTTGGAATTAAATTTTTTTTATCAACATACCTCTCCCCTTATTCATTTGTTATGGTGTTTCTCAGGGACTGGAACACTTCAACTGGGTGTAATTTGCGTTTTTCTCATTGGGAGTCTTGCTTTCCCAAGTTTCCTTACTTTCCTTTTTTTCTGACTAAGCATGAGTTGTGGTGTCAAGTGGCTCAACGAGTCTCTTGGCTTAATAAATTTGTATTCCACTATTTCATCTGCAGTCTTCTATGCTCCTTGATACGTATACATGACAGCAAGCTGGTACTGTATGCAGTAAATACCTGCCAACTCCTGATATTCCAATAAATTCTCACTATTGCGCGGGCATAGGCATAAACCTCGTGAAAAACTTCAACCCCATTGTGAGCAACACAAGTTGTGCAGCACAGCTGCATCACAATTGCTCTTGTGCGCTAGGTAGCCAGGGAACACACTGTTGGCTGATTTCGTGATCGTGAAATTACTCGCTGTACATATTTGCCAATTTTGAGTTCAGAAAAAGAATGCATGCTTAAAGACTGGAAACTCATTTTATCTTCACACAGTCCGTTGCCATCTCTACCGTGCATGTCCTCCAAGATGGCAATGGCGTGCTGCGTAGCGTGGTCTATTGCGGTCGCCAGGATACTCAACTGTAGGCTGTGGCTTCACTTTTGGTTTCTCTGCATGGGAAGACATGCAAACATAAAATGTTTCAGCGAACACTTCCAAATTGCCTGTGGCAGATAGCAAAATTCTGGTACATGAGCTGGTCTGCTTGAAGACTGACATTACTTGCACAACAATGTCAGATGTATGATAGACTAAAATTTCGCTAATTCTGTGAAGTTATAGCACAGTACAATTGACAAATTCTAGTGAGTGCGACTGCAATACATCCACTTGAAAAAAAATTGTGTGGACATTATTTGCATCGCATATACACCATTAAACTTTGGGTTAAGATTTGCTGTCGTTTCAGTTGGTTGTTTTATGCATAGAAGCACAAAAGCAATGAATTCCAATGCCTTTCCCTGCAAAGTTCGGGAATTCAATGGCCCCTGAAACTGTTTGAACAAATTTTGTGAACGCGTAGGGTAAAGCTAATCATCGGCACTGCAATTTGTGTGGCAGTGTACATGGAATAGCGAAGAAAATAAACTACATTTAGTAAAACCTATTCTGGGAGAATGGAGATCGTGCAGGCCTCAGTAGCCTGCTCTATGGGACCTTGCGTCCCGTAGCTCGCAGGACCTTTCGTTAAAGTTATTCAATCCAAAAAAGGAACGTTTTATAGAAGTAATTTTATGCCGCCTGCACATTGGACCCACCTAACACACAAGTTTCTACTCGCAAAACAAGACAAACCCTTATGTGAGAAATGTGGAGATGAACTCGCTGTAAATCATTTTATTCTCGTGCACACAACTCGAACGGCTAAGGAAAAAATGTTTTACTGTATTTTACAATGAACGCATTCCCTTCCATCCCAGTCTACTTTTCGGAGATAACCCACTTGTAGGAACTTCATCTGTTTTTAGTTTTTTGAAAGACGCAGTGATCCTAAATGAAATATATCGCAGAACTACTAATTCTAAAACTTCTTACCCAGTTTTCTCACGCATCCTATGATGCACTTCACCCATTTTCACGGTCCTGAGAAGGCTGAGGTCTCCATTTGATTTGCTGGGCTCCTCAGAGCACTGTCCGGACAAGGACTTTCGCTGAGGATACCCAATTTTTGAAATAAATTATACCATGTGTTTGGCACATGATAGCCTGAGCTTATGCGCCATAAAACCCAATACAATGCAATTTGTGTGAACCGTCTCGTATTAAGGGAGCTATGGACGATTACAAGTTGCCCCTTTTCCATAGTCTTGCTTTTCTCGACCCGTTCGCCGAGTGATCTGGGCTAAGCTCCGCCTTCGCTGGCTCTGCGTCATGATAGCACGTCGTGTCGTCGACTTCCGGTTCTCTAGCAGCGCGCCTCGCCAAACTGCCAGCTGCTTGGCAGTCGACCCCAAGTGAGGGCTATCGAAGCAGCGTGCGTTGCGAGCATTCTGTTGCAGCGCCGAACATGGTCTGGTATGGACGTCAGATTCTGGAGTTTTGCAAGACGCGTAACGCCACCTGCCGGTGCGAAGAGGCAGTAATTGAGTAGTGCGAAGCCCGACTCCCTTGCTAAGTTACCTATGCAGCTAGCGACTGCGAAACAACGATTTGACTAGATTTTGGTGCATATTGCGAGTGTTTTGCGCATTTAACACCCAGACAGAGAGCTATGAATTTCTACGCTAGTCGGACGCGCCGCCGAACTGCCATAAAGCGCTTACTGGTTCACTCTTCAGACTGATGGCGGAAACGACGGCAACCGGGATAGCTCCTCGCGCTACGAAGAAACGCCGCAATCGACGTTACTGTTGTGTTGTAAATTGCCATGAACGTGAAGGACGGAATAACAACGTTCAGTTTTACCGATTTCCATCGCGACCGTATAAAGGGGAAAGGCGAGAGCGCTGGATACGGGCCGTTCAGCCTGTTGGGATATCGGATTAATTGCATTCCCCACAACACAGCGGCTCGCATGAGAAAGTGCGACAATTTTGTTCTTCTGTAATTGTGTTGCGTGGTAACTCAAGCGAAAACTCGAGAAAGAATCTGCAGCCGCCATTTGGCTGGTAACAGAAAAAAACAACGTTGCGAACCATCCTGCTTAAGCATGTGCTATCTATAGCTTCACCTTTTAACAGACGTCCGCCTCCGCTTGACTCAACAAGTGGAATAGAGAGATTTGGCTGGTCAGCTTAACCAAACATCTTGGTTCATTTATGAATTCAAAATCCTGTTCTATCGCGAGCTCATTTCTACTTTCGGTATTTTGTATGTTCTGCGCCGATACAACAAGCACGCTTCGCAATGTGCTGAGCCTGCTCGACTGCATTTTTAAAATGTGAGCAATAAAGTTGCTTAGCAGCACTGGATGAGTAATTGCGAAGTAACGCACGTGTGTAAAAAAAAATCGCGTTTATTTACATTTATTTGTGCGCGCTTGTTGCTCGAAGCGTCTGCGAAAAGTTCAAATTAAGGTACTCAGTGATGCTGTAGCTCCTGCGAGAAAGAAAGATGCAGCGCGTAGGCACTGTAGGAAGCTTACTTTCGTTATGATCGCACGCTGTTTGCTGCCTTGGAAAACGTTTTCTGTTTGCTGCCCTGGGAAAGGCTATGAAAGGATTTACTCTCTGTAAGTAATAGCAAGACAAAACATTACTATAAAATACATCAGAATATAGGAGATACTTAAGTCTTGTGCTCAGGACATATTCAATATGAACCAATTTGAAATGCTTAGATTTTTATGCCGATATGCCCATAGACAAACCTGATGCTCTGTGTACTTGCGAGTTGCAGCACGCCGAAATAACACCTGAGACTTATTTTATATTGTACACGTACTTCGCCCTGCTGAGCTTCGTTTCCGAAGCGTGGATGGACGGAAGAAGCTTTCCAGGTGATTGATTTTTAGGAAACCGTGCCTCAACACAAACGAAAGAGAAGGGTCCATTGTGGCCTATGCACCTTCGCTTGCGGAGAGCTCTCCTTGCACTACTCAGTTAGCGCCAAGGCTCCGATGGGGGCGCTGGTGACGGGTTTTTTCGCAGCGCCGCCTGGGCAGAGCCTGAGGTCTATTCCGGTAACCACAGGCGAGCTGGGCGTCTCGACGGATGGCTGGAGGCATAAACTCAAGCTGATGAAGTTTAGGGTACTGGTAGTGTCTGTGGTTGAGCTATTGGCGGCGAGGAGTTACAGAGTCGCCATCTATCGGAAGCGCCTCGCTGGCGAAGTATGGGATCACGCGGCGCGCTCCTCATAGGTTTTGCTGTCAGCGCTCACTGAAAACACCACGCACGAGCTCTCCCAGACATTTTTGTACGTACTTTCGAAACGAGAGAAGTTTTTTACTGTCTAAATAATAATCTTGTGGCAAACTGAAAGCGCAGAATAGTTTACAGACGCTATCTCTTCACCGAATACGTACAGTGAACGCCACTGCGCGCGCTCGCCGCGATTGTCTCCCGAACCGGCTTCTTGCGTGGAAGGTAGGTAAACGCTGAGAGCAATCTATGTGAAATACGTTCTTAGTGTTTGTATAATTAAATGAAGCGTAATAGAATGAAGCCACAATGCAGCGGTCGCACACAATCGCAGCGACCGGCTGCGCGTCTGCATGCTTGTCCGTACACTGTTTCGCTTTCACCGCGCGCGCGTTTTCGCACCGTGTCATGAGGTTTAGGCCGCAGAATATGGGCATTTGACAATATACAAGCAAACATTGTTGCGTGGGTGCTATTAGAGCTGTTCAAGAATAATTTCATTGTAGAGACTTCGACGCCTACGGAGACTGATGTGCCGTCGCGACGAGTCAATCTTTCTTTTTTTCTTCTAAATTCTTGGACGTTTCAATATTATTTCTTGAGTTGCGTCGCACTGTATGTTTATCGGTGTTCTCAGCGTGCGATTTCGCGCTGCTGCTCTTTTGTAATCCAGTGCATTAGTTCGTAACACAAACATGACCATATGCCATGCTTTTCTTTAATGTGCTTCTTACCGCTCTCTTTCCATTCCAGGGAACTTTCCAGTATCTATAGCATCGACAAGTTCATAGACCAAACCGTCATGACATTAGTCGGGCAGTGGACTCGAGCGAGCGTCTCAATGCGCGTTTTCCGAACATCGCAGACCCGGCGCCGTAGCAGAAATCTTCCTCGCGTCTGTGCTTGCTGCATACCCGAGTTGTAGCCGAAGACTGTTTTCGGTTTTATGTTTCGCGAGCCAAGCTTCACGCAGCTTCTTGTCCTGCGGCTACGTGTGAATAAGGCTGACACCGGGCTCCGTTGCGTACGTCCGGTACTGCGGCACCGAGCAATAGTCTACCATGTTGCGCGCCTTCAAAGGCAGCCACTACCAATTGTAGTGCTTTCAAGCGTTGTAAAGAAGACACTCGAAGCGGGAAAATCTCGCCACTAAATGAGGACCGCAGCGTACGAGGGAATTTAAACTCGTTTCCAGCTCCCTTCGGCGCTCCAGAAGCAGCCGACGCGGCCGCTATATGTGCACGTGATCCCTAGACATCACGCCGACGGTGGCGCGAGCTTTTCCAGTGATGGAGCTCGGAGCTCGAGCCACCTCGAGGCAATATGCCACGAGGTGGCTGCACCGTGCAGACCATATTTGTGCTTCTGCTCATCCCGTGAAACGGCACGGTCGATCCAAATAGGTCGCGAAACTTAGGGCGAAAAGCGATTCAGTACATATTGTCACCGGTATCAAAGGGTGGTTATGGGAGCAGCGATTGAAGCAAGACTGTTTGGAGGGAGCAAACATTGGGAACGAAAAAAGCGTTTTTTTTTTTTTATTCAAGCGAGACAGGCTCATTCAACGAAAATAAAATTCCTGATTTTATTTATTCGTAACGAGTTAAGAAAATACAAGTTTATTTAATTTCATTATTATTAATAAATACATTTTTTTTCAGCGCCCATCTTTGTAGGGGGCGTTGACGCCGCTATCACTCGCAATGCAATGCAGCTCTTGAAATGTGCGGGAAGGCACGCTCGTAAAGTTCACCTCTTGAAATACGGCCCCCTCACACGTGCTTCTTTTGCGTGTCGAAGTTCTTACGTGAATTTAGTGACGCGGGTAGCTTCATCGCTTCTTAACCTATTCAATCAAAAGTAGGGAGTTACGACCGCCAGATAATTGTGTAGTTGTTTTCGTGCAACTGCGCTGGCCGACGGGCTTGGCATCCGATGATAGGATCAGCACTACACCTAAAGCCTTCGTCGGCCTCCAAGAAAAGTATGTTCTGTGCAGGGATGCGATTTCTACAACCGTACAGCTGGCCTTTTTCTGCATCGCTTTCCGCTCCGAAAGCTCGAAACGCCCATCAAGTCAGATGGCGGGGCATTTTAATATGTAGCTCTAAAGGCAGGCCAACAAACCGAATTTCGCGCCTTCTGAAGCAAAATGACGTCACTTCTGTTTTTAACGGATATGGCGTCACATTTTTTTTTTCGGCGGAAGTGTTCCCTCCACATACATATGGCGCCAGGGAGGAAGGAAACTCAGGAGAGGCCCTGACGTCACTCCTTGTGAAGCTAAAGTGAAGCCGGCAGTTGGCGTTGCTCACGGCGTTGCTCCGCCTATCGGGCCAGCTCTCCTCTACATTTCTCGCGTTGTTTCTTTTTTCTATGACCACGCCGCGCTACGCGCGACCGGGCTGCTCGGACGCGCGCGCTCCGCAGCAATACCAAACAATCGCGATGTCTCATTGGATTACCGTTGCCGAAGTCACGTTAAAAGAAGTTCATAACGAACTTCGCAAATTGCGCCGTGAGGTTGAATCGGCTGCTTTTACCGGCTTTTAGGAAGATCGAGAGACTCTGGCTGCTGCTTCACATGCGCTCCGTAGTTTTCGGGATTTTTGACCCGTCTAACCCAATTGGACCGTCCAAATTTTGGTCGGAACCGACGCCGGAAGCGGAACGGACCACGAGGACACCATTTTCGAGCCGGTGGGTCCACTATTTTTGGATTTACACGAGCTTGAAGATTCCCTACGTGGCTGGCAGAAGCTAGGCCCATTAGGCCTAACACGGTAGCGGGGCTCCGCGGCCCTCCCAGCCTCGGCCAGCGGCAGAGGAGCCTGGAGCGATTTCCCGAGTCATGAACCCCAACCTAGCACACCTACCACCCCAAGTTTCGACAAGTTTCATGGCGGAAACACACGAAATTATGGATGAAGATTTCAGCGACGCCGCCGTAGAGACCCTCGCCCACGGAGCAGCGGTAACTACTCAAGCCCTGAAAGGCAGCACCCCAGCGACACCAATGTCACAAGCAAATCAAGGCAAGGACACAGACGCGGATTGGCAGATCGCCATATCCAAGCGGCAAAGAAAACGACAACGTAGCGGACAAGCAGAACTTTTCGCGGGAAAGAAGCTAGGGAATGAAAATTCCCGACTCGACGAAGCGCACAGATGGCGCACCAGCTGTGGCCAAGCAAGGAGAGGGAGAGAGAGCGCCGAGAAGGAGACTGCCTCCGCTCCCCAGAGATGACTTAAAGATAGTCCTCCGGCCGAAGGGACTGGCAGTGAAAAATCTGCAGACACACCAAGTGGCGCGAGCGGTGGTTGCGGCCACCGGACACGGATGCAGGGCTGAAGACCTCATCATCCGGCTCCGCACGGGCTCAAACATCATCATAATTAGTACAGACAACGAAAGTGCTGCTTAGCAAGTCAGGCGCATCACGCAACTGAAGATTGGGGAGCACAGCTACGAAGTCAACGCGCACGTGGCGGCGCCAGAGGGAACGCTGCGCGGGGTCATTCACGGGGTGGACCCGGGGACCTCCGCCGAAGAACTCAAGACAAACTTACGAACACGCACGCAAGGGGTGAAGATTTTAGCGGCGAGAATGCTAGGCCGATCTAGCACAGCTGTTATCACCTTTGATGGTCCCATCCTCCCCAAGCAAGTTTTGTACTACGGGGGAGAGATGTGGTGTCATCCATATAGACCAACGCGGCAAGTTTGCTATATTTGCTGCCAGCAAGGTCACCGGTCGGACGTCTGCCCGACCCCCGGGATCAGAGCTTGCAAGCAATGTGGCCAGAAAGATCCGGAAGTACATCATCAATGTACACCCAAGTGTCTGCTGTGTGGGGGCTCCCACGCGGCGGGCACCAAGGACTGCAAACAGCGCCTAAAGTCGACAAACGAACTACGATGGGGACCCCAGGGCCAGCAGCGGCGGGGACGCAGCAGGAGCAGAAGCGGAGCAAGGCGACCGCGCTGGTTCTGGAATGAAGATCAAGAGCGACGGAGCGACTACCGGAGTGAATCCAGGAGCCGCAGCCGAGGGCGCAGCCACAGTCAAGGCCAGGGCCGAAGCCGGGAGAGGGACGAGTCCTACCCACCCCTGCGCGGCGCGGACCAGCAGACCTGGGCGAAGCCAAATCAGCAGAAGAAAATGGCAGAGTTAAGGTGAGCTGGGGAGCCGGCCCTCCCAAAACGCTTTTTGCTCCGCACAACAACATAACCAATAACACAAGCATGCAGACAGAAAACGAGAAGAGGCTTTGTGCTGAAAACAGTAATCTTAAAAAGGAGCTTGAGCTCTGCCGCGAAGAAACCCGGCAGCTTAGGAAAAGAATAGACGACCTAATTCAGGAAATGCAAGAGATGAGAAAGGCAGGTTTCTCACCAGTTAGGGCGCCATCACCGCTGCAGCAACATATAGAGAGCACGCAAACTAGCGAGGGGAACACCTCAATTGAAGACCTCAAAGCTTTCATGCAGCAAATGCAGCAGCTAAATCAAAAGATAGCCCTGCAAGACCAGAGCTTCCGCAACTACGTAAAGAATCAAACTACACAGAAAACAGTAAACGACGCCAGGGACCGCCTCTACAACGAGCGCAGGTTTGGATCAGAATCCCAGGGAACAAATAACAACACCAATACATCAACATGGCAGGACCAAACCAACTAGAGATTTGGCAGTGGAACTGCAGGAGCTGCAAGCGCAAGCAAGGGCTCCTGCAACAGTTCATTAACACTAGAGGAAATCCACCAGATTTAATACTACTACAGGAAACAAATTGCATCCCATCCCTAAAAAGATATACGTGTCAGGAAAATGGACGAACAGCGACTTTAATAAGCAACAAAATAACAACCATAGCACATAAGGAACTAGAAGACACACAGCTAGAACATATAGTGACCGAAGTGATTCCAAAACGGAAGAAGAAAGCTAAGAGCACTTTCGTAATCAATCTATATAGCCCACCTAAAAACAGAGGAAACTTCATTAAGCTTTTTGCGGAAGCAAAGAAGCTTGCAGGGCAAAACACCCTAATAATAGCAGGAGACTTCAATGCGAAGAGTCCGCAGTGGGGCAGTAGAATCGAAGACAAGAAAGGGCGCAGTATCTGCACAGCTGCAGAAAACATAGGCTGCGAGCTACTCACAGATGAAAGCCAACCCACCAGACAGGGCAATAGCGTAAGCGTGGACACGTGTCCCGACCTAACCTTTGTCAGGGGCGCTAAGCAAGTCGAATGGGAGAACTTGCAAGAAAACCTCGGCAGCGACCACTACATCATCAGGGTCAGCACAGAGGCAGAAATCATCAGGAGGAAGATTGGCAAGGCAAGTCTAACAGACTGGGATGCCTTTCGAGTCCACTGTAAACAGCTAAAAGGGGACATAACCTCGGCAGAGGATTGGAGCCATCAACTCAGACAAATAAGAGATCTCTACACAAAAGAAGTGGAACGAGCAGAACAAGCACCAGAAGTGGACAAACGACTCCTCAGGCTATGGGAGGCACGACGAGGCCTAACCAAGCGGTGGAAGCGTCAGAAGCTAAATAGAAAGCTTAAGAAGAAAATTGCCGAACTAACTCAGCAAGCAGAGGTGTATGCAACGCAGCTGGCAAGGCAGGGGTGGCAGCAGTTTAGTACCTCACTGAATGGCACCCTAAGCACAGCCAGAACATGGCATATCCTCAGAACACTCATGGATCCGAGCAAGAGCAAGGCGGAAAGCAGCAAATTCATTCAGAGGTTAATCCACCAGTATGAAGGAACAGAAAAACAACTGCTCCAAGCAGTACGGGAAAAATGCTACGGAAAGATCTCGGTAGAAGGCTACCGAGGCGACTACCAGGGTGAAGAAAATTCAACTACAGACCGACCCATCCCAAGAGAAGAGGTTGTCGAGGCTGTAAGGGCTACAACAAAGAACACAGCAGCAGGGGCGGACAAAATCCGAAACTCGCTCATTCGAAACCTCAGCGACGAAGCAATTGATCTGCTCACCCTCTACCTCAACAAACTATGGGAGGAAGGCAAAGTACCAGCGGAGTGGAAACACGCCGTAGTGGTGATGATTCCCAAACCCGGCAAAAAACTCCAAATTGAAAATCTCAGACCGACTTCGCTTACATCATGCCTAGGCAAGCTGTACGAAAGAATAGTGACCCGAAGAATCCACACGCATCTTGAAGACGGAGGATGGTACCCCAACACCATGTTCGGCTTCAGGGCAAACTTGTCTACCCAAGATATCTTGCTACAGCTAAAGGAAGAGGTACTTGAGACAATGCCGAAACACGGGGAAAACGTGGTCATGGCCATCGACATCAAGGGAGCCTTTGACAATGTGTCCCACGCCGCCATTATGGAGGGAATTAACACCACTAATTGCGGGAAGAAAGTCCATGACTATATCGGAAGCTTCCTAACCGACAGAACAGCGACAGTAGGCCTGGGAGACCTACGGAGTGACGCCTTTCAAACGCCATGCAAGGGCACTCCGCAGGGCTCAGTAATCTCGCCAGTACTCTTCAACATAGCGATGGTCAACCTTACCAAGAAACTTAGCAAGATCCAAGGAATCAGTCACGCAATGTACGCGGGCGACATAACGATCTGGACTACTCAAGGCTCACTAGGGGATAAACAAGAGGCACTACAAGAAGCTGCCACCTGCATCAAAGAATACACAAAGCAAAGAGGCCTCAGATGCTCCACGGAGAAATCTGAACTCCTCAGGGTGGGCAGACACCCCAGTGATGCCCCGCTCGAAGTAAGGCTGGAAGGACAGAACATCCCGGAACAAAAGATGATTAGAATCCTCGGCATGTGGCTGCAAGGAAGCCGGAAATGCAGCCACACAATCTGCCTGCTAAACAAAGCAGCAGGACAGGTGGGCCGAATGATTAGCAGAGTGGCACACAAGCGATATGGCATGAAAGAGGAGGACACACTCAGGTTGGTCAACAGCCTGATAGTCAGCCGGGTCACATACTCACTGCCAAACCATGCAATCACCAAAACCGAAAAAGAGCAAGTGGAGACCATCCTCCGGAAAGCATATAAAACAGCTCTCCACCTCCCAAGGAACACATCCAACGACAAACTCATGCAACTTGGAATCAGCAACACTTTTGAGGAACTAAGGGAATGCCACCTCAACGCACAAGTAAGAAGACTCAGCAATACAACAACGGGAAGGGCGCTCCTGACAAAGCTAGGTCGGGAAGTAGAAAAACCACAAAGTAGCAGGGCCACAATACCAGACCCACTAAGAAAGAAACTACGCATACAACCTATCCCTCGCAACATGGACCCAAACCTCCATGCGAGTAGGAGACAGGCTAGGGCAGAGTTTTACGAAAGGACGATGGGACATCGGGACAATACAGTCTATACCGATGCGTCCCTATACTCACAAGCACACAAAAACAATGCGGCAGCGGTAGTTGTAAATAATCAAGGAGAATTAATCACAGGACTCACGGCCGAGGTGGCTAACATAACCGAGGCAGAGGAAACTGCTGTCGCACTGGCAGCGGAAGAAGGTTATAGAACAGGAATATCCCTCAATATTCTAACAGATTCACAAGAGGCGTGCCGGAGCTATATAAGAGGCAGAATTAGTAACACTGCGCTCAAGATCCTCAGCAGAGTTCCAATCGCTGAGGGACAACCCACACATAACATTATCTGGATACCAAGCCACGCAGGGGTCAGGGGCAACGAAGGGGCGGACAGCCTAGCTCGAGGGATGACCAGCCGAGCAGGGACGTCAACCGCCCCAGAGGGGCCACAGATCAACTGCGGGAACAGCTATTCAGAGCTATTAAACCTCTATAAGGGGCTAAGATATCAATATCCCGCACCACATAAAGCATTAACAAAGGAGGAGGCCGCAGGATGGCGGAGACTGCAAACGGGCACCTTCCCAAACTTACACATACTAAGTAGGATGTTCCCCACGCAGTATAGCGCAACCTGTCCGTGGTGTGGAACTAAACCAACATTATACCACATTACATGGGAGTGTACAAGAAACCAGGCATTCCACAAACACAAAACACCAAGTGCGGAGCAATAGGAGAGCTGGCTCACCAGCCGCGAGCTAGAGGCTCGGAGAGCTCTTATAGCGCACGCGTGCGAGGCGGCCCGTCTCAGTGGAGCCCTGGACTAGGGGCCCATCCATGGCTGAAGAGGACCCAAGCTTCAAGAACGAAGACTTCGGCCTTGACCCGCTAAAACCTTAAAAGAGTCAATAAAGTTTTCCATTCCATTCCATACCGGCGTTTATGAAAATGCAATTTTTATTTTTATCATGGTGGGTTAAAGACCCACTTTTCATTGGCATCTGCACCACATTTCTCCCGATATGTAATTTTGCCTTGGTGGTTCATGACATCTTCACGTACAGAGAGTTCTGCAGAGTATCGGATGTGCATTGTTCTACTGCTTAAGAATTAGAGCCCCATTACGAGACGAAAATATACAATTTATCCATACTGAATAACGCCGCCCCCCCAAAAAATGAAGATGCACTGAACCTCTGGCACATGCATCGACAGTGAACAGAGCAAACAATCTGAAGTATTTTCTTCATGCAAGCCAACACACTAAGATTCTCAATGCATTTCCAATTCGCCACAAATGCATAGGCACAACCGGCTTGGCGCAACATCCACATCTCGCGCTGCAACAAATTGTGCAATGCCTCGCTGTTTTATAGTGCGGCCGATAGATTACGCATGGCCAAAATTCATCATTGTGCATACTTAGTAACTTCACCAATGAAGAACCCCAAGTTCTTTATGAGATTAGGATTGATAGGTTACTTCACACAATTTGTGATATCCATTTATCTATTTATACTTAATTAACCTCTTTCCCAAGAAAGTGAGCCATATGGAAGGCACCCTGACAGACAAGTAGAACAATCGGCAAAAAGTGATCAACCAGCGAAAAAGTCTGTTAATCACAGTAACGCTGACATTGAAGGCGCCTTAATTCCTACGTACGTTCTGTCGACACACCCGACTACGTTCGTAATGTTCCCACAAAGTAGGAAGCATTCTTTTATATATGCCCGCTCCGCCGCAGTATTCTGGTAAGCTAGCCACCGCTTACGCACTGCCGCATCGATAAGCGCGTCAGACACATCTCTGACACAGTTGCTAACAGTAGTTTGATGGCGTCCAATGTAACGCTCGGCGCCGACGCTTCCCTGAAAACTCCCAGTCCCGTAGAAACAAAGGGCACAGATGACTTGCTCTACGACGGTGAGCGAATGAAGCCCGCCACTCTGTCTCCGCAGACGAGAGTCTTCGCCTAGCTCGTCACACAGCCAGCACACTGATGTCTTCGACAGGCCAAAATGACGCTGAAACTCCCCGTCGGTCATGCAGGTGAACGGGTCCGGACGGTCATACTGACGCTTGCTGCCGCTGGATGCAATGAAACAGGCTGCTGCTGCCGCCGCCATGTTCCCGAGTTGAACTCGGAGGGGGTTTCGCGATGTACGAGTTTAGCACGAGCTCGCTTGTCAATCAAAACCAGAGGTCACGCCCCGCGCGAGGATGGACGGATGGATGGATGATTGTGGCTCAACCCTTTGAATCGGGCGAGGCATGTAACCATTGCGCGCGCACCCACTACAGTTGGGCCACGCCCAACTTATCTTCCGGCAACAGCGACGCGGTGTCGAGCTGAGAGGCATCAACAATCTTGACTGCCGACATAAAACACGCACAACGCACTGTCATCGGTGATGTACTGAGCACCACTATCAAAAACAAAGCGTTGACTGTCGCTGGCTTATGCATACATCTTCTCGGGCTGAGATGGCCGCACAACACGGTTTCGTTGCCTGCATTGTGGCGCGTAGCGCACAGTAAATAATTATCGGCACGTCACTGTAGCTGCTTGCAAGGCGTCGATGCGTCGAGGGGGACGACGATGCTGAGGAGTTCGTATTGCAGCAGTCGTTTCAGATGGCTGCTTTTTTATCGGTGATGAAACGGAGCCACAGCATCGTAAACACGATCAGCGTCCGAGAATCGCTCGCTCTTCTAGACCCAGTGCAATGGCATTTCTTTATCACAAGCACTGCGCACTCAACAGTTCCAACACCTCTCTCCGTTCGAAATCTGATTTCATAACTGCCCTCACCTGCCAAAATGCGAGTGCTGCGGTGTCGTTACGATATCCATCTGCGATCGCTGCTGGCTCCAGCAGAGGTAATCCGCAAGCACCTTCGACTGCACAACACTCATATACTGCGTACATGCGCTCAGAGGCGCCTTCACTGGGTAAGCGATGACAAGCGATGAATTGTGTCACTGGGAAAGCACGTACTTTTCGCAATGTATCGCAGAGGCTTCGCGCACAAAGATAAACTGGTACATTTTCACTAAACTGCGTCACTACGCACTCTAAAATAACATACCGCCATTTTGCAGCGACAGCTGTTGTGTCGTTTTTAGTTGGTAAAGCGGGAGCCTTAATAGCCTAGTGAAGCGCTTGCGATGAACAGCCGTACCGCGGCGCTGTGTTTCTATTCCCCTAATAGAGAAAGAGTGGCCATGACCCTCCATGGATCATGACCGACTTTATTGAGAATAGCACTGCAGCGCCCCTCGGCGACTTATCACCGTATGAACGCCCTCGTGCGTGCGAGCCGCTTCAATGTACCGCTTCTAAGCTTTCGCCTCCCTATCGCCACTCACGGCAAGAAGTGCAATATTTAATAATTTGCTCGATCTCCGTTTGTCATCACAAATTTCTAGCGTTGAAAACGAAAAACAGATACCCAAAGAAATAAAAATGTTCGTTATTTTATTTGTTGTATTTTAACGTATTCGTTTGAGTGAAAGTGTAGGTGCAAGAATGCAAGTACCCTGTTGGCATTCGATGGAGGATAGAAAGACAGTGCCCGAAAGATGAGGCACGCCCTTCACGCGCCCGGGAAAGGCGTGGCAAGCGGCTCACGGCAAGTGTGCAGACAGACAGCGGGGCAGTCACGGTATCGCTAAGTTGCGATAATCCGTTGATAACAATACGCGGCGCTGGCGCGTTTCGTTGTGCAGCCTTCTGCGCTTGAAACGTGGAAGCAGCGTGCCGCGCAGGGTGCGCTCATGTTGTCATACGCGGCTTTTTGTCCACATATTTTTTTGCCTGCACCTTCGGCGCGTTCCGCGCTATCTCCGTTCACTGACTGCCGTCGAGCAAACTCGGGTAAAACTCGGGTGAACGAGAAACTCGGCGCATCCTGCATAGCACCCCATGTCTGCTTTTTCGAGTAGACCAGCTCATGGACTGCTATTATACTATCTGCCACAGGCAAATAAAAGAATGTGTTCCCGAACCACCCGGAACTGCGTGCAAGGAGAGTAACGAAAACAATATGTTCTCACAGTTTAGAATACCTATGCACAGTGGCGAAGGTATGTGTACTTGTAACGAAAATCCATGCCATATGTCTTGTAATGGCGGCTTGATAATTATCTACTGGCATCCCTTTTGAAACGGGGTGGTGACAGCCACATAGCTTGTTTGATTGAATCAGATATGCTACACATGTTTTTCACACTTGCATTTTCGTTTGTAATTTTGTTTTCACTTTACCGCTACCAATAGTTTCCTACATTTACTAGAGCGAACTCTGGCGCTGCGATCGTTCAACCACCATGGGCATGAAGGGTGGTACATAGATTTGTCTAATCTTCGTGCATGCGGGTTCACACGTTTTGTCGGAGTTTATCTGGGCCTAAATTTCAAAGCAATTCTTTTTTTTTAATGCAGAGAGACTGCACGCACAATCGCTGCTGATTTGTAGGCGCGTAGGGTACAGGCGCGCCTACGCGCCTAATTTTGTAGGCGCGTAGGGTACAGCTAAAGTTAATCATTCGCACCACAATTTATGTGAAACTTCTCATATTAAGAGAGCTACGGACGATTACAAGTTACGCTCCTCCATAGTCATGTATTTTCTCCTCAACTCATTCGCCGAGTGATCGGGGCTAAGCTCCGCCTCCATTGGCTTGCGCCATGACGGCACGTCGTGTTGTCGACTTCCGTTTCTCTAGAAGCGAGCGCGCGGAGCCTCTGCATCCTTTCTGCCATCTGCTTGGCAGTCGACCCCAAGCGAGAGTTATCGAAGCAGCGTGCGTTGCGAGCATTCTGTCGCAGCGCCGAACGTGTGTGGTACTCCGGTAACCACAGGCGAGCTGGGCGTTTCGACGGAACGGTGGAAGCATAAACTCAAGCTGATGAAGGAACTTTAGCGTAAACGTACGTGAGCTGCCTGATGCCATGGTCCAGCCACTCGTTGGCGCAGTGCTTAACCAGCCAAACAAAGCTACTATTGCTCTAGCCAACTGTAAAACATTTTAAACATTTACAAAAACAACGTGTTAACGATTACACTCCTGCGAAAAATTTACACCAGCAGCAAAGAAGAATACATTTCGTTACTGCTACTGTGTGTGGTTGAGCTCTGTGCCGCTAGGTAGCTGCAGCGTGCAGACCACTCACATTTGCGCTTCTGCTCATCCCGTGAAACGACACGGTCAAACGGCCAGGCCCTGTCCCCTTGCGCTTGCCCTAATAACGGGCCCGCGAAACGCTATGGGCGTCTTGCGCTGGAGTTTGAGGTATAGTAGCGGCGCCTGGTGGCGGCGAGAAACGTTATCTTGGTAGTACCAGCTTGGGTAGTATATAGCTCTGGCTGTGGCGAAGCACGTTTCTAGCCAGAGTTTTGCGTCGAGTCGCGCTTTTTTTCTGCCCTGTTGCGAGTGCGAAAAGGCTCGTCACTTCTCACAGACCACGCTGCGAGCTGGCCGCAGCCTATATAACGAAAACGGACTCTCCGTGTGCCGTGGGACGTAATGCTGGAAGCAGAAAGAATCGGCGACGCCGATCCGGAGAGACGAAGTTCAACCTCGAAAAAGCGTCACCGTCATTACTGCTGCGTCCTGGACTGCCATGAACAAGAAGGCCTGAATCTCAGGATCAGATTCTACCGTTTTCCTTCAAGGCCTTACGAAGCGAAGCGCCTGGCGCGCTGGATAACTGCAGTTCGTCGCGCTGGGTAAGCGAAACTTCGCGCCATGCTGACTGCTTCGCCTGTCTTGATGCTTGCTTGATTACTTGCGTTGCTAAAATTTGGTCTTTTGCACCTACAGTCCCGACGACAAACCGTAGGAACCAGCGCCGAACACCAGGATATGCATTCGCCACTTTGTGGGCAACGAGAAAAGCAATTCGGACAGTTCGGCACTAGGAGCAGCACAGGTTAGAGAGTTAAATGCGCTCATCTTTGACCTCAAGCCAGCAAGTTGAGGCAGCGCAACAGGGTAGTATTGATTACTGCTCATAGATGTTCAAGTGCTGTCATTAAAAGCTATATCAAGCGAGTAGCGCACTAGCTCGCACTGCGGCGCGATTCGCACGTAGGTTACTGCGAGCTCATATGCATTGCATCAGTTATTTATCAATTGCTAAAGGGACAGATGGCCGCTACTACAGCGCAGGCATAACTACTTGCCTAGCGGCATGCAATCAATAAAGATTGCAGGAGGCCTGCCGTTTCGCGGCATGTCGAAAGACCGCTGCCGTCGCGGCGCGTACCGTCGTGCGCTCGAGCAGTTTTGTGCACATGATGTCTGCTTATCGCTGCTATGAATTCATTTATAGCAAGAATTTCCTCGTGTCGGTGTGCCTGAATCTAGCAGCGTGCAGACCTTACCTGAAGTTCAACTTCTTATGCGACTCGCTTCACTTGCGATTGACACCGCGCTAAAACTTCGCCGCTTATTTCTTGAACGGCGTAGACGTATTCGGCGTTGCATAAAATCCTTGCCTTTACGCGGCGTGCCACCCCTGAAAAAAATCTTCGGCGCCCGATATTCGCTGCAAGTTGTAGTACAACAAAACCGAAAGTGGCGGGTCAATATTGTAAACGTGCTTTCCGAAGCAGATGACCGAGTACTACCCAGTTCAGGACAGAGGGCGCTTTTAGCACCATTTTCGCAGCGCCCCCTGGGCAAAGCAGGAGCCCTATTGCGTTAGTAATCTTCCGGTGTAAAGTGACGGCCGCAAACGCGCAAATCATGGCGCCGATCGGATAGCGGCAGTCCGATGCGCTGCAGCCAGTCCGCTCGTCAGCTGCCTTGCAGAGGGACACATCGCAGCTTGACATGTTGCCAGTCGCTGCGTTTGCAGTCCACAACGCAACAAAGTCGAATCATAGTGCTCGCGAAAAGACTGAGGCCGACTGTGACGGCGGAGTTCTCGTCAAAATGGAGCACGTTGTAACACAAGCAGACGACGCTTACTGTGTGCCGGAAGTACTTAAGTGTAGTGAGAAATTGTTCTTGTGCATTCTCTTTCTCTTACTTTGTTTTTTATAGAAACAAATTAACTAACATTCCAACTGTTACGAACATGATTTGTTCACCATAAAGGTGGAAAACTTATCGATGAAGCGCCCTGGGCAGCCAATCGGATAGTTCGCCCTACTGACTTCAATTAGGTGATTTACGTCATATGGGTCCATTCTCCTCTGCTCGGCCTTCGAAGGTGCGCAAGATGGAGGTGCCCCGTGTCTAGTCGCCTTTCCGGTGAGAGAAGCGACCAGTTTTCCACCATTATCTTACCCCTCCACGTTCTAAGCGCTGTCAAAGGCGGCCGAGGCGCCTTATACCTAGCCAGGTTCACGGCCGACTCCGCACGTGCGATTCCGGAACTATGTAGCCAGAACCGTTTAGAAATTGTTCTATATTGATTTACTCATCACGATCAGCTAAAGGCATCTATCGCGGACAAATCATCGGCCTCAGTGAGATTAGAAGAACTGGTGGCTTATAGATTGCCGAATAACGGACATGTCCTCTCCTACAGAGGTTTCCCAGATAAGAAGCCATACAGGGTAGGATTCCTAATCCATAGGGACATAGCGGGCAACATTGACAAATTCTACAGCATTAATGAGATAGTAGCGGTGGTCGTAGTCAAACTTAATAAGAGGTGCAGATTAATGGAGCACTGACACAAAAATTTGAAGTCGAGATAACTTGTGAGATCGATTTAGTTGGTCACACACACATCGTCTATAAAATATCAGCGGCCAATATCGCTTAGAACTTATTTAAAATCAATTTTAAAGTACGTGCGCCCAGCCAACCGCAAAACAGAGCACCTCGCTACATTGACATCAACGGTCCGAACGCGGATTCACCGGAATTAACAAGGTGGGACCGAATTCTCCAGCTTGCTGAGCTCACGAAGCCGCACCGTGCCGCGAGGGCCGCTTGGCCTAACGAGGCCCAGACGCGCTACCTGGGCCCAGACGCGGCCCAGACGCCCAGACCTCGTGCAACATGGAGGTTGTAGAAGGTACGGAAATTGATCCCGACGAGCTGCAGATTCCGGGACAGTGGTTTAAAGCGAAGAGGAGCGGAAAAATAGCACCAGCGGAGTTGGTAGAAGGCGGCCACGTCGCCGGGAACCGAGGCCTACGGGAGCGTGCTGCGGAGCGACGCGAGGGAAGAAGAAAGGCAGAGAAGTCGGTGGAAAGGCAACATACGAGAATTCCGCCCGACTACGAGAAGATAATTATGAGACCTCAAGGGGGACTAGAGAAATTACTCCAACTCGGCGGAGCTTTCGTGGCTGACGCAATCAGCGCGGCGGCCGGGACAAGTGACAGAGGAGTGAACGACATCATCACGTTCAACACGAAGCAACAATCGATCCTCATTGCTTCAAAGGACAAAACGACGAGAAATAAGTATGCAGCGCTCAGAGAACTGACGATAGGCAAAGAAAAGGTGAACGTCAACGCATACGTGGCGGCGCCAGAGAACAGCGGAAAAGGCGTCATATACGACGTACCTCTATTTTGGACTGAAGACGAAATCAAAGAAAGAATGGAGTACTTCAATGCGAAGAACCCCCCAATCCTAGGAGTGCGAAGGCTGGGCAAGGGAACGAAGGCCGTACTTATCCTCTTCGAAGAAAGCACAGTTCCGAGGCAAGTGTACCTGTCGCCCACGCCAACGAGATGCGTCCTGTACAAGAAAAAGTACGAGGTATGCTATGCGTGTGGTCGATTGGGACACAGATCGGACGTGTGCCCAAACCCGGACAACAAAAAATGCCGGAGATGTGGGGAAGAAAACCCGCAGGAGGACCACCAATGCGAAGCCAAATGCCAGCTCTGCGGGAAAGAGCACCCACTCGGCGACAAGAGATGCAAAGAGCTGTACAGAACACCGTACGAAATCAAGAAAAAAATCTGGGAGAAGAAGAAAGACAAGCAGGAGGAACTGAAGACCCAACAACGGCAACCCCCTGCGGACGGAGCTGAGAAACTCCTCAAGGAGGACTTCCCCAAGCTGGGAGGAAACCACCAAGGAAACTTGCTGACCCCCGGTAGTCAGGAGACCAGGGGACGCAGGAGATCGAGATCCAGGGACCCAAAGGACCCATGGGGCAAGGGACGAAGCGGAAGCAGGGATCCAAGCAGAGAGCCCAAACAAGTAAGCTTTGTAGAAGGGTCCTCCCAGGCCAAAGATGATAAGGACAGAGAAATAGAACAGTTAAAGAAAAAAGTAGAGGAGCTACAAGGGCTCATAAATAACCTTATGAAAGCGCAAAAAGAAAAAGAGAAGGCAGCATCCCCCCCTCCCCGCACACAACCCGCACAACCCAAGCAGGTAGCCCAGCAAACCACTCCCCCTACACCCAGGCAGCGGGAAATGGAAGGAGAGAAAATGGATGAATCAGAAACAGTCAGGATACCCCCACTTAAACGGAAAGGAGATAACGAAACAGACATGTGGGCAGAACTAAAGAAGGAATGCGAGGCGAATAGGAACGCAATGAAAACGATACAGACAGAACAAAGAGACTTCATGGCACAGGTCATGACCGCACTCAGCCAGATACAAAAAAATATAAACCAAAGATTTGAAAGTATAACAGCAGAACTACGGGCACAGAGAACTAAACTACAAACACAAAGAACCGAGCTGGTTGCCCTTGCGGAGCGACAGAAAAACTTAGAGGACTCCTTTACCCAAATCCAATATGGCCAGAAACGCACGAATTAAGTCTATCATTTGGCAATGGAACTGCCGAGGGTTCCAACGCAAGCGAGCGCTACTGCAAAACTACATAGACACACTAGAAGAAAAGCCGCTAGCAATAGCGCTGCAAGAAACCGGGAAATTAGCATCCCTCCCAGGATATCAGGCGTTTCACAGCGATAAGGGGGAAAAATCGAGGGTAACAACCCTAGTGAAAAGAAACGTAGCAACAATCGAACACGAAATTCAATCCAGGGACACAGAAGGAGTCTTAGTGGAGATGCTTACGGGTAGAAAAGAAAAGCCCAGCCTATTTCTACTAAACATCTACTCAAGTCCTAGACAGAAAAAAGTCAGGTTTAGGGCCATCTTCCGAAAAGCCCTGAAAGCAGCTGGAAAGAACCCCCTATTCATAGTAGGAGACCTAAACGCGATGCATGAGGAATGGGGATGCAAAAGAAGGGATGGCAAGGGAAGGCAGCTGTGGGAGGACATACAGGAACTGAACCTCTCACTACACACCGACCCAGGAAACCCAACTAGAAAAGGTAACAGCGTCACCGCAGATACCACACCCGACCTAACACTCTCCAAAAACACCAGAACAGTAACATGGGAAAATACAGGACAAGACTTAGGCAGCGATCACTATATAATTGCCACCACATTAATGAAGGGAGTAAAGGAAAAACGACTAAAACAGCCAAAAGTTACAGAATGGGATAGATTTAGGAAGCGGCGAGAGGAATCTCCAACCACAATCATTACAGACCTAAGAGAATGGACAGACACACTTAAAAAACACGTCACCGAAGCAACGGTTACTTTAGAAGGCCAAGACGCTCCACTTATAGCAGACAACAAGCTATTGCACATGTGGGAAGCAAAGGGTAGTCTAGAAAGCCGGCTCAAAAAACAGAGATGGAACCGGAATCTAAAAAGAAGAATAGCCAGACTAAATCGAGAGATTGAAAAATACGCACTACAGCTATGCGAGCAAAACTGGTGTAGCACATGTGATGACATGGAAAAAGGTATGAGTTTAGCTAAAACATGGAACATCCTAAGACACCTGCTAGACCCAACCCAATCAAAATCGCAGACAAACATAAGGCTAGCCAAAACACGACATAAATACGACGGAACAGACGAGAGCTTCATGGAAGAGATCAAACAAACATACATAGGAAACGTGACTCGCACCAACCTACCAGAGTATGGGGGACCCCTAAATGAGGAGCTAGATGCACCCATAACAGAGGCAGACGTGAGAGCGGAAATAATCAGACTTAAAACGAAATCGGCCCCAGGCCCAGATGGGATAACAAACAAAATGCTGCGGAACCTAGACGATGAGTCGATCACAGCTATAACCAAATGCATTCTACAGGTATGGGAGAAAGGGGAACTCCCGAAACAATGGAAAGAGGCTAGCATCATACTAATCCCCAAACCGGGCAAGCCCCCTAAGCTAGAGAATCTCAGGCCGATCTCCCTCACATCATGCGTAGGGAAATTAATGGAACATGTAATCCAGACAAGGTTAACCCGATTCATGGAGGGAAATGAACTATGGCCGAATGAGATGGTTGGATTCCGACCGGGCTTAAGTACCCAGGACGTGATGCTGCGGCTTCAGCACGACATCATAAACTCAAGATCAAGAGATATAAAAGCAATCCTAGCTCTAGACCTCAAGAAAGCCTTTGACAATGTCAAACACGAGGCAATCCTGACAGAAATGCAAGAAATAGGGGTAGGATGCAGAACCTACAACTATATAAAGAACTTCCTGACAAACAGGACGGCAAAGATTAGATACCATGATTTGGAATCGGAAGAAATAGAACTGGGAAACAGAGGTACCCCGCAAGGATCTGTACTCTCCCCACTCCTCTTCAATCTGGCTATGAGGGGCCTCCCGGCTAAACTAAGGAAAATAGAAAATTTAAACTTCAGCATGTATGCAGACGATATAAATGTTTGGATAAACAAAGGTAACGACGCGGAAATAGAAAACAAACTGCAAACAGCCGCGGACACAGTAATCGAGTATGCAGCAACTAGGGGGCTTACTTGCTCACCAGAAAAATCGGAACTCTTAATGTACAACCCCAAATCATTAAGGCTGAAAAGAGACAGCGATCTCAACATCACTGTTGGGGGCAAACCAGTACCCAAAGTAGATAAGATAAGAATATTAGGACTTTTCATCCAAAGCAATGGATACAACGACGAAACCATACGGAAACTGGAAGGTTATGCAGCACAAGTCACCGGGATATTCAGAAGAATAGCTCTTAAGGGGAGAGGGCTAAGAGAAAGAAGCCTAGTTAAGCTAGTACAAGCGTACGTCATCAGCAGACTTAGCTACGCCACACCATACCTTAACATCCGGGCTTCAGAAAGAGACAAATTAGACTCGATAATCAGAAGATGCTATAAACGGGCACTCGGATTACCCATAAGCACCTCCACTGAGAGACTCCTAGCAATGGGAATTCACAATACATGGCAAGAAACAGCCGAAGCAGTTAAAACCGCCCAACAGGAAAGACTCAGCCAAACATATACAGGCAGAGCTATCCTGAACATGGTGGGGCTGCAGACAGACAGAGGCATGCAAAAGAAACGTGACATCCCAAGAGAAATCAGAGAACAGCTAAGGATAGGCCCAATTCCCAAAAACATGCACCCCACCTTCAACAAAGAAAGGAGGGAAAAGAGAGCCGAAGCACTGGTCAGACGCTTCAGCGAAATAGATAGGGAGATAGTGGCGTACACGGATGCGGCCAGCGGCAAACTGGGTGCGGCAGTAGCCTCGGTGGTAGATGGCCAAGGCGAAGCAGTCTCAGCAGCAACAATACGCAGCCGCAATCCGGAAGCAGCGGAAGAAGTAGCCATCGCGCTTGCCTGTGTCGGGACCAAGGCGAGCTACATAATAAGCGACAGCAAAACAGCCATCCACAATTACGGAAAAGGCAGAATCGCACCAGAAGCGATACGAGTACTAACAGGAAAGAAAATTGACAGAAAAATCAGCCTCGTATGGGCACCAGCTCACACGTCGGTCCCAGGCAACGAGGCGGCACACTTCCTAGCCCGAGATCTCTACTTCCGGGCAGGAACAGAGCCGCCCGCTTGCAAGGAACTAGACGAGAGACTACAGACCTACACAGAAATAATCGAAAACTATAAGCTTCAGCGTAGAACTGTCCCCCCTCCGGGCAAGGAGCTCGGAAATGGAGAGGCGAAAGCCTGGCGCAGACTGCAAGCAGGAAACTACATAAATCCAGTATGGGCGTCACACGTACTGAAAGACGAAGATATAGACGATAAATGTAAGAGATGCGGGGAGAGGGGGACCCTCGACCATATAATCTGGCAATGCGTAGACTCCCCGGGTGTCAAGGAAGGAATAAATAGTAGAGAAGCCTGGGACACCCTTCTGCAAAGCGCGGACCCCGCCATGCAGAGGAGAGCCATCCATCTGGCGGCAGAGGCCGCGAAGAGCCAACAACTCTTTGCCTGCATCTAGTCGCGGATCCCCCACCCCTGTCCCCAGGCCTGCGCGCCAGGGGCAGGGAGTAGGGGGTCTCCTTCTCTGATGGAAATAAAAGTTTTTGGAACGGAACGGATTGGCTGCCATGCGGCTTACATGTGCTCTTCTCCTCTGTTGTTGCTTGTTCTAGCTGTTGTAGTCGTAGTGGGACGCGCTCCGTGTCGCTGCAACTGCAGTTTTTGTCGTGTCCATCGGGATATTTCCCACACTATCAGCTTGACTGCGCTGCCACAACGTTCAACGCCGATTTGTTGTGTCTTACCATCGATTGTGGTCGATGCGAGGGTTTTGTTGAGGTTCGTCCTCGCCATCGCCGGCCGCAATATCTGAGTCGCTAAGTGATTGGCCACGTCTAAAGCGCGAGACACATGGCGCGATTTTCCGTGCGATCTGTAGTACGGCGTGTCGTGTGCGACTTGCCGCATGCGGCGATTCGGGACACATGGTACAATTGAGCGAGCGGCGGCCCAGAACCGGCGCCCCTGCGTGGAAGTTCGGAATCCTGCGTAACTTCGAACAGAAAGTGAAAGCAACCGTATTTGCGCAGCTATCTTGTTTGAAACAAGCGATGACAATATAAACACGTCTATGCGAGCACTGTAGACGTGTTTCCGCAAGGCCGCGTTAGCAGTATCGGTTCCGTTGACAGCCGCCGATGGCCAAGAGCCGGCAGGCATAGCTCGCTGGGCCATCGAATCCGACACCGGTTGCTCTTGTGACACGATCGCTTGCAGCTCGTATAACGAAGCGCCTATGTTAGTCGGCACAACGTGTACACAGTTATGTCACGCTTAAATTGCAGCACATTTGATTTCTTAGGCGCCAACAGAAGCTAACGAGCATGCCAAGCGATCTAGCGATCGCTGGGAGACAATGTAGGCCTAGCTCGCCGGCCGTCTATCCAGGGCCGAGGGTACTTACGATGCATCCGCAGCTCGTAATAAAGCGCCTAAATTCGTCAGCACAATCAATACCTGAACATTTATGTTTCTCTTTAGTGAAAATACGGTTAGTTTTCCCGGAGCCGTTAGTAGCGATGAGTAAACAGGCCAGTCAGGCGAGCCGCTGGCCTGTTTATCACGCCAACGATTTACTATTTCGCACAACGTTTTTTAACTCGCACTCTTTCGAGGCCACTTTATTCTAGGAGTTATTTCGTGTCAGAAACAAATTGTAGCCCATTTATGCGTCGTGGTCAGCGGCGAAAGAGGCCCGCGTTTCGACCAGAAAAAAAAAAAAAGAACAGACATGATCGGAGCGGCGAGGAGCCCGCTCGCCGGCCCCGCCCTGCCGGGTCTACCACGTGGCCATGATGTTCACGCTACCGGCGCTGTCATTGGCTGCGGTCGTCCGACCGATGCGGCAGTCGCACGACAATACGTCATGGCTTTTTGCGAACACGTGACCACTTTGTTTACACTCCCGTTTGCCCCATCTCGTTGCTCTCTGGAACCGAAACTTCCACTGCTCGCCACAAAAAAGGCTGCAAATAATTACCTGTCGCGCTCTGAAGTAAATGAGGTTTCGTGCCGTGATTACTGGGTCATTAACTACTTATTAAAGCAGAAAAAACCACGTGGATTTTTTTTTGTGTCAGTACTCCTTTAAAGGTAGTTCAAAACCTACGCTCCAACATCCGGTCACAATGATGAGGAAGTAGATCAGTTTTATGAAGATGTTGTATTAACGATGAGAAAAGTGCAAACTCAGTATACTGTAGTAATGGGCGACTTTAATGCAAAAGTGAGGAAAAAGCAGGCTGGTGAACAAGCAATTGGAAACTACGCCGTCGATTCGAGGAACGCTAGATGAGAGATGCCGGTAGAATCCGCAGAAAGAAATAAGCTTCGAAAAATGAACACCTTTTTCAGGAATCGTAGGAACAGAAAGTGGACCTGGAGAAGCCCTAACGGTGAAACAAGAAATGAAATTGACTTCATACTTTCTGCTGATCCCAGCATAGTGCAGGATGTAGAAGTGACAGCTAGGGTAAAGAGCAGTGATCATAGGTTAGTGAGGGCGAGGATTCACCTAAATTTGAAGAGAGAAAGAGTAAAATTAGACAAGAAGAAACAGGTCAACCTATAAGCAGTAACGGTAAGTGTAGACAAATGCAGGCTGGTACTTGCAAACAAATATGCAGCCTTAGAACAGAGAGATGAAGATGACATAGAGATAATGAATGAAACTCTAACTAGGCTGGTTTCGCAGCAATTGAAGTGGGAGGCGAGTCACCAAGGCAACCAGTAGGCAAGCTGTCCCAAGTAATAAAGGACCTCATAAAGAAACGACAAAAAATGAAAGTGTCCAACTCAAGAGATAAGATAGAATTCGCGGAACTGTCAAAACTGATCAACAAGGCGAAAATAAGTGACATTCGAAACTATAATGTGAGAAATACTGAAACCGTAAAAAATGGACGCAGCCTGAAATCAGTGATAAAGAAATTTGACATAGGACAAACCAAGATGTATGCACTGAAAGATAAGCAGGGTAATATCATCAGCTATCTTAAAGATATTGTAAAACAAGTGGAAGAATCTATACTGACCTGTACAGTACCCAGATCAGTCAGGATATCTCCAATAGAAAGAGTAATGAACAAGATGCAGAAACTCCTCCTATAACTAGAGATGAGGTCAGAAGGGCCTTGCAAGACATGAAACGAGGAAGTGCGGCAGAAGATGGAATAACAGTCGATTTAATCAAAGATGGAGGAGACATAATGCTTGGAAAACTGGCGGCTCTTTGTACGAAGTGTCTATCGACTGCAAGGGTCCCAGAAAAGTGGAAGAATGCAAACATTATACTAATACGCAAAAAGGTCGACGTTAAAGAACTGAAAAATTATAGGCCCATTAGCTTACTCCCATGATTATATAAAATATTTACCAAAATAATCTCCAATAGAATAAGGGAAATTGACATTGGACTTTAGTGAACCAAAGGAGCATGCTGGATGGATCACATCCATGTCATTAATCAGGTTGTTGAGAAATCCGCAGAGTATAAGCCTCTCTATATGGCTTTCAGAGATTACGAAAAGGCATTTGATTCAGTAGAGATACCAACAGTCGTAGCGGCATTACGTAATCAAGGAGTACCGAGCGCTTAGGTAAATACCTTGGAAAATATCTACCGAAGTTCTACAGTTACCTTAATTCTACACAAGAAAAGCAGGAAGATACCTATAAAGAAAGGGGTCAGACAGTGAGACACAATCTCTCCAATGCTATTCACTGCGTGCTTGGGAGTATTCAAGCTATTAAACTGGGAAGGCTTAGGAGTAAATATCGACGGCGAATATCTCAGCAACTTTCGGTTTGCCGATGACATTGTTCTATTCAGCAACAATGCCGGCGGGAGCTACAACAAATGATTGAGGACCTTAACCGTGAGAGTGTAAGAGTGGGGTTGAAGATTAATATGCAGAAGACAAAGATAATGATAAATAGCCGGTCAAAAGAACAAGAGTTCAGGATCGCCAGTCGGCCTCTAGAGTCTGAAGGAGTACGTTTACCTATGTCAATTAATCACAGGGAACCCTGATCACGAGAAGGAAATTCACGGAATAAAAATGGGTTGGATCGCATGCGGCAGACATTGCCAGCTCCTGACTGGAAGCTTACCATTATCATTGAAAAGGAAAGTGTATGATCAGTGCATTTTACCAAGAATGAGATATGGGGCAGAGACTTGGAGACTGACAAAGCTTGAGAACAAGTACCGCACAAAGAACGTTGGAACGAAGGTTGCTAGGCATAGCGTTAAGAGACAGAAAGAGAGCGGTTTGGATCAGAGAGCAAACGGGTATAGACGATATTCTAATTGACATCAAGAGAAAAAGAATGGAGCTGGGCAGGTCATATAATGCGCAGGTTATATAACCGTTGGAACATTTGGGTTACAGAGTGGGTACCAAAGAGGGGAAACGCAATCGAGGACGACAGAAGACTAGATGGGGCGATGAAATGAGGAAATTCGCGGGCACTAGTTGGAATCGGTTGGCGCAGGACAGTGGTAATTGGAGATCGCAGGGAGAGGCCTTCGTCCTGCAGTGGACATAAAACAAGCTGATAATGATGATGACGACGTCATGTGGGTAGGGTCGACTGAAAATTCCGCCGAGCAGTGTGCTGCAATCTGCGGCGATGTACATTTTTAAAACCTTATAATAACTTACATGATTTACGTGGAGCACTTAGATGCGTCAATTAATGATCAGAAGGACCTACTCTAACGACTGAGCACGTTTATACAAAATCGTTTCAGGGTCCCTTTAACGAACGTTGCCGCTTTGCAGACGCGAAGAGCCGCTACAGTTTACGCGTCTATACCCAATACCGCAGCTTCATCGACGCGCGAAGACATTTGTCTACCGCGTGAGCGCACCTCCGAGAATGTCGTACGTATCGTGCTGCGAGAAATCGAAGCAGCGTTTCCTGCCACGCCAGTGACGCAGAGCTTTGACGATTTTCGGCCGCTCGTGTCTCATTCAGTCGGTCAATCGCCAAGAACTTGCCATTGTGGGTCTTCCGTCCATCTTCTCTGCCAAACATGCAGACTTTGCTCCGTCTGTTGCCTCTCCGCTTGTTCACCAGAGCCAATACGGTCCATATTCGAGCTATCGCAACCCGCCCGAATGGCGCACACATGAAGATAGACCCATCTGCTTTTATTGTGGACGTGTGCAAGACATCTCTCGCCACTGCCGAAGTTCCTGGCCAGCCCACTCTCGACCAAGCTTTCCCGCCTAGCGGCGCTCCCCACTGCATCCTCGCCCACCTGCTCTCTCCACCGAGGTTGAAGACGCAGCTAACAACGCTCGAGCCACTGTGACCAGCCGCTCGCCATCACCTCACAGTCGCCGCTCCCGTTCGCCCCAGCTGCGTCGCTTTCCGTCCCCAGCTTATCGGCGCACTCACGATGTGATCCTCGGACTCGACTTTTTTGACCGCCCATTCTGCTCTGCACTGATTGACTGTTCAGCCAGTGTTGTACAACTTCAGTTAACCCTTCCCGTTGACATTCCTGCTCAAGCTGCAACTCAGCTTTGTTCTGCGCATTTTATTCGCCTCCCGTCGCTAGCAGCAACCTGCATCACTGTTTCCTGCCCACCCGTACCTGACGGAGATGATGTCCTTATTCCGCATGTCCTATGTCCTACTAACAATCTATCCTTCCCACACACCATCGTTTCTGTAGCGGACGATTGGACATGTCTTCCTAAATTTCGGACAGTGCCCACAAGTACTTCCTCGAGGCATGCCTTTTGCCACGTTGTCACCGTCACACGAGTGCCAGATTTCCGCTGTATCTGTTGCGCCTT
Organism: Dermacentor variabilis; assembly: GCF_050947875.1. Taxonomy (NCBI): domain Eukaryota; kingdom Metazoa; phylum Arthropoda; class Arachnida; order Ixodida; family Ixodidae; genus Dermacentor; species Dermacentor variabilis. The sequence continues at coordinate 13,521,287 of NC_134570.1, forward strand.
CTTCGACCAGTGCCAACTATGCGCCTTCTGCATCTGCCCCGCCCGACGACTTTACAAAGATGATTGCACCGGACCTCTCAACCGAACAAGCCGCAGAGCTTCGTGTCCTCTTGGAGTCGTACTCAGACATTTTCGACCTGAGCGATAGCCCTTTGAGTCAAACTACGGTCGTGAAGCATCTTATACGATGCTTCACGATGCTTCACGTATAAGATGCTTCGTTCACCTGACCGTGGCCAGGTGAACGAAGCTGGCTTTTTTGAGTCGAACGAGTAATTTCAATTCGTGCGAGGCTTACCAGAATGAGGGAGGCAAAGTGCAACAGCTCAACGCCACGGGCCACCAGGTTGTGTCCCTCCACGTGCAACAGGCAGTTTCGTAAAGCCTTAGGCCTAAAGCGTCGCTACCCTGACAACAACCAGCATTCATAAAAACAACACCCAAAATGGGCGCAAAACAGGCAGCCGCGAAGAGACGTCAGCTCTGTGAGGTGGTCACCCCGCTCGGTGCACACAGCATCCGAGTTGACAGCGCCCACCGTCCCAGACAGTGTCAAGGCGCCCGGTGCCAGGCCGCAATACGAGTCAGCCCGTAGCCGCACCCGTGGCCCGCGGCAACCCGGCTTCCAGAGCCGTGACTTCATCAGAGGCAAAGAGATAGTTATTTACATAAGAAATTCGGACCACCCACGAGGCTTCCGTACTCACTCGCTTCAGGCTTGCCAATGCTCCGCGGGCGCTAAGTCTCGCTCTCCCAGAATGTAGACAACGTGGCTCTCTTACCGACTAATGTCATTAAAAAAACACTTGCGAGAAGGCTTAGCATGTTGAAAAGTTCAAAGACACTACAGCCACCATCGCCTCGCTAAAGAAAGTGCGCCGCCGACGCTAGCGATCAAAATCCACGCAAGCCCTACGCTTCAGTTCAAACAAAGGTATCGAACGAAGCAAAACTGTTAAAACTATCGTCCGATGCCCCAAGAGCCCCACGTTGGGCGCCAGATGTGGGGTTCTCACCCGTGCTCTTGGGACAAAGGAACGACAACACAGTAGTGCGAACAATCACAAGGGCATTTATTGCACATTTCATAGACTAATGCCTTTTTAGCAGAGTTGCTATCCATAAGACATGTCGATGGGCGCGCGACAAATCGCGGAAGTCCGACTCACTGCTACCGTATAGCGAGCGAATATGTTCGTCCCATGCTGGACACCAACACCTGGTCGTTCGCGCGTGCGGTCACGCGAACGGTGGCACGTTCGAACGATCGTGTTCGTTCATTCCAGAATAGGCCTGGCGAGACGGGCTCGCAGAAGCATGGATCGGCGCACGCGCAGGACGTCCGCGCCGCTTGCCGAAGCCAAGCCAGAGAGAAACAGCCTTCTCCTTTTTGCGCCCAAGTAATCCCGCCGTTAGATGGCATTAGCAGAGCAATGCTCGCGTCATCTCTCGTACTACCGGCAAGCATACCGACATTTACCGTAAAGCCGCGCGGCGAAGCCGGATTACAGGAGACGGGAGCTATGCGGGAAATCAACGTATCAGGGGACGCGTGAGAGTTGCGCATCCCCACTACGTTCATGTGAACAACTTACTTTAACCCCTATATCTGCAGAATATGCCGCTTCCGTACATATATTTACTGACGGGTCGGTGTCAACAACCACTTCAATGGCGGCATTCGTCATACCGAGTATGAAAATCAGTAAGCGCTTCCATCTCGACCACCAGACTACCTCAACGGCCGCAGAGGTTGTTGCCATTCGGGAGGCAATTCGTTATATATCGATGGAGCCGCATCAGACTTGGACTATATTTTGCGATTCCAAGACTGCACTTCAAGTGATCGATTCTGCCATTCGACGAAGATCCTACTATGTCCTTGCTCAAGAGGTGATCGGATCACACAATGTCGCCCTAAGAGCTGGCCAATGAATGAGGTTTCAGTGTGTTCCGAAACAGTGGCTTGCATGGAAATGAGCTCACCGACGCGGAGTCAAAGATGGGCCACATTAATGCCATGCCACTGTTCATCCAATTTTCACATCCAGACGCTAATGCCCTAGTGTACAGACTTCTGCGCGATTACCGCAGTATATCGGGTCTCGCTAGGTCATCGTCATCATTGCCTTCACAAACTCAACCAAGGGATGAAAATACGGATGTCACCGAACATGAAAAGGTGCGATGCAAGCTTGCTCCACAGATTCGAGTGCAGAGCGAGTAATTTTTTTTGTCCCGCTTTCTTTTTTTTTCTTTTTTTGAAAGCGCAGCTCTTAGGTCCCCGTTCCTGCGCTTAGCGCAAGGTATCTTCAGATATACCTCACCACCACCACCACCACCACCAACACCACCACCATCATCATCATCGTCATCATCATCATCATCAGCCTGGTTACGCCCACTGCAGGGCAATGGCCTCTTCCCATACTTCCCCAACTACCCCGGTCATGTACTAATTGTGGCCATGTTGTTCCTGCAAACTTCTTAATCTCATCCGCCCACCTAACCTTCTGCCGCCCCCTGCTACGCTTTCCTTCCCTTGGAATCCAGTCCGTAACCCTTAAAGACCATCGGTTATCATCCCTCCTCATTACATGTCCTGCCCATGCCCCCATTTCTTTTTCTTGATTTCAACTAAGATGTCATTAACTCACGTTTGTTCCCTCACCCAATCTACTCTCTTCTTATGCCTTAACGTTACACCCACCATCCTTTCTTCTATAGCTCGTTGCGTCGTCCTCAATTTGAGTAGAACCCTTTTCGTAAGCCTCCAGGTTTCTGCCCCGTAGGTGAGTACTGATAAGACACAGCTATTATATACTTTTCTCTTGAGGGATAATGGCAACCTGCTGTTCATGATCTGGGAATGCCTGCCAAACGCACCCCAGCCCATTCTTATTCTTCTGATTATTTCCGTCTCATGATCCGGATCCGCCGTCACTACCTGCCCTAAGTAGAAGTATTCCCTTACGACTTCCAGTGCCTCGCTGCCTATTGTAAATTGCTGTTCTATTCCGAGACTGTTAAGCATTACTTTAGTTTTCTGCAGATTAATTTTTAGACCCACTCTTCTGCTTTGCCTCTCCAGGTCAGTGAGCATGCATTGCAATTGGTCCCCTGAGTTACTAAGCAAGGCAATATCATCAGCGAATCGCAAGTTACTAAGGTATCCTCCATTAACTTTTATCCCCAATTCTTCCCAATCCAGGTCTCTGAATACCTCCTGTAAACACGCTGTGAATAGCATTGGAGATATCGTGTCTCCCTGCCTGACGCCTTTCTTTATTGGGATTTTGTTGCTTGCTTTATGGAGGACTACGTTGGCTGTTGAGCCGCTATAGATATCTTTCAGTATTTTTACATACGGCTCGTCTACACCCTGATTCCGCAATGCCTCCATGACTGCTGAGGTTTCGACGGAATCAAACGCTTTCTCGTAATCAATGAAAGCTATATATAAGGGTTGGTTATATTCCGCACATTTCTCTATCACCTGATTGATAGTGTGAATATGATCTATTGTTGAGTAGCCTTTACGGAATCCTGCTTGGTCCTGTGCTTGACAGAAGTCTAAGGTGTTCCTGATTCTAATTGCGATTACCTTAGTAAATAGTTTGTAGGCCACAGACAGTAAGCTGATCGGTCTGTAATATTTCAAGTCTTTGGCGTCCCCTTTCTTATGGGTTAGGATTATGTTAGCGTTCTTCCACGATTCCGGTACGCTCGAGGTCATGAGGCATGGCGTATACAGGGTGGCCAGTTTCTCTAGAACAATCTGTCCACCATCCTTCAACAAATCTGTTGTTACCTGATCCTCCCCAGCTGCCTTCCCCCTTTGCATATCTCCCAAGGCTTTCTTTACTTCTTCCGGCGTTACCTTTGGGATTTCGAATTCCTCTAGACTATTTTCTCTTCCATTATCTTCGTGGGTGCCACTGGTACTGTATAGATCTCTATAGAAACTCCTCAGACACTTGAACTATCTCATCCATATTAGTAATGATATCGCCGGCTTTGTCTCTTAACGCGTACATCTGATTCTTGCCTATTCCTAGTTCCTTCTTCATGCTTTTAGGCTTCCTCCGTTCCTGAGAGCATGTTTAATTCTATCCATATTATAGTTCCTGATGTCTGCTGTCTTACGCTTGTTGATTAACTTAGAAAATTCTGCCAGTTCTATTCTAGCTGTAGGGTTAGAGGCTTTCATACATTGGCATTTCTTGATCAGATCTTTCGTCTCTGCGATACCTTACTGGCATCCTGTCTAACGGAGTTACCGCCGACTTGTATTGCACACTCCTTAATGATGTCCATAAGGTTGTCGTTCACTGCTTCAACACTAAGGTCCTCTTCCTGGGTTAAAGCCGAATACCTGCTCTGTAGCTTGATCCGGAATTCCTCTATTTTCCCTCTTACCGCTAACTCATTGATCGGCTTCTTATGTACCAGTTTCTTCCGTTCCCTCCTCAAGTCTAGGTTAATTCGAGTTCTTACAATCCTATGGTCACTGCAGCGCACCTTGCCGAGCACGTCCACATCTTGTATGATGCCAGGGTTAGCGCAGAGTATAAAGTCTATTTCATTTCTAGTCTCGTCATTCGGGCTCCTCCACGTCCACTTTCAGCTATACTGCTTGCGGAAGAAGGTATTCATTATCCGCATATTATTCTGTTCTGCAAAGTCTACTAATAACTCTCTCCTGCTATTCCTAGTGCCTATGCCATATTCCACCACTGACTTATCTCTAGCCTGCTTCTTGCCTACCTTGGCATTGAAGTCACCCATCAGTATAGTGTATCTTGTTTTGACTTTACCCATCGCCGATTCCACGTCTTCATAAACGCTTTCGACTTCCTGGTCATCATGACTGCATGTAGGGGCGTAGACCTGTACGACCTTCAATTTGTACCTCTTATTAAGTTTCGCAACAAGACCTGCCACCCTCTCGTTAATGCTATAGAATTCCTGTATGTTACCAGCTATATTATTATTAATCAGGAATCCGACTCCTAGTTCTTGTCTCTCCGCTAAGCCCCGGTAGCACAGGACGTGCCCGCTTTTTAGCACTGTATATGCTTCTTTTGTCCTCCGAACCTCACTGAGCCCTATTATATCCCATTTACTACCCTCTAATTCCTCCAATAACACTGCTAGACTCGCCTCACTAGATAACGTTCTAACGTTAAACGTTGCCAGATTCAGATTTCAATGGTGGCCTGTCCGGAGCCAGGGATTCACCCTCTGCTGCGTCACAGATCTGACCGCCGCGGGTGGTCAGTTGCTTCGCGGCTGCTGGGGACTGAGGGCCGGGGTTTGATTGTGTTCATATAGGAGGTTGTGGCCAAGTACTGCACCAGGGTGGATCCTGCTCTGGTGAGAGAGTGCGTATTTCCAGAAAATTCAGAATTTCCCGGTTGGTAAACACCCTGCAATTCTCCATACAGACTGGTTGCTTTACACTGAAAATCCTTTAGCTCAAGGTCACTTCGATTTTCCTATTTAAATACATGTAAAATGCTTTAAGGGGGGGATGGTAGTCGCATGCAAGATGTCAGATTTTCGTAATCCGCCTCTTTCATTTTCCTGTGCTGCCCTCTGCCGCACGCCGCTGAAAACGTTTTGGGAGGGTCCCGGGGCTTTCGCTCGTTGATTTGTGTAACTGCGCCCACGTTGAGTGCGCGTCGGTTGTGCGCTTCGTGGATCGCGAATCATTATTAATGGCTTCTTCGGGACAGCATGTCGTTCCTGAAGCCGTGTACCACTCTATGACTACTGGTTGAGCAGGCCTGAGCGCGCTGTTTACATCGACATCTACAGCCGCAGGTCGTTGTTATCGTCAAATATTGGGGAAAAGGTCCATCGCTGGTATGAAATAGTGTCAAAATGTAGCAAAACATGCATATCTGCGCATATGTGCCATGTTGTTACACTCTGAGGCGAGTCAATATGAGCGGCCGATCTACTTAAACAACGGCAACTGTGATCCAGATACATATTGATACATATTGCTTCGAAGCTACCGTAGAACCGATGCACTTTAACTGTGGGAAGAAGAATGTGTTGGTGCCACATTGCGTGGTGTCGATCAAAGGCGGACGCACTGGCTTATGGACCGTAAACTGTTCTAAGGAGCCCGTTATATTACCAGACGGCATGAAATTAGCCTTCGCCAGGGAACACGCGTCCTTATCAGTGGCTGAACTTACAGATGTGCCGGAAGAACCTGATGGCCACAGTTCGGAAACAGCCCTCTTGTAGATGGTAAATAAATCGCTCAGCACGAGTGAGCGCCGAACGTTAGTGGGTGTGCTTTCGAAGCACGTTTCAGTATTCGACTTTGCGCAGAAGGACAAAATACCTGCAATCCCTGCGTCTCGAACGCGCCATACCATCAACACGGGTTCGGCAAATCCGATTAGACAAAAGCCATATCGTGTGTCACCATCAGAGCGCCAGATTATCAACGAACAAGTGCACGAAATGATGAAAAAGGGAGTCGTACAAGAGTCAGCGAGTCCGTGGGCAGCTCCAGTGATTCTTGTTAAAAAAAAGATGGATCTTGGAGATTTTGCGTCGACTATCGCCGTTTGAATGCTGTAACAAAAAAGGACGTGTACCCACTCCCACGTATTGATGACGCAATAGACTGCCTTCATTCCGCCTCTTACTTTTCCTCAGTAGATTTACGATCCGGCTATTGGCGAATTCCGATGCATCCTGACGACAAGGAGAAGACTGCCTTTCTAACCCCTGACGGGCTCTTCGAATTTTATGTGATGCCATTTGGATTGTGCAACGCTCCGGCAACTTTCGAGAGATTTATGGACACTGTATTGCGCGGCTTGAAGTGGAACATCTGCATGTGCTACCTCGACGACGTCGTCATCTTTGGCCGCACCTTCAGCGAACGCAACTCGCGTCTGGATATTGTCCTGAACTGCATCAGAAACGCTGGTCTAGTTTTAAACTCCAACAAATGCCACTTCGGAGATCGCCAAACCCTTGTGCTTGGGCACCTCGTCGACAAGGATGGCATCCGCCCTGATCCCCAGAAAACAGCAGCCGTTGAAGCGTTCAGTGCACCGCGCTCTGTCAAGGAGCTCCGTAGTTTGCCGGGGCTTTGTTGCTATTTCCGCCGATTTATTCCTAAATTCGCCGACGTCGCCTATCCGCTGACATGCCTGCTACGAAAGGACACCCCCTTTGAGTGGACTCCGGAGTGCCTCTTCTTTTCGTCAGTTGAAGTTTCTGCTGACGTCCCGACCGGTTCTTCAGCACTTCAGTCCGTCAGCTCCGACGGAACTCCATACGGACGCCTGTGGCATAGGTATTGGTGCAGTCCTAGTTCAACGCTACGGTGACCGCGAACACGTGATTGCATATGCAAGCCGCTCATTAAGTAGGCCCTAGTAGAATTACACTGTCACGGAACAAGAATGCCTCGCGGTAATATTTGCGGTTCAGCGGTTTCGTTCTTACCTGTATGGACGCCCCTTTACAGTGGTCACCGACCACCACTCATTGTGTTGGCTTGTCAATCTTCGTGACCCTTGTGGCCGCCTTGCGCGCTGGGCGCTCCGACTGCAAGAATGCAGCTTCACCGTCTCTTATTAAGAACGGTCGACGACACGCTGATGCGGACTGCCTCTCGCGTATGCCACTTAGCACTACGGACTGTGACGCCGACGACTTAGATCACCTCGTGGCTTCTGTGTCGCCGCGTTTTCCAGACTTCGACTGCTTCAAAACCGAACACCGAAAAGACGATAAATTAACACCGCTCTTCACCGCTACGACCGCCTCGACGACAGCAAACCATTTCTGTGTACGTGATGGACTCCTGTATAAGAAGAACTTTTCCAGCACTGGCGCACGTTTTCTCCTAGTGGTACCGGAGAGCCTTCGCACAGCGATTCTGAGTGCTATGCACGACGACCCTACGTCTGGCCATCTAGGTTCGGCGAGGACGCTTTACCGGATTCAGGAACGCTTTTATTGGCCTGGAATGCGACCAGCTGTATGTGGCCAGCTGCATGCAGTGTCAGCGCCACAAACGGCCATCTACTGCTCCAGCAGGTCTCCTGCAGCCGATCCCGCCTCCAAGCACGCCTTTCCAACTAGTGGGCATTGACTTCGTTGGCCCATTTCCAAAATCAGCCAAGGGAAACCGTTGGATAGTTGTTTGCGTCGACTACCTCACGCGCTACTGCGAAACGGCGGCCGTGCCCTCCGCAACTGCCACTGACGTTTCAACATTCCTGCTGCAATATGTGATCCTGCGACATGGTCCGCCTCGCGTGATCATCAGCGACCGTGGACGATAATTCACAGCGGACCTCGTAGAGGAGCTGCTTCATTTGTGTGATTCCCACTTGCGTCACTCGACACCATACCATCCACAAACAAATGGGCTTACGGAGCGTACCAACCGAATTGTAAACATGCTATCTATGTATGTTTCATCCGACCACAAGAAATGGGATGACGTACTGCCTTTTATCACGTACGCGTTCAACACCGCCAAGCACGAGACTACCGGCTATAGCCCTTTCTTCCTGCTGTACGCCCGGCCACCCCGGTACACAATCGACACTGTTTTCCCTTTCTGTAGTCATGAAAGTCCCACTGTCGCCGAGGCTCTCTGCCTTGCCGAAGAAGCTCGTCGTATTGCTCGTTTGCGAACTTTGGCATCGCAGGACAGATCAAAAGCACGCTACGACATTCGCCACCGTCCGGTAACCTATCGGCCTGGTGATTTAGTCTGGCTGTGGACTCCAGTACGGAAACGCGGGTTATGCCAAAAGTTTTTGGCCACCTACGATGGACCGTATGTTATTATTAACAGACTCACGGAAGCCACGTATAACATAGCTCGCCTCACGGCGAGTGGTAGAAGAGCTGCCAAGACACAAGTGGTCCATGTCGCCCGCTTGAAATTGTTCATCATCATCATCATCATCATCATCATCATCATCATCAGCCTAGTTACGCCCAGTGCAGGGCAAAGGCCTCTCCCATACTTCTCCAACTACCCCGGTCATGTACTAATTGTGGCCATGTTGTCCCTGCAAACGTCTTAATGTCATCCGCCCACCTAACTTTCTGCCGCCCCCTGCTACGCATCCCTTCCCTTGGAATCCAGTCCGTAACCCTTAGTGACCATCGGTTATCTTCCCTCCTCATTACATGTCCTGCCCATGCCCCCCATTTCTTTTTCTTGATTTCAACTAAGATGTCATTAACTCACGTTTGTTCCCACACCCAATCTACTCTCTTCTTATGCCTTAACGTTACACCCACCATCCTTTCTTCTATAGCTCGTTGCGTCGTCCTCAATTTCAGCAGAACCCTTTTCGTAAGCCTCCAGGTTTCTGCCCCATATGTGAGTACTGGTAACACACAGCTGTTATACACTTTCCTTTTGAGGGATAGTGGCAACCTGCTGTTCATGATTTGAGAATGCCTGCCAAACGCACCCCAGCCCATTCTTATTCTTCTGGTTATTTCAGTCTCATGATCCGGATCCGTGGTCACTACCTGCCCTAAGTAGATGTATTCCCTTACCACTTCCAGTGCTTCGCTACCTATTGTAAACTGCTGTTCTCTTCCGAGACTGTTAAACAATTAACTGTTAAACAATTGCAATTGGTCTCCTGAGTTACTAAGCAAGGCAATATCATCAGCGAATCGCAAGTTGCTAAGGTATTCTCCATCAACTTTTATCCCCAATTCTTCCCACTCCAGGCCTCTGATACCTCCTGTAAACATGCTGTGAATAGCATTGGAGATATCGTATCTCCCTGTCTGACGCCTTTCTTTATAGGGATTTTGTTGCTTTCTTTGTGGAGGACTACGGTGGCTGTGGAGCCGCTATAGATATCTTCCAGTATCTTTACATATGGCTCATCTACACCCTGATTCCGTAATGCCTCCATGACTGCTGAGGTTTCGACTGAGTCAAACGCTTTCTCGTAATCAATGAAAGCTATATATAAGGGTTGGTTATATTCTGCACATTTCTCTATCACTTGATTGATAGTGTGAATATGGTCTATTGTTGAGTAGCCTTTACGGAATCCTGCCTGGTCCTTTGGTTGACAGAATTCTAAGGCGTTCCTGATCCTATTTGCGATTACCTTAGTAAATACTTTGTAGGCAACGGACAGTAAGCTGATCGGTCTATAGTTTTTCAAGTCTGGCGTCCCCTTTCTTATGGATTAGGATTATGTTAGCGTTCTTCCAAGAGTCCGGTACGCTCGAGGTTATGAGGCATTGCGTATACAGGGTGGCCAGTTTCTCTAGAACAATCTGACCACCATCCTTCAACAGATCTGCTGTTACCTGATCCTCCCCAGCCGCCTTCCCCCTTTGCATAGCTCCCAAGGCTTTCTTCACTTCTTCCGGCGTTACCTGTGGGATTTCGAATTCCTCTAGGCTATTCTCTCTTCCACTACACGTCACGACAAATGGATTGACTCGCACGGCGGGCTTCGTCTGCGACAAGAGGAATGTTACGCATGAAGAAAACGAAGACCCGTGAACGTGCTTGCGGTCCCGAGTGGGGGAAGGAAGAAGAGAACGGCGCTGAGTTGATCAACCAGCTGGCCGCTCTTGCGCTCACCTTCGCGACCTTAAGTAAACGGTCCCCTTCATCCGTAAGGGTTATAAACGGTCTCCTTCGCACGTAACAATATATTACGGGCTGTTAACTCATTCTCGGTTTTCTTTAACTCCATCATACTTAGTTTTAGCGTGCCATAGAGCATTATTAGAAAGAACTGTGCTCGCATAAGTGCTCATTTGTAGGTCATGTTGTTCTCTCACGAAAACGCGCGGATGCCATCGCTCAGACGGCGTAGGTATAAATGAGCGAGGCGGTTGTTTATGTTGCTGTATGCCGAATACACCGTCTCTTGTTTGCCGCTTGACGCAGAGGCAAAGAGTGCATCTCTGAAATTGAGAAATGCGTTGGCAAAGCAACACGTACAGACCCACCCATATACGTAGCGAATGCGGCCAACAGCCTACAGGTATACGGTGACGTGCAGATGTTGGAACAACGCTGTGTCGCTGCTTACCGCTTATTGTGTACGCGCCGTGCGAAGTGTAGCTGATTTCAAATCGCTATGGCCAGAACTGAACTATAAAAGCAGTTTCATTCAACCCAACTGCTTATATTTCAGGTCAGGTCCGCCGGTAGCGAGTGCACGAACTCGACGGCGCCAGGTTTACCTTCGCTGAACAGGATCGAAATTGGCTCAAACTTCGTGGGCACAGCTTGAGAGGGTTAAAGCTTGTGTATTTCAATTGGTAGGCGTGCTTGACGCATTTTGAGTACGATTAATTATATATACAAGCGAAGACGCTGTCGCTATTGTGTTGTCGGTTCGACGGCCGATCGCGCGGGGTTCGGTCGAACGATGGTCGGCACGCCGATTCTGCCGGTGCAGTCGACAAGAAAGCCTGTCGCAGTACAACTCGCGCTCGTCGGTTGCGTCGTTGTCGACCTGGTATGATAAAAAGGTTTCAGTGACGCACAATAGTCGGTCAATCATAGGAGTGAGCGTCTTGTCGGTCTCGTATCGACCCAGTGGTGCCGGGCCTTATGAGTACGTGCAGTCAGGAACGCGCTGCCACCACCAGCAAGTGAGGACCGACGCCGCAAAAAAAGACTTCGTCAGCAACGTGATGTACTGAAGTGTCGCCCAAGTGTAACGCACGGATTTTTCGTTAAATTAGCGACCCATTCATCAAAGGTGGCAACTACCTGGCTCACGGTGCAGTCCGGACAACTCGGACGATGCCCTGGCCGCTATCTCTTTTAAAGTGGAGTTGCGGTCTTACGCTATACGCACGTTTTCGGCACCGCACCGACGTCGAGCTATACCAGTAGAGTTCCAACGCGGTACACGGCACGAGTGTTTGCAGCAGCGCGAGTCCGAGCGCTTTTTTCTTTTTTCAGGGGACTTCCTGGCGCGCGACCCTTCCAAAACGTTTCGCGACTGATCCGCTAGGGCAGGGCGCATGCACCGTCGCGCAATGAAAGAGGCGGATTGTCGATACTTTCTCGGAACTAAAATTTTAAAACTTTGCAGGTGCCTAGTAAAGGCACTTCTCGGTATGGATACTAAATGTTACCCAAAAATATTGTGAGGTGTTGCATTTGTAAGCTTTAACATCGATCCCTTTTCGTACTTTGGTCAAGAAACATTAAAGAAATTGCTAATGCAATTAGTGCATTGAAACTTCTATCAAATATTGTCCGAAAACTGGGATTTGTACTGAATTAGAACACCGACATTCACAGAATAATTCGCTTGAAAGTCAAACTTTAAACAGTGACATGCACATATAAGTGCAATTCAGCAAGGAACAATTTTTGATTTAAGGACATCTATTTAAGGTAACAATTATATTAGTTCAGTAGATACATCGGACAAATTACAAGAATGGGGCAAAATCTCACATTGAAAATTTTATTAGTTACGGAGATAGTGTTCCATTTGTCACAAAAAAAAAGAGGGGTGCCAGAAATCAAGTTGTGTTCACTTGTGAATCATCGAGCTCAAAATTCCTCAGAGAAAATTTCCCACACCAGTTACCAGTAATTTATTTGAAATATCCTTCCTGGCAATGACTCTAGCTTTTCTCTTTGGATTGATTTTTATTAATTGAACGGCACACCAGCAACCTTTATGGGGCCCGCCTTCACGGGCGCGGCTTGGTCACGTTGACGGAGGGTAGCATACCGATATCTGCAAAATTGCAGCTTTTTCTGCAGGTTTGATCAGAAAAAAGGCATTCCTGTCTTCCAAGTGTAGCAAGTGAACACCACTCCATTAAACATTTTAGAGAATTTTAACTAATATGAAGAAAATCACTGATGCACAAACCAGTGCACAACCGCCAACGGTCAGTAATGCCATTTTCTGTGAATAATCAAAACTCCGAAATGCTAAAATCAGTTATAAAGTTATAATAGTAAAAGCAAGAAAACATTAATGTCAATAGCACAAGAAAGAAAAAGCTTTTTTGCACCCTCCGTTAGACGGACGCTCCGCAGCGTGGTGGCACGACCTACTGTATACCAGTAGGTCGTGCGTGGTGGTGGTGAACGATGGCATGCGATGACTGACCGCCGAGCAGCTGTGCTCGTCGGTGCTTATTCACTCTAAGAACAGTTTACACCCTTTGGCTTGCCCCTTCTGCCACACAAGAATAATCGCCATCTGCCTTGATGCGTTTCCTTTCTTTCTCGCTGCAAGCCCGGAACTTTCCAGTGACGAACGGCACGCGCGTTATCAGAAGGGGCACTCCAAAGAGTGTAAACTGTTCTATGCTGATAACGCGCGTGCCATTCGTTACTGGAAAGTGCTGGGCTCGCAGCGATAAAGAAAGGAAACGCATCAAGGCAGATGACGATTATCTTTGTGTGGCAGAAGGGGCAAGCCAAAGGGTGTAAACTGTTCTTAGAGTGTTGGGTGCCGTGCCCAATGTTGCCTACCGAGCATGGAAGGCCACCCAGCCTGGCGGGCCAACGAAGATTATGCCCGAGGGGACGTCACATGCTTGTTACACTCCCTTACCCCCAGTTTGTTTGTCGACAACAAACGTCCAAGTTCACAGTGCGAGGCTCTCTCCGCCCTAGACGGGTCGACGGTGCCTGCTACCCAGGCGAGTAACGGTCCGGTGGCCACCGCCGTCGTGTGCTCCGCCTGGGTACCGGTGTTGACGGGCCAGGTGTGGCAACGCCGGGTGCTGCCTGAGACAGCCTCGCTCCATCCGGAGGGTCCGCAGTGGTCGGCCTTGTAAGTGGGGACGGGCTCGACACCGGCACCACGGGCGCCGCACCACTGGCAACGTTTGCCGCCTCTGAGGTGGGCGGTGCTCCGCTGGAACCGACTGGTGGTGCCGCTAGTCCTCCTGCGGGCTGGAACTCTGAAGTAGCAGTCGAGAGTGCTGGCCAGGTCCCGAGGCGAGGCCTGACATGGTCGGCGTGTCTGTGCCGCGTGGCCCCGTCTGGCGTACGGACGAGCAGCGATGAGGCGCTGGCAGGAGACACCACCTGTCCGGCGGACCAGGGCGGGCCAGGGCGGAAGTTCCTGGCGAAAACTGGAGCTCCCGACTCCGGCAAAGGCCCGGGACGGCACCCTTTGTCAGTAGCCAACTTCTGCTGCTTAAGGAGCACTGTGGTCCGAGGTCCGGATGCAAGACGTCCAAGGGTGTCTTGACCATCCGACACAGCAGGAGCTCACAGGGTCAGTGACATCGTGGGGCGTGGTCCGGTACTGAAACAGTATCCGGGCAATCTGCGTCCGGAAATCCCAAGTCTGGCTCTTCTTGTGCTTGTCCTTGATAGTTCGCACCACCCGCTCGGCTGCACCATTTAAAGCAGGGTGGTACGGCGGAACCATCATCCGGCGGATTCCGTTTTTCGTAAGCCAGGCCAGGTACTTGTGCTTGAGAAAACTGGCACTTTGAGGGGGAGTGGGCACCACCACAGCGACCGCAGGTACTGCCCTTTGTTGCCAACTTGTTGACCGCCGCTTCTGCCGACGGTGAGCCAGTTGCACGGACAATCTCGCCGGCGTCCTTGGCGGCAGCTTCCATTGCTAGCGCTGCTTTCACGGCGTCGTCCAGCGAGGGGTCAGAAAGCTCCGGGAGTCGCGTCTACATGGCAGTGTTGTTGATGCCGCAGAAGAAACGGTCCCGGAGCAGCGAGTCCAGCTGGTCCCTGAAAACGCATGCACTCTCTAACCCCAGTAGCGTACCACAGACAATTTCTTCTAAATTGGGCTCCTTCCTCTCATCACCGGCCTTGCAAGACCCAGCATACGTGTCAGCCTCATCGCCATAACTACTTGCCAATCACATTCCTTGAGAACATTTTTGGATGAAAGATTATAATATTGCTGATTTGCAGATGTTTTTGCGACTGGTGTGCGCATGCCTATGCTGCAAAAGGTATAAATATCCGGTGAATTGTTCGGTCTCAGAGTGTAACATGGCACATATGTGCACATATGCATGTTTTGCTACGTTTTGACACTATTTCATATGAGCTATGCACCTTTTCCACAATATTTGATGATAACAACGATCCGTGGCTATACATGTCGATATAAACAAGTGCACCGATTTGGTAAATCTGACGCAGAAGGCTGCGCTTGACTTCTTGAATATGCGAAATGTCTAAATAATGTGTAAGAACAATACAAAAAGCAATGTCCAAGTGCAGAAATCAGCGACAAGTTCTGAGGCAGCCACGTCGCCTAAAGGAACTTGGCATGTCTTTATCGGATGCATTGTTTGCACAAGAGTGCACTCAGGCCTGCTCACCCAGTAGTCGGTGAGTGCTACATGGCTCCCAGAAATGACATGCTCTCCCGAAGAAGCCATTAACAATGATACGCAGTCCACAACACGCACAACCGACGCACACTCAACGTGGGCGCAGGTACACAAATCAGCCAGCAAAAGCGCTGGGACCCTTTCAAAACGTTTTCAGCAGTGTGCGGCAGAAGGCAGCACAGGAAAATGAAAAAGGCGGATTGCCTACTATCTCCCGCCCCCTCGCCTAATACGACAACCGCTGGACCGAAATGAACGAACTTTGTTGTGTATGAGAAAGAAAGTTAAGTGCTAGCAACTCTATAGAGCAGAATATTGGTTTAGGGCCTAGAATCTTTTCACAAAGATTTCCCCAATACTGGAAAGAAAAAACTATGAAGCACGACGCTGACAAATCAAACTCTGCACCAAAAATAGATATATTGCAATTCTGTAAGCTGCATCAGTTAGAGCATCTAAAGCAGACATATTTGATAAATAATTTTACACTTGTGTAAAATTTTTATCATGTTTACAAGTATTTTGCATAAGTCCTACTTGCAAATTAGTGGTATATTATGAGCTGTGTATATTACATCAATTTTGTCTGCTTTAGATGTATTATTAGGCACAGTTTACAGAAGTGCGACATTGTTTTTTATTGCTGAGCTAGAGTTGAAAGCTTGGAACATGAGTTTTCAGATTTTGCAATTTCCAACAATTATTGTAAAAAAATATGACCTAAATGAAAAAAAAATCTGCTTTCTATTCACTAGATTTAAACTTCTTTTAAATGCAATAATCCTTATCGAAACCGGTGCAGCGGCTTCCGAGAAAATGATTTCTCAATTCCTATGTATTTAAACAGGAGCTCCCAACATGAAACTTCCTTTGAAGAAAAAAAAAAAAGAAAGTTCAACCAGTATTACACAGCCAGACTTCTGGATAACTGATCTTGTAGTCCAATAGAAAGCGATAGAATTTGCCTTAGTAACTAAAACTGTTTTCACACAAGCTCTATTTAGTAAGAGATTGAGTAAATCAAACGAAATTTGACTGACAAAGAGCACTCAGTAACAAACGAAATTTGACTGACAAAGAGCACTCAGTAATAAAATTGGGAAAGGCAGGAGAGTTCCTCCAATATGTTTTTCATGAGACCACAGGAATAGTATGTCGTGTATAGCTGGGAAAATATATTACATGAAGATGTTTAACATGTTCGCATCACATGGGGTTAAACTTCAGCAATGCTAAGGATGCGAAATGCATTCTCTGTCCACAATAGCATCTAGTCGAGGAGAAAAAATGTCAGTAACATAGCCGCATTGAATTTTCAGCATGAACCAACTACCTCAGTTTTCCCTACTCATAAACACTGCTAAAATTTCAGAGCAAGCTGTGTGTCAAATTAACGATATTTTGCAAATGCAATGCTTCCCATGATAGCAGCTGTTTGATGTTTCATACAGAGCTGGAAGTGTTTTGACATTAGAACATGTCTTGTTAAGAAGAGCACAACCAAAAACACTTACAGATGTCCAGCAGTCAAACTGAAATGTCTTTCAGCATAAGGTGGTATACACAGAACATGCATTTACTTTTGCACAACACACAAAATACAAGTTTGATATCGTCTTTTATTTTTGTATATTACTGTACACACTTGACAGTGGTATCCGAAATGTATGTTACCCGTCAACGCAGGAATGAAGTAGAAGCTGAAATGATTTCAAAATATGTGTACCTCTAAAACTCACATGTCCGCGAATGCATCAGCAAGCCAGTGTGATGCAAACTAAAAAGAGATTCTTCAGGTAATACATGTGACAGTTGATCTTGCGAGTCCTCAGCACCAATGTTGGCTGAGATTCTGCTCATATGAGAATTACATTGGCTCCAAGGGTTGAGATTAAATGGCAATTGTTTTCTTAGCATAGACCGAGGGCAGTGCATTGGGGGCTAAACAAATACATGGTGTGGCACATTGGCGTTACGTAGACACCAGAAAATATATATAATAGAAAAAGTGGCCCGTAACAGTCCACTTAAGAAGGCTTTTACTTTATCTCAACAAAATATCTAGCTATTTCATGAAGCTTTTAATGTGGAATCCTGGAAGAGCATGTCTCTAAGCTTATTTCGCAAAAGAATTTGTACAGCTTTACCGTATTGCTGAATTACTCTCATGCCGATAGAATGTCACAAAACAAACCTCACAATATCACTGCGGAAGATCGATCAAATCTGCTGCCTAAGTCACGTCACTGAGTTCTCAGGTTTGACACTGACAATTTAATGAGCAATGACTGGTTTACGTGGACAAACAGCACGTGACATCATCCTAGACTGAGACTGCCGTGGCAACACATGCAATGTCCAGGTGTATACAACTTGTTTCTGCCGACAAAACTGCCTGCACAGTGCTGCTGGCCAAGCTTTTGTTGGCCATCAGTTTGGAGTAGATGAGCCCACGACTCGCGCACAAGACCAAGTGAGGAGCCTTCCCTCTTGCTTAGGAAGGGAGCGGCGCTGAGCAGATCTTGCCAGGCCTGACGCTGGCTAGCATGCTCTTGGCTCGTGAGTGGTAGGAGGAGGTACTTCCCTCGCCGGGACCCTTGTTGCACCTCCTCCTGACAGGTGGGGCTGCTGTTGCGTCAACAACACCGAATGGGGTCAGGAGGCAGACAGTAATGCAGCCAGCTCATGCTGCAGGTCACGCAAGTCATGCAGGCGGTGGGCGATGCGTTGCGCCAGCTGTTCCCAGGCAGCCTGGCGTCCCTGGGCCACACACAGCTGTTCCTGAAGACGCTGCGCAGCGCTCTTCAGCGCCTCATTCTCGGACAGCAGTGCCTGGGCATGTTGCATGCCACGAAGTTTCAGTAGGAGCATTGCAGCAAACTGAATAAGCATACATCATGCCCGTGCCAGGTTATGCTTAGCTAAAAAGGCTGCTGATGAAGTTAATAGGTGACACACTGCAATGGTGAAGCATTGTAGCACACATAAAAGAAACACAAAGAACAGAAGAATGGACACCATGGGTGTTACACTCACAAGTGATTTACTGCAGTTCCTTATACTCTGTTTCATACATAGCAGGCAACACTACGAAGGCTAGAAAGACTGCCGTGACTGTTTGACTAAAGAGTAGTGCATCACATATGAAAGAAAGATATTAGGTATGCGCCATGTAATTCGATGCAAACACCTACATTGCAGAACATGATGTATTTATTGTACGAAATGCATTGGGAGATCTACACACAGAGCGTACCCCCAAAAGCTATCTAACACCAAACGAGTGGAGCAACATGTTTTCAGTGGTGGAACAGCCATTTGATCTACTGGCACAGATCTTGGAGCAGGCAAAACGCTGATTTGGTGCAGCGATAAGCGTTTTGGCACAGTGTCAGACGTAAATCTTTACACCAAATGGCCTTAATAGTAACTGAGATAGTTGACAAATATAGCAGAACTGGCTCTATGCACATCAATGCAGGCATTCAGTATAAAAAGTACCATGCTAAATTAATTTTAATCGAATACCTTTCCTGTGCGCATAGCCGAATATAATGCTGCGTCTATCATTTCAACTTGCAACACGCATTTGCACATTCGCAGTGCTCCAAGCAAGCACAACTACATCGAAGTTACACTAAGGGCGTCAGAGATTTCTTTACTGTTACCATGCAAAGTTTCTATGGCACAACTATGCACTGGGTGATGTAAAAGTTGTTTAAACCTTTAAGTGTCATGAATGAGCTCAGCTCATCAATGCTATTCTGGTTAACTTTGCTTTGGACGAGCTCAGTTTGTCAACGGCAATAATCCCATTTTCAAACTGATTTGAATGAATTCAGCACGTTCACTTAGTTTTTCTTATATTACGCAGACGGCTGCAGTGCTAGCATTTGAAATCCACGGTTGTATCACGCTTCTTATTGCACACTCCAGGCACATTTTTGCCATTCCATATAAAGTTCAAGGGCAATAACACCGTCACTGCAAGCCGTATGCTGTATGTGCAAATGAAAGCGTATGAGGGGAGCCAACGATCGCAGCTCAATCTGGCGCGCGCAAGGGAGGAAAGCTGAGAGGAAACGTGTTGTCTTCTGTCGCACGAAAACCCGTGAGGTGATGGGACGTAGGTAGGGGGGTGTTGTTCACGGGCAGCAACTCTATTTCACGACCGCGTGTTAGGGGAACCAATGACTGCAGCTCAATCTTGCACGCGCAAGAGACAAAAGCAGGGAGGCAGTGCGAAAGGGAGGGGAGGCAGTGTTCTACTTTGGCAGCAACTGCGTACTTTGCATGGTTGTGTGTGCCCTATATTGAAAGCGATTTGCAGATGGCTTATACCTTGGTATGTGCTGTGTTCTCGCTGCTCAGTTTTAACTGAAGTGACAGACAGCACGAACGTCACTTCACTCGCTGCTGCCGCGCTTCGTCGCACCAGCATTTTGACAGCGAGTGTCCGCGGACATCGAGTGTGATGTGTTCATGTTTGCCTGTGCACACTGACACCATGCTTGTTAATTTAGTTAGTAAGCGAACGTTTCCAAGTTTATATGGTCGATAAAACTACTAAACTTAGTTATTATAGCTGGGTACTAATTTGCTATTGCAATCGATGCTTCACCTTCTGGGCGAAAATGCAACTTTTTTGTTTTGCTGCATTTATTTCAGTGCCTCAAAAGCCACATTAATTCAGTCTTCGTTTTATGCAACATAGGTAGCAGCCACTTCAACAGCAATAGAGGGGCGCATTTATTGCAGTCTGTTATCTACTATATATATGGCAGCACTTTGTCAGCGCTCAAAGATGCCTCCCAACCCATTTCAATTTTTGGAATTGAGCGTTTTTAGCTCCTTTTGGCACATTCGGAATGATGGCATCTGCTACTGACAGCTTGCACATGAGACACGTGCAAAGGTAAGGCACATTTTGACTCTGACAGTGAAAGCGATGCAGTAGAGCTTTTTTCTTTGAGCAGCATCAGAAAGAAACTTTCTGGAAAGCAGCATCAGAAAGAAACTTGGATTTCATGGTGCAAGCCCTGAGGCAAAGCTCTCCGGGCCGTTCTGTGTTTGAAGGAATTCCACACAATTTGTCACCAGCCTTAGAAGTGCAAGAATTTATTTATTTATTTATTTATTTATTTATTTATTCACAGTACCTTTAAAGGCCTTCAGTTTAGGGCCTTGCATAAGGGGGCAGTACAAACATAAAGCATTACAATGTAGTAATCGCAAAAAAGAAATGGACGAACTACACAACAAATTTATGCTACCGGAGTTTAGCTAGTAAGAAACAATAAGTAAAAAAATAATTAAAGTTACAAAAAGAAATGTCATGCACAGAGCATAATCAAATGGTGAAAATATGCACGTTCACACAGACTATGGTATTAATACAGATACTTAATAGTAACTCACAAACACACACACACACACACACAATAAAAATGCAACTAATTAACAGTGCAAAGCATGTCGTGGAAGTTTACAGGGTCAGGTTCAGTGACAATATTAGAAGGCAAGCTATTCCACTCAATGATGGTGCGGGGTATAAAAGAGTGTGCATCTTGTAACGTGTGACATGGTTTGTACTTGATTCTGAAATGGTGGTCCCGGCGTGAAAAGACGACAGGCAGTTACTGAAAGAAATCGTCATGAAGAGAAGTTTCAGAAAATATTCGGTGAAGAACTTTGCTTTGTAGAATAGCCGACTTTCAAACAGGGTAAAATATAGCATTTTCCTCGTTTCTAACTGTCCTGTTGTAGCAATGACAAGTACATATACATTGCCTAGTGAAGAGGTAAAAATGACTTTTTCACGCTTAATACATGAAACAAACTGGTTGAAAAAGCTTTAGAAGGGTTTCTGATGGAGTCAAGTTTGAAAATACTGTATATTTCTTCCTATAACCCGCACCCCCAATTACTACAGTCCGGAAAGAAAAAAAAATATATGCATGTATCATCCACGGAAATATCTGCATACCTTAAATCTTTGGAGAAACGTCTTCATTCGCGGATATGCGACTCAACTATGTCGTATCTTCGGCCAGCGGCTCTGGTCATCCGTTCTTTGGTGAGCTGACAAAGCTGGATTCACATGCCAGACGTTATTGCGGATGAACCAGTCACATGATAAGTTATGTGAATCTGATCACTTCACGGCTAGCACTCACACGACAGTGCCGACGGAGCAGCCCTTGCACGGGCAACGGCGATGGAGCATATGCGACCAAGCCGAAAACCCCAACGGTGATCTGGCTCACCGTTGTATCGCGAAACGCTTCTCGCGGACTGAGGGAGCGCCGCAGGAAAGCGTGACCTAAAGGCTAAACCCACAAGAGCGATTTTGTGTGTGACTGTGACAAGCGATGGCTTTGAGCGACGAAACTGACTGTCGCTCGAACAGATCACTCAGCCTTGTCACTCAATTGCTCAGAAATTTGTCGCTCATCGCCCAGAACTGCTATGAGCAACTAGCCAATAGCACGAAGCCGAAACTGTATGAACGTACATCACTCAAATACTACCGACTGTCACACGGAACGAGCAAACAACTTAATTTTTATATGTGCAAAAATAAGAACCTACTGCAAGACCTTCAGAAATATTTTATGCTGCTTTTTAGAGTAAAGTACATAAACTTAAGTTAATACAGCATGCGTCATGCTAGTTTCGACACGTATTTGCTGCCCTCATACCGGCAACACCGAGGAGATGTCGCTCAAAATTATTGCTCGCATAGGGTACGACATGTAGGCGACGAGCAAACGCGACAGCCATCTTCATTGCATCGCTGTCATGCGAGATCGCTTGCATGGAAGAGCCTGCGCAATTCCCTAACTACTAAACCCAAGATGGCCACCTCTAAAGGGAAAGAGAATGGGCGACCATCATGAAGGAGGGGAGGAGGGAACTTCAACACGCAGGAGTGGGGAGAGGGTGTTTCCTAGGAGATAACGAAACTCCGACTGGCGGAGAACCTTGCCTTGAGGTGTGGCCTCATGGCAGCGCAAGCCACACTTCAAGGTGAAATTCACGTATACAGTCGCCTACTGATTTTTCAGACTCCAAAAATTCAGATATGCTCGATTATTCGGCCTGCTTTGCGGCACCGCCATTCTCCTCATAGACTCCATGTATAACAACTGCCGAAAGTTCGGACACGTTGTAACCTCTCATCTGGTTTTTCGGACACTGCTTAAGCCAACTCGATCGAGAGCACCATGCACCGACTAACTGGTGCGTGGTTCGACTTGCTGAACGCCACTGGTGTTTTGAACGGAGCCTCCTTGCTGCTCCACGAAGTGGCACTACTGCAAATCCCCGGTCATCATCATCGTTTCTGCCTGGTTCGTGGCTACAGCAGTTCTGGTCTCAGCTTAGTAAGCCATGTCAAGACAATCCAGCAGCTGATTTGTTTCTTCGTGCACAATGCTGCGAGTAGGCCATGTTTTTCGTTTGTGTGACTGGTGTCGGCATGACAGCGTGGTGATGTTTGCTTTGTGTGCTGTGTCGAGGTTGTGGTGATCCAACGTGGCATATGGAAACATCCAGTCAAATGTCTAATGGCGCCAACAGTGCCTGCGCAGACTGCGCTGGGGAATGCCGGCAAGCGGGTGCCGGGAGGCCTAGGTTTTGTCGCCTTCCGATGTGCTCCCTACTAATGCCGAAAATGTTCTGCCGAGATCTGTGCAATGGTTGCATTGTGATTCCAGACACCGTCTCTCCCATTTGACAGTTTCACAGTTTGTACTGACATGCTCAAAACTCGACGACGGCAAGATCATTCGTCAGGTTTCTTCTGCACTGCTGGATGCCGAGTCGGAAGATGACGCACCATGTGCTACGCTGCCGTCGCATGCGGAGCGTGTACAAACAGTGACTGTGCTTTAGTCACCTATAGTGACCGTACGACCCTCTCCGAGATTCAGCCTTATCTGATAGCGCATAAACGGAACAGTGTGCAACGGCGCATTCACAATTTCTTCAAGCCAACTGTCGAGCCTGAATAAGTGCATGTAAATAAAGGATTTCTTTTCTTTTTTCTTTTAATCTGCTTTTTCGGACACCTGTTCATTTGGACATTTCTGCAGTCCCCATAAGGTCTGAATAAATGGTTGGTAACTGTAATCCGCACCCCGACATTACTGCTAAATTTTTGGCAATCTTAGCACGGGTTATTTGAGCAAAAATATGCCAAACCATAAAAAGGAAAAGCTGACAAATTCTCGCAGGAACTCCTCTAGGAGTTGTCCAAGTATGCATATGCATTGTACCACTTGATTGTCTCCGCCCAGCCCAGTGTCATTATCAATGTCATGAAGCTTGATCCAGCCAGTACAATCGACAGCTCTGCGATGACACAAACTGCTGCGGACAGCAGAACAAGGTGAATTGATGACACATGCAAACTACTGCAGGTGGCGGCGCCAAGTGCGCTGATGGCGTTCTGATCATTATAAGCCATTATTTCTCTTTAGTGTCTTATCCATCCACGTCGAACCATTATGAACCGTAATCAAACGTACCCCGGTGGCGTATGGTACGGCCGCGCAACTCCTATCTTGCAAGCAATCTGCAATGGGGGCATATTGTGCCACGTGCTGATAGCTTCGTGTGTACTGTGTTCTCGCCGCTTAGTTCATGTTGAAGCGAGACGCGCGGGCCCCATATTGAAAGCGATCTGCAATGGGGACACAGTGCACCGAGCGCTGTTCTTGCCACTCAGTTCGCGTTGAAACGAAAGGCAGCACGAAGGTCAATTTGCTTGCTGCTGCGGGCCCTATCTTGAAAGCGATCATCTTACGTGATGGAGGAACAGGTTTCCTCCTTAGGTGGGCACAGAAATGCTTACACATATAATAAGGCCATTTTGGCGAAAATAAAACACTGAAGGGGTTAATGGAAGAACGATAGCATCAGCTATATTGATCACTAGGGCAACTCAGTTTATCTCCGTGATGATGCTGATGATGTTGCGCCTTTGGATTTTGTTTTCGTTTTTCCAGTGAGGCAGCTCTTATGCCAAAATTGCTTGCGCAGTGCAATTTGATATGAAAGCAAAACTGCCTTTGATACATTTGTATGCTTTAGCACATAACACTAATTTATATTGCAGCACAGCTCACTTTAGGAAACTAGCCACCATTGTGCAGCACATAATAGACCACCGCCTATTTCTCTTTGCTAAATAATGGAGTGCGCGTAAGATTTCTACTTTAAGAGCTTTAATGTCAGTTATATGTTAGTTTTCTACTTTGAACACACAGAAAGCATTTGATACAGACGCATGTTAAAATCAGGCAAGTGTTGTCGAACAAATAAGTGGGGTGTGTTCCGGCATTTTCTCTGTATCTTGCTTAAAATCCGTCTGATAATTCTATCAGTTTTGTTGGTCCCGTCACGGTCAACTTAAAAGTTGACTGTGCAAGCTATTAAATTTAATTTATGTTTTCATTGTATTATTGTATTGACAGGGCTATATATTTTTTGTAAATGGTCTGCACACTAGGCCTTCAGCTATGAGTCACAACATACAGATTGTGCATACCTACTGAATCAGACATGTAATAATAAAAAACTTTGAACTATGACCAGAGCAATATATGTTGCTTCGAAAAGTCAATAATTTGTCAAATATTTAACATGCAAAGGATCGTTAATGAATCCCAGATAGCTTAGCAATGTCTTTTGAAAAGAGAATGACTGCTAGTGTGGCTGTTTGCTAGTAATAAATTTAGTTTTTTTTTTATTGGCAATGCAAAGGGGGAGCTTCAGAACCTATTTTTCAAGCAAATATTTGTTTTAAATTGAGAGTGTAATCTGTGCACTCAGAAGTATGGTGATTTGATGTGATAGAAGGTAAGACCAAATGATAAATGGGTATTTTCTGTGCACTGAAAGCGACTACATTTTAAGCCTATCTCCCAATGCAGACAAACTGTGATAACGCAAGTAACATGACGTGATTAATTTTGCTGCATTGTTTTGTACTGATTCAATCATGTGAGTTCAATTGCCATGGTGAGGATATCAAATGATGGATACATATTCTAGCAACAGCCTGTTAAAAAGATATATGCTTAAAGTCCGGCTCTGCTATTTTCACTATTTGCAAGGTATAAGCGCTGCCTGAGGAGACCAAGCAGTGGCGGAACAGCTGCGCCAATTGCACCAAACTGCGCCGAGATCGAGCCTTTACGCCATCCTGTGCCAAAACAGCATTTTAGCAGAAAATTTCGCTGAGACTGCGCCAAAGCACGAATAAAAGCTAAATCCTTCTCCCAGCGATGCGTCACAGCTAGCAAAACAGAAATCAAAGCCAATAGTGCTATCATCACCATCATAGAAGGAAGCAGAGGCCCGTCCAAAGAGTATCTTACTGTATAATGAGAAACTCTGTGGGCCCGTTGGAGTTGTCTGGTTCTTAATTTGTGCATTTTTCTCTGACAGACATGCAATGTAGTGCTGCTGTACCGTCTGGCTGGTGCTTTATTTTGGTGTTCATCTAAGCCCACCTGGTACCGCGAAGTTTGGCGAAGGAGGATGTCATATTCTAGGACTAAAGGTAAACTTTTATGTTTATGGGTGACAGCGGGGCTTTGCAAAAGAGCCACTGTGATCACAATCGCATGTGGTGCATAGTTAAAGGGCCCCTCACCAGGTCTGGCCATTTTGATCTGACAAGCGCAGAGCATACATTGCACGATAACAATCATGTCTGGAAAGTATTACATCGCTACGCACCGCAGAAAGGTCTGTAATTTTAAACCGAATGCCATATTCCCTTCTCCTCATAGCCGCCAAGCTCCAAGCCGGAGGATGACGTACACATGCTAGTGCTCCTATGTACATGTGTTTGCACAGTGACGTCGCTCATGGCGACTTGCGACTTCAAGAATTATTTAAGGCAACATCTGTTATCTGTGTAATATGTTGCTTGAATAGATGCACTAAAGCTTAGAGAAATAATAAGACACACAAACTGAATGTCTGCATGTTTGTTTTTTTTACTTTGCACCACAGCAAGAGAGTTGTATTCCCGTTTCGTCTGCTTGTTCCCACTTCATGCACTCGCACGCACAGACATCGAAACCATGTCATTTTCTACCGTGTTCCAGAGCGGGATCATGCTCTGTAATCTGCTTGTGTCTGCCTCAGTATTCATGTTGCACTGACTTATAGTGCTAGTCAGATGTCCTTGTGCACAGTGTGAAAAATCATGCACTGGACAAAACGAGACAATCACAACACCTTATGCGCAATGCCGTCAGCGGAAATGCGCCGCACTGCAAAAAAGCGAGGAAAAAAAAAATGAAGGCAGGGCCGTGACGTATGTGTCACGTGATCCTCGATGTCTGGTATGGGAGAACACAGGGAAGGAATTCAGCTTGCAGAGGCTAGAAGGGGCAAGTGGAGAGAGTGTCTCGCTTGGCAGTGGAGCTCACCTCCTGAAATCATGGGTTCGCGACACTGAAATATTTCTATCTTGGCGATTAATGAGCAGATTTGAAAAATTTTTGCGGCAGAATGTTCCCTAGAGGACACGTAACAACTTCCACTGTATAACCAAAATTTGCTATGGGGCCTGGTGACAGGCCCTTTAAGAATGGTATTAGCGAATGTGGCACAAGGCAAGAACAGCCACTATGATGGGTGCCGCAATGTTAGTTTGAAACTTTATTTAACATAAATAATGTATACAATACAATTACTTTGATGCAATACTTTTGCATCGAGTTTGTGTCGATGCGCTATATCAGCAAAATAGCGCAGGCGACACAAACGCAAAACAGTATTCGTGTCTTGAGCATGCGCTGCGACACTGACACTGTTCTTTTTTCCGGCTGACCACTATTCGAAAATTCCCTAATGTGCATGGCATGACATGAGTGTTTTCAATGACGTCATGTTGAGTGCAGGTGCGCGTACTCGATCGGTGTTGCAGTGAGCCTTTCCCACATGCCTTGACTGTTGCACTGTGTTGCATCCTGGGTGAATAAACGTGCGTTTGTTGACAATTTGACTGTGGTGCCTTTTCTGCACTGTATTGATGAACACGGCCATAGCGCCCTTTGTGTGTCGCGGTGTGGAGGAGCATTGCATCCTTTCCTGACCTTGCTTGCAGGGTAAGCCTTGCGCAAACCCATCTCCACAACATATAGACTGTATCAGTTAATATCTGTATGGTATACGGTAAGCACACGTGCGTTGGACCCTGCACCAAAAGTGCTCGCTGCTGCACCAAATCTGCTTTTTGTTTGTCTAGTTGTCTCTACTCTGTACAGAGCAGCGGTTGAGGAGGACATCAAGGCACCCTAGCAGTCACCAGAAAGGAACGCCCCTCCTTTCTCGCCCGACTCCCCTGCCTCGCGCGCCACAGGAGAGGGCACACATCTGGGCCGTGTTCCTCGCTAGCGCACGCGAAGTTGAGCTGCGTTCACCGGCTCAACCTCCCACGCTTTCACTCATATAGAAACTCATGGCGATGGAGACGGCAGAAATGTACCTGGAGTATCCATATAATTGCTATCGCAATAAAAAAAGCAACTTTAGTATGCTGCAAATAATATAAAACCAAATTATGCTTTGTGGTAAGCAAACTTCTCTAGTACAACATTTTTGCCTTATAGTTTCATAACTGCAGTCATTTAATGTTGACATGAAGGAAGGAAAGCTGCTCGACATGCTCAGGGAGCAGCGACATTTTCCTGCATGTAACAGTTCCTTCACACATCGAAAAAAGTGTCTGGTATCAACAGGTATCTCTTCGCAAATCAAGCCAATAGCTGCCACTATGCTTACACCGCCACTCCCATGAATCTTCTTTTTGGCCCAAAATTGCATCATGCACATATCTTTCAACCTGTGCTTGTGGCAGTGAAAATTTGTGCCACAAGCAAATGAAAAATTGCTTTCAGACTAGGATACATAGCGCAAAAATTTTGACACAGGGACAAGCAGAACACAGGACGAGCGCTAACTTTCAACAATTGATTTATTGCAGCTGGTGAGTACATATATACTCACTGGGACGCCACTGCAATAGAACACACTGAAGGGAAGGAGGAAAAAGTCATGTGACCATTACGCCCAAACATTCAAGCTCTTTCCTTGATAAAAATATAGACGGCGTGCTAACGCACTCGTCACCTGCTCTGGCTATCTCAGCTGCTTCCACAATTTCCCTCGTAATCTTATTCCTGTGGCGATAGACAACAGTTTGTTTTAATAGCGGGAAGCATGGTGCCTTCGCGTCACATTTTCTACAATGGGCAGCCAGATGCCCATCTATTGTGATGCTCCCCACTTTGTTACTATGTTCCACCAGACGCACATTTAAACATCTGCCCGTCTGGCCCACGTAGTACTTCCCACACAAGAGTGGGATCTTATACACAACATTGCGAGTGCATGTAACAAAAGGATCTTTGTGTGCGGTAGCGCAACTAGGCTTTCGTTTCCTCATAGAACAGCTCATCACACTCAACCTCAAGAGTTTGTTAGGTGCTTTAAACACAACGTTTACACCAGAACGTTGCCCAACCTTTTTTAGGTTGTGGGAAACCTTATGAAAGTAGGGAATTACCGCCACTTTTCGTTTGTCCCATTCTTCTTTCCTTTCTCTTTCGTCATCCGCTCTCTGCTCATCGCTCATGCGTGAAGTTAGTTTCCTTTGACGATGCAGGTCTTCTTCAGCAACCGAGATAATGATATGTCTCGGATAGTTCGCTGCTTCCAGACGAGCCACTTGCTTACTAAGGCCTTCATCTAGCAAGTGAGCACATGACTTAGATACAGCACATGACAGGAAAGAATGTACGATACTTCTTTTTATGAGTTTAGAGTGTGCAGAACTGTACCTCAAGGGCGGCTTATTAGCTCTGGGCTCATATACCCAACACACGTGTACAGCTTTGAAATGCAAACGCAAGTCTAAAAACCTGATATTGCCCTGCGCTAGAAATTCAGTAGTGAATGTAAGTGGCCTATAATACTGATTGAATGAGGCAAGAATACAGCAACAGCAGGGTTTGAACAGTCAAAACGGCAATCTACATGAGAACTGGCAGCCAGATCAAGTAGTGATCTATCTAAAAACACCAAAAAATCTTTGACAGCAGGCTTTGACTGTTCAAACCCTGCTGTTAGCTGTATTCTTACCTCATCCAATGAGTATTATAGGCCACTTACGTTCACTGCTGAATTTCCAGCGCAGGGCAATATCAGGTTTTTAGACTTGCGTTTGCATTTCAAAGCTGAACACGTGTGTTGGGTATATGAGCCCAGAGCTAATAAGCCCCCCTTGAGGTACAGTTCTGCACATTCTAAACTCATAAAAAGAAGTATCGTACGTTCTTTCCTGTCATGCGCTTTATCTAAGTCATGTGCTCACTTGCTAGATGAAGGCCTTAGTAA
Source organism: Dermacentor variabilis (assembly GCF_050947875.1). NCBI lineage: Eukaryota > Metazoa > Arthropoda > Arachnida > Ixodida > Ixodidae > Dermacentor > Dermacentor variabilis. The sequence continues at coordinate 13,551,062 of NC_134570.1, forward strand.
GCAAGTGGCTCGTCTGGAAGCAGTGAACTATCCGAGACATATCATTATCTCGGTTGCTGAAGAAGACCTGCATCATCAAAGGAAACTAACTTCACGCATGAGCGATGAGCAGAGAGCGGATGACGAAAGAGAAAGGAAAGAAAAAAGGGACAAACAAAAAGTGGCGGTAATTCCCTACTTTCATAAGGTTTCCCACAACCTAAAAAAGGTTGGGCAACGTTCTGGTGTAAACGTTGTGTTTACAGCACCTAACAAACTTTTGAGGTTGAGTGTGATGAGCTGTCCCATGAGGAAACGAAAGCCTAGTTGCGCTACCACGCACAAAGATCCTTTTGATACATGCACTCGCAATGTTGTGTATAAGATCCCACTCTCGTGTGGGAAGTACTACATGGGCCAGACGGGCAGATGTTTAAACGTGCGTCTGGTGGAACATAGTAACAAAGTGGAGAGCATCGCAATAGATGCCCTGGCTGCCCATTGTAGAAAATGTGACGCGAAGGCACCATGCTTCCCGCTATTAAAACAAACTGTTGTCTATCGCCACAGGAATAAGATTACGAGGGAAATTGTGGAAGCAGCCGAGATAGCCAGAGCAGGTGACGAGTGCGTTAGCACGTCATCTATATTTTTATCAAGGAAAGAGCTTGAATTTTTGGGCATAATGGTCACATGACTGTCTTTTTCCTCCTTCCCTCCAGTGCATTCTATTGCAGTGGCGTCCCAGTGAGTATATATGTACTCACCAGCTGCAATAAATCAATTGTTGAAAGTTAGCGCTCGTCCTGTGTTCTGCTTGTCCCTGTGTCAAAATTTTTTCGCTATGTATCCTAGTCTGAATGTATCCCACCAACACGCCCAAACTTCTTCCCTGCTAAAAATTGCTGCTGGTTGATGAAATGATCAAAACCTTTCCACAGTGCTCATGTGAAAGTAACCTCATCAGAAGACTTTCATAGTTGCGAACATATCTGTGTTCCTTGGCGCTGACATTTTTCTTGCTTCTCGTAAAGCCAGGTGTTTAATCCAGTTTGCCATTGAAGTATCCTGGTGGTACTGAACTATTTCACAACAAGGGTCTAAAAACATTGCCAAGCTTGCTATTTGGTCAAAATTGTAGGTTGGAAGCAGTTTTTAGACATTTAGCCAGATTAGTAGTAGACACAGAGGTTTCCACTTGGTGGCTGGTGTTGTCAAGATGCATGAAGAGGCGGCACAGTGTGGGTACTTGAGCTAATAAGTAGATAAATACCCCATCTATACAGTTAGACATATGAAGTGCATGGTGGATATCCTTGACAAGTCCGAAACAGCTAGGTCTAGCATGATCGGTGATATTGAAAGCCAGATTGATCTTCAATATGTAAGTTATTCTCCTTCATAGAAATCATTTTGTGCATAGTCAATCACTACTTGACCTTCTCGACAACAAATCAAAATCAAATGCTGAATGCTTGATAGCTATCCTGTTAGAACTAACATCCCCTCCCCCACTTCCATGCATGCCCAGAATAAACACTCGGATTACACCAGTTGACTGCTATGCTGTCTGTCTACATTGTGACATTAGCGACACTGGTTCAATTAACAGAGAACAAAGGCATTTGAGCATGCAGTTAATTATTTTTATGCCTTACTGTACTTTTCTGTCAAATTTTAAAAACAAATAAGGAGCTCAAGCGTGCTTTTAATCCTTTCCTTAGTAGACATGTGACTACATATGACCGGCCCTCACTGAAAGTACTCAACGTAAATTCTAGAAGTATAGTGAATAAGGTGACCGACTTCGAGGCTCTGCTGTTTTCTTATAATCCAGTTATTTCTATCTCGACAGAAACCTGGTTGAACCTCGCAATTTAAGACAGTGAATTTGTCCCGAATAGATACAGTGCATACAGAAAATATCCTGAAGGCAAAGGCGGTGGAGTATGCATGATTGTCAAGGACTCTATCCACATAATCAGCATGCCGGAAGCACCTAACATTGAATGTGTGTTTTGAAAGGCCTATTATGCCAAGGTCAGGTATGTTATCGGAGCCATGTATAGACCCCCTGTTTCTTCTCTTAATGTACTAGAAGGCATTACTAACTACCTGAGCCCATATGTGAAGCCTGGTGATCTTGTTGTCCTGGCAAGCGATTTTAATGTGCCAAATGTAGACTGGTCTACTCTTTCGCTTAAAGATCCTGATGACAAATCTGGATAAGCTATGTTGGATATCGCATTTACATTTGATTTGCTACAAGTTGTAGACAACTTTACAAGAATACAATATACCTCTAAGTCGGTTCCTGATTTATTCTTTCGTAGTGGAGCTATTAATGCTAACTACAAATGCAAAATTATTTCTGGTATATCCGACAATCATGCAGTGTTACTTACCCTATCTAACATTTCTCTAACTGAAAGATGCCAGGTGACTATTTTTCATGACTTTTCTCGAGCCAACTGTGTCTCTATTACAGATCTCCTGTCACAATTATTTAGATTTCTTGAACAACGATGATTATGTGAAAATTGCTGCCACAAGCAAATGAAAAATTGCTGCTGGTTGAACTTTGGGATTGGGATTGAATTGGGATTGTTTTAAAAGCCTCATAAGTGAATGTATAGATCGTTTCGTCCCACGCAGAACTAAAAAGAAGCAAAAAAATAACCCCTGGATTTCTTGGGAGACGCTACAACTTGAACGGAGATTAAAAAGATCACAGAAGAGAAAACAGTCATTTTCAGACCAAGTATCACAGAAGGAAATGATTTCTGCTATTTCTTCTCAAATAAAGAACCATAGTGACCAGGACAAACAGCGTTATTATAGAACATCACTGCCCAACTTTATTTTGGCGTCACCTGAGAAATTTCGGAGGCCAATCTCCCCCAAATCTAAAGATTGTGAGGTGTTTGATATAGCCGTCGCGCTAGTAGATGATGAAAATAAAATATATAATGCATTTAATGAGCATTTTAAATAGGTATTTAAGCACGATAATAGTGTTGTGCCTAGTTTTGATCTCTCTATCACCTATTGAAGATGTAGTCATAAGTGAACAGGGTATTTTCAATACGCTGCTCAATCTTGACATTAACAAATCGTATGAACCAGACAACATTCCAAATTCGTTTTTTTTTTTTAATTTATGCCGTATGTGCCGCTAAGTACCTCCATGTTTTATATTCAAAGTCATTGCTAGAAGGACAAGTGCCGAGTGATTGGAAAATTGCCAGGTTAAAATCCCTTCATAGAAGTGGAAATAAATGAATTGCTCATTATAAACCAACCTCAATAACATCTACAGTTTGCAAACTAGTTGAACGTATCATTCATAAACACATATCGGAGTTTTTTGAAAAACATAAAATACTAACTGAATACCAGCATGGATTCAGAAGGTTTTCAACTTGCATGCAGCTTGTGGAAACGGTGCATAATTTTGCAAACTCAAGAAATAAAGGATACCAAATTGATGCATTTTTTATGGACATTGAAAAGGCTTTCAATAAGGTTTCGCATAAGAAATTGCTCTTTAAGCTTGAAAAAACACTACAGAACAGACAACTTGTAACTTGGCTGAACGCTTATCTTAGCAATAGGCAGTGATATGTCGTTTACAAAGATCACCCGGAAAGCCAACAACCAGTTGACTCTGGCGTCCCACAAGGCTCAGTGCATGGGCCGTTACTATTTTTAATATTTACCGTATTTACTCGAATCTAGGCCGACCCCGATTCTAAGCCGACCCCCTAAAGTCCGAAGCCAACAAAAAAATATATATATTACCTCGAATGTAGGCCAAACAAAAAAAGCGAGGACAGCGTTCACAAAATGCAAACAGTATTTATTGAATCTGAACGTGCAGAGCTTATTCAACGTCATCGTCGCTGCTAGACTCATCGCTGTGTTCCTTGTCACTGTCACCTTCAAACAGTGCACTACCTTCGGTACCGTCAAGTGCATTAGATATGCTGCACTTTTTAAAGGTGCGCACGATCAAAGTACCTGGGATGTCGTCCCATGCTGCAGCTACCAAACAAAGTTGGCCAAAATTGTCTCCACTTCGTGGTCACGGCCTTTCTTTGGTCCGCTAAATGCCATCCTCGTTGCGGCGCACGCAAAAAGCTGCTGCCGTTGTCCCCTCCAACGACAGACATCTCGTCGACGCCGAAGTCCCGCCCGGCTTGAAGGTTCGATGATACCTCTGCGTCTATCACAACTTTTCGCTTGAAAGCGGCACTGTAGTGGCATCTCCTGCTTGGTGCCATCGCGATAACACCACGCCGCATACCGATACGGCTGACACAACACAGGTCAAAATGGCGACCTCGCTTGTGTACAGTTGGCTACTGGCACGTCTAGTAGCGGCTGCTATATTGACCTTTCTAGATGGCGCTAGCTATGCACCATATTTAGCAGTTTCAATGAAAAACTGTCGCATTTTTTAAAATCTTCGAATCTAAGCCAACCCTAGACTTTGGAATGATTATTTGAAAAAGCTATCGGCCTAGATTCAAATAAATACGGTATTAACGACATTGTACGCGATATCCCTGTTAATATAAAACTGTTTGCTGATGGCTGTGCACTGTGCTCCACTATAAAAAAATTCTGCCAATACACTAATACTAAATGATGCCTTTCAGAAAGTTTGTGATTGGTGTGAAGCCTGGCAAATGTCCATTAAAGGGACACTAAAGGTTAATATTAAGTCAACGTGGACTGTTGAAATACCATCCCAGAAACCTCGAAATGCTTGTTTCATGCGAAGAAGAGACTTATTTTAAGAGAAAATGCGTTCTGAAGCATCCGCGTACCTCTAGCGCAGTTCAAATCGCCGCCCTCCGATCGAGGAGTGGTGACGTCATGGTCTCATAGTGACGTTGCGCCGTCAGTGAGTAAAACGGTGCACACAGACGGCGCTATGGCTTTTTTGCGCAAAATGCAAATGCGTGGCCAGAAACAGAGCCAAGACACAGCCGACACCAGTGCGAAAGCGGAACTATGGTGGCTAGCGGAAGGGAAAGCGCGTGACGATAAGCTGGTTCTTTATTTTATGATGCCAACTTTGACGTTCATTGCAATGGACGACCCTGACAATGACACATTGTCTCGCGATGCTGGGCTCAACTTCAGCGATTTAAGCACTGATGAACGTGACCTGCTGCTGAGGGCTTGCGCTGCCGGTGTCGTTGCGTACTACTATGATGGCAACTGTATGTCATGGCTGTACATATTCGCACATTTGTAGCTTTTCCTTTGTGAAAACCAAATGCCGCACTCACCGCCCCATCTTTGACATGCAGTTGTTCTTGCGCTTCGGAGAATGCAGGCAAGACCGATGGAACAGCGCTACGGGAAAGCATTGATTTGAAAGGCACTCCACATGATTTCAGTAAGTCGGCGTTGAACTCGTAATCCTCTGGCGTAAGTGCAGCGAGCACACTATGTGATTTTTCGGCTCTTTGCCAACGCACTGTGGCAGAGGTACAACTCTTAACCGCTTCGAATGGAGAGGTTCACTCGTTGGCGCACTCGTTGGCGTGATAAGTAACGTCGGATTCGCCGCTGCAACTGCCCTTGGCCAAGTTCCGCGGACCGTTCGCGCATCCCACGACATCACATGGACGTGGCATTCTCCCTGCTTGTTCCAAATGCAAGTTTTGCGAGCCAGCAGAACCAGGGCAGCCCAACGTGATAACGAAACAACTGAAACTCCAAAGCGCGCGCGGCGCAGAGTCGAGCGAAAACGAAACTTTTTGACCACCCATACTACTGAAGGGTACCGTCAAAATGTTATTTTTCTTAGAATAGAACAGAAGTAGACAAGTAGCATTTTGTTCTGCCTTATAACCTAATGAAATGATCTTTTTAATACGAGTAGTTGAGTACTAGTGACATAAATTATGATGAGGAGTGCCTTCGTCATCGGCCTAGTACCGAAATGTCGCTGGGGGGTCTCAAATCGTGTCATGCATTTACCTCAATTTCTCGGTTACTAAAGCTCTGTTCGTGATTATATTGACGCCTTAGACATTCTAGAGCATTGCTTTATCACTTTAACTTGACTTCATAGTAACCTTTAGTGTCCCTTTAACTTTAACAAAATAGTCTTCATGACCATTACAAAAAAAAAGAAAAGCCCTGTTGACTGTGCAATTTTGTAAATAATTCTGCTAAAATCATCAGAAAAGGGATTGCAGTATAAATAAATAAATTAAATAAATAAATAAATAAATAAATATATAAGAGGATGTGCTGAGGGAAACAGGCACTGACCTTCAGCCTCTCATCTGCTTTGCCTGGCGTTTGGTCCTCCAACTTTCGCTTCAGTGCCTCCAACTCCTGCAAATGGACACAGATATATGTGATTGAGATCACTCTTCACCACTGCTGTTGCTGCCTGGACCAGCAGAAGCTCCGAGAACATTAGAACAATAATACCCCTTTTTCAGAGGAATTGGTCATAACACGAAAGTGAAATGCATGTTCCAAGAAGCAGTGCCAGCTTTATTGCACAATCATGAATGCAAATCACATTCATGAATACAATTCATGAGCCCATAAATATGCAGTCTTTTATGAATTACAGTTTCACTCAAAGGATGAAGCAATGACAGTGATAGCAAGCACACAAGGCCTGTGCTGCTGCACAGCATCAATAGCACCCTGGAGGCTACCAGGTGTCACACTCAAGTACATCCGATGCAACGGTGAGTACATATGTGGCAAAACTGCATTGTTTGAGCTCCGGCAGTGTCGATCACCAGCCCCCATACACGTTCAAGGGTGAGCAAACGCATAAAAATAGTATCAGCTGCAGCAGCGCTACCAAGCGGTTACGGATGTCGACATTCAAAACCACACCACGAACATGCAAGAAATGCCGTTGCCCGTAAACGCTGACTAAGTTAGACATCAAGACACTTCCAAGTGCTAAGATCTTTACCACCCTTATAGAAAACAAATGATACCTAAATATCATCATCTCAACAAATATACGTCATCCAGAGTTGGTGCACGTCGACTGGTTTGGCCAGTTGATAGTCAGCGGTGTTCTTGTTCCTTTCTTTTATGTCATCCTCATACAAAGTTATGCTGGCCCAACCAACCGGTACCTAGTAGTGGTGTGTTTATGGCTAACCGAAGTTCAATTATGCCTTTGACCCTTTGATTCCATCTAGATGCGAACTTTAGCCAGTAGTACCAGTAGTAAGCTTCAAAGCTCTGCACACATTGGACACCCATAGCACAAACAAGAAAAAACTCCTTGCGATTACTGCTCAGCATGCAATGCATCCCTTCTACAACTAGCGATTGCAAACAAGTGCACTAGCATAAACAAGTGGGAGGCAAGTCATAAAGAGACAAGTAGCTAATATTGTGCTTTCCTAGGCACAATATTTGCCCACCTTACACAACATCACTTTGTCACAACATCACAATGAGCCTGCAGTAGTGGTTGTGCACTATGATCCTAGCACTCCCCTAGCACAAGTTTTCTGTAAGGCAAGATGGACACCTAATTGCAAGCTTTCAAATTTTTTCCCTAGAATTATCATGTAAAGTAACAAATAAAAAAGGAGTAGAGGATCAGCATATGCTGTATATCCATAGTATTTGACTGCACCATAAATATCATCTTGTATCGAAGCACCTACATTGATGGAGATTTACATCCCAAAGCAACACAAGGACTATTATAGTTACCATAGTGCACGGCATGGGATACCAGAGATTCTTAAGACACACTCAAAATGCAACAAACAAGCGTTTCTTGCATTCTGCCACCATTGAAACGTAATTACACTAACTGGAAATCAAGCCCGCCACTTCATGCTCAGCAGCATATTGTCACAGCAGCCACCACGGCGGGTGATGCAGCTGCTATAAAAACAGAGAACATGCTTACTTTGTCCTTCTGCTTGTGCTCTCGATCTAGAAGCTCAGCACGGCTGCGCAATGTGGCTAGCTCCCGGCGAAGCTCCTGGGCATCGGGGGCACTGCCAGCCTCCAGATCCAGCATACGGCCACGAATGGTGGCATTCTCCTCCTTGAGCGCTTGCAGTTGCCGCTTCCACTCCTCTACGTTGGCCGTGCTCTCCTGCAAGGCGCATGTGAGCCGGCCGTTGTTGTTCTTGAGTGTCTGAAGCTCCACCTCCCACTTCTTGGCATTTGCCGAGCTCTGTGCCAGCGCAAGTTTGAGCCTATCGTTTTCATAGCGCAGCTGCGCTTCGGCCGTTGTCTGGGGCAGCGACGCCTTGGCTGCTGCCTGCTGGTGCTTGGGGCTGCCACCACCGTGAAGCGCCGTGGGGTCCCCCCCGCCAGGCTCCCCTCCCTCAGGGGGCCGCACGGCCGCCACACCGTTGTTGCCAGCCTTCTGGGCAGCCAGCCGGGTCGCCTCTTTCACCTCCTGGAACTTCTCGATGAACTGCACATACACATACAGGAATCTCATAACTATTGCTGTGACAGTTTTGAGTGTCAGAGCCACCATTTCACTTGTAGAGAAAGAGCAAGGTTGTTTCAATAGGATCAGGAGAAGTTAGCCTAGCCGACTGCTTGGCCCATTACATTAGATCACAAGCATAAAGGACAACAAGAAAAAAAAAAACAATTGTGACATACAAATGCACAAGCTAGAGACAGTTTGACGGGGTTGTTAAAACCTTTTTGTACCAATGACAACTGCAAATGTCAAGGAAGCAGTATAAAAATAGTTGACAACAATACTTGTCATAAGCAAAACTACCTCACAATAAAGTGCCGATAAGTATATCTATGTATAAGAATAAGGCAAGGAGACACAATCTCTTCAATGTTTTTCACTATGCTTAAATAAGTACTCAAGCTATTAGGATGGGAAGGCTTAGGAATGAGGATGTACGTCAATTATTTCAGCAACCTTAGTTAGCAGATGACATTGTCCTGTTCAGCAACACTGGGGACAAATTACAACAATTAATTGAGAACCTTAACTGAGAAAGAGTAAGAGTGGGGCTGAAGGCGGCGAGCATTTTCAGGCTTAAGCGCGGGCGTTTGGTGCTCTCCGTTGCCGCCCAGGCTGACATGGTAGCGGACTTTGCGCGTGCAGCTTGAGCGTTGAGCATTTTTTTTTAATGTGCAGAGACACACATAATGTTCAATAGCCTGGCAAGGGAACAAGAATTCAGGATCACCAGACAGCCTCTAGAGTCTGCAGAGTAGTACATTTATCTAGGTCAATTACTCACAGGGGACCCTGATCATGAGAAGGAAATCTACATAAGAATAAAAATGGGTTGGAGTGCATATTGCAGGCATTAGCAAATCCTGACTGGGAGCAAACCATTGCCATTGAAAAGAAAAGTCTACAATTATTATATTCTACCGATGCTAAGATTTGGGGCAGAAACTTGGAGGTTAACAAAGAAGCTCGAGAATAAGTTAAGGACTGCACAAAGAGCGATGGAATGAAAAATGTTAGGTGTAACAACAAAGGGGCCCTGAACCACCTCTCAGGCTTGGTTAAATAACACAGTCCATGGGTAGCATATGCTGCTGTGAACATCTCATCCAGGTTTCGTAGTCGTACGTGGTGTGTGGAGCTCGCAAGCAGATCGCGAAGTCACCTTTCTCTCAAATGCTCTTTTTTCAACAGAAGGCCCTGTCCTCACTCTCTTCTAGACACACGATTTTGTCCTCGGATGCACTATTTTGCCATTCCCTTAGACGACTGCTATTGGCCGACAGCTGACATCAAGCTGCGGTTGGCTACACAGCGTAGATACCACGGCCGCCGCAGGGGGGTGCCACAAGTCCACTGGTAATTGACTGGCTGAGGACAACCGCATTTGGCTTATGTTTAGCAAGTCATAGGCACCAAAGGTGTCTACGTTAACATTCAAAATGAAATTTTAACTGCCAGCCATGATGACATTTAGAAGGTGGAGCGTTGTGGCCATGCCCCACTGCTCCGTAACCTTCGCAGTGCAAGGCATTGAACAAGGAAGGGGAGAATGGCGGAGGCCGTGTTTGATTGCCAATAACCCCGCTTCTGTTGAATGCACTGAAGTACTTTTTGCAGCAAAGTATTTCTGAAATAGCCTATTTTCCCTTCACATGCCTTTCTTCACTTCGATAAAAAGTGATTCAGGGCCCCTTTAACAGACAGGAAGAGAGCGGTGTGGATCAGAGAGCAAACAGGGATAGCCAATATTCTAGTTGACATTAAGAGAAAAAAACGAGCTGAGCAGGCCATGTAATGCGTCTGTTGGATAATCGGTGGACTATTAGAATTACAGAATAGGTGCCAAAAAAAGGGAAGCACACTTGAGGACGGCAGAAAATGAGATGGGGTGATGAAATTAAGAAAGTTGCAGGTGCAAGTTGGAATGCGGTAGCGCAAGCCAGAGTAATTGGAGATCACAGGGTGAAGCCTTTGTCCTACATGGGACATAAAAATAGGCTGATGATGATGAAGTGCTTCCACTTTGAGTCACTTACATGATCTGGTGACAATAGTCTATGTTACTGTTGTCACTGTGTCACTTTTGTTTATTTAGCAGTAGCCCTGGTGCTTGAGTAAAGATACGTCCGCTCTGCACATGGGAATGTGTTTTAAGGTGACCGGTCAGGTCAAGAGAGCTGCACAGAGTTTTGCTCCAAGAACAAAAGTGATACATTTTCAACTGAGCTCAGACAATGATGACTCTGCAGATGAACCGGAACTTCAATGCCTCACACAAGATTATGGCACCACACAGGAAAGTCTATGAACAGTTAAACCTGAATTTAACAAAGTCGATAGGATCCAAGAATAATATTGTTAACTTGATGTCTTTATTAAATCAAAACCACTTCAAACATTCAGGTAAATAAAATAATATATATATTTGAGTTAAAAAACATTTTCGCATGTGTGCACAATCAGAAATTACGGGCTAAGTTTGCACTGAGAAGATACAGCTTCAACTCGGCTGTTGGCACAAGTCAAACTCGACTATATAAAGCCTGTTTACATCGAATTATTCTATATATTGAACAATTTCTGGACAAGGTATAGTTACAATGAATATATATAGCACAAATTACGCTTACATTGAACAAAAATAGCAGCGACTCCCGACATATCGAACATCAAGCGACGAAAAAGTGCCCTCAGAAGTTGGCTTTACTTTGCGGTGGCGAAGAAACCCAGCGGCGCGGCTCGATCCAAACGCTCTCCCTACCGTGACCGCGCTGCCTCGTACAAGCCGTCGACACCCCCCTGCAAAAAAATATTCTGGCTTGCCTGCAGCGCTTGCTCAGACAGCCAATCAGAGGCTCTTGTGCCCTCGTCGTGCAAGATGGTGAAAGTGCGAGTTGTCTTGCTACTTTTCTGGTTCATTATGTGTGCACCTTGAGGGCCTTCTCCCGCAGTGTTGCCGTAATGAAGCGGCAAAATTCACCTTTCGTTGTGAAGCTCCAAATCATAAATCGGGTCGTATGCGATGAGAAGTCAGATGTCCTCGCAGCATGCAAGATTTCAAGGAGCACTCTCAGCATGATCTTGAAGAATAAGGGGGAGATTAGGGCTACTAGGCCAAACTAGCGACCCGGTGCCTGTGGCGCCCGACGCGTACGCATGGCCATGTACGAGTGGTTCATCCGAAATTGATTCAGCCGTGCCGGCTTCCGCGTGCTCAGTGATGACTAAATTCTGATGAATGCGATGAAGCTGTTGCGGGTGTTGCCGAAGTTTGGAGTGAGCCGTCAGAATTTCTGGAAGCTGTTGACGAATCAACAGTGGCCAGGTTTGCGAGTGCAAATGATGGGGTCGCAACTATGGGAGAACCGGAAAACAAAGACTACATTGCCGACATTGTACCGAGTACAAGTGAAAGTGGACACAATGAGGAAAGCAACGAAGGTCCTTTGCCCACAACCTCCGAAGTGATTGGTGCACTTGCACTAGTCCGGTGCTTCTGCGCGAATGCGGAAGGTTGTGGCCTCAGCTGCGCCAACTACTTAGACAATGTGGAGCAATGTGCTTGCATCGCAGGCAGCGAAATTGTCCAAGCAGAAGAAAATGCAGGACTATTCCATGCAAAACTAAGCTGGTTTCATCAATAAAGTGATATTACAAATGGTATGTGCTCTTATGACATCCAATTATTTCGCAGGCTTATATCTAATTATGCTCTATATTGAATTGATAGGCATTTTTGCGAGTTCGATATAGCCGGGTTCGACTGTACTTGCAGTTGGCACCACTTGCAGCAGTTGGCACCATTTCGTAGAACCAATGCTGACCTTGTTAAAGGGCCCGTCACCATGCCCCACAGCAAATTTTGGTTATACGCTGAAAGTTGCTGCGTGTTCACTAGGGTGTGTTCTGTCGCAAAAATTTTTCAAATCGGCTCATTAATAGACGATAGAAATATTTTAATGCCACGAACCCATGATTTCAGGAGGCAAGCTCCACTGTATAGCGAGACACTCTCTCCACTCGCCTTGTCTAGCCTCCGCAAGTGAAATTCCTTCCCTGTGTTCTCCTATACTGGACCTCGAGGATCGTGTGACGCATACGTCATAGGCCCCGCCTTCATTTTTCTTTTCTCCGTGTTTTCTTTTTAGGCACTGTGCACGAGTTGTTATTGTCTGGTTTCACGCAGCGCACGATTTTGCACGCTGTGCACAAGGACACAACTAGTGGTATAATTCAGTGCTAAATGAATACTGAGGCAGAACAAACGGATCGCAGAGCGTGATCACGCGCTGTAACACGGTAGAAAACGGCATAGTTTCGGTACCTGCACAGGTGATTGCACGACCATGCGAACAAGCGGATGAAGTGGAAGTACATCTCTCTTGCTGTGGTGCGAAGTCAAACGAAAAACATGCAGATATTCCATTTGTGTGTTTTATTATTTCTCTATACTTCAATTTGTTAATTCAAGCAACAGATCACACAAATAACAGATGGTGCTTTGAATAATTCTCGAAGTCACATGTCACCACAAGCGACGTCACACTGTGAACCCGAGTACGTAGGCGCAGGGACGCGAGTACGTCACCGTCCATCGTGGAGCGCAGCGGCCGCGAGGAGAAGGGAAAGCGGTGTTCGGATTGAAATACCAGGTCTTTCCGCTTCGCGTAGCGATGCAATTCTTTGCAAACACGATCGTTGGCGTGCATTGTATGCTTTGCGCTTGTCAGCTCAATGTGGCCTGACCTTGTGAGGGGCCCTTTAAGCTAAGACCCAGCAACAGAGGCAGTTTAGTGAAAGGGAATTCTGTCTCAAACAGGCATGGTAATGCATTTAGTGTAGCAATACTTGAATAAATTTCGAAGCATTCTGAACACAACAGGTTTCCTGTGACCTGTTTTTCACCCATATTTTTCCTCACCACTTTGTTAAACGATCCCTAAACAACTCTCTTATATTTTCTACACATTTCAAATAAATGCGCATCGTGTACAGAATGCAGTGACAATCCTCTCGCTACAATGTGACATCAAATTTAAAAAATAATCCCGTGCTCTTCTCCTGGCTTTTCAGGTGCCGCTGTGCACATGGCAATGTCAACAGGGTGCACCAGGTCACATCAACAGGATAAACACTGTCGATTGGCAGACCCACGAGAACCTATGACTTCCGGTTCGTCTGCTAGCACACCTTATAGTTGATGGAGTTGCACCTTTGCTCTTCATCTTCGTGTTGCTTGTTTGTCCGTACACATGTTGCATTTCCTGGTTTGCTATTCGTACAGCCACATCTCTTGTTTTTCAAGTATGCATTTACAAGCTTAAAAAAAGAAAAAGAGAAAATGAACACAGAATGCAAGTACTTTACAGAATGCAAGTACTTTTTTGCATTGATGCAAGCTTCAGCTTTCATTTTTCTCTGAGGCATCGGTGATGTACAACCTTCATACGACAATGGCACGTTTATATGAAACATGGTGGTACAGTATCATGTTGCAGGAGTTGCAAAGCACCGATGGGTAGCAGGCCTCCTTTGTCTTTTTGCTTGCACTTTCTATTTCCTCTTTGTGCAGTCGGTTGTCGGGCCTCTAACAACGTATTGCAAAGAAAACCGGCAGTAATCGCACACTGTCCACAACACAGGATCCATCACGGCAGTGCTTCATAGGAGCACAGGCGGCACAGGAGCAACAGTGGGTAGCCAAATAAGCACTGAGTCATGGTAACTGGAAGTTGACGGTGTTTTGAAATAAGAAAAAAATAAGTGTGAATGTGACAGTGGTAATGATGTAGTGTCCACATTTCACTTGAGGAGTTGAGGGAGAAATCAGCGATGGCTACATTCTGGTCATCAAACACCTGTGACTGCTATTATGGGACCAATTTCAAAAATACTAGTGGCTGCATGTTAATTGTAGACTTGCACACAACTGCCACTTGTGGGGATGTGCAACTCTCGCGCGTCCCCTGATATGTTCTTCCCGCATAGTGCGTCTCCTGTAATCCGGCTTCGTGGCGTGGCCTGGCGCCCGCGGCGGTCGGAGTGGTTGAGGCACAGTACGAGAGATGGCGCGAGTGGTGCGCTGCTAACGCCGCCGACAGGCGGGGTTACTTGGGCGTCGAAAGACAAGGTGCTCTCTCTGATTCGGGACAGCAAGCAGTGCGGATGTGCCGTGCCGCGCGTGCGCCAATCCATGCTTCTGCGAGACCGTCTCGCGTGGCCGCCTTCGAACGCGCCACTGTTCGCATTACCGTACGCGCGAACGACCAGGCGTTGGGATCCAGCATGGGGCGAATATCTTCGCTCGCTATCCGGTCGCGGCGAGTCTGACTTCTAGATTTGTCGTGCACCCATCGGCATGTTTTGTGGATAGCAACTCGGCTAGCAGGCATTGATCTATGAAAGGTGCAATAAATGCCCTTGTGATTGTTCGTACTACTGTGTTGTTCCTTTGTCCGAAGAGCATGGGTGTGAGAACCTTACATCTGGCTGCCCAAAGTGGACCTCTTGGGGCATCGGACGATAGTTTTAACAGTTTTGCTTTGTGCGAGACCTTTGTTTGAACCGAAGCATAGGGCTAGCGTGGATTTTGATCGCTAGCATTGGTGGCATGCTTTCCTGTGCGAGGCGACGATGGCTGTAGTGTGTTTGAACATGTCAACATGCTAAGCCTTTTCACAAGTGTTTTTTTTTTAATGACATTCGTCGGTACGAGAGCCACGTGGTCTGCCTCCTGGGTGAGTGAGGCTCAGCACCTGCGGAGCATTGACAAGCCTGAAGCGAGTGAGTACGGAAGCCTCGTGGGTGGTCCGAATTTCTCATGTAAATAGCTTTTCCTATCTCTTTGACTCTGATGAAGTCGCGGCTCTGGGAGCCGGGTGGCCGCGGGCCACGGGTGCCACTACGAGCTGACTGGTATTGCGGCCTGGCACCGGGCGCTCCGACACCGTCTGGGACGGTGGGCGCCGTCAACTCGGATACTGTGTGCACCGAGCGGAGTAGGACCACCTCACAGAGCTGACGTCTCCTCGCAGCTGCCTGTTTTGCGCTCATTTTGGGTGTTGTTTTTGAATGCCGGTTGTTGTCAGGGTAGCGACGCTTTAGGCCTAAGGCTTTACGAAGCTGCCTGTCGCACGTGGAGGGACACAACCTGGTGGACCGTGGCGTTGAGGTGTTGCAATTTGCTTCCCTCATTCTATATAGCCTCGCACGAATTGAAATTACTCGTTCGACTCAAGGAAGCGAGCTTCGTTCACATGAACTTAGCATCTGAGTAGCTGCCCGATCTTTTGCTAGCCGAGTTGAACATCGTACCACATGGGCAATGCGCATGCAGAATTCCTCTCCCTTGCACTACTTTAGTGTTTGCCGAGTGTGTTGAGTGTACGCAGTGTGATTGGAGTCACCCCTGGCTTGCTGTCACATGCACATCATCTGCGCTGCTGCCCCGGACTACGATCGAGTCACCCCGGGCGATGGTGATGCTGTGGCCAGTTCGGCGCAGCGACTTCGGCGGCCTCCTGCATCCAGCTCACAACCCTCGGCGGCGGACAAAAGAGCCGGCGGTCACCGACAGCTACGGCGGCTCTTCCCAGCAGAGCGCGTCGGCGCGAGCGACGCTTGCTCGTACCGACTACTGCGTCGTCGTTTCCGGAGTCCTGGCCTGGAATCGTGCCGTGGAGTCTGCAAAGCTGCTGTTGTGACCGGCGGACGCCAGCGGTGTACCCAGGGACAATGTGGGCTCGCATGTTATGGAGAGCGTGTGGACATCTCAGCGTGGCCACTGTTGCATGTACTATCTTGTTCGTGAAGCACGGGTTGATGTTAGACCGTGTCACATGTTTCGCCGCAGTATGCAGTGATTTAAGGTTGGGGGGATGTGGGGATGCGCGACTCTCGCGTGTCCCCTGATATGTTTTTCCCGCATAGTGCGTCTCCTGTAATCCGGCTTCGCCGCGTGGTCTGGCGCCTGCGGCGGTCGGAGTGGTTGAGGCGCAGTACGAGAGATGGCGCGAGTGTTGCGCTGCTAACGCTGCCGACAGGCGGGGTTACTTGGGCGCCGAGAGACAAGGCGCTACCTCTTTCTTGGCGGATCGGCAAACAGCGTGGACGTCCTGCGCGCGCGCCGACCCATGCTTCTGCGAGACCGCCTCGCGTGGCCGCCTTGGAACGCGCCACCGTTCGCGTGACCGTACGCGCGAACGACCAGGCATTGGGATCCAGCATGGGGCGAACATATTCGCTCGCTATCCGGTCGCAGTGAGTCGGACTTCTAGATTTGTCGCGCGCCCATCGGCATGTTTTGTGGATAGCAACTCGGTTAGCAGGCATTGATCTATGAAAGGTGCAATAAATGACCTTGTAACTGTTTGCACTACTGTATTTGTCGTTCCTTTGTCCCAAGAGCGGGTGTCAGAACCCTACACACTATAAAACAAATTTTAAGACCTCGGGGTTGCTTAGGGGCCCCTTTAAATAAGGCAAGGCATTTGTTTAATAACACGAGGCATTTCTGGGAGACGCCCTTGCACTGCAATTAAGGGGGATGATGATGATGGCTCAGGTAAACGGCTTTTTGGGGTTCAACAGAACCTCAAGTTTTATTGTATAGGGCTAGCCAAGTTTACAGCAATGATAATAGCACTGTGTACAAACATTTTGTTTAGAAATTAGTAAATGCAGCAGTTGCATAACAAAAAGGCTCCCACATTTACAAGCTGCCTGTACCACACACATCTGAGATTTATAAGGCAACAGTCTGAAATGGACCTGGTCTTGCTCACCTTATTCAGGTCAGGCTCCGAGCCAAAGCCAAGGCCATAAACAGTGTTGGCTCGGATGTCAGACCACTGGCCGAATTTCTGGGAGGTCTTGGTGAAGGTCATGTTGGGCGTTATGGTGGAGTTGATTACCGCCTTGGTGCCCTCAACACTGATGATGCGATACAGGTTGCGACTTGAGTCATAGAAGAAGCTGACGCTCACCGCCTGGCTGCTGGCTGGTATCCAGGACCGCTTCGTCTTGGGGTCGATGTGGAACACGTGCGCTTTCGTGGAAAAGATGGGCTGCTCCCTGCAAGTGAGCCATCAGCCTGTCATGTTTCACCAGCTTGCCCTTCACTAACACATGTTTGGTATGATGTTTCCCATACATGGTCATAACATTGAATGAATAAAGTCGAATGCCTCTACAATGATCACCTCTACTATGAAATTGCCTGTATAACAATGGATTGATTATGGCCTGGCTGAATTCCTATCTTTTATGTGAATTAATTCTGGGGTTCTACAAGCCAAAGTCACTATTTGATTACATGGCATGCCGTAGTGGGGATTAGTTTTGACCACCTATGGTTCATTAATGTTCACCCAATGCACAGTATGTAGGCATTGTTGCATTTCAACCCAATCAAAATGCAGCTGCCGTGGCCAACATTTGATTCCGAACCCTCAGGCTTAGTAGAGAAACACCATAGCCACTATGTCAAAACGGCAGGTTTCATGTGTATTGTTAGTACTTCTACAATGGCGACCACTAAAAAGAATTAGCCTGTACAAGAAAGAAATTTAGGCATCCCCGACAGCTGATTTGTTACTTCACAATGAACACCATGCACCGGTGCCACTACTGCCCGCCACAGACGTCACTGAGTTGTGCTCTGCACCAGCACTAACGACGGTGCTAGCGATATGCTTGAAGTGCATGCAGCTGTCGGCGAGTGTTAAGGCCACTTTATAAAAGTCACACAGCAAGCACTTCAGCCAGCATCGGCGGAGGTTGGCGACACCAGGTTCATCAAGTTACGGTGGCACAAAAGCCGACCCCTCTATAGCGCAATGCGTGCGCCGCACCGCTAGACGCATGCGCATTATATATGAAGCTAGGAGTTTCAGCATGATAAGAAACTGCAAGCTTGTTGCAATGTGCAGGGGAACGCATCGCCACCAGTGGCGAGACACGGACACGGGTCAGCCTGGGTTACCAGGCTGGTGCAAAATGCAGTGTCAATGTACTGGAATAGCACCACGTCGCATCTCGCGCCAGCTGCAGCTGGGGAATGCCAATGGACACTGGGTACGTCGGCCGTGCCTCGCGTTGGACTACACAGTGCTGCACTTTCGCTGGCATGGCATCGCCATGCCGAGCGTGCACGCGCATCAACGCTACGTTCAACTATAAACTGGCCTTTACAGTCCAGCTGCAGTGCACTAGGAATCGCTCAACTCGTACCCTGCATGTTGTAACAGAGCAGCCAGTGCAATGGCTGATGAGTACGTTGCAGTTGATGACAATGTTGTTATGTAATTGTAAATGACGACTGACAACATCTTCAAAACCACCTAGGATGGAAAGGGCACCAAAGTGAACGAAGTTAACTATGGTGAAGAGGCTGTAAATGAACCAAGAATTTTCACAGCAAGGAAGGCAACAGCAACATTCAACAATCTGCAGCTTTACCTTGCTTCACTCCATCGTTTTGCCACCGTGCATGTTGTTTACCTCGGTTCAATAAGTTTGGCTGTATAGTCACCAATATCATGAGATGAGAAGTGTGAACAAAAAGAAAAAAAGAAAAAAGAATTTCAACTTATTTCACTAAGTATCTTTTGAATTTATGTCAAATCACAGTTATCTCTTCTTGACAATGCTTAGCCTGCTCTATTGTGAGTGGTATGGTGCATGATCTTTACAACGAAGTGACCTGTATAACGAAGAATTTTTAAAGTCCCGAGCACTTCGTTGTAAAGACATTTGACTGTATTTTGAAGGACAAGAAGTTGAGCTAGCTAGTAGAGATTCATGTTCAAAAAAACTTAGGCATGCAGACACAGACACAAAAAAGGAAAACAGAGTGTGTTTTCATCAGTGCATTTTTTGTGTCAGTGTCTGCACACCTAGTTTTTTTTTTCTAAAATGAATAGTCTAGAACATAGCACCTGCTTACCAGAGCTGTAGTTTCCGACCAGTTTTCTCTGTTATATGCCAGTTCCCTCTGCGATTTTGCCAAGGCCTTCAATCGTGTCACTCACTGCCATCTCGTAGCTAAAATTTCATGCTCAAACAATGATTCCCTGACAGTTTCCTGAATAATAAACTTCTTGTCATTGTATAACTAATTCACCGTCGTCAACAACTACGCCTCTAGTATTGGCAGTGTAATATCTGTCATATCACTGTGAAGTGTCCTCAGACCATTAATTTTTCCAATTTATATAATTGATTGCCATCTGAAATAACGTCGTACATACACTTGTTCACAGATGGCTATGCAGTTTATGGCCTAATCTGCTCACTCTTTGTTCGTGTTGCTCTTCAATGTGACCTTGACTGTATTACTAACTGGCGCTCTTCTGGGCAAATGACCCTAAATACTGATAAAACTAATAACATCCACGTGCAAAAAAACGTTTTCTGCATTTGATTACTTGCTAGATATTAGCCCTGTTACACGCACCAGCTCTTACAATACCTTGGCTTTTTCCTTACACCTAATCTGTCGTGGTCCGCACAGATTGAAAATATAACAGCTAAAGCCTCATGTATGCTTGGGTATCTTAAACATAATCTTCATGGTGTTTCTGCCATCACCAGACAGCTCACCTATCAGAGATTTGTTAGGCCTCAACTCGAATTTGCAGCCTTTATCTGGCCATCTCATCAAGCTTACCTAATAGCGAGTCCCGAGTCAGTTAAAAACTGCAGCGCCCGCTTCATTGCCCAAGATGATCACCGTGACTCTAGCGAGACTAGCATTAAGTTGTCCTTGCCCTTCTCATCACTTGAATCACAGCATTGCTTTGCCTATTTCACAAAGTAATCCACAGCATGCACTCATCCACCTCGTACACCTCGAGTCTGCATAACCATCTCAACTTCCAACGTACCTTTGGCCGGACCATTTCATTCAATTCATCCGCTTTGCCATGTGCCATTCAGCATTGGAATTACCTACGAGACGACATAGTTGACATTTACAAACCTGCATCCTTCAAAGCACGCTTAAGTATATTATTTGGTTCATGCGTCACCACTAACCACACTGCATCTAAGTTATCCCTGGCGTGGCTATATATACTACAGCGAAGCTGTTAGCCTCTCGGTGGTCCGCATTTTTCGCATCCGTCCGTGAACAAAAATTATCATCAGCAATGGCTCATACCTCCCCACTAAGCAAGCAAAAATGCAAAGGCTCATCCCCGCCATAATGCAGAGGCTACAAGCACTCAGCAAAGTGAAGCAAAGTGAAGCAAAGTGCATACATTAATTGGAATCGCAAATACAATGTACAGAACAGCATACATTTTAATAAAGAACAAGCTCAAAACAAACATCTGTCATGATCAGCTATGGCTCATACCCTCATACTAAGCAAGCAAAAATGCAAGAGCTCATACCCTTGTAAGCAAAAAAGAAAAGCAATGGCTCATACGCCCAAGGGAAGCTGAAAGCTTTTCCAGAAAAAATGAGTGAAGGGCAGTACGTCGTGGTTTTCAACCCTCTGAATTCGCATATCACATCGAAATTGAGCGAAAGAAAGCGCAAATATATTTTATTTCGACGAAAAGTGCAGCAGCAGACACGCCCAGCTCGCGCGCCTCGTTTTTGCCTGTGATTGGTCGGGCACCTCGTGACGTCAACAATAGTGTTCGTCCGGATCGACTGCTGCCGCTACACACGAAGCACGGTTCAAGGTAGTTTGGTGGTGTTTTGCTGAGACGGTCATGGAAAATTTCGAGAGCTTGCGTTTCTCTGAGGAGTTCGGCGTTAAGTCCAAACTCCACGAGAGCGATTTTGCGCGTGACGGTGACGGGCAACGGCTTCGTGCGACAAAACGGGTCGTCACTTGAACAGGTCACTCGGTGTTGTCGCTCGATCGCTCGTTTGTAGAAATCTAGAACTCGTCCCTCGTCGCCCGGAAATGCTATGAGCGACTAGCCAATTGTGCAAATCCGAAACTGGATGTACATAACTCAAATACTACTGTTTGTCGCACGGAATGAGCAAACTATTGAATTTTACACGTGCAAGAATAAGAACCTAGTGCAAGACCTTCAGAAATATTTTATGCTCCTTCTTCAGTAAAATACATCAACTTAAATTGATAAAGCATGCGTCACCCTAGTTTCGGCGCGTATATTGCTGCCCTCATACCAGGAAGTCGTCGCTCAAAGCTGTCGCTCGTGTGGAGTTCGGCTTGCAGGCGACGACTGAACGCGACAGACATCGCCTCGCTTGTCGCGCTGTCGCTGTCGCGTGCAATATCACTTGTAAGGGGTTTATACTTTACTCCCTACATGTACAAGCCGAGTGCGAAGAGCCGGCCTCTCCAAGAAGCAAAAAATGCTGGTGCAAGCACTGCTTTCCACGCGAATGAAGGCGAAGTGTTAGCATCTCCTTGAGTTGGAAATGTTCTTTGGCGAGTATGTTTTTTGCTAAGCTGCATTCAGCGTTCCAGTGAGTACGTTTCCGGGCAAACAACTGTAGTGTTATGTTCCTGCATGCCTCCTCATAGAAAGTAAGCGATGATGCGATCTTCGGCATTTGTGCGTTGCCCCAAAGCTGTCGGCAATCTACACAGACGGTTTAAACGCGGAAGAAGTTTACCGGCTGTTGTAGCACGTGTAGTATAGAACCTTCATCAGCGCGCCACCCGCAAGCTACTCGTAACCGGCGAATTCCGTCAGCTACGTGAGATGGTCGGTTTCTCTATGTGTGTGAGAGAAGGGGGAGCGCAGCGTCCTAGCGTGAACAGGCTTTCCAACACATGCAAACTTTACTCTTGAACTGCGTTATGGTAGCTGCATGCAGGCTGTTTCACGACACACGTGCGAATAGAAAATTCGCGGCACTTGGCGATGAAACCTGCGTCAAGGGTGGGAGATAAACATGCACCTTCCGTTCAGCGTGCTAATCTTTTTTTAGGAGAACCCAAAGCACGCATTATTGATAAACTCTGGTAGTAATCGTCATGGAAGTGGTTAGAGCACAACACTGTTGTTCTTGAGCGCTTGAAGTTGTTTCACTTCACAGCAGCCTCCCACTTAGCTGAAAGCTTCTTGTCTTGCATGAACTAATGGAACATCGAAACATCGTCGCGGCCGCTGGTGTTCGTGCAAGCGTAGGCTGCACAGAACGCCGGCATGATCGGCCTACAAGTTCAACTGATGCTGCGCACGTCAACTACCACTCCTATATACACACAAACAAAGGAATGTAGGGTCGAGCGAAGCAGATTAGGACGGCACGCACGCAAAAATAAGACCGGTCAGGCACGGTCGCGGAGACTGCGAAGGAGCGGAACACCGGTGTTGACATCTCTACGCCGCGGTTTCCGGTCTCCGCTCGTATCGTCAGCGTCAGCAGCAGCGCGCGGCGCTCGACGGGGGGGCGGAGCTACAGCGCAATGTTAACCTACGATTGTGTTGCTCCTCAGTGAAAAATACACCCAAAACTTTAGCTTTATGGTTTATAAGCTTCCCGCATCCGTATATGAGCGTCTTATTGAATTCGACAGACTCTTCAGCTTCCCTTTAAGGCAGAAGCTGCAAGTGCTCAGCAAAGTGAAGCGAACAGCACATACATTCATTGAAATCACCCATACAACACACAGAACAACATATGTTTTAATAACGAACAAGTGCAAAACAAGCATCCGAACTATCAATAAAGCACTGCATACCCCCCCTAAGCAGTTGTAGTGATAGTTTTGCAGCAGCTTCATTGGACGTCCACTTTCACAGGGCTGGAATGGCGAGCCACTTTTATTTTTATTTTCTTTGTTGTGTTTTTATACTTATGTTAGTTACGTATTCTTTTGTCTTTACCCACTAGCACTGCAAAATTTCTTTTTATTCCATTTTTGTTGCTCCTCATATTTCTCTTTTCCTGCAATACTCCTTCAAGAGCTCGTGAGGTAACTGAATAAATAAAAACAATGTATGTGGAATTGAAGGAGTCATATAATGGTTGTCCAGGTATGATTAAGCTCACGCACTCATTAGATGACGACATCCTGGAAACATGAGCAAAGCTTTGCCTCTCTACATAGAGTGAGGCATCTACAGATGTACTGTTTAGAAAAATAATCAACACGGAGGGGAAAGAAAGCAGTTACAATAAAAGTCATGGCCAGTAGAGTGGCCCTGAAGCATTTATTTAACAACTAATCATAGAATGGTCTCACTATTAAAGGGGGTTGTCTGACAAATCTCATGCTGCAAAGTTTTTTGAATCCTTTAACTATAAGTGGAGTTATGACACCGATACCCAGCTTTCTCTCTCTTTTCGTCTGCGTGAGCACTGGAAGATACATAGTGGAGAAGTCAAGAAATCAAAGCCCCAGTTAAAAGTTGAGTGTTGAGGCGGTGAAAGGGGTCGTTGCGTCTCCGGTGGTGCCTGCGGTATATTAGCTATATAGCACCAAGAAGGTTAAAGAAAAACTGCTGGAGTGGAAGTCGCCTATACCGGCCTATGGGCTCCAGTGAAGCTGGTGGCCGCCATCTTAAGGGGGGCAAGAAGCGGCCTGTCAAGAGCTTCGCAGCACTGTTCACTGACTTTTCCAATGGTTTTTGATTGCTTAAACCAATTTTCAGGTTCTAATGCTACGCTGTCTGTGAGGCAAGCCATATTGCAAGCTTCCGGATCAGAGATATCCAAGTACTGGGGCATTTTTCCATTATCAGCATCAATATGCTGCTCCCGAAAAGTTAAAAAAAAGAAGAAAAAATTGTGCAATAATTAACGTTTAGTCACCTTTTTTAATGCAGCGTAGAAATTGACCAATCATGAAAGCTGTCAGAACAAAACGCAATAAGAATGAAAAATGTAGCATGAGAAATAGCAGTACATGCAACAAACACAAGTACATGTATTCATTATTCTCTTCATTATCATCAGGTGTTGCTTTAGCACCTTCATCGCATGCAGGGTCCCAGAACTTTGGTGGCGGCTATTTCCTTTTAGTCTATATATATAAAATTTTCGTTTATTCTAAAGCAAGGCAATGCTAATCTGCAACTTTATTTAAACGAGAAGCATAACGCTAACATGTCCACTGCTTGTATGTCAACTATTCTAAAAGCAATCGAGCACGCTAGCACATTTTGGGATCCACACAGCACCGCGCATGGCAACATACGACAACCCGAAACCCATTAAGCTGCAGTAAGCTTTTGCCTCCAGCAAGATGATTCAGCGGCTCTACTTGATGGGAGCTCCCTCCACTCCAGCAGTTTTTCTTTAACCTCCTTGTGTAGCGTGCTGCGGCCATATCGGACGACATGCGCAGCAGACGCAGCTATTCACAGTGCAAATATGACATGACTTTCCAGTCTTGTTGAGATCGCACAGATATATATTTCACTTATTTAACTCAAAATTAGCCATTTTGCATTACTGAGGATGCTCTCACGATCACGAAATCAGCAAATAGCGTTAGTGGGTCCAGCTGCTTTCGATGACGCTGCATGATGACAGTGCAGGAGTGAGAGCAAGTGAATTTTACTGTGTTTGACAGGAGACTGTAATTTCCCTTCTGCATGCAGTACAGTAATATTTGGCTCGCATGTTTACAGCAACCTCTACGAAAGATTGGCAACAGTTCCTTACTACTAAAGGGAAAATGAGACGTCCACCTAATCGTAGCAATTGCTACAAAGGAAGCCCACACAGGTTCCTTGAAAGAAAAGCCTCACAGCCGAAGAAAAATTCGTCCTGGTCAGGGACTTAAACCCAGGATCACCGCCTTTCCGGGGCAGCCGCTCTGCCATCTGAGCTAACCAGGCAGCTAGCATATGGCAGGGCGAAGTTGAAATTGTCAACAACTCGAAGCAAAGGCACAAAGGCAAAGGCTACAAAGCAAACCAATTTTCTCTTTATTAATTACTCTCTCTACCTTGCAGGTTTCTGCAGAACGATTACGTCAAGTTCCTTACTATGTTCGAAAAGTGTTTCAGGGTCCCTTTAACTAGCCATAGCCAGAGTAGACATGTTATAGAAGAGCCAGAATGAGAGACTTTTCACTGCGTGCAGTATCACCGTCAAAAAGCCATGTCTTCCAGAGTGACAGGAATTATAAAAAAAGAGGGAAAACTAGAAAAAACAAATGCCTTAAGTTAAATTTGGATACATTCATGAACAATTTGCCCCTTCTTTTGGCTCAGTACACCAAACTTTTCTCTGCAATATTTGACAGTAATCTCAGCTGGAATTTACACATGCAGCAAGTAAGTGAGAAAATGTGCCAATTTTACACAAGCTGAGAAACACCTTTGGGAGTTTACCAATCCTTTGTCCGCAGCCACATCAGTTATGCCATCACTATTTCCTCTTGGGAGATGGAATAAAGATTATTTGATTTGATATTTATTCTGAAGCTTACTGCACAACATTAAAACTGATCTGAGTTATGCACAATAAGGCTCTGCCATATCAACCACTTCTTATACAGGTAAGATGCTGTATGATCAGTGTATTTGCTCTGAAACGTACGACTTATCAGAGTACTGAACAGTGCATGCAAGCAGTGATATTCTAAAATGCTAAAAATCATGGTGTGCTATCAGACCGCAATGTTTTAATACTGCAATGCCTGCTACATTATAGCATTACCAACCCTTCATCACACAGGCTCACACATCTTAATCGGGTGTATTTTTGTTTACCTAGAGTGCCACAAAGCCGTCAAATTTGCTCTTGCAAAACATTACCAACTCAGCTAGGAACATTTGGTTCATCAAATGTTACATCAACATGTACTTCCAGCACAACCTTTTTTTATTTTACTTTAAATTGTTAATTCCCTTCACTTTGCTTTGATATTGTGCATTTCGTCGATAACATTTACTGATTTTATACGCAGAGTATTGAAGTTACCTACACTTATCAGACCATATGTTTTAATAATGTTCCCGTTCTTTAAATGTGCAGCTGTGATCCTCCCCAACACAAAATTTGTAAGACTGCTATAGACATGCTTTAAAATTTCAAACATGTAGCAATTCTGTGGAGGGTAATAAGTATTTATATTATTTTTAGCAAACCCAGTCTCTTCATCGAGACCATAGCAGGTGGGCATATCACACAATGTGGATATCCAAGTTGATGCAGCACATGTCTCTGACGGTAACGTAGTATTGAATAACCCTTTTAGTGTCTTCTTTTTTTTGGAGGTGACACATATCTCCAGCGTCATCCTTTTTCCCCTCTGATATCATAAAAGTAACCCAACAGTTTATTTTTGGTTATGCATAGGAGCAAAAATGACATGGATAAAAGCAAATGTTCTCCTAGTATGGTCCTCACATTCGTATCTGACGTCACTGACACAGCGAGACAGAAACACGAAAATGTAGCGGTACGTCAGTGACAATGAAATGGTTAACCATCCTTTTCATACTGATAATTAGTGCACTAAAGGGGAGTGGTGCTCTGTTTTCCATAACAGTCAGGAGAGCAAGGGGATCAAGCAGTATTGTAGGAACCAGTAACTGCATGCAGTAAAACATAGCAAGGGAAAAACTAGACACTTGTTTGCTACATAGTACCATGCAGTCACATACCGAGTTTCTTACAAAAGAGAAGAAGTGGTCTTGTGGACTGTTGATACGCACCAATGCCTGATACTTTCAAGGACACAAACAGGCATAAACACTGAGGTAGTGTACCTGTATATTGTTGAGCTTATTAGATCTGTATTAAAGCTGCCTGCAAATGTAAATCTTATTTTGGTCTATTGTCCATTATTTCTGCAGGAATGTGAATACGTATTGACAAAGTTAAGAAGGAAAAAAAAAACAGCAACAAGTCTGTCAACTATGCTATAACTTCTTATGAACAGTGGCAATTAAGAGCACAAACAACTTTATGGAGCCATGCTGTAAGTGCACCATTAAAATGAAACCAAAATGTTGCAAAAATGCCCAGGCAAAGTGGGGTTTCAACTGCGCTAGTGGCAGCCACTTACTGCGGCACAAGAGGCACTGATGAGGATGTCATAATATAGAAGCAGCTCCCACCCAAGGCCCCAATTCAACACGAGTGGTCATGTGGCAGGGCTTGCCCTGCCCTTATTCCTCCAAAGAGTAGTCTCCTATCGATGCCCACATGGTGACCTACACCTAGCCACTGAGCATTACAGTCAACAAACTTATACTTGTCAGAACCTCATGAGGCTCATTAACATAACACAGGCTTTAACACAGTTCTGTTGCCACCTGGTCACTAACATGACAACCACTGAGAACCACTCAGTGTAACCATAAGACACTATTTAAGGAAACCAGGCTCCACCACAACATATACACAACTAGTCAAACAAGGAAGTTCTACCATGGTTGTGCCATGTAAATGGAAACATAATTCAACATGCTATACTCAAAATTCATTCATAGTGCTACATCAAATCATAATTCTACTACTGTCCACTACCTTTTCAGCCCCTAATAAACTATTATGTTGTACTTAGTACACATGCTCGTTCTAAAGTCCAACGACAAGCACACACTGGTGAATACCTGAGGCAGTGAGCTAGCTAATGATGGTAACTTTCACTGTGAATTTTACTTATACATCCCTGTTCCCAACATAACTCTTACAGGAGTCAAATTACACACACACACAATACAATAAGCTACCTACTGCAACACTGCCACAATGTTTGTTCCTCTTGTACACTACACAGTGTTGAAATGGAAATATTGGCCTCGACCTGACTGTAGCACGAAGTTGCAAAGGAAACCCATACAGGTTTTTCAGAAAGAAAGCTCTGCAGTCAAAAATTTCGTACTGGCCCATTATTTTTATTCAAATTTTCCTTCAACTGCAAAGCTTTCTGAGAAACCTGTATGAGTTTGCTTTGTAACTTCGTACTACAGTCGGGTGGATGTGAATTTTTCCCTTTCATGAATTTTCCTGCACCTTGTGGGCTTTTGCAGAACTGATTTGCCATATAGTGAGTGTAATGCAAAGATTTCAGTCTTAAAGTGGTTCTCAAAAAAGGTGATAAAGATTATTTTCTTGGCAACATTCTATCGCATGTTGTTGCAAATAATCTTTATCACTTTTTTAGCAACATGCTATTTGCAGCAGTGAGTGCAAGAAATTGTGTTGCAAGCCAACAGACTGTTCAATCAACTAACACTTCCTAATTTGTTCATTGGTATATGAGAGCACGACAGACAAAACACAGAGGAAAGAAAACAACAGGACGAGCACTGGCTTCCAACTGGAACATTAATGCCAAATTCATGCAATATGCATACATCTTGGAGTGTGCGCAGAAAGGACCGGTATAAAAAAAATTGACTTGCCATCCTGGCCCAACAAAAGTGGATGTCCATCAAAGCTGTTCAAAACCACCACAACTGCTGCAGAGAGTAAGCAATGCTTTATTGCTTTAGGGTAAATGTGGTAATGGTAATTTAGAGTAATGGGAGTAATGCTAATTTTGACAGCATGCCACTGCTGGTGGTATTGCCATTTCTTTTTCCCATTGCTGCTCCTCATATTCACACTGCTCTTTGGGAGTCCTAACTATGCGTTGTCTACCCATAGCGGTGCAGCAACAATGAAATCAGTTGCTAGGCTGTTTATATTATATACGAAAAGCTAGTGACGTCATTGCCTACATTCACAAGCTGCCGTCACCACGGCAGATTTCACAACAGTAACCTTCACCGGGAAATGCATGCGGGGAATGCTACGTGCTCCGCACTTTATCAGGAGCTAATTACATGGTTCGGATGCTTGTTTTGGGCTTGTTCTTTAATGAAACAAATGCTGCTCTGTATTACGTTGTATGCATGATTTTAAAGAATGTATGCACTTTTCACTTCCATGCTAAGTGCTTGAAGCCTGCTTCACCTCCGTTGTGGGTCGGCCCGATATTGCACTACCTCAGGGATCGGCCCACATTTTTTCGCACGGATGTGGACACGAGAAATGCTGACCAACGAGAGGATAACAGCTTCACTATAAAAGAAGCATATCAAGTTTTTAGTACTAAAGTTCTATAGAATGCAAGGCAAGACTGCGCAACGCATGCTACCAACAGTTTGCTCATCCAAGCTGCTTCTACAATTGTGATCCCATTGCCTATGCCCCCTTTGAATATACAATATGGTGGTGTTGGCAAACGCAGGGGCATATCCACCATCATGACAGTGGTGTGAGAAGTGCAAGCTAGCTTGGCCTACACCACTGAAGTGCGGCATGACGCAACTGTTTACGTGCCTCAACCGATAGCCACCCTTCCGAACCTTCGACTTGCTCGAGATTCACCGGGTGTCTTCTGCACAAAGCATACCCATGTTGTTGGGGGCAGAAATTAAGACCTGAACATCACAGCGAGAAGCCACCTTTTGTAGGCAGTGGGTCAATCCATGGACGTAAGGAAGAACAGCTATTTTCCTACACTCTTCTGGGTTAGCAGGTTGCTCTGCGCACCTCTTGCCCTTTTTAACGTCCCATCCAAGCTTTTCCTCAGCAGAAGAAAGCCTTTCTTTTGAAAAACCAGCCTCCCTCAGTTTCTTAGCCTGTGCATTGAGGCTGTCATCCAGCACATGAGGACACAATTTTTTCATCGCAGAGTGGAAACATGACAACGCTATCGCGTCTTTTACTAGCTTGGTGTGACCAGAGGTATAATTTAACAGTGGCTTCACTGACCTTGCCGCATGTTTCCAACACACGACTGGGGGAGAACATCAACGACAAGTCGAATTGGACGCAGCTTTCATTCATGCGCTTAGATGTGGACTTCAAGCTGAGGCCCTCCTTTTCAAACATTGCCATAATCTCAGCCAATAGTGAATGTTGGCTATTACTATCTATAAAAATAAATAATTGTCAACATAGCGAAATATTGATTGCTAGCTCTTGCATGCTATTTTTCAGTGCATGGTCAACATTACTAAGGCAGATATCACTTAAAATAGGGGCAACACGAGCCAATGCAGATTCTGGCCTTTTGTATATAGCAGGGAACCTAGATAGAAGGAAACAAATTCAAGGAAAGCCTCAACAGAGATACCGTTTCCAAATCTGAAGAAAAGTCCATAATTAGCATTTGTTATGCAATCATTTAGAGTTGACGTCAGGTGGTTGTGCGGAATAGAGTAGAATTTGCTCATTAATTACTCAGTTTAATGCACACGACACTGTGCATTTAATGCAAGCAGATAGATGCTCAAGGTGTGTCCATTAGAAGGAGTGCTCAGACTAGTTTTGCTGAAATATCTGGTGACTCAAACCCAAATTAACTCTGCATCCCTAGCTTATACAGGCCTTTGCTGCGCCATGCCTGCGAACACAATAACACAAGGTTAGGTAGAAAAAACGAGTTCTGACACACCAACCATAATTACAAACAGTGAAATTACCAACAAATAAGCTGCAGTTGTGAAACAATGTTGCGCAATCCAAACAGTTATATTGCTGAACTTAGTGGATTCACGTCACCAACCAGGTATGTATAGCTTAAGTTAGAGAATTTGTATCAACTTTTCTTTTAGAAAGAGTGAAGTTTAGAACCAACTTTCTGATGGTGCAAAACGCTATGTATATACAAATGCTCTGAAGCATCATTTTCTAAACCTATGATCATGCAGCAATCGCAAGCTATATACATGGTCAGATCCCTTAATTATCTTGTACATTATTTGCACAAATCAATAACATTTCGCCATCACATAAACGCTGATGGCATTGTTACTCGGCTTACTTAGAGGTCTATTACAAGTTATGATGTTATACTTTTCAAGATTTATGCAAACATAATGTATGCATAAAGCCATCATTTTGGAAGGTCTGGATGACCGCTGTCTGGCTATACAGCTTGTCATAAACCCGGAGAATGTTCAACGTACCTGCTGTAGCGATCAAATGATAAAAGAAATTTGATAAAAAAACACGCGAACATGCCTGAGGCAATTTCACAATATTGGTACTTTGAAGCGAATACGTAAGCAGATGCTGAAGCGAAGTAGACTCATTCCGGCTTCATCTATTTTGATGTGATCCAATAACAGTAGCTGATAGGTTTGCCATAACACGCGGGACTTGGCTGATGTTTCACGCTTTTATAGAATATAGTCACGCTTCCCATTAAACTTTTTCGTTTGGCTCGGCCGGCAAGTGGAGGCGTGAAGGGGTTCTGCTTTAGGTGGGGAGGCGGGGGGACCACGGTGCGGCTCACTCACCCCATACTGGCACTGCTTGCAGTCATCGGAGAAGGCGTCAGAGGTGGCCGCCTAGCCGGCCCAGCGTGGCGTCAGCCAACCCTCTACGAGGGGCTGCGTGCGGCGCTGCAGCCCGAGCCGCCGCCATTGACAAGCGCATGCGCCCGCCGCCGCGGCGCGGCTCTTAGCTGCGGGTGCTGGCCGACCAGGCTCCAGCGCCAGTGGGCCGTTCACACGCAGCACCTTCCGACGTCGTGGCCAGGGCTCCCCGAGGCACGACGCACAGGCCCTAACGATAAGCAGCCCAAACCAACACACGGATATCGGGGGCGGACACACACTGCTACACGGCCGCGGATAGCCACGCTGGTGGCGCTGCGCTGCTGCGGCCCTGCTGCGTTGCGGTCGCTGGGCGTGAGGGGAAGGCGGCGCCTGCGCGTAGACACGCAAGGCGCAAGGTCTCATCAAGTCCAGGAACACTTTCGTGAATGCGGCTGTGCGAGTGGCTTGACAAATGTAGGCGGTTTTCCGTGCGCTATCACTGCACGAACATAAATAGTGCCTCAAAGATGCGGCGCTCGCTTGCTAAAAAGGATTTATATGTTCAGTCAAATTCACAAGCCGAAACGTCTGCCGGAGGGCTACATGCTTAGTCTTTCGGTTTTTCTCCGATTACAGAGCTGGAATTGCGCGGGCGCAATGACTTTGACGCTATTTCACGCGTTGTTTATCCGTGTACTCCGCTATGGTGCTTTAGCACGTAATGTGTATTTTTGTTTATTCGATCGTTATTCTACGTAACGTGGCCAGAGATGTACACGAAATTTTTGTCGCGATAAGTATGGTACGTGTTTCTCATATTGGGACGCCACTAATATAATCATTCGTCGAAATTAATGCCGACCTAAATCGATAGTTAGAATATTCGTCTAGAAGGCCATAATGTATGAGTTTGTTGCGTAGAAAATTTCCGCCAAAGGTGCCGCTGCTGCACACAATTTGAACCGCCCGCGCCAACGATTGAGTTGACGACATCTCCACGTGACCACCCTTTATGTAATTTTATTTAGTTGCACAAAAGCCAGGGTGGCGTGCTAGGCATTGCAGAGAGGTAATAACTGTTTATTTGGCTATATAGAAGCGTATGTACTGCTTGGCGGCTGGACGTGTTCTATTTGAACGTCCTTGGTTTTAGGATGCCGAATACGATCACAGCGTGTGCAATCGGATCGGGCGAAGGGATTGTCGCAGTCTAGCTTTCCTTCCTCGATGGATTGTCGCTAAGGTGCATGGTGTCTTTGGCATGGTTGTAAACAAAGAAAACGATGCCGCTCGTAATGGCTGGACCACGACCTACAGTCGTGGGCTGGACGCAGCAGCTACTCTCTGTGAATCAGGAAGGCTGACGTCACATATGAAAGGTACCATAGTCCACAACAGGTGGCGCCACACCAATTTTCTATTTTTGCCTGTGGCCTGAGTATGTTGGCATACTACTCACTCGCTACAAAAGGTGCAGCCGCAAATTCAGTCATTTTTATGTCCTTGCTTGCATGAGCTGTTTCAATGCGTTCGCATCAGGAGTGTCATAGTCGAAGTGTCATATATATATATATATATATATATATATATATATATATATATATATATATATATATATATATATATATATATATATATATACAACAATGCAACTGACGGTCAAGTGATAGTGGTCTGCTCCTGAACAACACTTTGCAAAGCAGTGAACGTGCTTTAAATCATGAATCCAGGACCTCTAAGAGCTGCGACGTAAAGCTAACACATTTCTCTCGCATTTACTGCTAAGTCATCACTGATTTATTTGTTACAAATGACAAATTCATTAATATGTTACTGAAGCCCAATCTTTCAATCTAGCCCATCTTAATATTTTCCTCTAGTATCTCTTTAGAAGTACGGAGTTTCAGTGGTCTGTGGTAGGTTTCAGTATAGACTGTACAAAAGATTCTCGGCCACTGAATAAGCCAAACCATATATGACAGAAACACAGACGCATAGAAATTAAGCTGCAGATTTTTATAACCAAAGGAATACTTTGAAGCCTATGGGCTGTCCAGGTGGTGCTCCGGAAACGCCGGTCTACAGGGCCCCATACTGGCATCACTATACTGGCACAGCAATCGTAATTTGTACATATCTTGAAAGCCTTGTAGCATGCCTTCCATTGAGAAGGAAGCTAAGTGCTGTGCAGAATGAATACAGTGCACACTAGAAGTTTTAGATACCCGTCGTGGTGTAGCACTGCTAAGCCCGAAGGCATGAGATCAAATCCCGGCCACGGCCGCATTTCTATGGGGGTGAAATGCAAGGATGCACCTGTACCATGCATTGGGTGCTCAATTTCTAAGTTGCGGATGCAGTTTCACAAAGCTGACACTTTTGAGTATGTACCACTAAAGTCATACAATGTCAAGCTGCAATGGCAGGCTGTTGCAATGTGTGTGTATTCCCTTAGCATGCATCAAATCAGAACCATGGCCTGTGATCAGTGATATAATCAACTAACCATAGTAATAAAAGAATAAATAAGCTGCTATTGCAATACCAGTGTGATTGAGTCAGACCAGTGTCTGACAAACATGCTTATACAGCATTGGAGTAACCAGGGGAGGTTGAACCCCCTTTCCACCGAAATTTTCTGACGAGATCCCCCTCCCGCTTTTCACAAAACAATGTCTCAGGAGGTGGGCTCCAAAAGAGAGACATGAATGAAAGGGAAAGCTTGAATTTGAAAGCAAGGCGAGAGCTAGTGGCGGAAACTGAGGAGAGGCCCTACCCATTCCCTACCCCCTCCGCGCTAGGAGAAAAGTGTGGAGGAAATGACGTAGTAGGTTCTCATTTTTTTGCTGTTTTTTTATTTCTTTGCTGTAGCGGCCACACCTTTCGAGCCACAATGGCGGCTTTGTTATGGTACTGTGCTCTCACACGTGTTGCTCCATAGGTTTCGTACCGTGGCAAAGGCGCCGTGCGGGCAGGTTTGCATTGGTCTCCGTGTGTTGTTGCGCTGTGTTATCTGGACCGTGCTCTCCCGGATGTTGCTGTGGCCAGGTGGGACAGGAGAAACTTAAGTTCGTGAAATGAACTCGCATGCAACGCTGTACGCAATGTACCGCGCCACGGCAATGGCAATTGGACGAAGGAATATCCGCGGGAAATTTTGCCCTCTTTGGCGGAATCATGCTAACGTGCCATCGCAGGCCGAAACCGATGCGTTTCAGAATATGTACAATGAACGCCTTGCAGGTCAGTTATTCCTGCTTTTGACAGCGCATATGGCGCATTTGCGGCACGTACGTACGTTATGAATGCATATAGTTCGTGTTCAATTACAACTTGCTTTTGTGCATATTAAAGCACATGTTGCTTAACTGTTGCTTGTTCCTCGCAGTACTCGCAACAGCACGAAGCCTTTTAAGCAGAGCGCCTTTGAGGTTCATGCACACCTGCACATGTGTACCTCAATACACGTGCTGATAGAGCGTTACGCAGAATATGTGCATTTTGCTGCCCTCGATCGGCACCATGCGCCTGCCAGCCGACGCTTCATCCTGGAAGATGGGAAAGAAGCGGCTGCTTTGACTTAAGGAACGAGTCCACCCTGCCGCCGGCGTATCTTAATATGTGCGTGCGAGAATCACAGGAAAATGAACGTTAGCGGATGCGCTGCAAGAGTCGGCAAGGCTCCAGAGAACGTACGCCTGCGAAACCGTCAAACGGCTGTTCCATGGTCGCGTGTATGTCGGTTCTACGCGCGTACTGTTCTGCACCGTGCGCCAGCTATCGCAAAACTTTGGTTCCGTGATGCTTCACTTACCGTGGTAAGAATTAAGGCACCTCAGGCCGCAGTCAATGAATCAAAACGCGGAGTCAGAAATGACGTTCTGCCTCTTCGCCGGCACGCTGTCGTAGTGATGCGCGGCCACCCGAATTTTGTTCAATAATGCACGACGATTCCTCAAGCGAGAATGTGTTTGTACTCATAAACTCCGAATTGATCGGAAATGGGTCGGTGTGTCGTACGTGTCTCCAGTGCCCAAGCAGAGAAAAGCAAGTAGAAGGCAGCGATAGGTGACCTTTGTTTAAAAACACGCAAGAACTGAGAAGCGGCCGGTACCTGCGGTTGATGAGGACAGTTCAGTTGGCTGGCCTTGTAAGCATGCTTATTTTCATAAAAGCAGCCGATTCAACCTCACGGCGCAATTTGCGAAGTTCATTATGAACTTCTTTTAACGTGACTTCGGCAACGGTAATCCAATGAGACATCGCGATTGTTTGGGATTGCTGCGGAGCGCGCACGTCCGAGCAGCCCGGTTGCGCGCAGCGCGGCGTGGTTTAGCGAGAAATCGAGAAATGTAAACAAGAGAGGAGAGCTGGCCCGATAGGCGGAGCAACGCCACGAGCAACGCCAACTTCCGGTTTCACTTTAGCTTCACAAAGAGTGACGTCAGGGCTTCTCCTGAGTTTCCTTCCTCCATGGGCGGTCCGAAGGGGGAGGGAGTTGTCATGTCACTACCTTGAACTCAAGTTTATCCAGTTTCCCCGCAACCACTGTCACGTCCATAGCAGTAGTGTTTCCTTGCCTTCTCACGCCACATTTTCCCTATCCCCTCCCCCTCGTGTATGGGGACTGCGAGCGAAGAGTTGTGGCCAGGCTGTTATTCACTCGTTTCGCGACTGTGTTGATTCTACCCATGGCCCATGACAGCCATGGCCATGGCAGTCGCTTAGCTGAGGCTCACCTGCCCCGTCGTAACACGTGCTGCTTGCTGCGGAAAGCCCATCCTAACTAAATGTCTCCGCAATTTTCAGAATTGATGGGTTTCAGGAGACACGATGCTTTCAAATCTCTCAGACCTACTGGCCCTTATTTTACTGTGAACAACGGATGCCATAATTTTCACAAGGGCTTCTAAAAAGGAAGCAGCCCTGCTTCGAACTGTCTGCCTCATCAGTTGCCGAGTGTGATCACATAACAATATGGGTCGTGTGATGACTACAATACCATGATTGCAAGTTATTTCCAAACAGGTCGGACAGCAAGTCATCAAAGTAAGTGAAACTTGAATCATATGATACTACTGAAGTTCAGGCGCGGAGCTCATTCCTGTATTTCTAAATATAGAATAATATAGCATGTCCACAACGCCGTAAGCCCGAGTGAGTGATAAGCAACTTGCAAAATAGTGCCCGCGCTCTCTCCCACAGATAGCCGACCACGGACTAGAAAATTTGGCTGGAAAACAACAGTGATCTCCACTACTACCTGGGCTGCTACAAGTCTGGTCTGCAAACGATAAGACACACAATATAGTGCGCTGTCTTGTTTTTGTATGGCCCTGTTGTTAGCGCTGTTTCTTTTTCAAAGTCATGTACCAGCTAGGTAGGTTACTAACATACATCAATTCGTAAACAAAATTTTAGTTTTTTTAGTATCATCATTTTTAAAAATAGCATATGGATGATAGCATATTTTGGTGAAAAGTGGCTGCAAAGCGTGCATCCTCATTGTTAAAGCATTCTTGTCCAGGGAGTGCTAGGTATTTGTCTTCACATGGTGTGCAACGTCCACATATGCGCATATATATATATATATATATATATATATATATATATATAATTATATATATATATATATATATATATATATATATATATATATATATATATATATATATATATATATATATATAGAGAGAGAGAGAGAGAGAGAGAGAGAGAGAGAGAGAGAGGTGAAGGAGCATGAGGAGTGGTAGTTGTCGACAGAGATCGCCCCCCTCTAGCCCCGAAAGAAACTTCTGACTAAGCCACTGTTATGCGAGAAATGCTGATATCCGTCCAGTGATCATCAGTAAATTGCGCGATTGTGTCCCACTAGCTCGTACGTTCATGCGCAAGTATTTTGCTCATAAGTGAGAATGATGCGGTCACAATAGTTTCATTTCAATCAACATTTATCCAGACTTTACAAAAGCTGACGACTCAAGCATAGTTAATTACTTAATTTTGGAGTATCAGTCATTTGAAGAACTCGCTAATTCTTCAGACCAGTAGGTCGTGCTTCAGACCACGACCTACTGTATAAGGGGCGACCTGCGCGTGCGGCGCTGCGCCAGCGCCGCCGATTTGCTTTTGCTTGTGTGGCTTTTTTTTAGTTTTCCAAACCGCCGCCACGAACAGTGGCGCTAGTGCTCACCCCCACGTACTCCCACCCCGTAGCCGGCCGCACGCACGGGCAGCAAGCATTTCAGCGAGAGCACGGAAGGACGCAAACGCACGTGCGCGAGACAGTCGATTAGCTGAGTGCTTGGTGATCTGTTGGTGTTGCCAGATCTTGATTACCAGATTCTATTTCAGCGACACTGCGATTCTCAGCCCCGTGGGCGCCGGCTTTCGCGTTTGCGCCAACTTCAAGCACGATGGTTTACTGCTGCGTGCCGTTGTGCAAGTCAAGCGGCCGAGCATCAAGAGGAATTTCATTTCATGAGTTCCCCGTGACCGATATTAGGAACCAATGCTTGAAACCTGAACAATCCTGTACAAAAAAAAAAAAAAGGCTGGGGCTTAGCTAAGGTTAAGCCTGGATATCTCGAAGCGAAAAGGTTCGAGGATGCTTATGGTTTAGCTTATGGTTATGCTTTACGATTTAGCCTATGGTTATGCTTACGGTTTAACTTATGGATATGCTTATGGTGTAATTAAGTTATGGGTATGCTTAGGATTTAGGTTTGTGATTTAGCCTATGGTTATGCTTACGGTTTCACTTATGGATATGCTTACGGTTTAGCCGGGAGCTTATGGTTATGCTATACGTGTGCCTTGTGTAGTTATGCAAATTGCTTATCAATGATATATACCATAAGTTATGCATGATTATTAAACTTCTTTATTCATCATTGTTGGGCACATTGTCTTGCGATTTCTGTACAGCCATAAACACAGCTCTCTGTATCGGCAGTATACCTCTCCTTCCATGTTGAATGCGCACGCCTATTCACTGGCAAGCGGTTATATAGTCGGCCTCCGCGATAAACACGTACGCGCTTGCGGCGAACGTCAAACGATGACGCATAGCGCGCGGCAGTGGCCACATGCGTCGACTCCGAATTCAGACACTTCAGAAATACGCCGAGCCAATTCAGACATACGCCGGCTCGCGCGAAGCGCGGTGTTGACTAGCGTAGCGAAGCTTTTCGCTTGAAAAGCCCAGCTCCAGAAAAGTGCTTAAGGTGTAGTGATTGTCTGTGTGATGGCACAACAAATCGTCCTTCGAATTTTTCAAGCTAGACTTTTGTTATCATTTGGTAAAGCGGCGTAAATGGCGCGCGTAAAGCGGTTAAAGCGGCGCGGCAGTGGCCAACTGCGTCGACTCCAAACACGCTTACGGAGCCAATCCCGACATAGCCGGCTGTGTTGACTAGCGCAGTGAAGCTTTTCGCTTCAAAAGCCCAACTCCAGAAAAGTGCTTAAAGTGTAGTGACTGCCTGTGTGATGGCACAACAAAGCGCCCTTGGAATTTTTC
Organism: Dermacentor variabilis; assembly: GCF_050947875.1. Classification (NCBI taxonomy): domain Eukaryota; kingdom Metazoa; phylum Arthropoda; class Arachnida; order Ixodida; family Ixodidae; genus Dermacentor; species Dermacentor variabilis. The sequence goes on from NC_134570.1 coordinate 13,590,243, forward strand.
AAGCTAGACTTTCGCTATCATTTGGTAAAGCGGCGTGTAAATAAATACGTCAATAACAGCACATTTTTACGATTGTGGCATGCACTGCAATTAACCTACTCGCGTTCTGCCGCGCTCTCAACGGCACATTACTTCAGTGAACGTGCCGAATGCAGCAAAGGAAAACGTGGGCCCTGAAAAGCGGTACGTAGTGCGTTCATTGCGTCTGGCTCGGGACTAGCGAAACCTACGGGAGAATGAACTGCGGGCGCGCTCAGGCCTCGGCTAGCGCGGAAAGTGCGCACCAGACCTTATTGGCACCACAGCACTAACCAACATTTTAGCAGGCAATGAGGGGAGAAAAATCTCCAAGGGATTACACTATGTCAATCCTAGCAGCCGCGCGGCCGCGCCTTCAAAGTAGTTTCATTGCACTGCACAGCGAAGATACCAAATATCTGGGGCATGTATCACATGTACCGCCGCACATTTTTCTAGCCGCACCCTGTCTATAACGTGAAATGCCGAGTTTACTGCAGCTCCTCTACGACTTTTTACCGTCATCGCAGTACTCCTGAAAGCAGGGCTGGAGCGTTTCGGGCGTTGCTGTGAGGGTGAGCACTAGCGGCATCTACCGGCACGCTTGGTCCCTACTCAATGATCACGTGGTATTTCTTCGGCCGCGCGCTGCCATAGGCGACCACGGGATGCGCAGGTCGCTCTTTATACAGTAGGTCGTGCTTCAGACACTGATATAGACGCATTATGGGAAAAGTTTAAAGCCATTGTATCCCACTGCATCAATAACTATATGCCAACAAAAACCAAACGAATAAGTAGAAATAACCCATGGATAATGCGTGACGTCATTCATGCGAAGCGCAAAGTGAAGCGACTAAGAAAATTGCTCAAAACAAAGAAAGGTCCTCAACATAAAAGTAAGGCAGTGACTACAGTGACGGGGCCCGGTAGATTAACATCTGCACTACAGTGACGGGGCCCGGTACTTTAACATCTGCACTACAGTGACGGGGCCCGGTACTTTAACATCCGCACTACAGTGACGGGGCCCGTCACTTTAACAGCAACACTGAAGCGACGGGGCCGTCACTATGATTACACCATCCGTGGATTACACTAACCACTGTACTATGATGTTGGTATCGGGGGCGAGGACACTTACCGAGTCGCCCTCTGTCGGAAGCGCCTTACATGCGTACGCGTATAGTCTGAGGGATAACTCGGTGCGCTCCGCATAGGTTTGGCTATCGGCGCTAAATAAAGATACTACGCGCAAGCCCTCCTGATCATTTTTGCAAGTACTCTCGAAATGACACAAGTATTTTACCTTTAAAATAATAATGTCAAAAAATTATGGGGTTTTACGTGGCAAAAGAAATAATAATAATGTTGGACAAACAGAAAGCACACAATGGTTTACAGATGCTATCTCTTTACCTACTACGTACGGTAAGCTGGGACACTGTGCGCGGTCGCCGCGATCGATTCCCCCGAACCGTTTTGCGTGAAACGTAGGCAATCGCCGAGAGAAAACTATGTGAAATATGTTCTTATAGTGGGCTGGCTGTCTGTTTAACCAAATGTAGCATAACAGAATGAACCTTCAATGCAGCGATCGCACGGGTTCGCGGTGACCGACTTCGCGTCTGCATGCATGTCCACGCACAATGTTTCGCTTTCGCTTCGAGCGCGTTTTCGCATCGTGCCGTGAGCTTTATGCCGCAGCATACGAGCATTACGGCGACTTGTGATGTGCCGTCGCGATGATTCAGTCTTTTTCTTTTCTTCTAAAGTCTTGGAAGCTTCAATATCATCATTTCTCAAATTTCATCGAACTGCATGTTTATCGGTCGTCTAAGCGAGCAATTACCCGCTGCTTCTCTTTCTTAATCCAGTACAATATTCATTGTCTAGTGCTACACAAGCATGAACATATGCCATGCCTTTCTTAATGTTTTTTACCGTTCTCCTTCCATTACAGTTAACTTTCTTTCTCTTTATTTATTATAATCATCATAGGTATTACAGTGCATACGCAAAAGATTGTTGGAACCAATAGCCGCTAGCTAGTGGATGGGTCCGGATGCGAAATGTAATAGACATGCGGTACAAGCATAGGAGGATCAATACAGAGGATGAAAGCAAAACATTAGCACATTAACAGAAAAAAAAGATTTTTTTTATTACAGCATAGATAAAAATTATCACCAGTTACATAAATTATCAAACCGCAAAGAACAGAACGCCAAGCATGAATACAGGCACCAAATCAGTGGTTTGTAGCTAATAAATACGATTTCAGTGCTCTGCCGAAATTTTGTGTTTCTTTTATTTTGGTGGGTAAGTTGTTCAATGCCTTAACTCAAACAAATTCAAGTAGTCTTTTTCCGCATACATTATGTACAGGAGGCAGGTTGACATTTCCAGCGGCAGTACTTCTGGTAGAACGTGAAAAAAAATATGGACGCACGGAAAGGATGATTGCGTTTCACAATATTGTTTACATAATAGATAGCTATTTTACGTCCACGCATAAAATCGAATGGCAATAGGTTTAGTTGATTGAACAGTGGTCTGCTGTGTGTAACGGTGCTTGAGTGCGCCATTATTCTTAATGCCCACTTTTGTATGCAACCAGATGGAGCATAAGAGAATGAAGCTTCAATGCAGCGATCGCACGGGTTCGCGGTGACCGACTGCGCGTCTGCATGCATGCCCGCGTTCCGCTTTCGCTGCGAGCGCGTTTTCGCACCGTGCCCTGAACTTTATGCCGCAGCATTCAAGCATTTGACAGCACACAAGCAACTATTGTTGCGTGGATGTTATCATACAGTATCTGCCATCAATCTGTTCATAGACCAAAGCTTCATGACAATCGGGCAGTGCGCGCGGGCGAGCGTCTCAGTGCGCACTTTTGCTACTCATCGAACATCGCAGCCCGACGCCGTATCACAAATCTTCCTCGGGGAAGTGCTTGCTGCACAACCGAGTTGTAGCCAATGGCTGCTTGCCGGTTCTAAGTTTCGCGATCCAAGCTTCACGCAGCTTTTTGTCCTGCGGGTGTGTCTGAAGGCTGACACCGGGCTCCGTTGTGTACGTCCAGCACTGCGGCACCGAGCAGTAGCCTACCATGTTGGGCGCCTTGAAAGGCAGCCACTACCTATTATAGTATTTTCAAGTGTTGTCAAGCACACACCTGAAGTGGGAAAACCTCCCCACTAAATCAGAACCGCAGCCGCAAGTGGAGACCTTAAACTTTCGTTTTCAGCTCGCTTCGGCGCTTCCGAAGCAGTCGACGCGGCCACTGTGTCCACGTAATGCTTCATACCACGTCACGCGCCGACGGCGGCGCCAGCTCTCCCAGGGGTGGAGCTCGCCCCCAATATATAGTGAGGGGCCTTTTCCGAGCACGTGCTTCGCCAGTCACAACGGACACCTCATCCCTACACGTGTTTCGCCAGTCAGAAGAGCAATCTGTGACTGCACATGTGTCGTTAGTCAGTCGTTTTAGAGCGCAGCTCTTTGGCGTCCGTTCCTGGGTTTCGCGTCGTCGTCGGCGTTGTCGTCGGCCTCGTAACCAGCTCCGCCCCCCTTTCATCCCCCCAGCGCTAGCAGCGACCGACTGATACCGCTGGATGCCGCTGACGCCGCTAGAGAGTCAAGATAACGTGACTGCATAGAACACCGTCGCCGCCATGCAGAAAGAGGAGGAAAGGGTCCCCCCCCCCTGTTCTTGTGTGGCGGATAGGGTGCTCTTCAGTTGCCGACGCGCCGGTTATTTCACGTAGGTCCCGGCACGTCGACGAATACGTGACCACCTTCCCACGGCTAGACCTGGTTCTTAGCGCTGCGGAAGCAAGGGTATCATATTGTTTGTGTCGGCATCGGCGGCGTTGTCCCTGAAACCAACTCCGCAGCTGGGGTTGACTCACTATCGGCGTCAGCGGCATCAGTCAGTCGCTGCTATCTCTTCCCTCCTCCCTTTATCGTGTTGTCCGCTTGCTGCGCGCGCTTCTGCCCCCATCGTTTGCCGCTGGGTGTACACGCCGCCCCCCTCCCCCTCTTCCTGCGAGTCTCCGGTTGTCAAAGCGCCGGCTCGAACTTAATTCCTTTCTTCGCTCCTCCTCCAATGCAACCCCTGTGCGGTGGCAATCAGAGAGCCAGATCGGTGGCGGCGGATCTGTATATGTGCACCGCCCGAGCCGAAATTGCCGCTGCCGTTCGCCCTGTGCGGTGGCAATCAGAGAGCCAGATCGGTGGCGGCTTGACATAAAGACAAACAGCAATTTCCTAACACTTATGCGGGAGAACATCCCGTTCCTCTCGCTCGTAACGCGTCCCACGGCTGTGACAACCTCGCGAGGCACTTGTATAGATCTCGTCTTTGACAATCAAGCATTGGTGTACCAAGTCGAACATATATCAGTCTATTTCTCCGACCACAAAGCTTCCTTCATGACTGTCAAGAACTGTTAGTGGAGTCTTTGTTAAAGGAATACGTGTGAAAAATAAAAAAAAATTCTGTGATAGCGCATACATGTGTTGCTCGATTTCTTTGCCTCAATCTATCGAAAAGCTGAAACAGCTTATTTGCTGCGCTCAAATTTCGCATTAGGAAGTAACGTAATCGTCGGTAATTTTTTTCTTTCGTTCTTTCTTTGTTCCTCCACCTTTCCACACACTTTGTGGCAGTTGCCACGGCCGTATTACGGGGCCATAATAATCATCATAATAATAATCAATGCATTCCGTTACTGCACGGAAGTTGCTGACATCGTGAAATTCACATGGAATAAAATCTCGCGGTCCGTGAAGTGCTCGGCATCCCCATAGGCTCCAGCACGGAGAAGCTCATGCAACTGGGGGTCCACAACACCTTCGATGAGGTTGTCGAGTCACAGAAGTCAGTCCAGGTTATCAGGCTCGCTTCCTCGCCTGCGGGGAGGCGGATCCTGGAGGCGCTGGACTTTAACCCACTGCCGTCAGGGAAAGGCGCTGCGCGCTCGACGCGGGGTCCCGGGAGGGCGGCACGGTCTCGCCGTTCCCACGCAACATGCACCCGCAACACAATGTAGGCCGCGCGTTTCGGATCCGTCGCCGGCGATCCATGATCGGTCGCGTTCGTCGACGTCGCCCAATACGGTTAGTCCGACCGATTCGCGGCGGCCGGGTGGATCACAGCGTCCGTGCGGGGCTCGTCCCCGGCACTGGCGGAACAGATTGCGGTGGCCCTCGCCCTCCGGGACGAAAGCAGACTGCAGGTCTACACGGATTCCCGGGCGGCGGTCAGGGCCTTCGCCGCGGGTTCGGTCTCGAGGGAGGCACGTAGAACCCCACGTCATCACTTGGTTCCCGGCCCACATGGGCAGCCTCGGGTCTACCCTGTCGTTGCCAACGCCAACGAGCTGGCACACGCCCGCGCGCCCAAACTCACCCACCGCGCCGGGGAAACGCCGCTCGCAGGCGCGGACGCAGGGCTCCACAATGAGTCGCTCCTCACGTTGAACGAGATTACAAAGCACTATCGACAGGAGGGTCCATCCCCCGCACCACGCCAGGACTCGTTCAAGCCCGACTGTCCGGAGTGCGGAGATCCATTCTGCACTTTAGAACACATGCTCTTGCGGTGCCCCTCGTTACGGGACCACGATCACCTCACCACGGAAGAAGAGTGGGAGGAGGCGGTCAGGCACGGCCTGCCCGTCCTAGAATTACTGTATATGCTACCGTAGGTAGCATACTACCTGCGGTAGCACATACAGTAATTCTAGCCCGTCCCAACGTGGGAGCGGCTCGCGGCGGCCCCCTCCTTCATAAGGGGGTTTCGGAGTCGCGCTCCTCAGGACCTTAATAAAGTTCAGTGCCTGCCGTGAAGTGCTCGAAGTTGTTTGCACAAAATGTTTGAAAGAAGTGCGGCCACTGACGTCGCTACAGCGTCACTGTGGTTAAGGGGCCGGGCCCCGTCACTGTAGTGTAGACGTTAAAGTGCCGGGCTCCGTCACTGTAGTGCGGATGTTAAAGTACCGGGCCCCGTCACTGTAGTGCAGATATTAAAGTACCGGGCCCCGTCACTGCAGTGCAGATGTTAAAGTACCGGGCCCCGTCACTGTAGTCACTGCCTAAACGTAAACTCACGTGTGCTACCAATGAAATGAAAGCAAAGATTAGTACAGCGAAAGCACATTACTTTTCAGTTACGCTTCCTAACTTTTTAAAACATTCCCCTGAAAAGTTTTGGAAGTATCTTAGCCCCGAAAATCAAAGCAACACTCTCAATTCTCAGGAACAAAATTTAAATTTTGCAAATTCCTTAATACATACTTCCAGTCTGTGTTCACTGCTGACGATGGTCGCATTCCGGAGGTGAATCACTACAACCAGAGACCGCTAGACATGCCAATGATAACTGAGACAGGAGCGCTCATTGCTATCAATAGACACAAAAATAAAGAAAACGGCCCGGGCAATATTCCCAACACTTTTTTTCAAAGATATGCCGAAGTCAACGCGAAATATCTACATCTAATATTTAACAAATCCTTATCAACATGTAGCCTTGCAAGGGAATGGAAAATAGCGAAAGTAATCCCCATTCATAAAGCAGGAAACAAAAGTGATGTCGGTAATTACAGACCAATATCGCTAACGTCCACAGTAGGAAAATTATAAGAGCATATCATGCTAAAGCATATCACGAGCTGTCTAGAGCAAGCACAAATATTACCGCCTATCCAGCATGGTTCTCGGCGGGGACTTTCAACCATAACCCAATTACTTGAATTAACGCATGACTTATCCCAAAGCATTGATAATCAAAGCAAGTTGACTTAATAGCATTAGATTTTTCGAAGGCGTTTGATAGAGTAACCCATCAAAAACTAATCAGCAAACTGAAAACAACTTTAGGCAACGGTTCTATTGTCAATTGGATTGAAGATTACTTAACCAACCGGTTTCAGTATGCTGTTGTTAACAATTAAATTTCTTCCACTGCAACAGTTACATCGGGGGTGCCTCAAGGGTGCGTCCTTGCTCCTACTTTATTCCTTATTTTTATTAATGATTTGCCCTCTAACATCCGAGTTACAATGAAGGTTCTTGTCGACGACTGCATTCTTTATAATTAAATTAACTCTATGAATGATCACGTTGATTTAAACAGCGCCCTTCATGATGTAGTGAAGTGGTGTAAAAAGTGGCAGATGGAATTTAACATTAAAAAAACTGCCTTTTTATCTATACACCCGCAAAAACATAGGTCGGACTTCGAATACACTATCAATAACATACCACTCACCCGAGTTCATGAGCATTAATATCTTGGCTTGATCATTTCACGTGACCTAAGATGGGAATCGCATATTAACAGTATCATACCATCTGCTTTAAAACGGCTGTTCTTCCTCAGAAGAAGACTTCGAGCTGTGCCACCGGAAATTAAACTGCTATCATACAACGCATTTATTCGCCCAGTTCTCGAATATGGTATCACAATTTGGTTTCCTTATACACAACAGCTTGTTAAAAAACTAGAAGGAGTGCAGCTAAAGGTAATTAGATTCATCTTTAACAAATACAAGAATAGTGATTCACCTACCCAACTGCTAAAACAAGCTTGTATTCCTACTCTGCGAAACCGCGCCTAACTAGCAAGACTAAAATTATTGTTCCAATTATTACACAATGCATTACGAATAAATACTTCGTTGTATATATCCCTAGCTGCACACCAGACCTTCCCGCCATAAGCATTCACTAACACTTAAAGAATATGCATTTCGCAATGTTTTAGATAGTCGTTCTTTCCTCTTGCAATAAGAGAATGGAATAGCCTGAACCCCTGCATAACGACTAACACATCGTTGCCGAAATTTGTAGCCCTTGTAGAAGAACTGTTGCACAATAATTATATTATGCTAGCCGGAAATAACCCACCATTCACGTCGTTGTATAAAATAAAATCTGTATAAGCATTGTATTTGCCTATGCAATTTCACCCCTTTTTGCCAAATGCACTGTATCATTCATGTTTTATTTCCTGCCATATGTGTATATATGCTTCGTGTGAATTGCAAATATCATTTTTGAAATTATGTAAACCTGTTTTTGTCGCTATTTGTGAGTATATAATATATGCTCAACCTGTAAAAATCCCACTGGGATTGACAGCATCTGAAATAAATAAATAAATAAATAAATAAATAAATAAATAAATAAATAAATAAATAAATAAAACATTTCTGCTCTGAACACCCGACGCAAATATTTGCGTTTAACATTCTTTCATTCTTCATATTACGGCGAGTCAATATTTGCAACCAATCACATTAAGCCGGCACATCGCATTTCATCCAGGCCGGATCATGAACACAAAGTGCAACCCATATTTGCTCATACACTAAAGTACCAATGCTCAACTTTAATGCAATCCACAAACAAATGGAACACGTTACCAGAAAACACTGTCACTTGCACTGATGCAGCTAGTTTTCCAAGGGAACTTCTGGAGCATCTCCATGAATAACGGCTATTTTTTCGTCTATGCATCTCTTCGCGAAACACGAATGTTATGGGTTCGGTCCCCACCTGCTGCAAGTTGTTTTTTCATGCACTTTCATTTCCATTAATTTACCGCTTCTTTATTTCATTTATTAAGCACAAGTAATTTCCCTATGTTGTCCTTGGTGTCAGTGGTTGTTGGCTTCTTATGATATGACTAAAAAAAAAAAAAACGGGCCCCTCGGTGAATTTTTTTCCTTCTTGTTTATGCATCTCTTAGAAATATGTAACGTTTTTTGATGTTGTTGTTTACTCGTGCATATGTACATGTATCCCTCAACCTTTATATTATACTGCAGTGCTTACCAATTCTGAGATTCATTTCAGTGTTCCTGTTATTTATGCGCATTTGGCTTGTTGCGCCTACTTTAGGTATGAATAGCACCCTGAATGTGTCATTGAGCTTCCTTTATACCACGGTGTTTTCCTTTTACCCAACTCACATCCTTCTTTTTCTTCTTGTTTGTTCAGGTGTTTCTATATTTGACACCATGATTTTGTATAGCACTCCCCTCCCCTTATGTAATGCCCTTCAGGGCCTTTAGGGTACCTAAATAAATAAAGATAAGTTTGTTTATCATTCATTTGTTCAACAGCAACATATAATGTGATAATTGAGAGATCTTTAAATACCACTTTTTATATATATTGTCTTGACTTCATGCTGTAACCGGCTGTCTGTACCACATGCAGTCGACGTTGTTTTGCTTGTGCTCTCAGCAACGTGTTCTGTAACGACTTCTACTGCTCTATGAGCTTAACTCCTTTAATTACTTAGCTATGCTGCTACACTATTGAAAATTTCCTTAATTTCTGTAAATTTCCATGCGTGGCAGTCTCTAAATAAAAATAAATCATCATCCTCCGTGGTTTTAGAAACTCGACTACATTTTTGTTCCAGCTTTTTGCATGGTAAATTCAAGCACCAGGCACACTCTCGATGAGATTAGATACAGCGTACTGTCAGCGAACAAAGGTGCCTTTTCCACTAGTAAACATCCCCATAAAGTATGAAATGTAGCCTGAACACACAAACCTTACTAGCGAGACTGGCTGAATAGCCTGATGACAGCGTAACTCAATGCGGATAGTTGCGACTTACGCCACTCATCCAATTTTGTCATTTGTCACCATGCCACAGCATGGTGTGTTCAAAACTTCTGCTCATCAGGCCCATGCTGTAAGCGGATGGACGGCCTAAAATATATTTCAGATTCTTTGCCCTCATAAAAATATTGTACGATATAGAATGCATGTTTCTTTTTTTTTCCCTGTGATGTATTTTGTTATTTGATTTCGCTACTACTGTTTTTTCTTTCCTGTTTTTTTTTTGCTTGGCCTGCGATGTATATTATATTTTGTGTTGACTACTGCTGTGTGCTGCTTTAATTAATTTTTCTATATTCACTCCCATAGGATGTCCCAATTCAGTCTCTGACTATGGGACCTCCTTCTGTATACACAAATTTTGTAATGCATTTAATGCCTAAAGAAAACCATTTCTGACTCTGATTCTGAGCTTGTCGAATACATATGAAATTAGGAAGGGTATTTTTGCATTCGCATAAGAAGCTTCTATAAAACACTAAGTTTCTTGTGAGAATGAAATACCAACTAGCCTGCATATCCGTCCTATTGTATTTTTGTATACTTAGGCCATTTATGTGCGTACAAGGAAAGTTATTGAAAATTGCCACGGGCCTTCTTGCTTCATGTAAAACAGAATGTAATCCATATATTTTGGTAAACTATACCTTGCAAACACTGTCAAAATCCATGTAAAGTCACAAGTTGGTGTAACTAAAGCAAGGTGGTGTCGCTTGCCCTGTCATTCTTGTGTCCTTTTAGCCTTACTATCCCGTGAAACAAAGTATTTTCCGCAAGTGTTTCAAAACAGCTGAAAACAACTAAAGCGATCTTGGTCTCGGTCAAACGTTTAGTAAACATATATTCTCAAGATGTATTGTATTTTAAGCAAGTGCGCATTTAAAAACAAGCAATGCATTTTTTTTAGAAATTGCTGTAATATTATGGTTCCTAGAATACTAATGCATGTATGCACATGTTGCGAGACAGCTAGAAAGACTTGTAGAGCCATGGTAAGCCAGACGGACACACGTCTTTTCAGTAACAGGGTCTAGTTTATTGCTATTCAAAAGGGAGAGAACTGAACGGGCGCGCGCTGGATGTGGCGAGAGCTTTAGAGAGAGAGAAGAGGGAAAAGGAGCAGAGAGCAGTGCGGTGTACAGGCCTAGTGCGAAAGGAAAGCAGTAAATAAAGTAATCAGAAAAGGGAGCTCACGCACAACGCTCGACACAGCGAGTTGGATCGTGTGTGCTGTTGCGTTTCGCCTGCGACACGTGGTTTTGCCGGCGCGACGGCGGCGGGGCGGCGGACATTTTGGCCCGATCGTCGTCACCGCAACACTCATCGCCAGGTGTTTGCAGGCGCGTCTGCGGCGATGCGACCGCCTAGGGATTTCGTTCCAGTCATTGTGCCCGAAACAGGCGATGCCAAAGCAGGGATCTCATTCCAGTTATTGGGCCCGAAACAGGCGATGCCAAAGCAGGGATCTCGTTCCAGTCATTGTGCCCGAAACAGGCGATGCCAAAGCAGGGACCATCTTCTCGTTACAGTCATTGTGTCCGACCGGCAGCGCCACGACAGTGTGCTGCGCAGCGCCACGACCAGGTGCTACGAGATCGTGCGCAGCGCCACGACATGGTGCTACGGCATCGCTACGACAGTGTGCGTCACCATTAGCCCATTGTACATTCACGTGCTCGTCTTTTGAGGGGTTCCTTCTTGCCCTCAACTGCGAGAGTATAAAAACAGCTGCCCCCGGACGCCAGAGGAGGGCTCCGATTTCTTCCGTTGAGTGAAGTGCTCTCCCGTCTCTCTACTTCGGTCAAACCTGACCGCCAACTCTTTGCGATGTTAAAATAAACAAGTTGTTTCGTTGTTACCTGTCGACTCATGCTTTGCCGGGACCTTCGGATGCTTGCAGTTGTACCCCAGGCCGCCAGGCCAACGCTACCCTTGGGGCTTGCGACCCAGGTACAACCACGGGCGTCAGCGCCGAGTTCCCAACAGATCGTACCAGCAGTCCGATCCAAACATCTGGTTGCCAGCGGTGAGATCGCCTACGACTTCAAACAACTGGTTGCCAGCGGTGAGATCGCCTACGACTTCAAACAACGGTCTGCCAGCGGCGAGATCGCGACAACGGAGGCCAGCAGCAAAGAGATGCAGTTGACTGTATGCTGAGCAGCTCAACGACGATCCGGGAGCAGTGCAACGAGCCCTGTGTGACGACTGGTTGCCTGCAGCGGAACGACTGCGCGGAACTCTTGACTGCGAGGTTTGGTGAGTGCGGGACTTTCTTCTTCTGAGCTTTGCCAGGCTTTTTGTTAGTGTCAGAAACAGAGCTGGTAATTGTGGTTGTCGTTGCTGCCGGGTTAGTTTGCGGCAAGACAATAGTAAGCAGTAGAGAAAGCAGCATTCAGAGCAGCCATGGATTTGAAGTCGTTGCGCAAACCGAAATTGTTGGAGCTTGCAAGAGAGTTGGGTCTGGATGTCTCAGACAAACTAAGAAAACCTGAACTGCTAAAGGCTATTCTTGAGTTAGAGGCTGAGGATGACGAGCTGTCGGAATGCCTTGAGACTATTGAAGAGAGGGAGACAGAAAAAGAAGAGCGTGAACGTAAAGAACAGAAAAAGCGAGAGCAACAAGAGAAAAAAGAAGAGCGCGAACACGCTTTGGAAATGAAGCGTCTCGAGGTAGAGATGGAACGCGCTCGTAATGGAAGTCAGGCACACGGTGCAGGAGAACGCGTATTGTTCAAAATGACTGACCTGATGCGGCCGTTTAAGCTTGGAGAGGACATTGGTTTGTTCCTGGTTAACTTTGAGCGAACGTGCGAGAAGCAGGGGTTCTCTCGGGAAACGTGGCCACAGCGCTTGCTCACTTTGTTACCCGGCGAGGCGGCCGACGTAGTCGCTCGCTTGGATAGAGAGGAGGCAGAGGATTTCGACAAAGTAAAATCGAGTCTGCTAAAAAAGTACCGGCTGTCTGCGGAGGCGTTCCGTCGGAAGTTTCGGGAAAATGAGAAAGGCAAAAGTGAGTCATATACAGAGTTTGCGTATAGGCTTATGTCGAACATGCAGGAGTGGCTCAAAGAAGAGAAAGCGTTTGGTGACCACGATAAAGTTCTGCAGTGTTTCGGGCTAGAACAGTTTTATAGTCGGTTACCGGAGAACGTGCGATACTGGGTCTTGGATAGGCCAGACGTGAGTACGGTGGCTAAAGCCGCTGAGCTAGCCGAAGAGTTTGTGACGCGTCGGGCTCGCGGAGCTAAGGACGGTCAAAAGGGTGAATTTGGCTCGAAGTTTGAGAGGCCGAAGTTCACACCCATGAGATTAAAGGGGGACACGCGTAGTGCGGATGCGATCGAAAGCAGTCCGACCAAACGTAAAGAGACGGCGGCAGCCAAACGCAGAAAGCGGTTCGAGATGAGGCGAGCGCGCTTGTGTTATACGTGCCAGAAGCCGGGTCACTTTTCGGCGCAGTGTCCGGAAACAACACCAAAAGTTGTGTTTTTTTCAATAGGCAGCACTGACGAGAACATGAAGCTTCTCGAGCCTTACATGCGAGACCTCCTCGTGAACGGGAAAGAGTGCCGAGTGCTTCGCGATTCCGCAGCTACGATGGATGTAGTTCACCCGTCTTACGTAGAACCCCATATGTTCACGGGCGAGTGCGCATGGATCAAGCAAGCCGTGGAAGCTCATAGCGTGTGTCTGCCGGTAGCAAAAGTGCTTATTGAAGGACCTTTCGGAGCGCTTGAGACGGAGGCCGCAGTGTCATCTATGCTGCCACCCCAGTACCCGTACCTATTTTCAAACAGGTCCGATCACCTCCTGCGCGAGAAGGGGCTTTTGTTTGGTGAAGCTAGTGTTCAGGCCTTAACCAGATCGAAGGTTCGGGAGCTCGCTGCAAAGGCGGTAGTTGCGGGGCCGACGTTATCAAACAACGAAAAAGGGTCAGAGGCGCAGCAAGCTGATATTCCGAGCACGCCCGAACTGAATAGACTGGAGTCTGTAACGTTAAAGGCGCCAGATACTGGAGAGGAAACGCCCGACGCGGGAAAGTTAGAAGAGCTATCTACTGATTTGCTCATCGCGCCTACGTCAGACGGACTTGATAGGTTGCTAAAAGTCAGCCGGACGGCTTTGATAGCCGAGCAAAAAAAGGATGGCAGCCTGGAAAACGTGCGCTGCAATGTCAAAGAAGGTATCGCCAGGAAAACTGCGCGTTTTGTGGAAAGAGGTGGAGTCCTGTACCGGAAGTATCTAGACCGCCGAGGAGTGGAGTTCGATCAGCTGGTCGAGCCTCAAACAGTCGTCTGGGACGAGACAAAGGAAAGAGCTTTTAGCGCCCTAAAGAGTGCCCTAACAAGCCAGCCTGTGCTACGATCGCCAGACTATACAAAAGGGTTCATTGTTCAGTGCGATGCTAGTGAGCGAGGCATGGGCGTTGTACTGTGCCAACGGGAAAATGGAGAAGTAGAACACCCCGTCCTGTATGCTAGTCGTAAGCTGACCAGTCGTGAGCAGGCGTATAGCGCCACCGAGAAAGAGTGTGCATGTCTCGTGTGGGCCGTTCAGAAATTGTCATGCTATCTAGCCGGCTCGAGGTTTATCATTGAGACAGATCACTGCCCTCTCCAATGGCTGCAGATCATCTCTCCCAAAAATGGCCGCCTCCTGCGCTGGAGCCTCGCTTTACAACAATATTCCTTTGAGGTGCGTTACAAAAAGGGGAGTCTCAACGGTAACGCCGATGGCTTAAGTCGAAGCCCCTAACGTAGGAATCAGCCTCAAAATTGTTTGTTACTGATGTTTTTCTTCCTGAGGCAGGATTTTTTTTAACATATTGCTTTTGTTTAGTGTTTCAAAGTGATGATATGCTTTCTAGTGCAATTTTTCAATTTGTGGACGCGTTCTGAGTGATGCTAGACTACTGTAAGGAACTAGGCAGTGGTATAAAAAGGGGAAAGAGCCTGGCAGGGCTTAGTGAGGGTTGTGCCGTGCTTGCTGACTGAGCGGTTGAGTTTTCAGCGTAGTTCTAACGCTTGCCGGGAACGAGAACAAAAATGGGAACTCTCCCGAAGTCACTTTGCAGTGTCCCGTGCGAACCTGAACGAGAGAACGAGGCCTTCTCTGTGCGCTGCGCTCAAGAAACGTCAAGGGACGCCCGACTTCGGTTATGAGCATCATCGAGCGACATCCCTCCGGACAGCGGATGCAGTCCCCTGTCCATCGGGATCTCCTTTCCCCGGCGGGGCGGTCTGTTGCGTTTCGCCTGCGACACGTGGTTTTGCCGGCGCGACGGCGGCGGGGCGGCGGACATTTTGGCCCGATCGTCGTCACCGCAACACTCATCGCCAGGTGTTTGCAGGCGCGTCTGCGGCGATGCGACCGCCTAGGGATTTCGTTCCAGTCATTGTGCCCGAAACAGGCGATGCCAAAGCAGGGATCTCATTCCAGTTATTGGGCCCGAAACAGGCGATGCCAAAGCAGGGATCTCGTTCCAGTCATTGTGCCCGAAACAGGCGATGCCAAAGCAGGGACCATCTTCTCGTTACAGTCATTGTGTCCGACCGGCAGCGCCACGACAGTGTGCTGCGCAGCGCCACGACCAGGTGCTACGAGATCGTGCGCAGCGCCACGACATGGTGCTACGGCATCGCTACGACAGTGTGCGTCACCATTAGCCCATTGTACATTCACGTGCTCGTCTTTTGAGGGGTTCCTTCTTGCCCTCAACTGCGAGAGTATAAAAACAGCTGCCCCCGGACGCCAGAGGAGGGCTCCGATTTCTTCCGTTGAGTGAAGTGCTCTCCCGTCTCTCTACTTCGGTCAAACCTGACCGCCAACTCTTTGCGATGTTAAAATAAACAAGTTGTTTCGTTGTTACCTGTCGACTCATGCTTTGCCGGGACCTTCGGATGCTTGCAGTTGTACCCCAGGCCGCCAGGCCAACGCTACCCTTGGGGCTTGCGACCCAGGTACAACCACGGGCGTCAGCGCCGAGTTCCCAACAGATCGTACCAGCAGTCCGATCCAAATAGTGCGTGTGCCCGGTGTGCAGCACTCGCGAAGATCTGCTCAATGAACGCCTTTCACACCAATGCTTTAGCGAGCTGCACCATGAACGCACTGGATATGTGCCACTCTTCAATGAACCTTTTACCAACTTGGGTCACTGAGTATGTGCCACTTAGTGTGCGGCAAGCAGGGCAACAATTCTGAGTGTTTGCAGGCACCGGCACACCACACTTCCAGTCATGCAGGCCATGTACAGACTTCTCGGCAGTGCTACTAGATGGTGCTGCATGACCAGAAAGAAGTGCGAGAGAGGAGCCCAGTTCCCACATGAGGCGTTTCTTAGCATTCGTATGCACAGGCGTGGCATGCATTTCAGAGGCCACGCGCAGGCTTCGCGGAGGCAGAGCTAGATGGCACTGAGTGTCTTTAAGGAAGTGCAAAAGAGCGCTGCTGCAGTACATCCCTCTTACATAACTTGTTTCAACAGTGGCAGTACATTGTGCCGCTATAGTGATGATTCAATGCTAATGCATTACCATCGGCAGCCATCGCGAGATGGGTTCTGCCGTAATATTCTGATATAGCAGACATATATATATATATATATATATATATATATATATATATATATATATATATATATATATATATATATATTTCATTTATTTAACTCAAATGAACAATAAATGCATTACTGAAAATGTTCTTGCGATAACCAGCGTGCCTAACAACCAGGAAAACCGGGAATTCTGAGG
The DNA here is from genome assembly GCF_050947875.1 of Dermacentor variabilis. Classification (NCBI taxonomy): domain Eukaryota; kingdom Metazoa; phylum Arthropoda; class Arachnida; order Ixodida; family Ixodidae; genus Dermacentor; species Dermacentor variabilis. The sequence goes on from NC_134570.1 coordinate 13,606,667, forward strand.
CAATTTGAATAATCTGGAAAAACTCACGGAAAACTATACATTTAGAATTTGTGTTTCAATCAGGGAAAATTAGCGGCCATTTTATTGAAAGGGAACGAAAGTCGCCCTACTGCTGGCTCGAGTAAAAGATAGGAATCGTAACGAATTGTCTTTGACGCCGTGTCGTCAGCTGGAGGAATTGCCAGTGTACAGTCAACGACCAATTTTCCGGACGACCGATTTTTGTTAAATGCCTGATAATGCGGACGATCTCGCGGCACCACCACGTGCCCCATAGAGTCAATATATTAGAGCGACTGTAATTGCAGGATAATGAATAGTGTACAGAAACTCATCTTATAACTAGAGATGAGGCAAGAAGGGCCTTGCAAGGCATGAAACGGGGAAAAGCGGCAGGAAAGGATGGAATAACGGCCGATTTAATCAAAGATGGAGGAGACATAATGCTAGGAAAACTGGCGGCTCTCTGTATGAAGTGTCTATGGACTGTAAGGGTCTCATAAAACTGGAAGAATGCAAACATTATACTAATCCACACTTAGGGAGACGTTAAAGAACTTAAAAATTATAGGCCCATTAGCTTACTCCCAGTATTATATAAAATATTTGCCAAGATAATCTCTAATAGAATAAGGGTAACACTAGGTAACACTGGACTTTAGTCAACCAAGGGAACAGGCTGGCTTCAGGAAGGGATACTATACAATGGATCTCACTCATCTCATTAATCAGGTTATCGATAAATCCGCAGCGTACAATAAGCCTCTTGTTACGTTTCGCCTACGACGCGCGGTTTAGCTGGCGCGACTGCAACAAAGCGGCAGACATTTTGGCCCGTTCGGCGTCGCCGCTACGCTCCCCGCCAAGCGCGTCCAGGCATGTTCCGATGCCACGTGTCTTCATGTGCGTGTGTGAGTGTATGTGCCATTGTGCCCGACCGGCGGCGATACGACAGCAGGGGTCACCTTCTCCTCCCAGCCATTGTGCCCGACCGGAGGCGATACGACAGTAGGAGTCACCTTCTCCTCCCAGCCATTGTGCCCGACCGGCGGCGATACGACAGTAGGAGTTACCTTCTCCTCTTTGTGCCCGACCGGCGGCGCCACGACAGTATGCGTCACCTTATCTCATTGTACAATCACGTGCTCGTCTATTGAGGGGTTCCTTCTTGCCCTCAACTGCGAGAGTATAAAAACAGCTGCCCCCGGACGCCAAAAGGAGGGCTCCGATTTCTTCTGTTGAGTAAAGTGCACTCCCGTCTCTCTACTTCGGTCAACCTGACCGCCAACTCTTTGCGATGTTAGAATAAACAAGTTGTTTTGTTGTTACCAGTCGACTCATGCTTTGCCGGGACCTTCGGATGCTTCCAGTTGTACCCCAGGCCGCCAGGCCAACGCTACCCTTGGGGCTTGCGACCCAGGTGCAACAACGGGCGTCAGCGCCGAGTTCCCAACAGGTCGTACCATCGGTGCGACCACAACAACCGGTGCCATCGGTGGGATTCAAACAACTGTCTGCCAGCGGTGAGATCGCGACAACGGAGGCCAGCAGCGAAGAGATGCAGTTGACTGTATGCTGAGCAGCTCAACGACGATCCGGGAGCAGTGCAACGAGCCCTGTGTGATGACTGGTTGCCTGCAGCGGAACGACTGCGCTGAACTCTTGGCTGCGAGGTTTGGTGAGTGCGGGACTTTCTTCTTCTGAGCTTTGCCAGGCTTTTGTTAGTGTCAGAAACAGAGCTGGTAATTGTGGTTGTCGTTGCTGCCGGGTTAGTTTGCGGCAAGACAATAGTAAGCAGTAGAGAAAGCAGCATTCAGAGCAGCCATGGATTTGAAGTCGTTGCGCAAACCGAAGTTGTTGGAGCTTGCAAGAGAGTTGGGTCTGGATGTCTCGGACAAACTCAGAAAACCAGAACTGCTAAAGGCTATTCTTGAGTTAGAGGCTGAGGATGACGAGCTGTCGGAATGCCTTGAGACCATTGAAGAGAGGGAGACTGCAAAAAGACAGGAGCGCGAACTTAAAGAACAGAAAGAAAAAGAAGAGCGTGAACGTAAAGAACAGAAAGAGCGTGAGCAACAAGAGCGCGACCGTCAACACGCTTTGGAAATGAACCGTCTTGAGGTAGAGATGGAACGCGCTCGTAATGGAAGTCAGGCACACGGTGCAGGAGAACGCGTATTGTTCAAAATGACTGACCTGATGCGGCCGTTTAAGCTTGGAGAGGACATTGGTTTGTTCCTGGTTAACTTTGAGCGAACGTGCGAGAAGCAGGGGTTCTCTCGGGAAACGTGGCCACAGCGCTTGCTCACTTTGTTACCCGGCGAGGCGGCCGACGTAGTCGCTCGCTTGGATAGAGAGGAGGCAGAGGATTTCGACAAAGTGAAATCGAGTCTGCTAAAAAAGTACAGGCTGTCAGCGGAGGCGTTCCGTCGGAAGTTTCGGGAAAATGAGAAAGGCAAAAGTGAGTCATATACAGAGTTTGCGTACAGGCTTATGTCAAACATGCAGGAGTGGCTCAAAGAAGAGAAAGCGTTTGGTGACCACGATAAAGTTCTGCAGTGTTTCGGGCTAGAACAGTTTTATAGTCGGTTACCTGAGAACGTGCGGTACTGGGTCTTGGATAGGCCAGACGTTTGTACGGTGGCTAAAGCCGCTGAGCTAGCCGAGGAGTTTGTGACGCGTCGGGCTCGCGGAGCTAAGGACGGTCAAAAGGGTGAATTTGGCTCGAAGTTTGAGAGGCCGAAGTTCACACCCATGCGAGCAAAGGGGAACACGCGTAGTGAGGATGCGAGTGAAAGCAGTCCGACCAAACGTAAAGAGACGGCGGCAGCCGAAGCCGAACGCAGAAAGCGGTTCGAGATGAGGCAAGCGCGCGTGTGTTATACGTGCCAGAAGCCGGGTCACTTTTCGGCGCAGTGTCCGGAAACAACACCAAAAGTTGTGTTTTTTTCATTATGCAGCACTGACGAGAACATGAAGCTTCTCGAGCCTTACATGCGAGACCTCCTCGTGAACGGGAAAGAGTGCCGTGTGCTTCGCGATTCCGCAGCTACAATGGATGTAGTTCACCCGTCTTACGTAGAACCCCATATGTTCACGGGCGAGTGCGCATGGATCAAGCAAGCCGTGGAAGCTCATAGCGTGTGTCGGCCGGTAGCAAAAGTGCTTATTGAAGGACCTTTCGGAGCGCTTGAGACGGAGGCCGCAGTGTCTTCTATGCTGCCCCCCCAGTACCCGTACCTATTTTCAAACAGGTCCGATCACCTCCTGCGCGAGAAGGGGCTTTTGTTTGGTGAGGCTAGCGTTCAGGCCTTAACCAGATCGAAGGTTCGGGAGCTCGCTGCAAAGGCGGTAGTTGCGGGGCCGACGTTATCAAACAATGAAAAAGGGTCAGAGGCGCAGCAAGCTGATATTCAGAGCACGCCCGAACTGAATAAAATTGAGTCTGTAGCGTTGAAGGCGCCAGATCCTGGAGAGGAAATGCCCGACACGGGAAAGTTAGAAGAGCTATCTACAGATTTGCTCATCGCGCCTACGTCAGACGGACTTGATAGGTTGCTAAAAGTCAGCCGGTCAGCTTTGATAGCCGAGCAAAAGAAGGATGGCAGCCTAGAAAACGTGCGCTGCAATGTCAAGGAAGGTATCGCCCGGAAAAATGCGCGTTTTGTGGAAAGAGGTGGAGTCCTGTACCGGAAGTATCTAGACCGCAGAGGAGTGGAGTTCGATCAGCTGATCGTGCCTCAATGCTATCGTCAGGATCTGTTGCGCTTGACGCATGGGGGTTCGTGGTCCGGACACCTTGGAGTTAAGAAAACTAAGGACCGTCTCTTGCAAGAGTACTATTGGCCAGGGTGTTTTCGGGACGCAGACCATTTCGTAAGGTCATGTGACACCTGTCAGCGGGTGGGCAAACCAGGGGACAAATCGAGGGCGCCGTTGAAATTGGTACCTATCATTACGGAGCCTTTTAGACGGCTCGTTATTGATACAGTGGGACCTCTGCCGGTAACAGCCACGGGGTACAGACACATTTTGACTGTGATCTGCCCAGCGACAAAGTTCCCTGAAGCAGTGCCGCTTAAAGAACTCAGCTCAGTTGAGATAGTCAATGCACTACTGTCCATATTTGCGCGAGTTGGTTTTCCTGCGGAAATCCAATCAGATCAGGGCACAGTGTTTACTAGCGCTTTGACGACAACTTTTCTCGAAAGGTGTGGGGTAAAGCTGCTACACAGCTCAGTGTACCACCCACAGTCGAATTCCGTTGAGAAGCTCCACTCCGTCATGAAGCGCGTGTTGAGAGCATTGTGTTTTGAACATCGAACTGACTGGGAGCTGTGTCTGCCTGGGGCGATGTTTGCATTAAGGACCGCGCCGCATGCAGCTACGGGGTTTTCGCCAGCTGAGCTGGTGTACGGTCGCTCGCTTCGGTCTCCGCTTCGCATGCTTCGAGAATCGTGGGAAGGCAGGGGCGACGACCCAGTCGTGGTGGAGTACGTGCTTAAGCTCCTCGAACGCTTAAGAAGGGCACAGGAGTTGTCAGGTGAAGCAATGGCAAAGGCCCAGCAGAGGGCCAAGGTTTATTATGATCGGACAGCCAGGACCCGTCGTTTTGAGGTGGGCGATGAGGTCATGATATTGCGCACATCGCTAAACAACAAACTAGACGTGCAGTGGGAGGGCCCAGCACGAATTGTTCAGAAACTGTCGGACGTTAACTACGTGGTAAGTCTGCCAGGAAAGCGGAAAGCACAGCAAGCTTACCACTGTAATCTGCTCAAACCTTATAGACAAAGGGAAGCAGTGGTGTGCATGATGGTAAACGTTCCTGAAGAGCTTCCGGTCGAGCTTCCGGGACTAGGCTCAGTGACGAACAGGGAAGACACCGGTCAAGTCATTAGTGACTTAGTCAGTGGAGCATCGCTGTCGCGTGAGCAGAAAACCGAACTACACCAGCTCTTGCAAGAGTTTCAAGGTCTGTTCTCTGAGAGGCCTGGTAGGACTTCTGTACTTACTCATGATATAGAACTTACCTCCCCAGAGCCAGTACGATCCAAGGCGTACCGGGTGTCACCCCGCCAGAGCGATATTATGGAGGCTGAGGTAAAGAAAATGCTACAGCTCGGTGTTATTGAGGCAGGTGAGAGTGATTATACCTCCCCTTTGATTTTAGTTGAGGTACCGGGCAAGGAACCTCGTCCTTGCGTTGACTACCGCAGGCTTAATTCCATCACTAAGGATCAAATTTATCCGATCCCTAACATCGAGGAGCGCCTTGAGAAAGTTAGTAGCGCTCAGTTTATTTCCACCCTAGATCTTGTCAGGGGTTATTGGCAGGTTCCACTTACAGAAGAGGCTAGTAGGTATGCGGCGTTCATTTCACCAATGGGAACATTCCGTCCTAAAGTGTTGAGTTTTGGTTTGAAGAACGCGCCATACTGTTTTTCAAGCCTCATGGATAAAGTGTTGCGGGGACAGCAAGAATTCGCTTTACCGTATCTAGACGACGTAGCGATATTCTCCGCATCCTGGTCTGAGCATATGGCACACTTGCGGGCAGTGCTAACCCGCCTGCGCGAAGCGGGCTTGACAGTAAAAGCTCCTAAGTGCCAGTTAGCACAGGCCGAGGTTGTCTACCTCGGTCACGTGATTGGTCAGGGTCGTCGCCGCCCCTCTGAAATAAAGGTGGCCGCTGTGCGAGACTTCCCGCAACCGCGCACGAAGACCGATATTCGGTCGTTCTTAGGTGTCGCCGGCTACTATCAGAGGTACATCCCCAGGTACTCTGATATCGCGGCTCCCCTGACGGATGCTCTAAGAAAGACAGAGCCTCAAACAGTCGTCTGGGACGAGACAAAGGAAAGAGCTTTTAGCGCCCTAAAGAGTGCCCTAACAAGCCAGCCTGTGCTACGATCGCCAGACTATACAAAAGGGTTCGTTGTTCAGTGCGATGCTAGTGAGCGAGGCATGGGCGTTGTACTGTGCCAACGGGAAAATGGAGAAGTAGAACACCCCGTCCTGTATGCTAGTCGTAAGCTGACCAGTCGTGAGCAGGCGTATAGCGCCACCGAGAAAGAGTGTGCATGTCTCGTGTGGGCCGTTCAGAAATTGTCATGCTATCTAGCCGGCTCGAGGTTTATCATTGAGACGGATCACTGCCCTCTCCAATGGCTGCAGACCATCTCTCCCAAAAATGGCCGCCTCCTGCGCTGGAGCCTCGCTTTGCAACAATATTCCTTTGAGGTGCGTTACAAAAAGGGGAGTCTCAACGGTAACGCCGATGGCTTAAGTCGAAGCCCCTAACGTAGGAATCAGCCTCAAAATTGTTTGTTACTGATGTTTTTCTTCCTGAGGCAGGATTTTTTTAACATATTGCTTTTGTTTAGTGTTTCAAAGTGATGATATGCTTTCTAGTGCAATTTTCCAATTTGTGGACGCGTTCTGAGTGATGCTAGACTACTGTAAGGAACTAGGCAGTGGTATAAACGGGGAAAGAGCCTGGCAGGGCTTAGTGAGGGTTGTGCCGTGCTTGCTGACTGAGCGGTTGAGTTTCAGCGTAGTTCTAACGCTTGCCGGGAACGAGAACAAGAATGTGAACTCTCCCGAAGTCACTTTGCAGTGTCCTGTGCGAACCTGAACGAGAGAACGAGGCCTTCTCTGTGCGCTGCGCTCAAGAAACGTCGAGGGACGCCCGACTTCGGTTATGAGCATCATCGAGCGACATCCCTCCGGACAGCGGATGCAGTCCCCTGTCCATCGGGATCTCCTTCCCCCGGCGGGGCGGTCTGTTACGTTTCGCCTACGACGCGCGGTTTAGCCGGCGCGACTGCAACAAAGCGGCAGACATTTTGGCCCGTTCGGCGTCGCCGCTACGCTCCCCGCCAAGCGCGTCCAGGCATGTTCCGATGCCACGTGTCTTCATGTGCGTGTGTGAGTGTATGTGCCATTGTGCCCGACCGGCGGCGATACGACAGCAGGGGTCACCTTCTCCTCCCAGCCATTGTGCCCGACCGGAGGCGATACGACAGTAGGAGTCACCTTCTCCTCCCAGCCATTGTGCCCGACCGGAGGCGATACGACAGTAGGAGTCACCTTCTCCTCCCAGCCATTGTGCCCGACCGGCGGCGATACGACAGTAGGAGTTACCTTCTCCTCTTTGTGCCCGACCGGCGGCGCCACGACAGTATGCGTCACCTTATCTCATTGTACAATCACGTGCTCGTCTATTGAGGGGTTCCTTCTTGCCCTCAACTGCGAGAGTATAAAAACAGCTGCCCCCGGACGCCAAAAGGAGGGCTCCGATTTCTTCTGTTGAGTAAAGTGCACTCCCGTCTCTCTACTTCGGTCAACCTGACCGCCAACTCTTTGCGATGTTAGAATAAACAAGTTGTTTTGTTGTTACCAGTCGACTCATGCTTTGCCGGGACCTTCGGATGCTTCCAGTTGTACCCCAGGCCGCCAGGCCAACGCTACCCTTGGGGCTTGCGACCCAGGTGCAACAACGGGCGTCAGCGCCGAGTTCCCAACAGGTCGTACCATCGGTGCGACCACGACACTCTCTATATGGCTTTCATAGATTATGAAAAGGCATTTGATTCAGTAGAGATATCGGCAGTCATAGAGGCATTGCTTAATGAAGGAGTACAGAGCGCTTACGTAAATACCCTGGAAAATATCTACAGAAATCCCACAGCCACCCTAATTCTGCATAAGAAAAGTAGGAAGATACCAATAATGAAAGGGGTCAGACAAGGAGACACTATCTCTCCAATGCTATTCACTGTGTGCTTGGAAGAAGTGTTCAAGCTATTAAACTGGGAAGCTTTAGGAGTAAGGATCAACGGCGAATACCTCAGCAACCTTCGGTTTGCCAATGACATTGTTCTATTCAGCAACACTGCGGACTAGTTACAACAAATGCTTGAGCAGGGATAGTGTAAGAGTGGGGTTGAAGATTAATATGCAGAAGACAAATAAATAACCGTGCAAGGGAACAACAGTCCAAAATCGCAAGTCAGCCTCTAGAGTCTGTGAAGGAGTACGTTTACCTAGGTCAACTAATCACAGGGAACCCTGGCCATGAGAAGGAAATTCACAGAAAAATAAAAATGGGTTGGATCGCCTACGGCAGACATCGTGAGCTCCTGACGGGGAGCTTACCATGTGGGGATGCGCGAATCTCGCGCGTCCCCTGATAAGTTGTTTTCCCGCATAGCTCCCGTCTTCTGTAATTCGACTTCGCCGCGTGGCTTCACGGTAGCAGTCGGTATGCTTGCAGGTAGTACGAGAGATGGCGCGACTGTTGCTTTGCTAACGCCACCTAACGGCGCGTGCGTCTATATGTCGTACAAAAATCTCTCACGTGACCTGATCAATATAGGTGCCTAGGATCAGGTCACCAGATGCTTAGGGACTTTTGAGAAGGCGCGATGGTGGCGCCAAATGATGCCGTGGCGCATTGAAAATCAGGCCCACGCCGACCGCTGGTCATATGATCCGTACGAAGTCTCCGCAGTGCGCTCAGTATTTGTTGGCGAAAAGTCGTGCAGTAGTAGTGGTGTGGCATGTCGGCTTTTGGTCTCGCTGAACTCTGGTAGTGTGAGACCCGTATTTCTGAAGAATTCAGTGGTGCTGACGATCGAAATATTTAAGTGGCGTAGCGCCTCGGCAATGCAATGTGCGAAACGGCGCTTTTCAGCAGCGTCGCCGTGTTCGCCCTTTTAGGCAGCGTGATCACATCGCACATGCACCTTTCCTTGACGGGCGTCGTAGGCGGAGGTTTTGTACGTGTTCCTCGCAACGGCTTACGTTACGCTACTAATATAATGCTTAAGGTGGTGTTTGCTCACAACTGTTCACGCGTCCTTGAAATGGGGCAGCGCATGTTTTCAATCGTGTTCAACGCTAGTGCGCTATCCGTGACTTCATGTGATTTACTTTTACCGTGGGCTTTACGACAATTAACGCGTAATGCTGTGAATATAACGGAGCTTTTGTGGCATTACGTGGTCTACCAGAATTCCACGAACTGAAATGCAGAGTAGATATTTAATGTTATTGGTACTAAGGTTGCGACAAACACTGTGAGGTGGAGCTTGATACTTTGCCCTGTGATGTTCAGCTGCATCTCTGCCCGTTTTTCGCGCTTTTAGTTTTAGCAATGGGACGCAGGGTTCTCTGCAAAGTTAGGACGAATGAATGTGTATATACGGCTGCAATAACTTCACCGCAACACATTTGTGCAATGCGATGAAGCGAACAGTGTATTGCAGTGACGGGATGTATGGCAGCCCTAGTTCCAGCTTTGATGTCTCCGTTACCCTGAACATACTGCCCCACCCGCTTTACTATAATCTTAGGTGCTCTCGAACTCTCTATTTGCCGGTATCTTTATTTTCACATGCTGAATGGTCCCACTGCAATACATATATGTAGTGAGGTGAAGCTTATTAATGTTTCCAAATGCTTTGACAGTGTCAGACCTAACAATTTTAGAATGACATGGCCAATACAACAGCCCACACTTTCACTTTAACAATTGTATTAGGACTGTCAAACTAATCTTACAGCACAGAAAACAACGTAAACACCTCAGGAGTTGATTAGCAAATAATACCGGAAAGTACAAGTCTAGTGGCCAAGGGTGTGGTGAATTGCTTTAAACACTCAACCCGACACACTTTATGTGCTTAAAAATTTCTAGCATATTTATGCATGGTGCAGGTTGATCAGACATGCTGCGATATTGGGTGCTTTACAAGGAAAATCATAGTATTGGATAAGAGGACGCAAGCGACTCGTGATGCTTGGTTATGCAAACCACATGGGTGCCAGAAATACCCAAACAGGGTGCTTGTTTATGCATGCTGCTTGCGTCCACTAATCTAAAGCTCTCTAATGTCAGCAGTATAAAGAGAGGCTGTAAAAATAGGGCTTTGGAACTTCACAACTCCAATTTTGTTTCTTTTGTACTCATACAAACTAAACACTACGCTGTCGTGACAGCATCTGCCTAGCTGATTGCCACATTTTGCGATAAAAGCAGTGATGACTCAGTTAGAGTTGCCTGTCATAATATTACTCCAAGAAATATTTAAACAGTTCATTTTTAAGCACGAAGCATGTCATGCCGAACTAAAAAATTAACCAAGCAATAAGCTACTAGAAGTGGCTAAAGATCGGCAGTCTTGTGAAGTCAGCTTGGTTAGCAGCTGCTAATATTGGCGATTATTGAATTAGGGCAAGGAAGGAACAGCTTGAATAAACATATGTCTCATCAGAAAATTGCGGTGGTGTGCTGCAGGCTAAGGCAGTGATAGGAAGCTGTTTTGGCATTGGTCTACTTCTGTCCCAAAACCAAGCACAGCAGCCGAGGTGACTTCACTTGGCTTTGCCATCTTCAACTTCGCTTTCCCAAGCACAGAATACTCAGTCGAGCTGGGCTCAATGCACATCACCCACATTGGGGATGCAAAAACGTACGGCCAAGAGGATACCAACTTGACGAAGCAAACACCACAGACCCCAAATTAACAAATGGCACCAACTATCCCAGCTGCAACACCAACCATTAAAACCAGAAGGGCAGTACACTTACCTAGCATTGGCAACTGGGGCCTTCATCCAGAGTGTCAGTGCGACTCTGCCCCAAGAGGCAGCGACTATTATCTGATATAATACTTGATGTAGGGGTGCGAATGTGCCACATTTACAGAATCAGGCTTTCAGGCTGGGACCGTTTCCGGGATGCAATTGAGTCTGCAGAATGTGAAGGTGTTGAAGAATCGCTAGCAACGCGCTTCCGTTACGCACTGCAAAGAGAGACATGCGAACTAGAGCTTACTGGGTCAACATCCAGCTCTGACAAGCTCCTGCTGCAACTTCGGGGTGAGCAAGCCAAGCTGCATACTGCATACTTAAATTTCGGCTGCACGCAACAAACCCTGATCAATGTTCTGCACAAGACTGAGCAGGCAAGATGTCATGCTAAGAAACTTGCCAGAGACTAGTGGATAAACCACTGCGCGTCATTTGAACGTATTGGTCTCAGTAAGATGCGACACATTCTCGGCTATAACAGCATGAACCAAATACTGTAATACTATTGAAAACATGCTGCTCGATCTCCAGTGCACATCTGAGTAATTTTAGAAACAAGCTGTAGATGCTTTCCTCGACCACCGCACAGTGACTGACCTTCACCAGAGTTGTACGCACCTTAATGACCACTTGCCAAGGAAGGAATGGAAAGCCTCTTTACGAAGGCAGAACCTGTTGTTGCTCTCGAGCATGTCGACACTTAAAGCGCATGTGGCAAAGATGGAGTCATATTGCAGATGTTTAGGAATCTTGCCGAAACGAGGAAGCAAGCACTATTGCTTGTAATCAATGAAATCTGGAATATTGGAATTCCCCACAGAGTGGAAACATTTGGTCATGATGCCACTACCGAAACCAGGCAAGAAACCTGACACCATAGCCGACCTTTGATCAGTCTCACTCACATTGACAGTGTGCAAATTGACTGAAGGAATGTGCCTCGCGAGGCTGCAGGAACCACCATATGGGAAAGACAACGTTACTTCCACCTGTGCAAGATTGGTTTCTGGCCTAAGGTTGATACGTGTGACAATAGCCTCTTTCTGCATCAAAGCATCGCCAATACCAGCCGCTTCGGAGGAAAGATATATGGGTTTCTAGTCACAGTCGAACCAAGAAGAATGTTGAGCAGTCTGCAACGAGGAGGTACTGGTGGCCTTTCGTGAAGCCTGATCAGGCATTAGGGTGCCAGTGTTGCCAAAGCTTCTTATGCAACCAAATGTTTGAAATATAAAGCTACAGTAAACAGCCAAAGAACATTTACCAACTACACAGGTGGAAATGTAGGTAAAACCCGGATCAGCATGCTTGGTTGCAGGAGTGATTCGCTGATGAGGTAAGGCGACTTAACAGTTGGTGACAAGGTATTATCACTGTTAGGCCGAAACAGATCAATTTTCCCCAAAGCAATATCAAAAGCTCACTTTTTTTCAGGATGCCACTCATGTGCTTTAGGCAAGTGTGGACAGGGTATACAAAGCTGCATAGGCAAAATGATTAACTAGATACAGCTGCTAAGCGTAATATCTTGTCTGCGCTAAATTCTTGCTCCTTGAACTCATTCAAGATCATTAACTGTAGCACCAAAGTAGTGGACCACTACCAGAACAAAGGCATGTAGTGTGCCCATCTCAATTCTTGTGCCTATGCCAGTCTTCTTCTTTACAATAATAGCTGCTATGGGGCTAACTCCCCTGGTTGTTCTAATGACTACTGGTGTTGTCACTGGAATTCTCAAATTTCTTGCTAGAATATTGCAAATAAAGTTCTCATTGTGCTGCGAGGATTCAAACATACGATAAAAAGATTGTCAATCCGCAATTCTACATGTCAGCCACTCTGCTGAAAGTACAGCCGTGGTAAATACTGATCCTGGAGAGCGCAATCAAGCCAACAGGTGCCATGATTGGCTAACACCTGCTCAATGTTTGCATACTGTATATAGAGCTGGCGTCCACGCCTTTAGGTTCTGACACAGCACCTTCCCAGTTGTGAAGGCAATCCTATGTTAATTTTTCTTCTTATATGTAATGACTGCAGTGATTGGGTGCATCTGCTTCATTAATCTTCTTCTAGCGCTTGGCTTCTCAGATTTACTGGATGCGGCTGTTTGAGAGAGAGAGAATAAACATTTTTATTAGGGAAATGCAGCTTTGGAGAGGCGTCCTCATTCCAGAATGCCTTGAGCTCGGGCCGCGTCCTGGGCCCTCGCAATCAGCCGTTGCTGATCCTTGAGATCGGAGCTGGCCTAGGCTCTCTCCCAAAGCTCGTTAGTGGGGTAAGGGTTCGGAGGATTTAATGGTGCCGCTCTGCAACCGCCTACTATGTGCCTAAGGGACCCGGGCTCTGTGCAGAAGCGGCATTGCAGAGAGAATTTTGTAGGGTGTATGAGGTGATTTCTGGTTGGGTGGTGGAATGTATTAACCTGTAGAGCTCGGAGGAATCGCTCCTGCTCTCTAGGTAGTGACTTGTGTGGGGGTGCATATGTTCTGCGGGTTAGCTTGTAGTGTTGTGTGATGTCTTGGTAAGAGACTAGAGGGTGCATGCGCTCAGGTTCAGATTCCTCGGCGTCGGCTCGGTGGGTCAGATCTCGAGCCACATGGTTGGCGACCTCGTTGCCAGGAATGCCTTGATGAGCTGGCGCCCAGATGATCATGACTGATCTCGTTGGTGGCTTTTGATTGATGATACGGAGCGTAGTGGTATGAATTCTGCCGCTAGCAAAGTTGCGGCACGCCTGTTGGGAGTCGGTCACTATGACTTCAACCTCTGTTTGGGAGAGCGCGAGGGCTATGGCCGCTTCCTCGGCTTGGAGGGGATCGTTTCGTGTGAGCCAAATGCTGCTCCGATGTTCTGTTTTGACGACTACGGTGGCTGTTGTGGCTGCGCGTCTGGAGTAAGAAGCCGCGTCCGTGTAAGCTGTAGAGGGTAAAGTTCCGTATCGCTTGTGTATGGCCAGGGCGCGGGCCTCCCTTCGCTCTGCGTGGTGCACTGGGTGCATATTGCGAGGTAGAGGACGTACGGTGATGTTTCTCCGGATGGCATGGGGTAAGCTCACAGTCTGAGGCGGCGGATGGCTCAGAGGGGCAGAGAGCCCCAGGCGTAAGAGAATGGACCTCCCTGCTTCCGTAATCGCCAGCCTTGTTCGCTGACTGGATAAATGTGCCTCGATTAGCTCCTCGGCCGTGTTGTGCACACCTAGTCGTAGTAGGCGTTCTGTGGACGTACTGATTGGCAGGCCCATCGCCTGCTTATATGCCTTTCTGATCATTGTGTTGATTTTCTTGAGTTCCGTCTCGTTGAGTAGTGCGTATGGAATAGCGTAAGTTATTCGAGACACGACGAAGGCTTGGACAAGCCGAAGCGTGTCCGCCTCCCCCATGCCTCTTGTCTTGGTTGTTATTGCCGGATCAAGTGCGTAACTTGGGCTGTTGTATTCTTAAGCTTTTGAATTAATATTGTATTGGTGCGATCCGACTGGAAAACCATTCCAAATATCTTTACGCTCTGAGACGGAACGATGGTGTGTCCCTCCAGTTGTATGTTGATAGTGGGCGAGTCGGATGTGTGCTTCTTTCGCGGTGAGACCAGGAGTAGCTCCGACTTTTGGGGGGCGCAGCTGAGCCCGCATGACTTAGCATAGTCGTTCACCACGTCTGCAGCTTCCTGCAAGCGGTTCTCCATTTCCCCGATGGACCCTGTGGACGACCAGATGGTAATGTCGTCGGCATATAGGCCATGCCGGATCCCTGGGATGTTATCGAGGAGCGGCGGTAGGCCTATTAGGGCGATATTGAAAAGGAGAGGGGATAACACTGCGCCCTGTGGTGTGCCGCGCCCGCCCAGTAGGAAGGGGTTTGTGGCTTTGTCCCCGACCTTTAGGATGGCTTTTCTATCTGAGAGGAAAGCTCTGATATAGGAGTACGTCCTGGCCGCACAGCCCAGCGCGTTTAGCCTCTGTAAGATTGCTGTGTGCTTGACGTTATCGAACGCCCCTTTAAGATCTAAGGCGAGGATAGCCGTGGGGGAGTTGCGTGTCGCTGGTACAATCACCTCCTCTTTCAGCTGAAGTAGGATGTCTTGAGTTGAGAGGTGTGGACGGAATCCTATCATCGTTGTTGGAAGTTTCCCCGAGTCCTCCAGGAATGGTTGTAACCGATTGAGAACGATGTGCTCTACGAGCTTTCCTACACACGAAGTGAGGGAGATCGGTCGTAGGTTCTCAATGGCTGGTGGCTTGCCTGGCTTCGGTATCAGACGAACCTCGGCTATTTTCCAGTCCTCGGGAAGCTTTCCTTTCCTCCATACTTCCTTAAGATGAGCGGTAAGCTCTAGTAGCGAGGGGCTGTCAAGATTTACGAGTGCCTTATTGGTAATTTGGTCCATTCCCGGGGCTGTGTGGCGTCTCAAGCCCATTATCGCCGCTGTTACCTCATGTACATGAATGTCCTCATCTAGGAGCTCGTTAGGGATGCCGGTGTAGGGTGGCAGAGGCTCCGATGGCTGTGTGGGGAAGTACTGGGCTTTGAGAGTCAAAAGGAGGTCCGCCTCGTTTCCAGGAAATTGGTGAATTACTCGTGCCATATTGTGGTGGGATTCCGTTTTGCTGTTGGCCGGGTTGATTAAATACCTCAATAACTTCCACGTCTTGGAAGTACTCAGTCTTCCTCTCAAGCTGTCGCAGAGGGATAGCCAATTCTCTCGGCATAGCGTGGTAGCGTATTCCGCAGCCTCTTGTGTGAGTAGTGCTATTCGCCTCTTGAGCTTGCGATTTAATCTTTGCCTTTTCCAACGCTTCAGCAGGCTACGCCGGGCTTCCCACATGTGGAGCAAGCGAGCGTCGATGCTTGGAGTGGTGGTGGATGTTTCAAGCATTTTGGTGTGCGCCTTCACATCCTTCTGAAGCTGAGTGATCCAGTCCTTAATTGACTGAAGCTGTTGGCTCTGTTCCTTCGCAGCTCTTTCTTCTCTTATCTCCCGCAGCTTGGTCCAATCCGTGAGGCGAGCCGTGCCTATCCTGGCTTTGTATTCGAGCCCATGGAGAGTGGTGGCTAGCAGCGCGTGGTCGCTGCCTAGGTACTCCTCCAGATTGGTCCAGCAAGCTTGGGGGATATTTCTGGTGAGGGTTAAGTCGGGGTTCGTGTCTCTTTGAACACTTGTGCCAAGCCTCGTGCTATTCTTTGGATCTTTGACGAGTGTGAGATCCATGTCCTCAATAACTTTGTGAAGCATGTTTCCCCTGGCGTTGGTGTACGTATAACCCCAGAGGGTGCGGGCTGCATTAAAGTCGCCCACAATTAGAAGCGGATGGTTGCCTGCTGCGTGCATGGCTTGCTCCAAAACCAGTTTGAGGACCGATGGCGCGCTTTTTGGCCGACAGTAGACGTTTAGAACAAACATGGGACCCTTCTTCTTTGTTGCCTGTGGGATAATTTCGAGCAGAATGGCAAGCGGTTCGGATTGCTGGAGATGGTGTTGAACGGCCACTAGCTTAGTGACCAGGGTGTGAAGGCTGCTGCCTGTATCGGTGCCATAAGTGACGTATCCGGGTAGGCGGACGTGTGTGTTCGTTTCTTGCAGTGCGATGATTTCAGGTGGTCTTGTTGATGTAGCGATGTATTGTATCAGTGATCCATACTTGTTTTTGTAGCCCCGGCAATTCCACTGCCACACCGTGCTTTCGCCTGGGGAGCCCCCGCGCTTACTGCATATATGTTGAGGCGGAGCCATCTTGGTTATCAAGGAGTGGTGATGCGTGCACAAGATGGGGTTCTGGGGAGCCCAGAGAATCTGGCAATTCTGGTAGGGTCTGATGAGCTGTTTTCTTGGGGCGCCGGCTCTGACGAGCTTCCAGTGCTAGTATGCGTTCCTCTAGCCTCATGATGCGTTCCGCCAACTGAGTGTTAGAGTGTTGTTGAGTTGCGAATTGTTGTTGTTGTGCCGCTGACTGTTGTATAGCTGTGAGTTGTTGCTGCATGGTAGCTTGTAGGGATGTCTGAAGGCTCTGAATAGCTTTTGCTACTACCTCTTCTACCTTCTGGAGAGTGGCATATTGGACGGGTATGACTCCCTGCGGTGCAGTGGGCTGCGCGGTTGCTCGTTGCGGTGTCGGGTTTGAAATAACTGTGTGAGCTGGCTGTTCTTCCCGTTTCCGCTTCTCCGGGGGTGGGGTTGAAGTGTTTTGTGTAGGGGTAGTGCTATTTCTTCCAAGCAATTCATCTTTAAGTGCTACGAATTCTGCGTGTACGCTAGTGATTTCTGATTTTAGTTTTGCGTTTTCTTCAGTGAGACGCCTAATCTGGGCATGTGCCTGTGCCAGCTCTGTGTCAACAGGGGGGGGGGGGGCGAGCTTTGGGAGAAACAACCTGTGCCCAGCTCACCTGCTGCGTGACTTGCGCTGCTCCCTTGCTTCCCCTCCTGCCGCTTGCGGAACGACCACGGCTCGAGGTCCTGCCATGAGATGGCGTCCGTCGTCGCGATGAGGTCCTACGCCTGGAACCGGAACGCGGCCTGGAACTGCTCCTCCCCTGGACAATTCCGCGTCGTTTCGGGGACCGCGACTTGCGGGATGCTGAGGGCTCGCCACGCGGCCTCGGAGACGAGGAGCCTGCGCTCAGGGTCTGCTGCGGTTTCCGGCGGTTGACGGGCGGCAGGAACCTGTTGGGGCAGGCTTTCGCTGCTGTCGGGTGATTCCCGCCGCACAGAGAGCACCGAGGGTGGCACTCGTGCTGCTCCGTTGCTAGCGAAGTGCCGCACTCTCTGCACTTGGGTGTGGCGGGGGGCCGCGGGCAGACGTCGTCTCTGTGGCCTGTCTCGTTGCAGGTTCGGCAATGTGGCACGGTTCTCTTGTAGAGGTAGCACCGCAGAAGAAGGCCGGAAAATTCGATGTAATATGGTACTGTTTTTCCCAAGAATGTGATCACCACGGTGGTTGTGTTTCCCAGTCTTCTACATGTTAGCGCCTCGTATCCACGAGATTCAATGCGTTTAAGTAACATTTCTGGCGTGGTGTCGTGATCGATGTTGTATATTACCCCTTTGCAAGAGTAATCGGGGGAAATTCCGTATGATGCAATATCATATGTTGTTCCATCAATTGTAATTTTTTGCATCTTGCTTAGTGCTGAGGCCGTAGCTTCTGAGGCAGTGCTCAGAACAAGGATGTTTTGGTCTTCGTCGATGCGTATATTGAATCCGGTGGAGCCGATTTGTAGCTTTGCCTCATTTGTGATGGCGTCCACTAACTTCCCTGGGCTCACCTTGTTGAGCTGCAGGCCGTTCCGTGGACAAACCGCCAACTTGTAATCATCGGCAGGAAGGGGGGGGGGGGGTTGTCGGGGCTTGCGCATCGCCGGTCGGCTGTGGCGGAGAACGGGCTTCGGTGGCGTTCGGGAATGTTGGGGGCGTGGTCGAGCGTGTCTGCAGCCGACGGCGACGGGCACGACTGGTAACATTGATCCACGGCTCATTGTCTTCTTCGTTCTCCTCAGCAGCCCGAAGGAGTCCTTGGGATTCGCGGATTTCCATGTCCTCATCCTCCGGGTCTCCGGTAGACGATTGGTGGGCTTTGTCGGCGTCAGCATTGAGCAGCGCGTTCGCCATCTGCAGCGGTGCGGCGGCCGAAGCCTTTGCTAGGCCTCGCCACTAGCGAAGTGGGCTTAGCGGGGCGGTCCCGCTTCGAAACTTGATGTGGCCGTAAAATGCAAAATATAGCACTTACACCCTCAAGTTTGGTGTTGACGTGCTCTGGCTGACTTCAGGCACACGATGATTACGTAGAATCTGGATGCGGAGGTGATTTGAGAAAACCAAAACAAACTCAGCAGCAAGAAGCTAAAGGGTTGTTTTGGTGGGCACCAGTGGCCAAGTCCGGATATGGAAGAGGAAGAAGAAAACTCGAGTCTTTCCACTTCAACACTGGGAGGCACAACTCCTACAAATAAATACGGCTTGTACTTATTTTACTTCTCTAAAGGAGATTACTGACTTGCATTGGCAAGTGTTCACTTCAACAAACACCGCATGAAGCAACCTTCCTGCGCATATTTCACCGGCTACTGCATCATTGTTTTGCGTTAGGAGTAAAACTGCAATTTTCTTTATGCCACAACTTGCCCGATTTTGTGTTTTACAGTAGGATGTTAGCAGTGCTATGAAGGCACTTAAATGCTCGTGAATAGTAGTAGAGAAAAAAATAAGAAAGCAGTGGCTTTTTGTGCGTAGACTATGCATACACCTGGTGATCTCATAGTCATTTCTTCCCTACGTGCTAAACTATTCTAAACAAGAAAAGCTTATACACAATTATTGTGCAAAATCAGACCCCAACTAAACCAGAGGTATCCTTGGAACATTTCTGCGGCCCTGCTATTGGGCTTTCTTTCCTTCCTTTTCAGCTGTGCAGGTTCACTAAGAAGTGACGAGACAGCTTGACAATTTAAATCATTGAAAGACAGCAAAATCTTTTTGGGTTGTTCTTTCTTGGTTTCAGACTCTGCACATTGCATTTTAAGGCATTTTTTATGTGTAGGGCATGTTAACTTTTTTTACACCATGTCAAGTATGTGATGCCATGGAGTTCTTGGATGGAGGCTTTGCCCTTTCATTCTGTATAATATGATGTCGGTTTTTTGTCCAAGGCTGTTTTACATTTCAGTGTGATTGTAGCATTTTGCTAAGTTTTGCCTCTGTCACCCAAGCTTGAAAGTTTGTTCCCCACTGCCAGTGGCATGACACATGTGACATTTGCAATATATGGCCACCATAAATATAATAAATAGAAGTTAATTCAAGAATAGTGCCTTTTCATGGTGGTGCAGCCATGAATTGTGGCTATTAGGTGCCAGGGATGAAGGTAGCACTGGTTGTGCAGAATATACTGCAACTCTACTACTTTCAAACATCATTGTTCTCTTCATTTGTATAGCTCCAGTTCTTGTAAACAACACACACCTGGTGGAAGAATAGCTTCCACCTGCAGTTGGGACCAATGAATAGCCAAATTTCTGCCTGTTGTCATGTTATTAGCATGTTAGTAAAGGCAGTCGTTCTTTATAGTGACCTGCTTGCCCACCGTAGAAGCTGCTGCAGGGTGTCAGGATCTTGCACACATCTTCAGCTTTGCAAGGGACACAGCATCTGGCACATTGTTTGTCACAGGCCATGTCTTTGGGGCAAGTTGAGTTGACCCACTTGCAAAGGGAGAACCAAGCTTGTTGGATATGAAGTAAACTGAGTGGCCTTATTTCATTTTGTGTGACATATGTAGTTATATCGACCCTTGTTTTATGCACTTCTTGTCCGGCAGCAGTCTTTCGCATCTGAAACACTCGGGATAGCTTTCAGCAAACTGGACAGGAATAACATCGAAAAACCAGCAGATGTTAATCATTGTACTTATCATGCGAAGCTTCGTACAGTATGATGAGGGCATAAATAATTGAGGGTGTTCCTCAAGGCCTTGTAGCACATATGAGTTTGGGGCAACACGATGTATAGCACTTTTTTGATCGCATGCTATAGGTTCAGCAGGTGTGACCATGACTGAAGTGCAGCACAAAGTCAAGAAAACAGATATCTACGAGCAGCACCCTGGTAAAGGAGAGGCTGGGAAAACTAGTGGGAAGCCTGTTGAACACCTGGTTGACCCTGTTGCTGGCTTCATCAGGTAAAGTGTGAAACACGAGAAAGAAGTCATCAACACATCAAGGTTTTTGCATATATACACTGTGCTATGGTTCTCAGGCAGGTCTCTGTCATAACACGCCAAGTCAGTCCGCAGACTATGCACGACCAACTACATATGCCTTCTGTTCAGACAAAGAATTGCTCATTGTAACTGATGAGGATTGAGTGGGCAACAAAAAAAAAAGAAACAGCAGCTCCATTAATCTGGTTTCACTGGTATCAGCAATGTTTTGTAAGTGTGCATCGCCATACTCCCCAACGCCTTCTTGGGTGACATCAGCAAGGACCAGCTTGAGGCAAGGAGTAATAGACGTCTTTGCAAGCTGAAAATGCATGCATGCATGGTGAGCACATTGCGTCCGAAAAAGTAGGCACTTCACAAGGGCACTGGAGAAGGAACAGATTCATGGTTATATTGCGCTCAGTTTTACAAACACGATATTAAGGAAGGACAGGACGTCCGTCCACGTCCTGCCCTTCCTTAATATCGTGTTTGTAAAACTGAGCGCAATATAACCATGAACGTTCACCAACTAGACCCCTTCATTGCTTTACTAAAAGGAACAGATTGGCGGTGGGCAAAGACAAGCTTCTCTGCTACTAAACAACCAGCACTGTCGCCATGTAACAACCTCTGAAACAATCCCTCTCGAAGAGGAAATCATCTTTGTGCATCCATAAAGAGGGCAGACAAGCAAAGCCCCTTCAGCAATGCTGCCAGCTTCAAAAGGCCCACTTCGCACATCCTGCTTCCTTCTTAGACTTTGCTGGGTGGAAGCATTCTACTGTCCAAAAGTTGTCATTGAGAGCACTGTTGATATAGTGGCAATAGAGTTCAGAAGCGATTGCAACAAAGCTCTCTTTCTAGTTGGTCTGGAGGCTCATAGAGCGACACCATGAGACAATCAAGGTGACTGTATGCCTCCGAGCCCTTGTTCGCTTATCACACTATTCTGTTATTAACAACCATGAGACCGCAAAACCAACAAGCTCAAGTTGAGCACTCACGTGGTTACTGTGGAGGATCCATAATGAAAAGCACAAAAACAGAAAGCTCATGAGAAAGGATAAAGCATCATTTAACACTTAGTATTGCTGCAGCCCACCCCTTTCTTTTATTTTGTATGGTCGTGCTATATACTTTTTAACTACAGATAGGCACGAGCTTCTGTGCACAGCTTACTGCAGAGACAGAGAGCATAGGTGATGTTCCCAAGTTCAATCTGTGTCTGATCTTTATATACACTATGTGCTGGCTTAAAGAGGCTTGAAACACTTTAATGGAAGCTTCTAGTAGAAAAGGTGCCTGGAAGAAAAAAAAGATGCTGTGCTGCAACTGTCTTGGCAATATATTTATTTATTTATTTATTTATTTAAAAATACCTTACAGGCCTCAAAGTGAGGCATTGAGTAAGGGGGGCAGTACATAGAAAATACATTGAATACAAGACATCTATAAACCGTATCTGTTTACAACCTACAACCAAAGTACAACTGAGATGAAAAAAGAATTATTTAGATCACGATTCACTAGTGAAAAGAAGAAACATAAAAAAACATAATATAATAACACGGAATAAATCACACAGATTGTTGTCAGTGAAGTCGTGTAATTAAGAAGAAACAGTTATGATGAAAAACAATAACAGAAAAGTTACGGACGCGACATTCCAACGAAACGGTAAACATAGCGACATAACAGTAATAATGCGAAAATAAGCTGTAAATATAGTGCAAGTATAGAAAGCATTGTGCGACAAACGTAAAACTTCACTTTTCTTTAGTCATGTAATCAATCAAGGCATCACGGAATGAATCGTAGTTAGATTGGCTTGCAATGCTGTCCGGGAGTGAATTCCATATTCTGATAGCACGAGGAAGAGCAGAGTAATGAAATGCCTTTGTAGACCCGTAAAGGCGGGCATAGCTGAAATGATTATGAAGCCTATGTGACGTGGAATAGGGTCGTTTCAAGCATGCGGGTGTTCGAGTGGAGTGAAGGAATTTGTGGAACAGTGTTAAAAGGGCAATGTCTCGGCGAGTGCTCAAGGTTTGTAATGAAAGCTTAAGTTTTATTTGTGTAACACTAGACTGGTAGCTGTAATCGTCTGTAATTGTCCCCTTAATAAAAATTGTGCTTCCATATCAACTTAAGTCCTCCAGTTTAAAGTACCAATGCACTTACGAACGAATCAATTCTCAAAGAGCATGTGTAGTCCAACCACAAGCATGGGCATGAATCTGTATTGGCTGTTGCACTGAGGGTGAAAAACATATTCCATCATGGCAAATGTGCATTAGTAAGCTTCCCTGCATTACGAATTTGTAATGTGGTGAAACATTACTACATAAAATTGTCAATGAAGCTTACCACGAGTGAACATGCACTTGCAAATTATATCACAATTGAAAATGAGCAGTGTAAGCCTATGTGACCTTTCCACTCTTAGTATACCGACTTCTGCAGGAGTTCTCCCGCCTGGGGCTCCCATGTTCACGACAGAAAGACATCCTCTTCCCCAGTCGTAATCAGCTACCAGCCTTCATAAGTGTCATCGAGTACCTCGACTCGTCGGGGCTCTCGGCGAGGTTCTAGGAAATTTCCTCAAAGACGAATAGCCTAACGGCTATTCACCACCTCGGGCCTCCTGATCCGCCTCAACTTCGCTTTTGCTGGGCCACCTCCTATGGTTTATCACCAGTCTACTCCTCCGGTCGAAGCCACTAGGCCTTCCCGGCCGCGCTGATCCGCTGCTGCCATGGCGACTCTCTACCTTTCTCCCTCCTCCTATCTCCTTCACTCCCATATCCGTCCACCTGCTGGCGCTGAGCCGTGCTCCCGCAAGGGTTGCAGAAGATAGTGCCAGCCTTTCCTCCTTTCCCTACAAGAACCACTTCTCTCTCTCTCCACCCCCAACATACTATCAATACGCTTGACCGCATGACATCCCTGCATTGTGGTGTAGCAAGCTACGAAAAAAAGACGTTGCATAATAGGCCCTTCCTAAAATTACGTTTCTCGCAATACACCAATGTTTCGCAAAGCCTAAGCAATGTACTGCGATGAAGCGTGCTAAAAGTGGAAAGGGGTCATTGTCACTGGACATAACTGTTAATTATACACTCGCGCACCCGCCGCCTTCTGTCACATTGCGCACACCAGGCCGCCTAATAGGTGAACATACTATGCTGGGTGACGGCGGCCTCTTCCCACTTTTAGTATGCTTCACCGCAATACACTTACAGGCTTCACCGCGTAACTAAAATGTAGTGTGGTGAAGAAGCAGTACATTTGTATTGAGTGAATAAACAAATGGTTTTCACAACAGTGCAGAAATCATTTAGTATGGAAGAGCGTTGCAACAAAAGGCAGCTGAATCACACAGGCCATGTGCCCACTTATCAATCGTAAGGGTTGTATTATGGGTAATTCAATATTTCAGACATACACAGAAATGTGTTTATATATATTTACGTTCGTACTCCCTTCGTAATAATACTGCCAGAACTTCCACAATAGAAAGTAATTTACAACACACAAACGCAAAGAACAGACATATGCCTCGTTTTCGGCTCGGTCGTCATGCAAATGACATTTAGCACGGACATCTAGCACAAGCTGTGCGTTAGCATCGTGAACGTCATACTAGGCAAGAAGCACACCACAATCCCGCGACAGCCAAACGGGAGCACATGTCTGTGAACGCGCAAATGGAGCCCCTAAGCCACTCTGCTCCACCACCACCTCCACAGCACGGCTGCACCACTCGTTTCAAGCACAGCACACCAACCGTGCACACATTCAGCACTGAACAGTGGGCGGTCGACGCAGTCGCATTTACGTGACTTGCAGCTAGCAGCACATCCCTCGATGTCCGTTAAGCAAAGGCGGACATGGCGACGCCACATCGCGGATCGCCGAACTGCGCGGCCGAGGCGCTAGGCCACTTTGATAATTCAATTGTCGCCCCCGCCGGGTTCTCAAGGGAGCACAGGTCGCACAACGCAGATTTTGTACTGTCAGTTCTCACCGAGGCCAAAGCCGCACTGCCGCACCACCACTACTCACGGCTTTCCGCCAAGTAACATGGAACCTACAACCAACACACAAGCAGCGCAAGCACAATCACATGAGCAATGTTGAACAACGCGCGGTTCATCACGCCGAGAACACGCCACGGCGTCGCTCGGCGCCACCATCGCGCCTTCTCAAAAATCCCTAAACGAACCTGTCCCTATGCACCTAGGATAAGGTCACGTGATGGATTTTTGTACGACATTTAGACGCACGCCTTAACGGCGGCGTTACTTGAGCGCTTGCCACGCAGTCGGCAAGCAGCGCGGACATTCTGCGCGTGCGCCGATCCATGCTTCTGCGAAACCGCCTCGTGAGGCCTGCTCCGGAATGGACGAGCACGATCGTTCGAACGCGCCACCGTTCGCGTGACCGTGCGCGCGATCGACCAAGCGTTGGTGTAAAGCATGGGGCGAACATATTCGCTCGTTATTTGGTCGCGGTGAGTCGGACTTCCGCGATTTGTCGCGCGCCCATCGGCATGTTTTGTGGATAGCAGCTCGGCTAGCAGGATTTTTTGTTCTATGAAAGGTGCAATAAATGCCCTTGCGATTGTTTGCCCTACTGTGTTGTCGTTCCCTTTTCCCAAGAGCACGGGTGACAACCCCACAACCATAATCATTGAAAAGGAACGTATACAATTAGTGCACTTCCCGGTGCTGACATACGGGGCAGAGACTTGGAGACTGACACAGAAGCTTGAGAACAAGTTAAGGACTGTGCAAAGAGCGATGGAACGAAAAATGCTAGGCATAAGTTTACAGAAAGAGAGCAGTTTGGATCAGAGAGCAAACGGGTACAGATGATATTCGAATAGACATTGACTGACTGAATAAACATTATTGAAACCAACAAGAGGTGGTGGCTGTGCCTAGGCCTCCCACGTGGGGACGTCGAGGTGTTGCGTCTTCGCCGCCTCGCAGGCCTGCTGGGTCGCCCAGAGTGGGTCGTCAAGGTTGGAGCTACGCAGGGCAGCGTGCCATCTCGACGATAGGGTCGTGGGATTAGTGTCGGGGTATTGTTGTGTACAGTCCTAAAGCATGTGTGGAAGTGTGGCTGGCTGTGTCTTGCAGATATGGCACGTGGGATTGGGGTAAATGTCTGGGTAGATATTGTTGTAAAGTTGTAACGAGGGGTAGGTATTGGTTTGTAGCAGGCGGAAAGTTGTAGCCTGCGCTCGGAATAGTTTGTTGTGTGGGCCGGGGAAGGTTCTACGCTCTAAGTAGAAGGACTTCGCAAGATCATTGTAGCGTGTCAGTCGATCCCTACTAGTGGGGGCAGCCTCCCCTTATCCCGCGCGGTTAACTAGGCCTCGCGCTAGGGAGTGGGCAAACCTCGTTGAGGTTGGGGAGGTGCGGGTGGACACTGCTTATATGAGCCGGGAACCAGACGAATGTAGCCTAGCTGATCGTCGGTAGAACAGGGTGCTTGTTGCAAGATGCGCAAGGCTTGGTGTGAAATACGGCCGTTGATATAGTTGATAACGGCGGAGCGGGAGTCAGAGACGATGGTATGGCATGTTAGGTCTAGTGTGGCTAGCAGGATGGCCACTTCTTCAGCTTCCTTAGCGTGTGGGGTAACTAGGCTGACAGCGTGGTGGAGAAAGCCTTCACGCGTGGTGACGGCTGCAAAGCGGGTACCGTGGGGATATTCGGCGGCGTCAACGAAACTCACACCGTCGTGGCGATCAAGTAAGGGATTTGGTGAGAGCCGTGGTACGTGGTGTGCGGCGTGTGCGGTTGTATTCGGGGTGCATGTTTCTGGGGATAGGGTGGGCGTGAATCCAAGCTCGTATGGTGGAGGGGATCTGGCGTTTATGGCCGTGTTGATGGTGGTAGGTGATACCGAGCGAGGTGAGGATATGGCGGCCCGTCGCTGTGAGAGTGAGTCTCTCCAGCTGAGAGCGACGTTGGGCCTCGATGAGCTCGTTCAGTGTGTCATGGACGCCTAATTGAAGGAGGAGGTCAGTGCTGGTGCAACCGGCGAGGCCGAGGGCTTGTTTATAGACACCGCAGTATAGTCTTCTTATCTAGAACAGAGATAACTCCCGCGCCGGGAGCAGACATTACAAACTGGCGACAAGGATCATCCAATTTTAAAAAGCCCCCACGGCACCAGAAGAGGCCAAGGAACAAATCAGCGGATGCCAAACAAGAAAAAAAGCCACGCAAGATGGAAGCCATGTTGCCCGCCTTCCCGCCATTCGACCCGTACGTACTCGGAGCCGACGTCGCTCGCCCAGCGGTGGACGAAATGGCAAGCCCGTTTCGACAACTTTCTACTAGCAGCAAACATACAGAATGCAGCCCGCAAACGCGCTATGCTGCTACACTACGCAGGAGATGCGGTGCACGACACTTTTCTGACGCTTCCGGATCGAGGCACGGACTATGAAACGGCAGTCGCGAAGCTGAACGCACATTTCGCACCAAGAAAGAATGCGGTCTAGGAGAGGCATGTTTTTCGTCAAGCAAAGCAAAGCTCCGAAGAAACAGTGCACCAATTTCAAGTCAGACTCAGAAAGTCGGCTGCGACATGCGAGTTTGCGAACGAAGAAAGAAATCGTATCGCAAATGATAGAAGGCACCAATTCGGCTAAGCTGTGCCGCAGTGCACTACGAGAGCGCGATGTCACGCTGGAGAAACTAATGGAAATAGGCCGCAGCGTCGAGACAGCAGAATTTCAAGCAACCAGCATGGAAGGCCTGAAAACTTGTGCAGAAAGTCACAAAGAAGAAGCAGTGGCGTCGCAATGAGTCTTCGAGCAACCAGTCAGAACACAAGCTGTCGAGCAATCGTCCAGAGAACAAGCAAGCTGAGAAGTGCAGCTGTTGTGGAGGAGCATGGCCTCACAAAGGAGGGAAATTGAACTGTCCAGCATGGGGAGCTACTTGCCACAAGTGTCAAAAGAAAAACCACTTCGCCAAGTTCTGCAGACAAGACCTACTGTACAGTCCATTGACGTCACGGGCACCCCCGCAAGCATACAACAGGACACGAGCGTGGAGGATTACGTTTTTCACGTGCAAAGTCACAGGCAAGAATTACCAGTGGTAGCAGTCAAAATCAACGACACACCACTTGAGTTTTGTGTAGACTCTGGAGCAGGTGTCAACGTCATCGGAGAGACAACGTGGCAAAAGCACCTACAGACGATGCAGCTAGCGCACACAACCACAAAGCTGGTACCATATGGAGTCGCCCAAGAAATCCCAGTCATGGCAAAGTTCTCTGCAACGTTCCGTGCTCTAGATCAAGTCATCGAAGCGACAGTATACGTCGTAAGAGGGACACATCGATCGCATCTGAGCTACAAGACAGCTTCTGATCTAAAGCTCATCACAATACTTCAGCTGGTCACAGAACACAGTAGTATCGACGCAAAGAAAGAGTTTCCAAAGCTGTTTGGCAAGGTTGGTCGGCTCAAGAACTTTCAAGTCAAGTTGAACATCTCGCAAGACGTCCAACCAGTCGTGCGACAACACCGTCGCATTTCTTTCCACATTAGAAAAGCGCTGGAGACCGAGCTCACACGCCTGGAGGAGCTAGACATCATAAAGTAACCGGACCAACACCTTGGGTGTCACCGATCGTCATTGTTCCCAAACGCCATGATCCCAACGCAGTCAGAATGTGTGTCGACATGCGAGAAGGCAACGTGGGCACTGCTAGAGAAAGACACGTCATGCCCACAGTAGAAGATGTTATCAGCATTCTGAACGGAGCTACCTACTTTTCAAGGTTGGACCTGAAAGAGGGCTACCATCAGCTCGAGCTTGCTGAAGAATCCAGGGTGATAACGACGTTCTCTACCCACTGTGGTCTGAGGAGATACAAAAGACTATTGTTTACTGTCAGTGCCGCCGCCGAGATTTTTCAAGACGCCATAAGGCAAGTACTTCCGGATGAGGACGGAATCATCATTGTCAGTGACGACATCCTCATCTCTGGACGCACCATAACAGAGCACGACCGAAGACTGCGTCTGGTGTTGAAGCACCTGGAAGATGCCGGGCTGACTATGAATGAAAACAAGTGCGTCCTAGGCACTAAGAAGAAGAAATTCTTTTTTAATGCGAGGGTAAATGCCGCAGGGCATACAGGGGTATGGAATGGGGGTGAATAAGGATGATTAAATGAATGAAAAAAAGATTTGCTGATCTAATGAAGTCCAAGAGGGATCGATTCTTTGGACACGTGTTTTCATCTGCAGGAGTCAGTGTGGACCCAGAAAAGGTTAAAGCAGTAGCCAGAATGACAGCACCAAAAACCCCTACCGAGGTAAGAAGCCTCCTCGGCATGGTAAACTATTGCTCTTGATTTATTCCTCGCTTAGCACAGATGGTGGATCCATTGAGGAAGCTCACACATGTCGGTACAGAATTCTGCTGGAACGAAGAATACCAGAAAGCTCTAGATGACGTGAAGAAAGAAATATATCTCGAATGCGCACCCTAGAACACTTCGACGACACAAAAGAGACCCATGTCATCACTGATGCTAGACCAGAAGGTATAGCAAGAGCGCTGGCGCAAGAAGATCCAAGCGACAAAAGCCGCAGCATTCTGGCGTACTTCAGCAGAGCCTTGACACCAACGGAGAGAAGATATCCCCACATCGACCGTGAAATGTTGGCCATAGTGGCAGCTATCGAACATTTTCACATCTACCTCGCAGGGGGAAAGTTCATGGTGAAGACATGCAGACCTTTGGTGTCTATCATTCGAAAGCCCAGCACAAAGCTCTCAGCAAGGCTTGAACGCCTGAGCCTGAGGTTACAGCACCACACCTTCGAGAATGAACACATTGCAGGGAAGAACAACCCTGCAGACTACCTGGCAAGGCGTGCACCACCTACCGACAGTGTCGTCCCCAGTGAAAAAGCAAGTGCGATAGAAGAGTATGTCTCCTTCATCGTGGAATCAGCTGTTCCAAAGGCAGTGACTGCAAGAAATCGCGAAAACGTACGCAGAAGATGCTCAGATGCAGCTTTTGATCAAGGCTCTGCGAACGAGCAATACAAAGACTTGTGACGACATGTGGAAAAGCGACAGGCTGGCACCATTTGCTCAAATCAAGGACGCGCTCACAGTTGCCGAAAATGACATTGTGCTAAGAGGGACGAGACTGCTAATTTCTGAAGGACCACAAGCCCAAGTCATTCGTCTAGCACACAGAGGTCACCAAGGAATGAAGACCAAACAATTGATTAGAGAAAAAGTGTGGCATCCGGGGATTGATAAGAAAGTAGAAGCGGCAATAAAAGACTGAAAAGGGTGCCAGAGAACCGTGGTTGAAAACAAGACATCACCGCTAATCATGACACCACTTCCATATGAACCATGGCAGTCTGTGACAGCAGACTTTGCTGGCCCCCTACCTGGCAACAAGTACGTTCTAGTGGTTGTCGACGAGTACTCGCGTTTTCCTCTGGCAGCAGTACTCTCTTCGCTAAGTTCAAGATCTGTGACGGAGAAACTAAGCGAAATGTTCACAGTGCACGGAATGCTACAGACACTAAAGACAGACAATGGACCTCCCTTCTTCGGGAAGGAGTTTGCAGAGTTCATGAAATTTTGTGGAATTCACCATCATCGCGTCACTCCTCTGTGGCCTCAAGCCAATGGAGAGGTCGAAAGATTCATGAGAAACGTTAAAAAATGGCTGTGGCTTAGCTAAGGTTAAGCCCAGGATGCGAAGCATACTAGCCTTTATTTTAGTTGTTGAACCACTGCTTAGCCTGGTGAACTGCTGTTGCTTGGCTATATTTGGTTCAGCTAGACGAAGAAACAACTCATGCGTTACTCTGCTTCGCCTTCAAGAGTGGAACGCGACAGCGTTCCCGTCAACCCGCCAAAAGGTGTAAGACAATGGGCTACGGCGCAGCGACTACGCGCCCCGCATTGTACGCGGTGAGCGTCGAGCAACGCAGCGTTCGGCGCGGCAATGAAATGTGCGCCTGAGCAAGCGACGCACGCCTGAGCCTTAGAAACAGCTCGTTTCTAAGGCAACACCGCATTCACTAGAGGCGCTTTTGTACCGCTTTGAAGCATCGTACTCGTGGCTCAGTGGTAGCGTCTCCGTCTCACACTCCGGAGACCCTGGTTCGATTCCCACCCAGCCCATCTTGCAAGAGTTGAGCCAAAGCCACCTAGAAACAAGCGCAGCTGCTTATATACCGCCGCGACGCCGCGAGCGACGGCGCGAGTTGGAGCTCCGTTTCTCCTCTGTCGTGACGTCACGGTGTCTCGTGGCATTGAAGGCGACACCGCCGCGCCTGAGCTGGGTTGAGCTCTAGTAATATGCTTCGCATAAAAGCGCAGCTGCTTATATACCGCCGCGACGGCGCGAGTTGGAGCCCCGTTTCTCCTCTGTCGTGACGTCACGGTGTCACGTGGTATTGAAGGCGACACCGCCGCGCCTGAGGAGCTGGGTTGAGCTCTAGTAATATGCTTCGCATAAAAGCTGGTGAAGAGTGCTGGTGCTGAGCAGAGAGACTGGCAAGCGGAGCTAAACGAATTCCTTCTAAACTACAGGGCGACACCTCACTCAACAACAGGTTTCACACCTGCTGAACTGCTGTTTGGACGAAAGATCAAAACGAAGATTCCTGAAGTTCCTGAGAAGCGCATGCATGCAAAGCTGGCAGAAACAGACCTAAAGAAGAAACAACAAATGAACTACTACGCTGATGACAGAAAACACGCTGGGCAACACACAATTCAAATGGGAGATGCAGTACTAAGCGACACTCGCCTCTCTCCCATGAGACGGCCTACGAGACTGTCCCCTAGTGGGTGACGAGAATTCAAGGGACCGCTGTAACTGCCCAGCGAGACGGCAGGAGGGTTTTAAGAAATGCGTCATTCTTCAAACGTATCAAAGTAGGTCAGCAGCATAGTCCAGCACTCGAAGACTGGGACGACTCCGACAGGTATAACCCAGGGCATAGAGTTTCTAAATAAATACCTAGAGGGAAATGTGGCGCTAGTGTCTACGGGGGTTCTCATGAGCGTTGCCTCAACCTACATGGGAATGATGGGAAGTACAGGCTTCGGATTGACTTCGATCTTTAGATAGCGGCGTTTGGTTGCGGCGCAGTAAACGAAGCTTTACTCAAATATTATCGCGTAAAATCTAATTTTATTTCTGCAGTATGTTACATAATGTACAACACGCTACATAAACTTTGTATGACTTTGAGATGGAAGCATGGTTTACTATGGTTTGACACCAGGACACACCAGGGTATGCATTCTTGTGCGCTTCTGTTCCTGATTTAACCACAGAGAATAATTATTTATTTATTTTCGCAACAGCAATAACAACCGTACATGTACTTATATAAAAATACTCAACAAGTATTTATGGAAATAAAAATGTTGTATTGTGAGAAAGTGTTGCGCCCTTGAGCGGAATGCTACAAGTGTCATCTGCTACGACGCCTGCTCGCTGCAAACGCGAGACTTTTCTCGCAGACGACAGGCACTTGCGAACTCTCTCGCTCTTTCGAAGGACTGCGTCAGCTGTCATGATTGCTGAACGTCTTCAAGTACTTTTAAGCACATCTGCTGTTGTGCTAACTAGGACGCTATAGTGGCCTCCTACGAGTATGCTTCATCATATTTTATATTGACGTACCGCTTCCGAAGCGTTACGGCGTGGCTTTGCACGTACCCATTTTGCGACACTGGACTACAGCCAGGAAGCAGCAACTTTTCCTACCACAAGTAAGTTTGTGTTCTCAAAGACCTAAAACACGCATTTCAATGAGCACATAAACGAGCAATGCATAATGAAGCATTCAATAAAATTTGATTGTCAAGCCACTAGAAGTACAACTGTATATGCCTTGTATCAATAGTGCCTTCTTTTTCCTATTATGAAGTTTCATAAAGCATGTAACGCTACAGTGCCAACCTAACCCACTTAACAAACCAAGGTCCAAACGCTCAAAACATGTTCTTTCAACGTTTACGATGCCGCCGCTTTCTCGTCAGGGCTTCGACGCCACACCGCGACACAAACATCGTCCCACTCGCTGGCCCAGCGCGCTGTCACCACTTCGGGCAACAGTATAAAGGCAGAGAGCTTTGCGTTGCACTGTCCCACTGCAGGTTATAGCAATTGCGCTTGGAGCGAAACCAAAACCGCCAAAAAATACTTGTAGACTAGTTCGCTAGTCAATAGAATGCCAATCCGAAGCCTGTACTTCCCATCATTCCCATGATGGTTGAACGATCGCAGCGCCAGATTTGCCTCTAGGTATACTAATATGAAACTCTATGACCCAGGGTGACAACACAGGGTATAGATCCTCTTCACTTGGAAAGAACGAACCATCTCAACCGAATGCCCGGCGAAACCCGGACCGCCAAGCCCGCGAGACCCAGCCGAAGGTTTTTCAGATTTCATGGTCGGCCAAGTGCACATTGAATAAAAGTTTGGGGGGATGTAGCATCGCCAAGAAAAGCCAGCCTACAAGCAGCGCCCCCTACGCGCATTACGGAAGAATCCTGGTGGGACAACTGGGCTGGGAAGAGGAGGGCCACGGGAAGCGCGGCGCTACGGGGTGGAATAAATGTTCCTTTGAGTTTTATCCGAGTCCGGTCTTCTTATCTTGAACAGAGATAACTCGCGCGCCGGAAGCAAACATTTCAACCGCGCAGAAGGATGTTGAGCTTCGTTTGTTCAGCCTTGCACCAGTTTAGATACGCAGCAACGTAGGTGATGTGGCAAATTAGGAATGACGATTAATCGGATGAGATTCTCCTCTTTCATACCCCTACGGCGATTGGAGACCCGCTTCAAAAGTCTCATGGTGTTGACTGTATTCATCTTGATTTTGGCGAGGGCCATGCCATTCACTCCATTCGCCTCTATGAGCAAGCCGAGCACACGGATATTGGTGACGAGGGGTATGGGGCTGCCATCCGTGAGATGAAGCGCAATGTCTTCGTAATGGCGTTTAACGGTGGAGTATTTCGGACGGCGGTCACGGAGAGTAGGCCTGTAGAGGAGTTCGGACTTCGCAGGGAAGCAGCGAAGCCCCTTGCCTTGGAGATAGGTCTCGACTGTTTCAATGGCGCGCGGATTGTAGTGGCGTTTCTGTTTGGCCGTCACTGCTTTGGTGGGGCCAGATGGTTATATCGTCAGTGTATATGGTGTGGTGTTGCGTACTCCAGGGTAGCGTAGCGTAGCGCTGCCGAGTTGTAGCGACGCCTGCCTATCGAAGCTCGACTGAAGTTACTAATGGGGTATTGGCGTTGTCGGCGGGCTGCACGCATCCGGTAGACTATGGCGACTGGGCAAGGACGAAACGATTTCTAGTGCGAAACTTGCACGGTTTATTCAAAGGTTGATGAAAGATGAAGAGAAGAGAATTAAGTGATCTTAAAGTACTTTTCGGAGCCCCTTAAACAGGCTCTCTACAATCGCGGGAGGGATCTTGCTTCCGTCGACATCACGTGACCGGCACAGAATCTGATTCATGGAAAGAGGGCACCTCCTCCTCCGGTTATACCGAGCCTCTGGTTATACCGAGCCTGCTGCAAGGAGGATGGCCTCCCGTCTCCGCTTATACCAAGCCTCAGGTCCGAGAATTGCAGACGCTTGTCCTCTTTTGGGCGTTGCTGGTTCGCGGAAGTTCTCCTGTAAAGCTTGACAGTTCGAGGAAAGGGCCCCTCTAAAGTCGCACACACACACAAAAGAGGCCTGAAAACACTGCGGGGCTTCCGCCAGACCGGCAGACATTCAAGATGACCATGGCGAATTTAGGAAGTCACGCTTCATTTCGACGAGGCATGCATGGTGGGTGAAAGTCCTTTCTGCACGAGGTGCCAGCCGCCAGCCGTAACAGCATCTCCGGCGGGGGAAGATCCCGACGCGTAGGGGCCAGCAACCGCTGTGCGAGGGATCGGCGTTTGAGTAGCAAAATTCCCCTCAGAAGTGACGAACCCTTAGTTCGTAGCTGGTAGATTCCTGGGAGTTGTCATCATTCCTCGTGGCGCTCTTGTGACTTTCCTCCCTGGTCCGATCCGGTGAAATTTGGTCTTGCAAGCAGGTATCGCAATTTTTCGTCTCCTGCGTGGGCAAGCAATCACCCCAGAACAGTGCCGGACTCACAACCACAAAGCAGCGAGCACAAGGCCACCCTCCTCCAAGATACACCAGGCTTTAAAGAAAAAAGAAAACCCGCTACACCTTTCCCATTCCTTACGCGCGGCCTCCTCCCAGAACACTAAAAACAGCCATTTCTCGAAAGCGTTAAGACGTGGTTATTAAAATCAGCTAACAATCGACTACACTTCGCGAAAAAAACGTATGAACGAACGTAAAAATGTCACGGAAACCCGGGTGAGCATGAGGCTTTCGTTACTCTAGGGGAAACGACTCAAAGCGTCGGCATTGCCGTTAAGCTTACCCTTCTTGTAGCGAATATCAAAGGTGTACTGTTGAATAGCCAAGCTCCAGCGCTAAAGAAGGCCGTTTTTCGTAGACATGACTGCAGCTGCAGCCATTTGAGGGAACAGTGGTGAGTCTCTATGGTGATTCTTGAACCTGCGATATAGCAAGCTAGCTTCTGCACAGCCCATACTACGCAGGCGCATTCTTTTTCTGGTGCACTGTATGCTGCCTCACGAACTGAAAGCTTTATACTGGCGTACAATACAGGGTGTTCGTGCTCGTCATTTCTCTTTTGCCAAAGCACCACCCCTATACCCCTGTCGCTGGCATCACACTGAAGAATGAACGGCTTAGAGTAGTCGGGCGCGTTCAACACTGGCTGACTCGTTAGTGCTTTTTTCAGCATACTAAATGCCTTTTCTTTTGCGTCATCCCACTTTACCGTTCGTGGTTCTGTTTTTCTGAGAGCATCCGTTAAAGAACTCGCAATATCGGAATAACGCGGGATATATCTTTGGTAATAACCTGCCAAGCCGGGGAATGACCTGATGTCCCGCTTGGTGCGTGGTTGCGGGAAGTTGTCTATCGCGATCAGTTTAACCTCGGAAGGCCGACGATGGCCTTGCCCTATTACATGACCTAGATAAGCTACCTCCGCGCGCCCTAATTGGCATTTGGGAGCCTTAACAGTTAAGTTGGCCTCTCGTAGACGACACAACAAGGTTCGCAGGTGTTGCATATGGGCCGCCCATGATGAAGAAAAGATAGCTATGTCATCGAGATAGGGAAGTGCAAAGTCCTCCATCCCTCGTAGCACCTGGTCCATAAGGCTAGAGAAGCAATAAGGCGCATTCTTTAATCCAAAGCTCAGGACATTCGGCCGAAAGGTTCCCATCAGGGAAATAAACGCCGCAAGCCTGCTTGCCCTCTCAGTCAACGGAACCTGCCAGTACCCTCTGCCTAAATCGAGCGTAGAGATGAAATTAGCACTGCTCACTTTCTCAAGCCTTTCCTCGATATGCGGTATTGGATAAGTCTGGTCCTTCGTGATTAAATTGAGCCTGCGGTAGTCGATACATGGTCGCGGCTCTTTTCCTGGGACCTCAACTAAGAGAAGAGGCGAGGTATAATCACTCTGTCCTGGCTCGATTACACCTAGCTCTAACATCTTGTTTATTTCAGCGGCAATGACTTCACGCTGACGAGGTGGAACGCGATAAGCTTTCGAACGAACTGGGTCCGATGAGGTTAACTCCATGTCGTGAACGATCGCAGTGGTCCTGCCCGGTGTGTCTGAAAACACGTCTTTAAATTCAAACACGAGTTCCCTCAGTTCGGCCCTTTGATTGAGATTCAACTCCGCCTGTTCTACTAACTTGTCAATGGTCTTGTGAATGTCTTTTTTCTCCGTCACTGCTGTTAACTCTGGAAAGTCGACAGGCATCTCCTCAGGTTGGTTAAGGGACATGTTCACAATGGCTTCCCTCTGCCGGAAGGGTTCAAGTAGATTGCTATGGTACACTTTTGATGTCCTTCGTTTTCCTGGTACCGTGATTACGTAGTTTGTTTCAGATAATTTCTCAATTATGTCAACCGGTCCTTCCCATTGAACCTCTAGTTTGTTTTTCAACGAGGGTTTCAGGATCATTACCTTTTCCCCAACTTCAAAGCGTCGCGTGCGAGCCGTTCTGTCATAGTAATGCTTAGCATTGCTTTGTGCCTTACGCATTTCCTGCCCTGCTAATTCCTGATAAGTGTGCAGACGGTCCAACAGCTCCAGCACGTATGCCACAACCGAAGGATCGTCTGCCCGGCCTTCCCAGGCTTCTCGAACAATGCGAAGAGGGGAGCGAAGGCAGCGTCCGTAAACGAGCTCTGAAGGTGAAAAACCTGTTGATTCGTGTGGTGCAGTTCGAAGCGCGTACATAGCTGCAGGTAAGCAACTCTCCCAATCGATTTTGTGCTCATAACAAAGGGCTTGCAAAAGCCGTTTCACGACTGAGTGGACTTTCTCTACCGCGTTTGACTGCGAGTGGTACACTGAGCTATGAATGATTTTAATACCGCACGTTTCCAGAAACGTGGAGGTCAGTGCGCTCGTAAAGACGGATCCTTGATCTGATTGGATTTCTGCGGGAAACCCTACTCGCGCGAAGATAGACAGAAGCGCGTTGACGATCTCCACCGAGCTTAGTTCTTTGAGAGGCACTGCCTCGGGAAATTTTGTTGTGGGGAATAGTGCAGCAAGAATATGTCTATAGCCAGACTGCGTTGCAGGAAGTGGTCCCACTGTGTCTGTTATGACCCTGCGAAATGGCTCCGTGATAATGGGAACAAGTCTCATTGGCGCTTTAGCCTTATCTCCGGGCTTGCCTATGCGTTGACATGTGTTGCAGCTTCTTACAAATGCTTCTACTTCTCGAAAGCAGCTGGGCCAGTAAAATTCCTGCTGTAAGCGGTCCTTTGTTTTGCGAATGCCCAGATGCCCTGTCCAAAAGCCCCCACGAACCAGGTGCACGAGCTGCTCACGATAGGGATGCGGCACCACGAGTTGGTCGAGTTGCACTGCCTTTCGACTGGTGTACTTCCTATAGAGGACGCCTGCCCTCTTGAGGAACTTTACGTTCTGTTTTGCCACACCTTCTTTAGCGTCTGGCCTTAAGTTACGCAGGGTGGAATCTTTTTCCTGCTCAGCAATCAATGTGGCAGGGCTTACATTCAATAACTTTTGTCTGCATTCTGCCTCGCGAGAGATTTCAGGCTCCGCTGCTTTCCTGATCTTTTCTTTGATTTATACTGATTCGACTTCGACCATCGCTCTTGCTTGTCGGGTCTGTATTTAGTCACCTCCTTCTTAGGAGTTTCGCTGCCTTCGAACGCACGGCGGATTACGTACTCCTCAGCGAGATTGGCCGCTCTCGTGATAATGTCTACGCCTGGCCTATCCTGAACCCAATACTTGATGTTTACTGGCAGCCGGCGGTAGAACTGTTCTAAAGCAACCCACTGCATTGTCTTTTCGGCGTCGTCGAGTACACCCTGATCAATTCCTTCAGGTTCACTTCTAAGGTGTATGCAAAATCTGAGTATGACTCACTTTTGGTTTTCTCGACTTCCTTGAATTTCGGCCTGAATGCTTCTACTGGTAATCTATACTTTTTAAGCAGATTTGCTTTGACTTCATCGAAGTCCTCTGCTTCTTTCCCCATGCGGACAATGATATCAGCTACCTCACGTGGCAGTAACATAAGCAAGCGTTGCGGCCACGTGTTTCTCGCGAATTTTGCTTTTTCACACGTGCGCTCAAACTGTACCAGAAAAAGACCTATGTCCCCCTCCTACTGCGTAGGGTGTCATCGTCTGTCATTCTGCGCTCGCTTTCACGTGCCTCTGGGCTGGGTCTTTCAGAATATCGAGCTTTCACGAGCTCATTCTCTAGGCGCTTCATTTCGAGTGCGTCGCGTGCAACACGGTCGCGCTCTTCTTTGGCCTCACGTGCTGTCCGCTCGCGCTCCTCTTTTTATTCTAAGCGCTTACGCTCTTCCTCCTTCTCTGCAATTCTCTCTAGGCATTCCTTCAGTTCATCGTTGTCGGCCCCCGATCGCTTCGATCACCTCAATGATCTCCGGCTTTCTCTTTGATTCGGCAATTTGGAGGCCCAACTCTTTGGCCAAGCTCAACAATTCCGGCTTCCTTGGTGCCTTCAAGTCCATGGCTGCCCTTAGTGCTGCTAACTCTTCACTCTATAACAACCTTGACGTACTCAAAACTTCCGTCAACGGTTAAAGAAAATCACTGCACTGTTCTTTCCAAAAAATATATAAATCCAAGTGATATCTCAGTGAAGAAAAGCCGTGCACTCACCATATGCAGTCATGAATCCAGACACCTTCCTTCCGAACGTTGTCACCAGGACGAAGAGGCTACGATCTCGTAGTTGTCGTCCAAGTTGGGGTCTCAAGGGTTGCGCATCCCAATCGCTGCCAGTCAGTTTGTTGCGTGCTCCAGGGTAGCGTAGCGTAACGCTGCCGAGTTGTAGCAACGCCTGCCTATCGAAGCTCGACCGACGTTACTAATGGGGTAGCGTGGCATTGTCGCCGGGCTGCAGGCATCCGGTAACCATGGCGACCGGGCAAGGACGAGGCGATTTCTAGTGCGAAACTTGCACGGTTTATTCAAAGGTTGATGAAAGATGAGAATGAAGTGATTTAAAAAAAAGCACATTTAGGAGCCCCTTAAATACGCTCTCTACAATCGTGGGAGGAATCTTGCTTCCGTCGACATCCCGTGACCGGCACAGTCTGATTCGCGGAAAAAGGGCCCCTCCTCCTCCGGTTATACCGAGCCTGCTGCAAGGAGGAGGGCGTCCCGCCTCCGGTTATACCAAGCCTCAGGTCCGGGAATTGCAGTCGCTTGTCCTTCTCTTTTGGGCGTTGCTGGTTCGCGGAAGTTCCCCTGTAGAGCTTGACAGTTCGAGGAAAAGGTCCCTCTAAAGTCGCACACACACAAAAGAGGCCTGCAAACACTGCGGGGCTTCCGCCAGACCGGCAGACACTCGAGATGACCATGGCGAATTCAGGAAGTCACGCTTCATTTCGACGAGGTATGGTGGGTGAAAGTCCTTTCTGCACGAAGTGCCAACCGTAAAAGGAGATGTCGCGCTTCATTTTGACGAGGCATGGTGGGTGAAAGTCCTTTCTGCACGAGGTGCCAGCCGCCAGCCGCAACAGTGGGTGACACCGTCCACTTGCTGCAACTCCTTGGCAACATCGATCATGACGAGATTAAAAAACATTGGGGAGATAACGGAGCCCTGGGAGGTTCCCGCGCTGCCCAGAGTCTGGGCGTCGGAGCGGGGATTCCCCACCGAAAGGAAGGCCGTGCGATTAGAGAGAAAGTCTCTGTCGTAATTATAAGTGCGCGCACCGATATTAAGGCGTGAGATGCGGTCAAGAATGGTGGAATGGGCTATGCTGTCAAAGGCTTTTTCAAGGTCGAGTATAGCTTCAGTAGCACATGTTCTACCTTCTAGTATATGGTGCTTAAGTTGTAGCATGACGTCTTGGGTGGACAGGTGGGCACGGAAGCCAATGACCGAGTGAGGATACGCTGCAGTGTCTTCCAGACGCATGTCAATTCGCGTGAGGAAGGCATGCTCCATAGCCTTTCCCACACACAAGGTTAGTGAGATGGGGCGAAGATGATAGAGGCTAGGTTTGCCAGGTTTGGGAATAAGGATGACCTTTGCTGTTTTCCAGGCCGGCGGAATGGCACCCCCATTACACCAGTCATTGATATAATCTGTGTGGTGTGCGACGGATAATAATATTTGGGGTTTTACGTGCCAAAACCACTTTCTGATTATGAGGCACGCCGTAGTGGAGGACTCCGGAAATTTTGACCACCTGGGGTTCTTTAACGTGCACCTAAATCTAAGCACACGGGTGCTTTCGCATTTCGCCCCCATCGAAATGCGGCCGCCGTGGCCGGGATACGATCCCGCGACCTCGTGCTCAGCAGCCCAACACCATAGCCACTGAGCAACCACGGCGGGTGGCGTGCGACGGAGGCATCATCGAGGTTACGGAGGGCTTTGTTAGTGACCCCATCGGGGCCAGGGGCAGCACGGCTGTTTAATTTATGCAGGGCGGCTTGGATCTCAGCGACACAAGTTTTCGTCCAGTGGGGGGATGGGGGCCCCGCGGTGTAGGAGCCGTGCGGTTGCACTGGGCCCCCGGGGACATACTCGTTAGTGAGGTAGTCTAAGACTTGGGCGCGGCCCTGTTTCTTCGTTTCTGAGAAGTTTAGCGAGGCGATTTTGTTGGGAAGAGCGGGTGGCGTGACTATCGAGGTGTTTGAGAAGTTTCCAAGAAGAGGGACAGTGGGTCTGTCCGTCAGCAATATTGCACAGTTCAGTCCGCTGCTGACGGCTCAGAGTGAGGCAATGGGCTTCGATTTCCGTGTTGAGGAGGGCTATTTTAGCGCGGAGGTGCCTGTTGAGATGTTGCCCTTTCCAGCGGGATAGGATGGATGTTTTAGCCGCTAGGAGATGGACCAGTCTACTGTCCATGCGCTCGACGGGGGCATCGGTGGTGACGGTGTGCGTGGCTGCCTTGGTTTACGGAGTGGAGATTGCGGGTCCATGCATCAATGTCCGCTATGCGTTCCGCGTGCTGGTCAGCGGATCGATACTTGCGAAATGCATCCTAGTCAATGCAAGTGAACACACGGGGTTTGGCGGTAACTGCAGCTATCTGAGGTTATGTGTTGCCCCATTGGGCGTTGGTGACGTTCTTGGTAAATGTCAGGTCGGGGGCCGTTTCGCGGGAAGTGGAGCTATAGCTATATACCGAAGCGTGTGGGGAACGTGGGGTCTGTAATGCAAGTGAGGCCGAGGTCTTCGGAGTCTTCAGAGATTTTGACCCGCCGTCGTCGAATAGCCATATCCCCATATACCGTGTGGGGGAGATTGAAGTCTCCACCGATAACGAGGGGGTTGGTGCCAGCTATGTTAAGGGCCTCCTTGAAGAGGGTGAGAAAACGGCTTCGAACTTTGGCAGAGGCATGGCTGTACACGTTAAGGAGAAAAATACTTTCCTTATGTTTCCTGGTAGGTATAAGTTCAACGAGAATAAGGTGTTCGATGTTTCGGTCGTGGAGATTGTGGTTCGATGTCGGCGATTGTCTTGCGGACCAAAGTGCAGAGGCGGCAAGAAGCATGTGACGGGATGAAAGGTTGGTAACCTGGAAGGGTGACCGAATCGATGAGTTTCATGAATCATGATGACGTCCTGTTGCCGGTTGAGGGTACGAAGGTGTTGACAGACGACTGGCTGTTTGCGGAGATAGCCTCGGCAGTTCCACTGCCAGGTAAGAGTATCGCCGTTAGTGTGGGCCATGATGGGGATTGGGGGATGCCATCATGGGCAGTGCCGGGCTTTCGTGGGCAGGAGGAGCGGGCATGGGGAGAGTTTGTAGATGGGTTTCAATGTTTGTGACGCGCTGTGCCAGGGCGAGAACGGCGTGTTGCATGGATTCGACTGCGTTCTGGAGTGTGTTCATCGTGCTTCGAAGTGAGACTAGCATGTCCTTAACCTCTGAGCGCATTTGGGCCGCGGCTCCCTCTTAGAGGGCCCGCTTTTTGGAGGCTGGTGTCAGTCGAGCGTCGTGGCTAGAGGAGTGGGACGCTTCGGCGGGTGGTGTAGGAGCGGGTGTCTTGGATTGTTTAAGCTCGCGAACCTCTTGCGAGAGCTTGTGAATTAGGTCCCACATAATGACATTTTTTTTAGGTGAGCTATTTCTGCGTTATCATTGGTGTTCGTGGACTGTGGAGAAGGTGTGTTGCGACCCTCTCGCGAGGCGCCCGTAAGGGCTTCTGCGAAGGTCACCTTGTTAGTAGGAGACTTGGCGGGTGGGGTAGAGGTAGATTGGGAACGGCGCTGTCTCGAACGTGAAGGGGTCCGGGTACAATGTTGCCTCGAGCGTGATGGAGACCGGGATCTGGAGCGGGGCTTGGAGTTCAAGGGCGGGAAGTCGCTTTCTTGAAGGGTGGCTTGCATTGCAGTTCGGCGTTCCTCAATGCGCTCGCGAATAACGTACGGTGTCTTGTAGAGAGCCGTACACGATTTGTCCGCCGTAAGATGAGGGCCGCCGCACAATTAGCATTTGGGGTTACACGTGTGATCGGGAGGTGGGTTACGGACTCCGCAACCTCGGCAGATCTTGTTATTCGGAAAAGGGCAGACATCCATGCGGCGTCCGAGGCGGCCGCATTGGTAGCAAATTTCTATTTGCTTGCGGAATAATGAGCATGAGATTAAGGTGGCTCCGTAACGGACCAGATATGGCACGTCGGGGCCACTGAAGGCGATAACAATGGTGGTTGTCGTTCCAATGCGTTTTGCGGCTAGTGCGAGGGGATTGCGGGTATTGCCGATATTGGCGTTGATTTGTTGTGGGGTATCGGAGAGGGGGATTCCGCGCATGACTCTCTTCGTGGTATCCTCGGCGGTCTTCTCGTATGCGTTAACATCGTGCGTGACCCCATTGACTTGAATGGATTTTATGCAGACATACCGGTCGGCGTTCTGCAGACTTGGCGTACTGACAACGACAATGTTTTGTTGGGTGTTGGGGCACACAGTGTCTTGTTGAATATCTGCTGGGCTCAGCTGTGCGGCTTGGAGTACGGCTGTAGTCACAATAGGAACTACCAATTTTGGCAATGTTGAGGGCTCCCTTGGGGCGAATGATAATCTTGATTTGATTGGAAGGTAGCGGATCGAGGCATGCGTCCAGCCTTGAGAACTTGTGCTTTGACTGGTGGCCTGGTCTTGGAGCGAGAACGAGTGCTTGAGGTTTGGGTGGAGTCCCTTTGGGGTGAAGAGTCGTCCCTCAGCTTCGCCGGTTGGCGAAGGCGAGTTGTTCGCCAGCCCATCTCGGCGGCCACTTCGAGACCCATGCTCGTTGCTGGGGCAGAGAAACTTGGTCGATGATACGGAGCTCGCTCGAGTGTGCGCCACGCATCCGGTGCGCCTGGCGTGCAGGCGCAGCACAGGAAAACGTCGGTAGCACAAG
This sequence comes from Dermacentor variabilis, assembly GCF_050947875.1. NCBI lineage: Eukaryota > Metazoa > Arthropoda > Arachnida > Ixodida > Ixodidae > Dermacentor > Dermacentor variabilis. Next base: position 13,650,012 of record NC_134570.1, read on the forward strand.
AAAATGGAGTGTCCCACCTGAAAATGAGGCGTCTAGACGCCTCATTTTCAGGTGGGACACTCCATTCCAGGACTCCGTAGCTACGGAGTCCTGGAATCTTCACGGATCGACTGGTACAAAAATTAGGCCACAATTCGCAAGTAAATGCTGCAAAATCATTTCGCGAACACGGAGCCGACGCAAGCACGTCTACACTCCTCGGCGATCGCAGCGCCTCTCCCGAATAGACATTAAGAGAAAAAAATGGCGCTGGGCAGGTCATGTAATGCGCAGATTAGATAACCGTTCGACCATTAGGGTGACAGAATGGGTACCAAGAGAAGGGAACCGCAGTAGAGGACGGCAGAAGACTAGGTGGTGCGACGAAATTAGGAAATTTGCAGGTGCTAGTTGGAATCGGGTGACGCAGGGCAGGGGGTAATTGGAGATCGCAGGGAGAGGCCTTCGTCCTGCTATCTTCAAGTACACTGTAGTCCTGCAGTGGACATAAAATAGGATGATGATAAATTTCAGACGCAGGAACCCTTCGCTATCCGATTTTCCGGACTTTTTGCCCCGACCGCAGGTCCGACCGGCAGTAATCAAAGCCAAAACCGCCGTTTTCATTATCACGCCGTCTTGAACCAGCACTCTGCCGCGCAGATCCGCTGGCCGCCGTATCCGCCACCGCGGCAACGCTAGGCTTAGCTGCTTCGACGTTCACTCTTAAGGTTCTTGCTGTTCGGTGAAGTGTTTTCCCTTGAAAGAAGTCGCCGCTGTCAGTAATGGCACCGACTCCACCTCTGTAATCCTCGCGATTGGCTTCGAAGCTTCCTCGAAAGAAAAGCTTCAGAGTTGAAGAAAAATTCGTTCTGGTTCGGGACTCGAACCCGGGACCACCGCCTTTCCGGAGCAGCCGCTCTATCATCTGAGTCCCGGACCAGGACGACCAGGACAATTTTTCTTCAATTCTGAAGCTTTGCTTTCAAGAAACCCGTATGGATTTCCTTTGTAGCAATTGCTACAAACGGGTGGATGTCTGACTTTCCCTTTATTTAATGGCCTATTCAAATACATGTAAAACGCAAAAATGTTTTTCTGAGATAACCCCTGGACCAATTTTAATGAAATTTATTGCATTTGAGAGGGGAAGCTAAATTCTAGTGACTGTTGGAAGCGGAATTTCGATTTAGGTCCTGAATTTTGTTACAAGAATTTTCAAAAATTCGGAACTTTGAAAGAAATAGAAGCACGAAGTTTACAAATTCATAGCTCTGCATCAAGACCAGATGTCGCGGTTCTGTAAACGGCATCCATTATATCATTGAAAGCGGACAAATTCGATGTTATTTTATATCTTACGTGAATTTGGTACTTTGTGTACTTGGGTTCTGCAAAAGCTGTATTTCCATATTACTAAATTTGTTTAGATCCATGTGTAACGTATCAATTTTGTCCGCTTTAGATGTGCTATTAGGTGCAATTCACTGCATTGTATTATGATTTTTCGTTGCTGAGTTTCCAGAGTTGTAAACCTGATAACTTCGTCATTTGAAAAGTTTCGATTTTCTACCAATTTTTAATAAAAAATTATGACCTAAATAAAGAATTCCAAACGAACAGTCACTAGATTTTAAGTTCTTCTTTTAGATGCAATAAACCTCGTCAAACTTGGTGCAGTGGTTGCGGAGAAAAACGAATTCTCCTTTTACATTTATATAGATAGGAGCACCCGAGCTAAAGCTTCCTCTTAACAAGCGTGGGAAAGGGCAATTGTCACGGGACACAGTACGTATTACACACGCTTGCATCCGCCGTCTCCTATCACAGTACGAGCACCGATATGCCTAATAAGGGTACAGGCAGGCCTCAGAGCTTTTCCGGACGTGCCTCGTAGCGGTTCTGAGGCATCATCTTGGGTGTCTTTCTCGCGGTGTGGGCACAGCAACACCACGTGTTGGAGGTTGTCTGGTACCTCACAATATCGGCATAGGTATGAGAATTCGGTGGGGTGCATTCGATGCATGATAATTCCACGGACATAAGTATTCGTTTGTAGTCTGCGGAGGGCGGTGGCTTCTTCCTTGCTTAATTTTGGATGTGGTAGAGGATATTGTCTTCCTTCCAGTCGGTAATGTTGCAATATTGCGGCGTAGTTGATGGGAACGTCCTCCACCCTCGTCGCTTTCCGGAGACCGTGCGGCAGGAAATCCCGGCTGGTATGCTCTCGGGCGACAGCATGTGCTGCTTCGTTTCTTGCCAGGGATTCGTGGCCTGGGGTCTATGTGACGTAGGTTTTGGGTAGTTCTTGACATCTTGTTATTTCTTTTAGAATCTTCACTGCTGTGGCAGAAATTCGGCCTTTTCGTAGGTTTCTACATGCCGTTTGTGAGTCGCTCAAGATGATTGCTGTGTCTTTGCATGTGGTGATGCTGAGGACGATGGCCACTTCCTCCGCCGTTTCTGGATTTCTGGTCGGTATGGTGGCAGCGACTAGCTCATTCCCTTGGTTGTTGACTATGGTAATTGCGTGTGCTCTTATACTTGGGTATTTTGCCGCATCTGTATATCTCGTGTTGGGGTTCTTTGAGTATTTCTTGCTGAGCGCTCTAACTCTTGCTTGTCTTCTGTCTTTGTGGTATGATGCATGCATGTTGCAAGATATTGGAGCGACTGAGATAGAGTCACGAAGAAGTCGCGGCAAGCGGGCTTTCGCCTCTGAGCCTGCTATGAAGTTTTCGCTGTATGCGAGTTTGCGAAGTACTGCTCTGCTTGTTTGAGTCAGCTTAAGGCGTTCCAGCTGGCTGGCTCTGTGCGCTTCACTCATTTCTTCCCAGGTGTTATGGAGGCCAAGTTTGAGGTCGTGCTGGGAAGTCCTAGTGCGCTCTTGATTGCTTTTCTGATGATGATGTTGAGTTTTTCAATTTCAGCTTTCTTGAGGAGTAAATACGGGGTGCCATATGTGATCCGGCTTATAAGGAGTGCTTGGATTAATTGGACGGTTTCTTGCTCTTTAAGTCCTCTTCTTTGGGTGGTTATACACCGAATGAGATGGGTTACTTGTGTTACGGTCCTCTGAAGCTTCGGAAATGTAGCTGCGCCATAACAGTCTTTATGTATTGTGAGGCCAAGTACGCGGAGTGAGCCAACTGGAGGGATATTGATTCCATTGAGTCCGATGCTGGGATCTGGGGCAACGTAGGCTGGTGGTCTTTCCCGGGCCCTTGCCTTGAGTATAAGTAGCTCTGATTTTTCGGGCGCGCACTGGAGACCGCATCTTGAGAGGTACCGTTCTATCTGATCAATTGCCTCTTGGAGGGTAGTTTGCTGTTGGCCGGTTGTGGACCCACCGTAGCCGCGCGATCTTTGAGAAAGTCTTCTATGTATTGGTAGGTCCACATTCCACAGTTTGTGTCTTGGAGATTCTGGAGGATTGCTCCATGCTTCACATTATCGAAGGCTCCTTTTACATCTATTGCTAAAATAGAGAACTTTTTGTGGCGTTATAGGCAGTCCAAGAGGTCTTCCTTGAGCTGTAGTAGTATATCTTGTGCTGAGAGGAGCTGTCGGAAGCCAAACATTGTGTCAGGCATGAGTCCAGTCTTCGAGGTATGTGGTGAGGCAGTCATGAACCATGTGTTCGGGAAGCTTTCCAGCACAGGAAGTAAGAGAGATGGGCCATAGGTTGCTGATTTGTAGTGGCTTGTGTTTTGGGATCATAATGACTTCTGCGTGCTTCCATTCTGCTGGGAGCTCACCTTTTTCCCAGCAGTTATTCAAGTAGTTGAGGAGTCCATTTAGGGCATTGTCTGGGAGGTTTCGTAGGATCTTGTTGGTCACCTTGTCGTTTCCTGGTGATGTGTTACGGGTCAATTTGGCAAGGGGGGCTTGAAGTTCAGGAAGCGTGAAAGGGCTGTCGAGGGTAAGTTTTGGTTCGCCTTTGTATGGTCGGGGATTGGTAACCTTGGGGGCATTGTCCCTGGCAAGTTTACGCTTGATTTCTTCCAGAATTTGTTTCTCAGTTCCTGGATAGGAGTAAATGATTTTCTTGATGTTATGTCTTTGTTTGGTCTTGGTTTTGGTGCTAGCTAGAAGGGCTTGCAGCATATGCCAGGTCTTCGTGCTGAGTGCGCCTTGAAGTTGGTCGCATAGCTTCCAGTCTGACCAGTCTGACTGCTGAGTTGATCTCCATATTCTTCTGCTTGCTTTGTTATGTGAGCGATCTGTTTCTGCAGTTTGCGGTTAAGTTTCATCTTTTTACACCACCTCAGTGCTCCTCTTCTGCCATCCGCAAGATGTAGGAGGAGAGTCTACGGCCGGCGCCGGGGGCCCATTGTGAGTCGGATGACTTTAGTGTGCTTCTCCGCCATCTTGACCACTTTGGTGAGCCACTCTTCAATATTTTCGATGTTTTCTTCTATGTCATGTTCTCGGAAGCCCTTCCAGTCCTGGAAAACTCAGGGAATTTGCAAATGTCAACTTGGTAGACACCCTGATAATGAAACCAGCCAATAGCTGTTGTGGGCCCAGCCAGCTGCTTGCGATGACGCTGACATTGCAGAGACGAGAACAAGATATTTCACTGCTTTTGACACAAGGTTGTAAGTTCCCTGCTGCAAGCAGTTAAATAATATTCAGCTTACATTTCAATGGAGCCTCGTTAACAGATCGGCAACATCTTTTTTACTATATTTAAAAAGTGTTTCGGGGCCCCCATAAAGCTTCTAAATAAAGTAGAAATCTAACACATATCCGATTGTTTAGCAAGACAATGGCGGCCGGTTTTCAAAAGTTAGCTTCGCCACACGATTTTCTAAAGTGAATTGAATTTGAATTGAATTCTGGGGTGCCAAGACAACGATTTGATTATGAGGTGCACCGTAGTGGGGGATTCAGGATTAATTTTGACCACCAGTGGACCTTTAACATGCCCCTAAGGCACAGGACACGTTTTTTATATAGTGGCTTCGCTGTAGTAGATTTTTGTTGAATGGTGAAGCATACGAACGCAGTGAAGGCAGTTTTGGTTTTGTATCAGATGGCACGACAAAGACAATTTTCGACCCAATTTTCTTTAAGGCACATGTTACAATTGGGTAAATACCGTAATCAGACATTGGTGAGCTACGGCTATTGCTTTAAGATTTTCCTAGCTAAATGACTGCAGCATGCTACTGCGAAATGAGACAGAAACGAAGGACAAAATTGACACTGAACTACAGCATCTCGCTTCACAATAGTACTCTGCAATCATTCAACCTGTACAAATAACTAGCCCCAACTTTAGCAATTTACTAGGGCAGGCAGAAAATAGCATTTTTGAAAGGAGATGACAATATTTGATGCATTCACTTTCCACTAAGCTTTGCCGAAACAGATGACTTATTTCTGGATGCTGCTATCTTGAATAGAGATAATAGCAGGTGCGATACATAAAGAAAGTTTACATAAAAATGCACAAACACGATAAAATAAAAACTATGTCTATAATAGTAAATGAATATAAGAATTTGTTAAATGTCAAAGAAAATTGATGAATAACACAAATAATTTTGAGACAAAACATCAAACCCCAAATAACACCAAAAAGGCAGAACAAGACCAGGTAACATTACCACTAAAGGGGTCGCTATTTGGGTCACCATAAGGGTCAGGCACGTTGCGACAGGCCAAGTTCGTATTATCTGGCAAAGGCCAATTTCAGGATCAAAAAACGTGGGTCGCTATTTGGGTCACCATAAGGGTCAGGCACGTTGCGACAGGCCAAGTTCGTATTATCTGGCGAAGGCCAATTTCAGGATCAAAAAACGTGGGTCCATAAATGCATGGGCACCAACCGGGACTTTCGGTCAGGGCCGAATTAACAAAAAAATTTAGTTAACCAGAGTCGAGTTAACAGATGTCTACTGTATCAATTTTGATTTCAGAGCACCAAGAGCAGTGTGACCTCTTCATCAAAACAGCTGATGCTCACATCCATTGACATGCGCCGGACATGTCCGCACTATGTGACGAGAGGCTGAGCCCCATAGATAAGCTGAGCATACGAGTGCACGTAAAGATATTTCCTAGCTCAAACAAGTCCCTCTATTCTTTCATTTGAAGTTGTGATACTTTGAAATAAGGGAAGGCAATGACATGGTAAACATTCAAAGCGGCAGCACAGATTCGACATGGCTGGCTGTTTGGCCTGAGTTGGGGAAAATAAGATCAATAGTGTTTAGATGGGGCTCACAGTAGTTTATGCTGCTACCGGAGGTGAGGCTTCTGCACATACCTGCCTCCCTGCAGCACCTGCCAGTACTCGCTGAATGTAACCTCACAGGCTGGCTCGTGCAGTGCTGATCCCTATAGACGCAACATACTGCAGGTTAATGTCAGCCACCCTATATGGTCTTCCAAATCAAAATATGCTCTTACCTTCCATTGCATTGGTAATATTTGATCAAAGGTGCCCATTTGTACAGATGAAGTGGGTGAAACAGGATTTTTTTTAACTAAAATATATTGCTTGTTCGCTCTTAAAGGGACCTTGAAACGATTTTGATGATTTTGTACAAACATGCGGGTTGTTAGAGTAGGTCCTTCAGATCATTAATTGACGCACCTAAGAGCTCTGCGTAAAGCATGTAATTCATTACAAGGTTTTAAAAATGTACATCGCTGCTGCTCGCAGCACATTGCTCGGCGGAATTTTCAGCCGCCCCTACCTATATGACGTAAATCACCAAATTGACATCAGTAGGGCGAGCTATCCGATTGGCTGCCCAGGGCGCGTCATCGATAATCTTTCCACCTTTATGGAGAACAAATGGTGTTCGTAACAGTTGGAATGTTAGTTAATTTGTTTCTATAAAAAACAAAGTAAGAGAAAGAGAATGCACAAGAACAATTTCTCACTACACTTAAGCATTGACCACCAAAGAGGGTAACTTCCGATTTTCCATAGCTCTCTTAATATGCGATGTTTCACACAAATTGAGGCGCGAATGATTAACTTTAGCTGCACTCTACGCGTCTACAAGATTTGTTCGAACCATTTCAGGGGCCCTTTAAAGGGACAGGCAACTGCTCATACCATGAATCGAGATAATCCTGCTGATGGAAAGATTGCCCGTCGTAGTGGCTAAAATGAGCTATGTTTTTCTCATTGAACGTGGATTTACATTTTTAATTCTTCAATAGTCGTGAAGACTGACCTTTGGCACCCCACGTGGCAAAAACATGAAGGTGCATAAAAGGCCTATAATGCGACCTTCCATTAGCATACACAGTTCCTGGTCTTTTTATTAGTATTGAAATGCAGCACTTTTTTCTGGTTTTTGTAAGTTCTTTTGTAACTTGCAACATGCAGACAGGCCTTCGTTTGTACTGAGTATAAGAGCCTCCGTTTTTGATGAGTTGACTTGGCTCATCTATTGACAAAACGATGACGACAGGGACCAGCCAGTCATGACGTAGGTGTGTACTTGGAGGTAAAACGTGGTACAAATATGAAAGGTCTGTACAAACAACACAAACTTATTGTACTAGCTTTTTATATTCAAAAGTGGTTGAAAAGGTCAAAATGTAGGTGGTTAACCACAGTTACACTCACTCCTCTGAAAGCAGAACGATTGGGGGCTTTCACAATTTGTGAGCCAGGCTATCGACATTGCTCTCATTTCTCAGCGTTGTCGCAGGACGAGGGACTCTTTTTACTTTTTTTTGACTGCTCAGATGGAAAAATTCTGCTTACTGAATATCCACGTGCTTTTGGAAGTAACCGCTGCAGGTGTAAACATTGCCAAGGGTGGGCATTGTGTTGTGCCATGAAAAACCAGGCCCTTAAAAATCGGTTGTCAGTCTCTTTAACAGATCTGACAATCATCCCAATGCCACAGCTTATGTATGAATTGATTGCACAGGGTAATGCATAATTATAAGCTGAATGGCAGCAGGCATGGAACAGCATAAGCGTCATAAGCTGGCAACCTGTGAAACATTGGAGCCATCGTTCTTTCTTTCATAATACATTACCTACACTTATAACGATACTACCGGTTTTAACAATATATGGGTTATAACAATGAGAAGCTGCTTCACCTTCAACTTTCGTATGTTTTCCGTGGTCAAATAACCTGCTTATTACAATGCCTTGACGCCGCATTATCAGTTATAACGATGAAGTCTGGCTGTTGGGTGTCTGAGCCGAAAGGTAGTGAAGTGCGAAATCCTTGAAAAGAAGGAAAGGAGAAATTCAAGCCGCTGCACGATGGGCCGCTGCTCCAACAGCCGCTGTGCGCTCATTTTCAAGCTCTCTCCCATCACCCTTCCATCCCTCCAAACACGGATGGGCTGCGCCCATAGCTCTACACCACCCCTCCTTCCAAAACACAAATGGACCGTGCCAATAGCACCGCAAGCACGTTAGGCAGATTGCTCGCATGTTACTCGCTGGCTGAGTGCAGTTCTGCGAATGGCTTAATCACTCGAATTCATTTTTGTTGGTTGTGTTGAAGCCGTTCCTGGCCATGCGGTTTCTCAACTTCGCTTGACTCGTTGCCGAAACATAAGATGGCTGATCCACCTGCACATCATCAGCAATGCACGACATGCACAAATGCCGGTGAAAAGAAAGAACACAGCTATAAATTTGGAAAAGTGCTTCTAACCGATGAGACGATCGTCGTGAACGTGCTTGCATTGGATAGCGACGGCGACGACTGCAGTGATGACGTGGTAGGGCAGGTTGCCTCAACATTGTCCTCACAGGAGGCCCGGCATGATTCGGTTCCTTTGGGGCTTTGTTTTCGCAAGGAACCTTCTGCTGCACTACGTGGAGCGCTTGGATGCCTTGGAGAAGGATGTTGGCAAGCTTTGCATAAAGCATGCATGGCTGATAGACATAGGGTGCAAGCCAGTGAGAGGTATGTGGCGAGATGCTTGTGGCAATCTCTCCTCAGCGTTTCTTCTGGATTTTTCAAGCTCACAGACTGCCAAGGCAGCCGTCTTGCATTGTTTAAAAGGCCTCTTTTGGCATCGCCAAAGTGATGTCTTGGCGGTGTTCGCATATCACTTGCCACCCGTGACACCTCTTAACAGTTGTCATAGCAGTGCCATTCTCTAACGCCGGCAGCCACGGCTTGTTACATGCGATCGGAGCGCCCAGGAACAGTTAAACGAGTGAACACAATCAGCAGCGAGGCGGAGGAAGGTGGTGGGGAGGGGCACGGGCCTCCCCACCATTTTCTCACATCAGCTCTGCCATCCCCCTATTTTGATTTTTGATGCAACCCGGTTATAACAATTATCGGTTATAACAATGGAATGTTCATGGCACTTGAATATACTACATTGTTTTAAGGGGCATGCAAAAGGCAAACAATTGTCTGACTGAGCCGTGCCACCAGTACGGTAGCAGCAGTATGGATGTACAGTCGAACCCGGCTATATCGAACTCGCAAAAAAACGCCTATCAGTTCGATATAGAGCATAATTCGATATAAGCCTGCTAAATAATTGGATGTCATAAAAGCACATACCATTTATATAATCCCTTTATTGATGAAACTAGCTTAGTTTCGCACGAAATAGTCCTGCATTTTCTTCTGCTTGGGCAATTTCGCTGCGTGCGAGGCACGCACTTCCCCACGTTGTCTAAGGAGTCGGAGCAGCTGAGGCCGCAACATTCCGCATTCGCGCAGAAGCACCGGACTAGTGCGAGCGCACCAATCACTTCGGAGGATGTGGGCCAAAGACGGTCGTTGCTTTCCTCGTAGTGCCCATTTTCACTTGTGCTCGGCACGATGTCGGCAATGTAGTCTTCGTTTCCGGGCTCTCCCGTGGTCGCGACACCATCATTTGCGCTCACAATCTCGTCCACCGTTGATTCGTCAACAGCTACCGGAAATTCTGACAGCTCGCTCCAAACTTCGGCAACAACGACAACGGCTTCGTCGCATTAATCAGAATTTACAGTCATCACCGAGCACGCGGAAGTCGGTACGGCTGAAGCTATTTTGGATGAACCACTCGTACACGGCCATGCGTACGCGTCGGGCGCCACGGGCACTACGGGCACCGGGTCGCGAGTTAGGCCGCTTTAGCCCTAATTTCCCCCTTCAAGATCGTGCCGAGAGTGCACCTCGGAATCTTGTACGTTGCGGGGACATCCGACTTGTCACCGCGTTCGACCCGGTTTATGATTTCGAGCTTCACGACGAAAGGCGAATTCTGCAGCTTCATCACGGCAACACTGCGGGAGAAGGCGCACACAATGAATCAGATAAGCAGCGAGACAACTCGCACTTTCGCCATCTTGCACGACGAGGGCACAAGAGCTTCTGATTGGCTGTCTGAGCAAGCGCTGCGGGCGGGCGGGCCAGGATCATTTTTTGTAGGGGGGTGTCGGCGGCTCCGAGGTAGCGCGGTCACGTAGGGAGAGCGGTTGGATGGAGCCGCGCCGCCGGATTTTCCCGTCACCGCGAGGGAAAGCCAACTTCCGGGGGCACTTTCCGCCGCTTGACGTTCGATATATCGGGAGTCGCTACTAGTTTTGTTCGATGTATGCGTAATTTTTGCTATATATACTCATTGTAACTATACCGTGTCCAGAAATTGTTCGATATATGGAATAATTCGATGTAAACGGGTTCGACTGTACCGTCAGGATTGCTCCAATACTAATGGTGGCTGGTGACATCATAGGCCCCATAAAATGATACAATAAGCCAAAGGCAGAAAACAATATCCTCACTTTATTTAATTCAAAAATGTGCTTAGTGACAGTTGAGGTGCCAGTGTTACAACGAAAACAAAGGACATCATCTTGAAACCATTTTGCAAAAACTCTTGTAAAGCTACACACAGGCAAGAAAAGGGGCTTAAAGGTGAAACTTTCAGTCCATTTGCTTCAAAAGTATGCTTCTGACAGTAAAGCTGCCCGTTTTTTTCCCTTATAGGGATAACAGACAATGGAGCAATAAAGTACACAGGCATGCCTCACTCAACGGCACAGCGACGTTGCCCCGTTAATATAAAACCAAAGTCAACATTTGTGGAAATACAGCTGAAAACCAGCCCAAGGTCATTTCTTCAAGCTCTATGCTTCTTTTTACGGATGGCAGCTGTCATGCACTACCTTAAGAAATAACTGGACAGCTTAGCCCTATTTGTAAAAAAATTCACATGCATTTCACCCAAATGCATCTGTAGTGGCACTTCCGGTAATAGTGAAAAAAAGTTTAAGTGAATTTTGGATGGTGAACAATACAAACTAACGACTCTATGCCAAGAGTGTAAAGGCTCAAAGTTTTCATATAATGTCCCTGCATAATGCAAGTAACAACTATGGGGCACAACCTGTGCTTCCTTATAACTCAGCATTGGGTAGCTTTTTCAAAGACGGCCAGGAAGAAGCCCCTGGTGAGCAAATTGTCTGGTCCAAGGCGCACACAGTGGCTGCCCTGTGAACCTAAGCCGCGAAAAGGTAGCTCAGGCAAAGCGTGGGCCAACACAAAACGTTCCTTAGCCCATGCCAGAGCTTCTGCCACCACATCCTCGTTTTCCTGTCTGAGCACAGAGCAGGTTGAATAGACCACACGCCTGCAGTGGGGAAAACGCAGGGCATGTTTTAGCAGCATGCTCTGCACAGAGCTTAGCCGCCGCAGCCGCTCTTTGCCTTCGGCACTTTCAGGGTCCAGGTCTGGGCCTGGTCGGTCACAGAGGCCTGTACCAGAGCATGATGGGTCTACCATGATAAACTCGGCAGAACTCTGAGGTTCTGTATGTGGGTCAATCTCCAAGAAGTCAGTCTCCTGCACCCAGCAGATGGACTTGAAGCCGCCATTTTTCACCAGCTGTTGCATTGCTTCTACCCTCTCCCCACTCCTGTCCACAGCCAAGATCCTCCTGAAAAGACAGTGAGCATGAGGCTCAAGCCATCAGCTCAGGCATACCAATAGCGCAACAAATTTAGACACTATGAAGTACTATTTTCAACAGTTTTGGAAGGACCAGAAGAATGCATAGCATGAAAGAGAACAAGAAACCAACAGACATTCAACCGTGAGGCTTTTTCTTTCGAGGAACCTGTATGGGTTTCCTTTGTAGCAATTTGCTATGTTTGGGTCGATGTATCATTTTCGCTTTTATAACTACTTCTCTCCACCTTGTGGGTTTCCACAGAACAATTACATCAAACAGACCGAGTTCAGAAAGAAAGACGATAAACACAATTTAGCTCTGAGGCTGCCAATTCATGATAGAAATTAAAGCATCTTTAGGTGAGCTGTTATAATTTAGAGCTCAATGGTTTTATGGGCCAGCAGGTGAGTGGAGACACCACTGCGCATGTGTGGTACGCTGAGGTGGCTAGCATATTTACGGAGCAGGCCACTCGCTCACTGGTATCCTCTCCCCAGTGGAGTGTGCGCACAGAGCAGAGTTTTTGTGAAACAAATATGGTGACCACCCTCACAAACAGCAGCATGTCGTTGGCGTCATTTTAAAATGCGGCGCTGGCTCGCC